>NC_045951.1:25231198-25847554 GCF_004382195.2 Drosophila sechellia
CGAAGGTCTTTGAGCCCGTGTCCAGTACGACGATGGCTGTAGGCAGCACGGGGACAGCCTTCTGCTGCCCCGTTGCCACCGCCGAAGACGCGACGGAGACCTTCGGACGCGGGCGATTGTTGGCGACTGGGGCTGGTGACGGAGTGCGGGAAATCCGGACCGGACGAGGTGCAGCGGGATGGCGCTCTCTGCGCGTCGGAGCTGGTATCGCTGCCGGGGTCGGAGCGGGGTGGACCTCGTGCATGTGGAGTAGAGTGTGGTGGTCTCCTCCACACTTCTTGCATCCCTCTTGGCTGCGGCAGTCTCCTCCTGAGTGCTGATGGGCGAGGCAGTTCGAGCAGTACTTATTAATAAGTACTGCCCGAAGGCGCATTTCAGCGCTCAGTTTGTGGAACCTCTTGCACTTCCAAAGAGGATGGATTCCAGAGCAGACTCGGCAGTCAAGCTTCGGGCCACACTTCTGAATTACATTGCATCTGCTGTGTAGACTCGAGAAATTCCTGATCTGGAAGACCGTATGTCATATTTATCTTCAGAGATTAGCTGGTTGAGGGTGCTTTCTAGCTTACTGATACTGTTATTCGGAACACATATTGGAGGAGGTTTTGGAGCTGCCGTTTGACGCGACTGGTCATTATTTGAGTTGTCAGCGCTAAATTCAATTGATTCCTCATTAGTCTCCATATCTTCGGCAAGTCTTATTTCTTCAGCTAAAGGTGCGAAACGGTTGTTGAGGGCGAAGCTTGTTTTGTTTTTCCCATAGACGCTCGGGAAATGGTTTCTTTGCTTTTTTTCAATATTGTAGGATCTTTTCCAGAATCGGTAGGGTTCCGCTCCCTGCGTCCAGAAGGGGGCGGGTCTGAAACGAGCACCACAGACGGGGAACCTCTGGTGAAGAACCTGTGCACATACTTAATACAGAGGAATTAACTGAAGCAGTACTTGTCGAAGCTCCCACAGTGTATGTTGTTGTTGAACAAAAAAGAGAAGTGGTAACTGTATTAGTTACTGTTGAAGCAGAGCTAGTTTTACCAAGACTTCCTTGTGAAAGGCCATAAGAATCGTATTGCCTTGGGGCAATCATGGCTCGTATCTCTGCTGGAGTATGTCCAGCGATTTTCTTCATCTTCTCGAATCCGTTCAGCTCTTCCGAGAGCGGCGGATTAGAAGGTGTGTTTTTATCCATTTATTAATTAACTAAATTTTCAACTCGGAAAAAATAGAAATCATTTTCTTATCTCTCGCCGGCCTGTGCGTTAACAAGTGAGAGACAAGACACCAGCCTAATGGGCAGGGTCGTACACTAAGTTTTCTTAGTCGTTTACAATTTTTTTAGTATGTCGGAATGTCGTTCCAGGAAACTCTTCCACAAGTCTGTTTTGTATGAATTCTAATACGGGCAGTTCGTTACATCCTGTTTAACCACGTCACGGATTCTGCAACCAAAGTTTCCCTGTTTGCGAATTGTATCAAATGTTTCGATTTATTTCTAAATGTAACAAACGTACGATCTGATTTCCGAAACAATTGACTGTCTTGTCGACTGTTTCAATGGTATATGAAAGTGAAATTTCGCTATGAATTGTCGCTATATGACCGAGCGTCGCTTTCAACAGCATGAATGGCTTGTCCTTCCCTGGCTTATAGAAAATGTTAGCGTTATGTTCGTCTATAATCGAAACTAAGCTCTCTATCCTTTAAAGTCCTACATATCATTGTAATAGGCTTTCCGCCTTGAGATAAAACCACTCCGAGGCCCAGTGCCGAGGCGTCCGTTGTCAAGTCGAAGGGCTTTTTATAGTCTGGATTACGTTTACGGATGTAAGGACATTCTTAAGTTTTTCAAAGGCAGAACGTTGCTTAGTGTCGACGATAACTTTAATCTTTTTAGAGCGACTGGCTGAAACTTTGCCATTTTCGCCATTAAGAATGTCACTCAATGGTCTGGCTATAGATGCAAAGTCCTTTATAAAACTGCGACAATAACTCGCTAGTCCCAAAAAGTATCTCACGTTGAACAAATTTGTGGGTTCTTCATAGTTTTTAATACCCCCGCTGGATATTATGAATCCTAAATATTCGACGCTTTAAAAAATTGAGATTTTTCTCTAGACACTCTGATTTTAGCTTCAAACTATCTATCCAGTACCCACCGAATATGATCCACATGATCCTCTAGACTTTCCTATTTCATCCCTAAGTACATCGTCTATGGCACGTTGAAATATACTAGGCATATAACAATGCTCCGGCTCTGCGAAGACACCCACTCTGTCTGCCAGCATAGTGTAAAATTTATCAGCAATTGGCTTAGGTACGATGATGTCCTTAATACCGGAGAAATTAACGCTGTTACACCTTACGATTTTAATTGGTTCAACCGTATTACCAGTTTTTAAAGTGTTATTTTTTAGGTTTTTTTTTTTTATTATTCGACTTACGGTAGGAAAATTAAAATCTTCTAAAGATACCACCTACTGTCCGTAGGTGGTCGCACTCCCTGCCGTCAGTGTAGTCCATCGGGGCTCCTCCTTCCACCCTTTAGTCGTTTTTACGACGAGCTGAGAATAGAGTTCTTCGCCCGCCGTCACCCAGGGCGCCAGTTTGGGCTTAGACATCCACTCTTTTGGCCATCTCGTCTGATCGGACACGCTTCATCATATTAATGATAAGGCTGTGTCCCAGTTCCCACGCCCCCCTAGGGCGTTGCTCCATATTGGAGCAGCGTATAGCAGAGAAGCCAGCAGTTTCCTGGCCGGGTGTCTTGGGCCTCCGACGTTGGGCATAAGCCTAGCCAATGAAGAGGCTGTGACTTCTGCCTTCTTGCTGGAGTAGCTCGCGTGGTCCTTGAATGATAGACTGCGATCTATCATTACCCCCAGGTACTTTAGTGACTCTTGAGAGGTCACCTGTGTGTTCTCCACCTTTTTCCTGCTGCTTAGTAGGACCTCTTCGGTCTTGTGAGCCGCTATTGCTAGCCCAGCTTTCTCGAGCCACAGGATGGCAGCACCGATCGTAGAGTTGCATTTGTCTTCCAACCCTGCGATTGTTTTTGAGACAGCTGTGATTGCCACATCGTCAGCAAAACAGTGCAGCTCTACTCCTACGGGCCTGTTGATGCCCAAGATCCCATCGTACATAATGTTCCATAGGATTGGTCCAAGTACCGATCCTTGGGGAACACCTGCCGAAACTCGGTATCTTTTTGGGCTATCTTCCGTATCGTACCATAGAACCCGGTCCCTAAAGTAGCTGCCAACGACTATCCTCAGGTACTCCGGGATCCCCATGCGGTTCATGGCTGCGAGGATTACGGGACATCTGGCTGTGTTGAAAGCGTTCTTTACATCCAGAGTCACTATTGCGCAGTATTCCTTCCTGCCCCCTAACCATCTATCACCAGAAAGACCGGTCTTGGCGATGTTACTAACGGCCGAAAGAGCGTCCAGTGTGCTCCTTCCTTTCCGGAAGCCGTTGATGCTCTCGGTGATTGCCTCTATTCGTGTATACAGGATACGTTCGAACAGTTTTCCAACTATATACAGTAGGCATAGAGGTCCCTTACCTTTCGGCAACAGGACTAGCTTCTGGCTTTTCCACCTTGTTGGGAAGATTCCGTCCAGAAGACATTGCTGGAAGGTGGCCCTGAAGATGTCAGGTCTACCCAGCGCTACTGCTTTAATAACAGCTCCAGGAATACCATCTAGTCCAGGGGCTTTGTTGGCCTTGATGCGCTTGGCTGCCTCGACGACTTCAAGTTCTGTGACGCACGGAAAATCTGGGGCAGGGGCTGCCTCTGTTGGCCTCCATAGTGTTGTCTGCTTTGGAAATAGCTCCCCTACAATGTTAGCCAGGACCCCCGGGTCGGATGTGGTTACCGCTCTCCTCCTTAGCTTGTTGGTCACAAGTTTGTAGGCGAGGCCCCAGATATCGCTGTCTACGCCATCCTGCAGCTCCTTATACGACCGCGCAAAGGGGTATGTGTTAGTTTTTGTTTGTTTCTCCTCAAAGGCCATCCATTTAGAGGCTACATCTGACTTAACGACCGAAAAGTTTCTTGCCGCTTTCTCTCGTTTTGTATCCAGAAGAGGGTATCCACGTCAAGTCCAGTCAGACAATGGCAAAACCTTTGTTGGCGCTGCCACCCTGCTTTTCCGCGATTTCCTTCAAGCCGTAAAAGAGTCGGTGACGAATGCCTATATTCATCAAGAGATGCAATGGCAATTTATTCCTCCGGGGGCACCCCATATGGGAGGCCTTTGGGAAGCAGGCGTAAAAAGTTTTAAGACGCTATTTTACAAATGCACTGCCACACGAAAATACACTTTCAAAGAGCTCTCCACGCTCTTGGCAAAAATATAAGCGTGCCTTAACTCCAGGCCGCTCTCTCCTATGTCTGAGGATCCGACAGATTTGCTAGCTCTGACGCCAGGGCATTTCCTTGTCGGGGGACCCCTTATGTCCACGGTGGAACCCGAAATAAAGGGGGAAACGAAATCCATTCTTAATCGGTGGCAGCATTTGAAAGCTTTCCATCAGCAGTTCCGTGTGCGATGGAAAGAAGAGTACCTCAAAGAACTCCACAAGCGCTCTAAATGGCAGGCCCCGTCCAAAAACCTCCGCATCGATGACATGGTCGTCATCAAGGACGACAACTTACCCTCTAATCAGTGGCGGCTCGGCAGAATTGAGTCTGTTTTCCCAGGAGCCGACGGCAACGTCCGTGTAGTAAATATTCGTACGGCACGTGGAGTTGTTAAACGTCCAAAAGTGGCAAAAGTGGTGCTTTTGCCGACGGAGTCTTCCGAATCTCCACAATAATATTCGCTCATCTCGTCCTTAGTTGTAGTGTGCTTTTGCCGACGGATTCTTCCGAATCTCCACATTAATAGGCGCTCATCTCGTCCTTAGTTGTAGTGTGCTTTTGCCGACGGATTCTTCCGAATCTCCACAATAAAAGGCGCTCATCTCGTCCTTAGTTGTAGTTTACTAGCACTAATCATCCATTATTTTTCATTTCGTTTCGATCTCCTTTCAACATTCAACTACGCGCAGCATGGCCCCTCGTCAACAAAACGCACGCAGTGCTCATGCCTTGGTGAGCAGACATACCCGAGGTATTCAATCCTACCGATGCCGAGTCTGCCGCGGTATCCATCCTCTTCGGAAGTGCGCGAGGTTCCTAAAGCTCAGCGCTGAAAAGCGTTTGCGAGCAGTCCTCATTAACAAATACTGCGCCAATTGCCTCGTTCACGAACATTCCACGGGAGACTGCCGAAGCGGTGATCGTTGCAAGAAGTGCGACCGATCCCACCACACGCTGCTCCACATGCACGAGCAGGTTAGCTCGTTGTCGCGGTAGGGAATTCCGGTCGCTCAGAAAACTGTTTTTGGGTGGATCGTGTCCGGTGCCTGCAGCCTGCCGTAGGATGTCTGTGTTGCAACCCCAGTGATTGCAAGGGGGGCGGAATGTTCAAGTTACGGGTTTTGGACTGTCACCCGCTATCCGCTCCCTCTTACGCTCTCCGCTCCCTCTTACGCTATCCCGCTCTTCACCACAGAGTCTCCAAGGAGTCTCCGCTGCGCTTGGGAGAGCCAAACTAATTAGAATAAGATCAGTGTCAAAACTAACCACGCAAAATAAACATACGCCCGGTCGCGCCCGCGCAACTACAAAAAGTCTAGTGTTCGCTTTTCTTCAAGTGGTTTCTTTTCAGCATACTTGGAAAATTCCAGGACCAGCAACCCCAACAACCCAACAATAATATAGATTTAAAGTCTAAAAACTTCTAAGGTTTTTTTTTTTTTTTTTTTTATTACTTTGCTTTTTATTTATTGAATCTTCTTGTATAAGAACTAACAATAAGTTTAAAAATCGTAACTATAACAAGTATTTTTGAACAGTTGTATTATTTTTCCAACTGTTCTATGATTAAACGGCCCTAATAATTTATTCGCTGGGTTGGTAGGTCCTTTTGCCGGAGACGGGAACGGCTGCTGAGCTGGATTAGACCTCGCGCTAGGTGGTTGGGGTGCGTGTAAAGCTTGCTATGGTATTTTTCCTTAAGTTCCGTGATTGCGTTGGTAACTGATGGGATATTTAAGTCTCTTTGGATGTTTTCATCCAAACACGAACGTACCACGGTGCCCCAGTGATGGTTCTCAGGATCTTTGATTGTGCTCGCTGTATGATGTCAATATTGCTGTTGCTGGCATTGCCCCATAACTGTGAGCCATAGGTCCAGATAGGTTTCAATATAGAATTGTAGAGCAAGACCTTGTGGTCTAGGCTGAGCGGAGAACCAGAGTTGATGAGCCAGTGTAAGTTGTTGGCTTTGAGTTTAAGCTGGGTTTTTTTGGCTTCAATGTGCCTGCGCCATGTGAGTCTTCTGTCAAGGTGTACTCCTAGGTACGCTACCTCATCTGCTTTCGGGAGTGGTATGTTGTTCAACAAGAGCGGAGGACAGTCTTGTCTGTTTAGCGTAAACGTCACGTGCTTGCATTTTTGCTCGTTTACTTTTATTCGCCAGTCAGAGAGCCACTTCTCAATGTCGATGAGGTACAGTGCCAACTGTTCTGTAGCTTGGATAGGGGACCTTGAACGGCTAAGGATAGCTGTATCGTCGGCAAATGTGGATACTGTTAAGCGACTATTTGTAGGGATGTCGGCTGTATAGATGAGGTATAAGGTTGGCCCAAGAACCCTGCCTTGGGGGACTCCAGCCTCAATTGTATGATCAGTGGAAGTGGCAGTGTTGCACCGCACTGTAAACTTTCTGTCATAGAGGTAAGACTTTAAAAGTTTGTGTGTGTTTTCGGGTAGGGATGTTTTAATTTTAAACATTAGGCCGTCGAGCCAGACTCTGTCGAATGCTTGGGATACGTCTAAAAATACTGCTGTGCAGTATTCGCGATATTCAAATCTTATTTCCGTTGTAATACGATTCACCTGTTCAATGGTTCCATGGCTTTCACGAAATCCAAATTGGTGGGCTGGGATTATATTGTGGTATATCAGATGCTGATTAAGTCGAATAAGCAGGCATTTTTCGAATAGTTTCGAAATACATGAGAGTAGACTTATTGGTCTGTAAGATGAAGCGACTGTGTGGTTCTTACCAGGTTTTGGAATCATTATGATAATCGACCTCTTCCATCGTTGTGGGAAGTAACCAAGTTTGGTGATGGCATTAAAGAGCTTGGTTATGTAGCGAACTGCAGAATGTGGCAGCAGGATGATCATTTCCGGTGTTATAAGGTCGCAGCCGGGGGATTTTTTCGGGCTAAGATTGTCTTTGATTATTTTAGTTACTTCTTTAGGACGAAACACAATTGGGGTGTGTTGCTGGTGGCGGTTTACGGGATAGGACGGTAGTGCGATTGTGCTAGTAGCCTGGTTTGGCGTGAACACATTTTGTAGGTGAGCGGCAAATGTGGTGGCTCTGTCTTCATCACTACGGGCCCAACCACCTGAGGAATTCCTTATCGGCAAAACGGTTTCAGTCGGTGGGCGAAGAGTTGAGTAGGCTCGCCACAGTAACTTTTGTTTTGTGCCTGTTGGTGTGAGTTGCTCTATGTATCGGCGCTGATCGTCGTCCTCTTCTTGTTTCAGAGCGTTGGCCAGTTTCCGTGTGGCTACTTTTAGCTTTTGTTTTGCAGTTGGGGATCTGGAAGATTGCCATTCTCTGCGTAAGCGTCGTTTTACGTGGACGAGTTGCTCGATTTGTACGGTGGTCTTTTTTGAATTAATTGTATTAAGTAAGTAAGAGCTGCTGCAGTAAGGATGGATTGCAATGCACACGTGCAGCTCTCTATATCAGATTCAGTATTAAGTTTTGGGCTTAGCTCAATATGTGAACTTATATATTTTTTATACCTGATCCAGTTTGTTTTGTGAGAAGTCAATCTGAATGGTGGTTTCACGTTTTCTGCGTACCGGCGGAGGTGAATTAGTACAGGCGAGTGATCAGATGACAGATCCGGCAGACATTCAGCTTTAACCAAACTGCGGGAAATATTTTTCGTAACGCGAAGTCGATCAGGTCAGGCAGCTTATTGAGGTCTGATGGCCAGTATGTAGGACTCCCGGGGAAAACATGGTCAAGTTTATTAGTGGCTTTTATTATAGTCTTATAAAGATGCTTTCCTTTTGGGTTCACAAGTCGCGATCCCCAGTGAGTATGTTTAGCGTTGTAGTCGCCTGCTGCAATGAAGTGTGGCCCTAGTGCTTGGAAGAAATCCAGGAATTGAGCTTCTAATACTGTGAAAGGGGGGGGGCAGTATACGGCCGCTGGTGTAAGGAGAGTGTTTTCATCCAGCTGAATGTTGATAGATGTGGCCTGAAGATTATTTTCCGCAAATTCTTTGTAAAGGTGGTGCTCCATACGTTTCCTTCTCATGTAGGAATTGAGCTAGCTCAAGTTTGCGCTGTGAAACGCCATTGGCGTTCCACGTAGCTATGCGTAAGGTAGCCATTATTTATTTGATTGTTGGGCTACAAGCATTTGTATCAAAAGGTTTTGATTACGCATCATGTCTTGAATGGTGGTCTTCATAAATGTCATAAATTCCATCATGCTCTGTTGTAAGGCTTGCATCATAGCTTCAGTTTTTGTTTCCTGCTGCGCAGCTGGGTTATAGTTTTGTTGTGTGTCTAATTTTGTGTGCACTTCATGTGGAGTACGGGAATTTTGGGTTGGAGGCGTCATACCTGATTTTAAAACGTTTGCAAATGTTGTCTTGTTAGTGTTGGATGTAGGCCAGGGAGCGAAACTTGCTGCTTTCGAGAACATTACTTCAGGATTTGTCTCTGATGGTATCAGCGTAGCTGTTCCTTGGTGTGCCCGCGCCGTGTTCATTCTTTTGTGAAGACGGATTTTCAGCTCTTTGTAGATTGGACAGCCTCTGTAGTTTGCTGTGTGATTGCCCCCACAGTTATTGCATTTTTTCTCACATGCATTTTTTTTGTTGGTTTGACACTGTTTGGAGTCGTGGAGATCTCCACAGACTACGCACACCGGGCGAAGTGTGCAATACGACCTCGTGTGTCCATACTCTTGGCAGTTTGTACATTGTACAGGAGCGTTACGTTTGTGCGGCTCTTCTACCGTGATCCTACGGTGCAGGAGGAGCTGGAGTTTGTAAATTGGGTGAACCTCGTTTTTTCTAGGAGGCTTGTTTTCTGGTTCAAGCTCAATCTTGAAGAGTGGTTGGGGCTGCCTGTTTCTGTTTTTGATATTGAACACGCTTTTGGCGTAAAATCCCTTTTCCTTTAGCGCCTCAGTTATCTCTTCGGGCGTAACTCAATGCCCTTCAGGACTACTTGCAGGCCCTTGCTGCTTTTAAGCTGGTAAGTGTAGAAGCCTATTTTTTGTGCGGTAAAATAGTTTGTGACTTTTCTGTAGTTGTCCTCCGTTTTCGTCTGAAGTTTGATTTCATTGATAGTACCTCTTACGAGGGGAATTATATGAAAACTATCTTTTCCAATAAGGCCAATCAAATTATTTACAAAACCGCTTGTGCTCTTCTCGCGGATGTATATTGGCGGAGGTTTTGTTTTCTTCGGTTCGATATCAACGGATCCCAGCGGCACGTCCTCAGCGGTATCTACCAGCAAGGCAAATCTGTTGGTATTTGCAGGGGCTACATTTTTGAATTTTTCGGGCTGAGCTTTCGCTTTATTGTAATGTAGCGATCCATTCCAGTCTGCCAGGTCGACCCAGCTTTTTTGTTTACGTTTTCGTTTTGTTTTGCTGGTAGTGCAGCAGTACCGTTTATTGCTTGCGGTTTTGCTTTCGCTGACTCAGTCAGAGCGTGAGCGGGTGCAGCCGATGACGAGGTAGAGCGGGCTGTCGGTCTATCTCCAGCTGTTGTTGTTGGAGGTAGCGGGGCTTCTGTCGGAGCTAAGAGAGCGGGAGAGCAGGAGCGCGCTCTTTCTTGATTTGTTGGTAGAAGAAGGTTACTTTGGCTATGGGTTATTGACCGCTCGATGTCTGCGTTTGGGGTTATCGGTGAGACGTAGGAGAAGTACGCGTTGTTGCGTTGAATTGAGAGCCGGCGTTCGTCTTGCTCGCGCTGTCGCTGAGCGCGAGTGTCGTTCTGACTCATAGTTTTATAATTTAAGATAACAAATCACTATATATTTAAGCGATCTTGCATCGCATAGAGCGTCTCTTTCGCTTTCGGATTTTTTTTTTTTTCTTTTTTTTTTAGTTTACTTTATTTGGCGTTTACTTCACTCAAAACAACCGAGTTTGTGCGGAGCTCGATAAAAAAAACGTCTTTACAAGCTTTAAAAATGATATTCTTTACATTTTCATTCATATTATTCGACTTACGGTAGGAAAATTAAAATCTTCTAAAGATACCACCTACTGTCCGTAGGTGGCATGCACGATTCATTAGCCCTATTGGAATTATGCCTACGTACTTGTACGGATTATGAGCGGAGTCACCCGGTGCTACAGCTGTCATAACAGCGGATTAACATTCTATGTGTCGATGCTAATTGAACTCAGCTGTATTCTTTCTAAAGGGCACTTGTAATTTTGCGGTCATAGCGATAAGACGTAGTTTTTATGTATACAAAAAAAATGAATTTAAATGGAGAAATAAACTTAAGATAAATCGTGCATATATGATTCGTATTTGCGAACCCCATTACAATGATGCCAAAGCAGTGAGGCATCACTGTGGTGGCCCATGAGGGGAACCTTGCTCATAAGAATCATAATTAATAATTGCTAAAAGCTGTTTGGCAATTTTATCTTCGTTGTCGGCTTCATTCAGATAAATCAACGTTCAACGTGCCTACGTTTTCTATCGCGCTCGTTCTCATCACGACAGAACAGTATACGCAAACATTCGCGCTCGCTCTCATCACGACAGAGCTAAGTCCCGTTTCCCTTCGATTCCGTTAGATTTGCCGAAATCTCTTTCAACTCAAAAACAAGACGTCAAAGAAGAACATAGATAACATACGAGCATTTGTGCACATTACATACTGTATAAATAATGCCGAAGTTTGATCAACTGGTGCGAGTTCAAACTGACCGCATTGAGTCTTTGAAGCGCTTGTTCAGTAATGTGAAAAAGGACTCGAGTGTGCGGAAAACGGAAATATATTTCGAAAAACGTTTGAATCAAATCGACGAGTATAACAAAGAATTTCATCAGACGCATCACACACTTATATGCATGGCAGACTACGAAGAAAGTGTGTAAGTTATTGCCCTGCAATTCTGGGTAAACAACAAGTGACCAAAATGCTGACCAGAGGTCTGCATAGTCTCCGCTGCCATCAACGCCAACGAACGGTTAAGCGCGACTTCAACACTTCTCCGCTGCGCCGCGGCCGACGCCCGCTGCGCCGCTGCCGACGACTTCACTTGATTGCTAGGGACTTAGGGAAACATTTTGTACGCTAGTTTTAGTTTCAACTGATAAATTGCAATAAACGGTCGCTTGCGATCTTCTAAATCAAATCAAATAACTGTAATTATTAACTGGCGAACGAACAGGGACCAGCGAATAAACGCGAACGAAAGACTAAATTCTAAGTCGCGGAGCAAAATCAAAATTTTGCTAAAAAATATTCGTTGGTTAAATTGTGCCGAAGAAACTCCCGCGAGTTATTAACAAACAAAATTCACGGTCGGCTATAAAATAAAATTGTTTGAAAAAAACAGATTTTCCGGAAGAGGAAAATACTCATCGGCATAGCATTGCCCATTGGTGGATCACATTTTCTGTCAGGCCAGCCCGCAGAAAACCTTCTTTGGAGTGCTGACGTGGATTCCCCAGTAGCCCAGGCAAAAAGGACAACATTCACCCAGCCAGGAGGAGTGACCGCAAAAATTCTATGATAATTAAATGCAAAACGAAGAACAGCAATTTCATCGAAAAGGAGAAGGAAAAGTAGAAGTAGAACGTCGAGAACTAACGGAACTACAGAAGAGCAACACGGATAACAGTTAACAGTGCAACCCAAAACGTAACGGCAGAGGTAAAGACGACGAACGGCAGAGAACGGCTGCGTGAACCAAAGCGCAGACAACAAGGAAAAAAAGAACAACAACAGCACAGCCGTACCAGCAGCAGCAGCCCGCCAAAAAGAACAGGAATAAGAAGACGTTGACGACGAAGAAGCTGAAGCTGAAACAACCGAAGAGGAGGCAGAGAGACTACAAGAACCTGTAAAGTACACTGGAAAAAACATCAGCAATTTAAAATTCAGGCATCCACCCATAATAAAACATAAGTATAACAAAAAAAAAATATAAAGTATATTATTATTATTATATTATTATTATAATATTATTATTATTATATTATTATTATTATATTATTATTATATTATTATTATTATATTATTATTATTATATTATTATTATTATTGATATTATTATTAATACTATATTTTCAACCCAGTTCCTAGAGATCTTCTGAAAGGAAAATTTTCCTATTTACTGTTCCTTTCTGGTACACTGTTCTCAAAGCAAAATAACCGCGGTGAGCTAAATTTTTATTGCATGCAAAAATAAAAAATAAATAAAAATAAAAAAACAAAAACAAAAGATAAATAAGCAAACACATACACACGCATTCCATATTTTCTGCCCACAACTTTTGTTAAGTTCAAATTGGTTTAGGCTTGTTTGTGCAGGTGTTGTCCGAATTAAAAACCAGTATGGCAAACCCTAATAATATAATAAGACCATCAACTTTTAGTTCAAATGAAAGACCGGTGCCCTCAGAAAGGCACGACCCGCCTGAACAGCATCGCGTTGACATGAGTGTTGAACAGTTGACAGCATTAATTGGCCAAACGGTGGCCCAAGTTTTACCTGGACTGATAAAACAGATGAATAACAATACTCTTGACTTTACTGACGTGAGCGACCAGGTCGTCGAGCCCGAATACAGAAATAATTTAGCGGACTTTGACAGGGTGCCTGATATCGTAAAATCGATCAGGGAATTCTCTGGAAATCCAGCAGAATTTGGGTCTTGGAAAAAAAGCGTTGATAGAATCATGGAGACTTATACCCCATTTGTGGGTACTCCAAAATATTATGGTATACTTCATACCATAAGAAATAAAATTGTTGGAAGTGCTGATGTGGCACTCGAGTCCTACAGCATTCCGCTGGACTGGAAGGCCATGTCGAGATGTCTCACTCTGCATTACGCAGATAAACGGGACATAACTACCTTGGAATACCAAATGTCAACTTTGGTTCAAGGCCACCAGCAGTCGGTGGAAGACTTCCACCAGGCCGTCTACAAAAATCTGTCGCTTATTCTAAATAAAGTCGGCTGCATGCAAATGAGCCGAGAATCCGAGCACTTTGTTACAAAAATGTACAGAGAAAAAGCTCTGGATACTTTTATCAGAGGCCTTCGAGGAGATTTACCTCGCCAGCTGATCTCCCCTCAGCTTTACATTATTGCCTTAAACTTGAAAATCAAACTTTCAGGTCAAACCATGCGGCAAATAAGGGTCAACAGTCGAGTTTCAGAGGAAACAAAAAACCCATACCGGCACCCCGCAATTTTCAGCCGTCGAATGCCTTTGGCCATCGACAGCCTCCACCGGTCCCTCCACGACATCCCATGAGGAGACCTCCACAATATTTAGGCCAGCCATTCCCGGCGCCAAGGCAACATGTGTCTAACTTCGGTAATGCACCGTTCATTCCACCCCGACAAAACAATCAACAGCAATGGCAACAATATAATGCCCCACCCCGTCCCTTTGCGACCAAACCACAACCAAGACCAGAAGCAATGGACGTGGACGGCAGTGTACAGACGCGAAACATTAATTATATGAATAGACCACACTCGGACATAAACAAACGACAAAAGAACTACAACATTCAAACAGTGAACATGAGACAGCCAAGTATGGAAGTAACTGGGTCCAGTTCAAGCATGCGAGGCTATCAACGGTCGATGCAAGATTATGAAACCCAGAACAATATAAACGGCACACTAAATGAATACTATGATGGGCAAATAGACAATTTGGACAGCGAACAACGAGACCACGTGTTGCATTTTTTAGAGTAGAAGACTCCTCACTACCATACTTCGAATGTAGAGTGGGGAGTGGAAAGGTTTTAAGGGTGTTGATTGACACAGGCTCTAATAAAAATTACAATTTGGTGACGAACGCGATACCAAATAACAAGCCTTACATAGCTGATACTCCAGGCGGTGATGTAAAAATATCGCATTACAAAAGAGCAAACCTTTTCGATTTCGAAATAAAATTTTTTTTATTACCAACGCTGAAGACTTTTGACGCCATTCTTGGCAAAGACACAATGAAGGGAATGGGAGCGCAAATTGATTTGAAGAACCTAACCATGACACTGGAAAACGGTAAAAGAGTTGTTCTCAAAGAAAAATAGTTCGAGGCTGTTAGCACAATTAGTCCGAGAATAAAACACTTAGAGGTAGAACAGAGAATGAAATTAAATAAAATAATTGATTCGTATCCAGGTCTCTTCGCAGACCCCAATCAAAAACTAACCTACGCAACAAGTGTAAGGGCAGCAATCCGAACTATATCGGATACGCCAATATACTCAAAATTCTATC
Organism: Drosophila sechellia; assembly: GCF_004382195.2. NCBI lineage: Eukaryota > Metazoa > Arthropoda > Insecta > Diptera > Drosophilidae > Drosophila > Drosophila sechellia. The sequence continues at coordinate 25,245,806 of NC_045951.1, forward strand.
AGTACCCAATGTCTCTTAAAGACGAGGTACACAAACAAATTTCCGAACTTTTACACGATGGAATCATTCGACCCTCAAGGTCACCTTACAATTCACCAGTGTGGATTGTACCAAAAAAACTCGACTCCTCTGGCAAGAAAAAATACAGGGTGGTAATTGACTATCGGAAACTTAACATGGTAACGGTAGCGGACGGATACCCTATCCCTGACATTAATGAAGTGTTGGCCCAATTGGGAGACAACAAGATTTTCTCAGTGCTTGATCTGAAAAGTGGGTTTCATCAGATTCTTTTAAAGGAATATTACAGGAGATTTATTCCTAACTACGCTAAGTTAGCAAAACCACTTAGCTCGCTTTTGAGCGGGTAGGATGGTCGAATTTCCAAGACATTATCGTCAAAAAAATCCGTCTCCCTTAATCGCGAAGCAATGGAAGCCTTCAAGAAATTGAAGAGCAGCTTGGTTTCGCCAGACGTAATACTCCACTACCCGGACTTTAAAAAAGAATTTCACCTACCAACGGATGCTTCCAATTTCGCAGTAGGCGCTGTTCTTTCACAAGAGAACAGACCCATCTCATTTTTATCGAGAACACTCTCGAAGGCGGAAGAAAATTATGCCACGAATGAGAAGGAAATGTTAGCCATTATCTGGGCTCTAAAAAAGCTAAAAATTTACCTTTACGGTAAAGCAAAGGTGAAAATCTTTACTGACCATCAGCCTTTGACCCATTCTCTCAGTAGTTGGAATGGAAATGCGAGGATTAAGAGATGGAAAGCATACCTTGAGGAATATGACTACGAAATTTTCTACAAGCCAGGCAGAGAAAATACTGTAGCCGAAGCTCTGTCCAGAGGACCGACAGTCGAACAGATTAACACAGTAGCCTCAACAATGCACAGCTCTCACAGTTCGAGCCATGGGCTGATACCTAGCGTTGAAGCCCCGATAAATGCATTCAAAAACCAAATTTTCTTCAGGGAGTCCGAGTCAGAGAACTACTCATTTAGCGTTCCATTCCCGACATTTCAAAGGCATTTAGTAGATCGCAAATTGTTCACACCCGATAGTCTCTTGTCAGATTTGAAAGAATATCTGAACCCATCCGTGATTAATGGAATTTTCACATCCGAGGATGTAATGGGGAAAATACAAATTCTCTACCCCATCCATTTTCAGGGTTTCAAGATTAGATTCTGTCAAACCAAAGTCAAAGACCTTGTTAACGAAGCCGAACAAGAGGAAGAAATACTTAGGACACATAACAGAGCACACAGAAATGCTGTGGAAAATAAAGCTCAGTTGTCCGAAAGAGTATACTTTCCTAAAATGAGGAAAAAAGTTTCGGCTATCGTGAATCAGTGTTTGGTGTGTAAGACTGCTAAATATGACAGACATCCCACGCATCCAGAAATAAGACAAACTCCCTTGCCAGAATACCCCGGACAAATTATTCATATTGACATCTACTCGACAGAACGACATCTGGTGCTCACGGCGATTGATAAATTTTCCAAACTGGCCATGGGAAGAGTTATCAAATCCAAAGCTGTAGAAGACATTAGGAAAGCCGTAAGAGATATCGTGTTTTATTATGGAGTGCCTAAATTAACAGTAATGGACAATGAAAAGTCCCTCAACTCAGCCTCTATCAAATTCATGTTGACAGACCAGCTGGGTATTGAGCTCTATAAAGCACCTCCGTATAAGAGTACAGTAAATGGACAGATAGAAAGATTTCACTCCACACTCTCTGAAATAATGAATAATGAATAATGTTCTTCGGCAGAGTAGCTACTGTATCTCCAGAAAAATATGAACAAGCTAGACTGGACAATATAGACCGACTTAGGCAAAAACGGGAAACTGACATAGAATACCACAACCGGACAAGAAAGCCCATAAAGACCTATATCAAAAGGCAAGAAATTTTCGTTAGGGTTAATACAAGATTAGGTTCTAAGTTATCAAGTAGATTTAGGAAGGAACTAGTTAAGGAAGACCGTAGTACCACAATATTAACAGAATCAGGGAAATTAGTACATAAAAGTAACATAAGATCATAATTGCTTTCAGAATAATTACTGTGGCCACATCGATAGACAAGTAGAACATAGAAACATTAAACATACTGATTAACGTAACAACGAGAACACAGAATTAAATTTGAAACGATTCGACTTTGACAGATGAGTTGGCCATAGGTTTGCAGAATTAGATTGGGCTCATGAAAGAAGATATTGCGTTGTGAATGCGTTTCTGCGAAGCGAGAAACCGTCTGCCTTGACGGTCAAATAAATGTTAAAACTTTCACACGTTCTCGCTTTACACAACGGAACTACAATTTGTATGCCATTAAAATCGCCATATTGAATCAGTTAATTCCTTTTTTCTTATATTTTAAAACATGATCAGTAAAGGAAACTAATAATAATAAATAAATAATAATTTAATTTGAATAATAATAAAATTTACCAATTAAAGACGAAATGTACGGAATCAATGCCTTCTGCAAAGGTTCCAATGGTCTAAAAATATGTAGATATAAATTCATTAGTAATTTAGTAAAACCAGAATTTTAATAGAAAGCAATCAAGTTGTCAATGCAGAACACATCCGAGTTGCACAAACCTCGAACGCACGCAACAATAAACACCTGGCATTCAAACCATTAATGCGGTGCCCAAACCACCACGAATCACCCCACCAACGACGCGACTCAACAACATCCCGTCCTTATGATGACCGCTCGAGGACAAGCGTCAACTAAGAGGGGAGGAGTTATTGCCCTGCAATTCTGGGTAAACAACAAGTGACCAAAATGCTGACCAGAGGTCTGCATAGTCTCCGCTGCCATCAACGCCAACGAATGGTTAAGCGCGACTTCAACACTTCTCCGCTGCGCCGCGGCCGACGCCCGCTGCGCCGCTGCCGACGACTTCACTTGATTGCTAGGGACTTAGGGAAACATTTTGTACGCTAGTTTTAGTTTCAACTGATAAATTGCAATAAACGGTCGCTTGCGATCTTCTAAATCAAATCAAATAACTGTAATTATTAACTTGTATAAGCAACAAAATACAATCAGCCAATTCGAAGACCTAGGCATGGAAGTTTACTGTTTTGTGGCAGAAGAAAAGAAATCGAATCTATCCAGTTACAGTGACGCACAACGAATCAACTAACTCCACAATAACAACACATGTAGAGGAAGTACGGGTACCATTGCCAAAATTACCAGTTCCGAAATTCTCTGGCAACTGCGCGGACTGGCCAAGTTTTCATGATGCATTTTTACCCTTGATTCACAATTATGAACGTCTGGATAAGATTCAAAGGTTCCATTTTTTAAAGGAAGCATTACCAGTAGGCCTGGACAACGACATTAACTTACCGAATCTTTCTAAAGAAAAATCTGCTGACATACGGTCTATGGTTAGTACAGTCAACGTCTGAATTGCCGCTTGCAATACCGTCAAGGCGCCACTACAGGGAGGAGATTTTGACTCATTATCTAACAACCAAACTACCTAAAGACACTCACACAGCGTGGGAGCATAATCTGGGCAGCAAGATTGACGTTCCTTCATACAAAGATCTGCAACAGTTCCTCAATGATCGACTTGTTACGTTAGACGCTATTGAAAGCCGTAACGCGTGCAGCGGCATGAAACAGTCAAATGAAACTTCAAACGGTACTAAACGCGTGCGTGTGCACAGCGCCCACACCAGGTCGGGTGCTTCCGCGTCAGCTTGCTATCATTGTGGCAATTTACACATCCTTCGAAGATGTCCGCAATTTCTTTCAATGGATTGCTACCAACGGAAAGAAGTGGCCAGCAAGGCAAAATTATGTCTAAATTGCCTGGGAAAATCGCACACACAAGCAAGCTGCCCCAGCAATAAGAATTGTCTTCATTGTGGTCAACGTCATCACACGATGTTACATTTTCCAGTAACACAGCCAACGCTGATAGCCTCCTTGACATCATGCCAAAGTATGACTCATCGAAAGGTACTACCAGCAACAGCTCGGGTTGTACTCAGTAACACACCCACAGGATGCCAGGCCACGGTAAACGCGCTTCTTGACCAAGGATCAGAAGCAGCTATCATTTCGGAGCATGCTGTACAGTCTCTCCAGCTCTCCCGAAGCACAACTCGCACTTCAATCACCGGAGTCGGTCAAGATTCAGGACGACGCTGCAAATTACTCGTAAGTTGTTCGGTGCAAACAGCAACTAACCCAAATTTCTCGTTAAAGGTCGACGATGCTTATGTTTTGAACAAGTTGACATCACACATGCCAAGTCAAAGTTTTCCAGCAGGAAACTGGAGTCATATGCATGGTCTCATGCTCGCAGACCCCTATTATTATAGATCCAAGCGAATCGATATAATTTTTGGAGCCGACCTTATGGCACAACTCTTGTTACCTGGAACTAAGATTGGCTTGCCAAACGAACCCATAGCGCAGAATACTCATCTCGGATGGGTTCTGTTAGGCAATATTGGCAACACGCATATTAAACGCCACATTCGTTGTAATCATGCCATAATAAACTCCGAAGAGCTGCTTAAAGTATTCTGCGAGGTAGAATCAGTTCCAGAACGCCCAAAGCTCTCCAAAGAAGATCAATGGTGCGAGTCTTTTTTTAAACAGACCCATCAACGTCAACCAGACGGCAGTTATCAAGTCCGTTTGCCATTCAAGAGGAACTTTGATCCCAGTATGACGCTCGGAAAATCTCATCAGATCGCCCTGAACAGATATCTTCAACTCGAAAGGCGCCTTCAAAGGGACCCAGACAAATGGAGCAGATACTGCAAAGGAATTGAAGAATATTTTCAACTAGGTTAAATGACGTTGGCAGAGACGAGCGAAAACTCAACCATAACCACGGATTCCTACGGTCAGCATGTTGCATCATGCGTGCTACCACATCATGCAGTTTTCAAAGAAGAAAGCCTCACCACAAAACAACGTATCGTTTTTGACGCATCGGCCCGGACCTCAAATGGCAGATCGTTAAACGATGTACTATGTGTAGGTCCCACGCTGCAAAATGATCTGCCAGCCGTTCTCTTAAATTGGAGACAATATCAGTTTGTTTTCACTGCCGATATACAACGAATGTATCGCTGTATCAATGTCCACTCGGATGACACGCAGTACCAGAGGATTTTATGGCGGGCGGCGGATGGAGTCATCAAACAGCATTGCTTATCTACCGTCACGTTTGGAACAGCGTCTGCACCTTATACAACTATAAGAGTCATCCATCAAATAGCTGAAGACACACAGACAAAATATCCTATGGCATCCAACGTTCTCAAAAATGAGATATATGTCGACGACATTCTCTCAGGCGATCATTCACAAGAGGCAGCAATACGGAAAAGTTTGCAAACTATGCTAGCTTTAAAATCCTCTGGCATGGAGCTACGAAAATGGGCTAGTAATGACCAGGATCTGATGGCAACGATACCTCTCGAGCATCGATGCAAGCAGACATCCCTCAGTTGGGACAATGCGGACACCATCAAAACACTGGGTGTACTGGTTGCCCAAGCAAGATTGCTTCACTTCTAAATTACAAGCAAATACTCCAGCCGGTATAACAAAACAGGAAATCCTATCGACCATAGCACGTTTATTTGATCCTCTTGGATTAATCGCTCCAGTTGTAATTTCAGCAAAGATTATATTGAAAGTAATTACACTAGCGAAGCAATATCGCGAGGACGGATAGAGTACATCACTGGATTGGGATGAGCCAGTTCCCAACACCATTGCCGTCAAATGGCAACAATTTCGACAGCAACTAATGAATGTTAACACGATCAAAATACCAATCAGCGTCAAATTTATACCACAATTTAGTAGTGAGGTACAACTGCACACCTTTTACGATGGATCCTCCAGTGCTTACGCAGCAGCCGTGTATGCACGCACCCAACAGTCTGATGCGACTTTCTATACAACTCTCATCGTTGCAAAATCAAAAATTTCGCCAACCAATCCGTTAACAATACCGCGCACTGAGCTCTGCGGTGCAGTATTAGCTACCAAACTCACCAAATGGGTGCTGGAGAATAACCGATGGACCAATGCACACATATCTACCCTTTACTGGACCGATGCTACCATTTTTCTGCATTGGATTAAAGGAGACATTACTAGGTGGAAAACGTTTGTAGCCAACCGGGTGTCTTACATTCTCGACCACACCTCAGCAGCTCAGTGGCACCACATATACACGTCGGAAAACCCAGCAGATTGCGCAACCAGAGGCTTACCACCGAGCCAAATACCTGATATTTGGTGGCATGGCCCATCCTGGCTATGCAAACCCCACAATATTTGGCCAAACACGCAATCACAATTGCTCAATCCAGAAGAACGGGATCTGGAGGCCAATCCATCCACAAAGGATTCTATTATTGACCGATTCTCGTCGTATACAAAACTGCTACGTGTCACGGCATACATGTTACGATTCTGCTACAATGCTCATGCTCGAGCACAACGAAGTCACGGATCACTCTCTCCTGACGTACTGGATGAGGCCCTGTGCTGCATAGCTCGCCTTGCACAATCCGATCCGTAGCACACTCTCAAATCTTACACCGTTTGTTGACAACAATATCTTGAGGATTCGTGGCCGTCTCAAGCATTCAAATCTCTCTTTTTCTCGAAGACATCCAATTATATTACCTCTTTGTCACCTATTTACAGATTTGGTAATTCAACACTCTCATCAGCTCACTCTACATGGCGGCGCTCAATTAACACTGGCTCACATACGATACAAATTCTGGTTTCCCAGAGGCAGACAAGCAGTCAGGCGAATCATCCGGAAATGCGTCACATGTTTTAAGGTAGCTCCAATCGTAGCGAAGCAATTAATGGGTGACTTGCCATTACATCGAGTCAACCCCCCAACTCGTCCGTTCATTACAACAGGAGTTGACTACACCGGTGCGATTGAACTTCAAGCCGCGCGTGTACGAGGATCTACTACCTACAAAGGCTATGTAGCCATTTTTATATGCTTAGCAACCAAGGCAGTCCACTTGGAAGCCGTCACTGGACTTTCAACAGAGCACTTTCTGCAAGCATTTACGCGATTCACCGGACGTCGAGGACAAGTTCAACATATGTATAGTGATAACGGCACAAATTTTGTTGGCGCGAGTACATCGCTTCACCAGCCCATCACTTGCAAAGCAGCCCTAAATGAATCGACATGCCAACATGGGACAAGGTGGCATTTCACACCTCCATATTCTGCCAATTTTGGTGGCATCTGGGAGGCAAACGTGAAAGCAATGAAGCATCATCTTAAACGGATCGTCGGCAGCCACAAGCAGACGTATGAGGAGCTTACCACAGTTTTGATCAGGATTGAAGCATGCTTGAACTCACGTCCACTCTGCCCGCTAACCGCCGACCCTGACGATTTAGAAGTGCTAACTCCAGCACATTTCTTAATTGGTGACGCACTACTGGCACCGCCACAAGGTTGGCCGAATAATAAGCCTTTGCGTGAACTATTTCTTGCACAACAACACATGACGCGACAATTCTGGTCCCAATGGTCTCGTGATTGGTTGTCACACTTGCAAACTCGGCCTAAGTGGTGCCAAATCAAAGAGAATCTTAACATCAACGACTTAGTCATTATAAAGGATGATAATCTACCACCAGCTAAATGGACTATAGGCCGAGTCGTCGAACTGCACCCTGGATCGGACTCGCTAGTCAGAGTGGTTACATTAAAGACGAAATCTGGCATTCAAAAGAGGTCAATCACAATGCTTTGTCCACTTCCTATTTCAACATAATTATGATCAACACACGGATCAAGAATAACAAGGAGCCTTCATGCTGGACGACGCATTGGCGGGCGGCATGTACGGATTATGAGCGGAGTCACCCGGTGCTACAGCTGTCATAACAGCGGATTAACATTCTATGTGTCGATGCTAATTGAACTCAGCTGTATTCTTTCTAAAGGGCACTTGTAATTTTGAGGTCTTAGCGATAAGACGTAGTTTTTATGTATAAAAAAAAAAATGAATTTAAATGGAGAAATAAACTGAAGATAAATCGTGCATATGCACGATTCGTATTTGCGAACCCCATTACTATGATGCCAAAGCAGTGAGGCATCACAACTATTCAGTACTAAAACAAAAACCTCCGCGTGCTCTTCAGTCCTTACTCTCTCACCGGGACTGCCAATCAAAGTATGACTTCGGTGAGCAAGATGTGAGGCCAGGTCGCACTCCCTCCCTTCAGTGTAGTCCATGGGGGCTCATCCTTCCACCCTTTAGTCGCTTTTTACGACGAGCCGGGAACGCTGAGGTAGAATTCTTCGCCCGCCGTTGGCCATCTCGTCTGATCGGACACGCTTAATCATATTAATGAGAAGGCTGTGTCCCAGCTCCCAAGCCCCGCTGTTCGCCAGCATAGCCGCGAACAAGCCACTAGGGCTGAACGGGGTACCTGACAGCGTCTTTAGCTGCTCCCTCTCCGTCGTGAACCTGGAGCAGTGCATTAGCACATGTTCTGCTGTTTCTTCACCGTCGACACAGAACAAGCAGTGGGCTGATTCTACGTGACGGAACCGGAGTAGATAGGCCCGGAAGCAGACATGGTCCGTGAGGAACTGGGTTAGGTTGTCCAAGTATTTGTGTTGTCACTCTGCCCAAACCGCCATCTCTGGGATGAACTGATAAGTCCACCTCCCCCGTCGCGACGTTTGCCATCTGCTCTTCCATTCACCCGTGAGCCTCTTGCCTGGAAGCGCAACTCCGCATTAGGCTGAGAGCCTTGATCTCCAGATCAATTGGCGGCAGGATTGCCAGCGCTAGCGCCGCGTCTTCGGATATGGTCCTGAAACCTCTAATGAGTCTGAGGGCCATTGACCGTAGCACCGAACAAGCTCCTTTTAGGTATGAGCCCCTGCTAGTGGCGGTGCTCCAGTTTGGTGCAGCGTATAGCAGCGAAGCCTTTGCTACTGACACCAGCAGTTTCCTGGCCGGGTGTCTTGGGCCTCCGACGTTGGGCATAAGCCTAGCCAATGAAGAGGCTGTGACTTCTGCCTTCTTGCTGGCGTAGCTCGCGTGGTCCTTGAATGATAGTCTGCGATCTATCATTACCCCCAGGTACTTTAGTGACTCTTGAGAGGTCACCTGTGTGTTCTCCACCTTTTTCCTGCTGCTTAGTAGGACCTCTTCGGTCTTGTGAGCCGCTATTGCTAGCCCGGCTTTCTCGAGCCACAGGATGGTAGCACCGATCGTAGAGTTGCATTTATCTTCCAACCCTGCGATTGTTTTTGAGACAGCTGTGATTGCCACATCGTCAGCAAAACAGTGCAGCTCTACTCCTACGGGCCTGTTGATGCCCAAGATCCCATCGTACATAATGTTCCATAGGATTGGTCCAAGTACCGATCCTTGGGGAACACCTGCCGAAACTCGGTATCTTTTTGGGCTATCTTCCGTATCGTACCATAGAACCCGGTCCCTAAAGTAGCTGCCAACGACTATCCTCAGGTACTCCGGGATCCCCATGCGGTTCATGGCTGCGAGGATTACGGGACATCTGGCTGTGTTGAAAGCGTTCTTTACATCCAGAGTCACTATTGCGCAGTATTCCTTCCTGCCCCCTAACCATCTATCACCAGAAAGACCGGTCTTGGCGATGTTACTAACGGCCGAAAGAGCGTCCAGTGTGCTCCTTCCTTTCCGGAAGCCGTTGATGCTCTCGGTGATTGCCTCTATTCGTGTATACAGGATACGTTCGAACAGTTTTCCAACTATATACAGTAGGCATAGAGGTCCCTTACCTTTCGGCAACAGGACTAGCTTCTGGCTTTTCCACCTTGTTGGGAAGATTCCGTCCAGAAGACATTGCTGGAAGGTGGCCCTGAAGATGTCAGGTCTACCCAGCGCTACTGCTTTAATAACAGCTCCAGGAATACCATCTAGTCCAGGGGCTTTGTTGGCCTTGATGCGCTTGGCTGCCTCGACGACTTCAAGTTCTGTGACGCACGGAAAATCTGGGGCAGGGGCTGCCTCTGTTGGCCTCCATAGTGTTGTCTGCTTTGGAAATAGCTCCCCTACAATGTTAGCCAGGACCCCCGGGTCGGATGTGGTTACCGCTCTCCTCCTTAGCTTGTTGGTAACAAGTTTGTAGGCGAGGCCCCAGATATCGCTGTCTACGCCATCCTGCAGCTCCTTATACGACCGCGCTTTGGCAGCCGCAATGCCGTGCTTGAACTCTATGCGTTTCCTTCTGAAAGCCTCCAAGAGCTCCGCGTGGTGGGTACTGCCTCTGGCTCGTTGCGCCGTTTTCCTAGCCCTTAGGCAATCAGACCGTAGTTGGCTTAGGGAGGCACTCCACAAGTAGACGGGTGGTTTGGGCTGTACCTTACTTTTCCTTGGCATGGTTGCGTCGCAAATTCTTCCAAGCATATTCATGAGGCCTGCCGCCATGCTCTCTGCGTTGGGGACGCAGGAATTTCCAGGGAATTGATCTGATAGGCCAGCATGGCCTCATCGATCTTCCTGGTGTCCCATGCTTGTCTGGCTGTTCTACTCTGCCGTCTCCTGGACAGACTGAAGGCGTTATGACGTCATGGACCATCTAGTTGTTGTTGTCTACTAGCCCTCTGCTGACAAAGGTAACGTCAATAAAGGACGTACCCCTATCGTTGTTACACGTCGGCTTCCGTCCGTCGTTCAGCAGTATTAGGTCCCACGCCGTCAATCACAGCTTGGCCTGTGGTGCTGGATGCCCTGCTGCCCCATTCCGCTGCCTAGGCATTAAAATCGCCGGCAATGACCTTCGGGCTTCGCCCTCTTGCATGGTCCACGAGCGCCTCCAGAAACTCCTCGAACTGATCGGGGGTGTCATTCGGCGGAGCGTAGCTGTACATGTGCACGTGTTTTAACTTCGCATAAGCAATACCCCGCATAGGTGAAGCAGCCAGTTCCTGGACGCGGAGAGAGGTGCAACACTTGATAGCTGCTTTTCCTGTCTCGTCTAGGATCACGGATGTTTGTCCAATACCAGAGACGTAGGGTTCTCTTAGGAGCATGATGTCTACATTGCTCTCCAACGCAGTCTGGGCCAGGAGGCTCTGAGCTGCTGCGCAATGATTGACATTGAGCTGTACTACGCTAATATGGGAGTGCATTAAGGTAGCTCTTGGCTTCTTTTAGGCTCGCTCTGTAGGTCGGGCACGCAAAGCTACCCGTCGGGTGGTTTCTGTCCACCTCGCTGCTGCAGATCAGGCATTTTGCTGCTGCAACGCACCCCTTTGCTTTGTGCCCACGCTCACCGCATCTAAGACAGCAGTCTGCCCTGTCACTGTCCTTGCAGGTTGCTGATCGATGACCGTAGCCCAGACACCTGCAGCATCTCGTGGGTCGGACGTCCTCGGTAATGAGACACCTTGACCATCCAACGATTAAGGTGCCCTATTTAAGGACTGCTATCGCATCGTTCGCATTCAGCAGCACTGAGGCTATCTGCGTCCCATCCCGCATTCTGCGAAGGCCCCTTATATCTTCAGGATTTATCTGCAGGCCCTGGAATTGGGCGACCATGCAGCTGTGCTGCTTCTTTGCGCTCCCGTGCGCGCAGAGGTTAAGTCATTGAGCGCCGCTTTCAGATCGCTCTTAAACTTGGGAACGCTTTCCGAAGCTTTTCCCTCTACCTCAAGCAACCGCTCACCTTTCTGCGTTCTCCGGATTTTTCGTACGTAACTGCCCAGTTCGCGAAGGCTCGGGTCCTCACCACAAAGGCTAAGTCATTGAGCGCCGCTTCCAGATCGCTCTTAAACTTGGGAAAGCTTTCCGAAGCTTTTCCCTCTACCTCAAGCAACAGCTCACCTTTCTGCGTTCTCCGGATTTTTCGTACGTGACTGCCCAGTTCGCTAAGATTCGGGTCCGATCTTAGCTTCCGAAGCATCTCTGCGTACGAAACCTCACCTGTCTTTTTTACGATCAGTGCCTCAGGTTTTTTACGCAGTCGCATAGGCTTCACCTTGGTCCACTCTGCACGGTGCCAGCATTCTTGGCGACAGATGAGTAGCTGCCTGGCTTGGACTCGTTGTGTCCAGCCTGGACTTTTGGCACTTGCACCTTGGGTACCGTCGCATTGTGAGGAGCCTTTTTGGTAGGCTTTTGTACCTCCGTCTGGGTAGCACTACTCTTCAAGCTCTATCGCCCTGTTGTTAAGGGCTGATATTTCGGAAGCTATGCCCTTTGTCTCTCGTGTCACTTGCCGTTGGGTCTCGAATGCGGATAGCAGGATGTTGATCTTGCAATTCATCCTGGTGAGTATGGCCCTCAGATCCTCGTTCTGGAGAGCCGTGCTCAGGTCCGAAGACCGATGAGGGGATCCAGCTGGGGACTTCCCTTCCGTCTTTTGCGATGGCACGGCGATGTGGTCCAGCGTCCTCTGACTTGTCGCGGTCGTAGATGCTGTAGGAGCCAAGGTCTCCACCTCTACAGCATCGCTGCAGTCGCTAGTCAACGGCGGCTGGGGGCCTGCTCACCCCTCGCCACCGACGGGACCGAGATTCCGTCACCATATGTCAGGTAACGGACTCCTCTGGTGGGGGATCTCGAAAGTCGGGAGCTCCTCCTGAACGGGTCGTTGCGATCAGAGGGACTGCCCCCCACTGAGCTGTGAAAGGGGTTCCCACGTAGGCCCCCTTGCTTTTACGGATGGAGGTTTGTACCGCCTCGACTCGGACACCATAGCCTCTGCTTAGGCACCAGCACCGTGAGAGGATGATATTTGGTCTGTCCGCGACCTTTGTGCCTTTTCCCGACTTGTGCGCTCCCAGTAACCAGTAACAAAATTAAATTAAATTAAATTTCAACGGTTTAATTTTAAATTTAATTTTGAATTTCGCGCCCTACTGTCGCAACACAATACTGATCACACGGTTGATCTGGCACGCCAACCTCTTCAGATCACCCGTTGCGCCTAGTTGGCAGCGCTATCAGCTGTTTTATCTGGTGCAACAATCGCAAGCTAATAAATTACCTATTTACCTGAAACAGGCGCAGAATTAATTCGCGTGATTGCAGCGCAAAACTATGGCGCGACTCCACCGTGTGGTTTTGCCAGCACACACCGGCCGACACAACTTCTATAATTTCGAGAATTTCGCGCAGCGTTAATTTAAGACGTCCGTCTACATGGCGATGTAGACTTGGTCTCCAAATTTACAATGTGTCAAATTTACAATGCATGAGCATGCGTGTGCAAGTTAACACAAGCCAACGTACTAGAACAGTTGGCTCAGTGTGCGAAATATGATATAAAAACGTCAAAAGTGCTGACCCGGCATTGGGCCGGAAACTTGTGCGCAGACGTCAATCACAGCATATTTGTGTGGCCGCTGCGATTCTTTTGTTAGCTTTAAGAATCATTTTATATTTCAGTTTGTTTTGAAGCCTCATTGAATAAAGAGCACAAGCTCATATGAGAACAACTCCGGCAATAGGCGTTATTCTTTTATTAAAATAAAACTGACTGAGTCCCTAGGCCAGCAGTTAAGAAGGGTAGTCCCCCTTCCATCATAATTTTCTTAATTGGCGCTCAACTAGTGGTAGGAACCACCACCCACCACCACCACCATCACCAACACCGCCCACAGAGCGAGAAATTTACGAAATTTACGACAGCGGCGCGGGAAAAGTGAAGGGAATCAGTGATCAAACAAACACACATACACCAGAAAAAAATTATGTGAGTGGGAACCGATGCTAAGTGCATTTTAAGTCTGCACAGAAACGTAAATTTTTTAAATAAAAAGTACAAAATATAGTAATAAAATAAATTAATAACCAGCAGGTACACTGAAACATGGTCTCGTGTCAATGGGAATAAAAAAAAAATAATATAATTATTCTTCATAACAGCGCATACGTTCATTTGTTATTGTTGTTTTTTGTTTCCGTTCGATGTAAGCGCGACATTCGACGCTGCAGTCTTTGTCTTTATTTTTTTTTTTTGTTTGTCTTTGGTCAACTGCTACCCACACAGGCAGCTTTTGCATACCCAAGTGAATTGGACTGCTCATGCAACCCACACGGTGGGTGGGACTGCCCTTCTCACGGTATAGAAACAGAGTCTGATAACGAAAATCAAGCTTCCCCTCTAAGACGCGTAACCGCGAATCCTCCTGAAATGGCGATCGACCCAGAACAGCTCAAAGCTGTAATACAGGCAATTGTGGCCAATACTTTGGCGGACGAAGCTGCCAGAAATGAACTCGCGCGAAATGAAATGCGTCAGAAAATTCTAGAGCTGGCCAGCCAGTTGGCAACAACACATGTCGCGTCCACCTCAGCAGTGGCCCCCGTTCTTAGAACATACGAGCCCATAGACATAACTAATAATTCCCCATGTAGCATGACTTTAGATGCCGTTAAATATTTGCCTGAATTCTCGGGATCACAGGAATCGTATGTTTCGTGGCGACAAGCGGCGATTGCTGCGTATCGCATATTCAAAGATTTCAACGGCACCTCTCGCCATTACGAGGCAGTGACAATTATTAGGAACAAAGTTAGGGGCGCGGCCAATAACGTTTTATCCTTATTTGGCACTGTACTGAATTTCGATGCTATTATAAATCGGCTCGATTTCACTTACAGTGACAAGCGTCCAATGTATGTCATTGAACAGGACATGAGTACTTTAAGACAGCGGAACAACATGACCCTGTTACAATATTATGATGAGGTCCAGAAAAACTCACCCTACTCACAGATAAAGCTCATATGTCTCACGAGCCATCGGCGGCAAAAACATTGTGCGAAAAGTTAAGAGAGGACGCCTTGCGTATTTTCATTTCGGGACTTAAACGTAACCTCACCGATGTGCTTTTTGCGACAAAGCCGAAAGACTTGCCGTCAGCTTTGGCCTTAGCACAAGAAGTGGAATCTAACCACGAGAGGTACGTTTTTGCAGCCAGTTTTGCAAAAAGTCAAGAAGACAAAGATCGCAAACCTGCTGCAAAAACCCATATTTTAATAGGCAGTATAAGGCACAGGTGCACGCCGACCCGCAAAGTGAAAAAAATTACAAAGGCAACGGCACACCAGAGGAGGCCTATGGAGGTCGATCCATCATTTTCTAAATTGCTGCAGCCGACCCTCGCAAATGCCTACCAGAACAGAAGACCAGCCACCTCTGAGCGCACAGGCGCTGTGAGGAAACAACAAAAAATTAACTTCATTATGCAGAATGCGGAAGAAAACACAGGAGCATATGCCGCCGCCGCCTCCAAAGCGGCATCGAAAATAGACGACGATGCCATTGCCGAGTATGATTCTGACTACGTCAATTTTTTAGGGGAAAATCCCTGTTACCCGTCATCGACCTTTTTCATTCTACCAGATCTTACAACATTCGACGGAATAATCGGGGCCGATCTGTTAACACAGGCCGGTGCATCACTTTGCCTTGATTCCGCTCAACTCAAGTGGGGTAAGGAAGTTGAGAAGATTTCATTCCATAAATGCACCGACGTCAACTTCACTAACGTGGAGTGCACAGATGCACCACCCTTGGCGAAGAAGCCATTTCTGGGGATGTTAAGGAGCCGAAAAAACGCCTTCGCAGATCCCAACGAGGCCCTGCCATATAACACATCGGTAGTGGCCACGATAAGGACGACTAGTGAAGAGCCCATTTACGCAAAATTATATCCATACCCAATGGGGGCAGCAGATTTCGTCAACAACGAAATCCAAGACTTGCTTAAAAATGGCATAATTCAGAAGTCGGTGTCTCCTTATAACAACCCAATATGGGTGGTTGATAAAAAAGGAACCGACGAGGCCGGCAATCAAAATAGACGATTGGTCATAGACTTTCGTAAACTAAACGAAAGAACTATCCCAGACAAATACCCGATGCCAGATATCTCCATGATACTGGGCAACTTGGGCAAGGCCAAATTCTTTACGACACTGGACCTCAAGTCCGGGTATCACCAGATCGTCTTAGCGGAAAATGACCGCGAAAAAACTTCCTTCTCCGTAAACGGAGGGATGTACGAATTCAAGAGACTTCCCTTTGGCTTGAGAAATGCTGCCAGCATCTTCCAGAGAGCCATTGATGACATTCTCAGAGAACAAATCGGCAAGACTTGCTATGTCTACGTCGACGATGTAATAATCTTCTCAGAAAATGAGAATGCTCATGTCAAGCACGTAGATTGGGTTTTAAAAACCATAAGCGATGCAAATATGAGAGTCTCAGTAAAAAAGTCAAGTTTTTTTAAAAAAAGCGTTAACTTTCTCGGCTTTATAGTTACCAGCGATGGCACTACCACCACAAAAGAGTTCCCTGAACCAAAAACAGTATTTGAGGTTAGGTCATTCCTAGGTCTCGAGAGCTATTACAGATGCTTTATTAAGGACTTTGTTCTCATAGCAAGGCCTATTTCGGACATCTTAAAGGGCGAAAATGAAAGTGTTAGCAGACATAGGTCGCGACACATCCAAGTACAATTCG
Source organism: Drosophila sechellia (assembly GCF_004382195.2). Lineage (NCBI taxonomy): Eukaryota > Metazoa > Arthropoda > Insecta > Diptera > Drosophilidae > Drosophila > Drosophila sechellia. The sequence continues at coordinate 25,262,366 of NC_045951.1, forward strand.
ATGAGGCGCAAAAAAATTCTTTTGAAAAACTGCGGAACATTTTGGCATCCGAAGATGTTATGCTTAGATACCCGGATTACAAGAAGCCATTCCATCTAACGACGGATGCTTCAGCCTACGGTATTGGCGAAGTTCTTTCACAAGAGAACCGTCTTATTACAATGATCTCGAGGACATTGAAGGATAGGGAAATGAACTACGCCACAAACGAAAGGGAATTATTAGCCATCGTTTGGGCGTTGGCCAAGCTGCGACACTATTTATATGCGGTGAAAGATATAACTATCTTCACCAATCATCAGCCATTGTCATTCTCGGTATCAGATTCTAACCCTAACGCGAAAATTAAAAGGTGGTAGGGTCGCATCGAGGAAACGGGTGCGAAGGTAGTCTATAAACCGGGAAAAGAAAATTTAGTTGCTGATGCCCTATCTAGGCAGCAAATTAATGCCATAGAAGAACAGGACGCAGAATCATGCGTTGCGACCATTCACAGTGAGATTTCCCTCACTCACACCATAGAAACAACGGATAAGCCCCTAAACTGCTTCCAGAACCAACTAGTTCTTGAAGAGGCCCGCTTTCCGCTGAAACGCTCTTTCGTTCTCTTTAAAGACAAGAAACGACATTCGATCAACTTCACCGATAGGGAGTCATTACTCAATGACCTTGCGGATACAATAGTCCCCAGGGGCGTAAACGCCCTCCATTGCGATTTGCACACGCTAGCAACGGTACAGGACGAATTAGTCCGGAGATTCCCGACTACAAAATTCTGGCACTGCAAAAACCGTGTTACAGACATTTTTGGGGTCGAGGAAAGAAGGGAAATCATATTAGCAGAACACAATAGGACCCACCGGTCGGCCCAGGAAAATGTGAAACAAGTTCTCACAGAGTACTAATTCCCAAAAATGGCCAAACTGGCCAATGAAATTGTCCAAAACTGCAAAACATGCGCGAAAGCCAAATATGATAGGCATCCGAAGAAACAAGAGATTGGCGAGTCACCGATTTCCTCTCATATAGGAGAAATGCTACACATAGACATTTTCTCGACGGATAAAAAATATTTTCTCACTTGCATTGACAAGTTTTCGAAATTGGCCGTCGTACAGCACGTGCCGTCAAGAACAATTGAGGATTTGAAACCGGCCTTGTAACAGGTCATGAATTTCTTTCCAAAGGCCAAAGTGATTTACTGCGACAACGAACCATCGTAAAATCGCACACGATCACGGCCATGCTAGACAACCATTTCGGCGTCAGCATCACCAATGCGCCACCCCTTCACAGTGTATCAAACGGGCAAGTGGAGCGTTTTCACAGCACTCTACTGGAGCTCACCAGGTGCCTAAAAATTGACAAGGGCATAAGTGATAACGTGGAAATAATCTTGGTAGCCACTACCAGATATAACAAATCAATCCATTCGGTCACCGATAAGAGGCCAGTCGACGTAATACAAGAATACACGGACGGCACACAAGAACGGATTGCTGACAAAATTAAGAGGGCCCAGGACGCGCTAAGGTCTAGGAAGAATGCTTCTCGACAAAACAAAGTCTTCGAAGTGGGCGAAAAGGTTTTGGTCAAAACTAACAGAAGGCTTGGCAATAAACTCACTCCCTTGTGTGAGGAAAAAACCATACAAGCAGACCTGGGGACCACGGTCCTCATTGAAAAGAGGGTGGTCCACAAGGACAACTTAAAATGACTCTCTCGCTTAATTTTAAATTTTTTATTATCACCAGCCATTTTGCAAACTTCCATTTAGTAGACATTAAGTCCGTTGCCAAAGGCGCGATGTTTTAGTTTTAGGATAAAAGTAATTGGTGATGGGATAGACCTCAGCGAACAAGAAAAAGCGACTAAAAAAATACATTTCCACAGGTGCAGAGTTTTCATCCTCCTCTCACTGGCATTGGTGTCAGCGCACATCACTAACTACTCACAGACAAGGTATATCCCCATCATAGATGGAGAGATCCTGGTGTGGGAGGAGCTCGCGTATGTGACCCACTCGGCAAATCTTTCGGAATACATGCGCATAATAGAAGAAACAAGCAGCATGAACGAGATGTTTCCACAGTCTCATATGAGGAGATTGCTAGAAGTGGACACCTCGCACCTTCGGGACACACTGCATTCGTTAAGAGTCCACCATAGAAGGTAGTAGGGGGGACGCCGAATGCCGGCGATCTAGAAAGAATTAGATTCACAGAGTGGCAGTTAACACAATCAAACAATAGTCAAATCAGAATTAATACTAGAATACAAGATAGAATTAACAAATTAACAACAACTGTAAATCAAATCCTACAAACTCATAAAAATACCCAAATTGACACCGGCCATTTATACGAGACACTGCTGGCTAGGAATAGAATACTAGTGATGGAGTTACAGAATTTAATGTTGCCTGTAACACTGGCGAAAATCAATATTGTCAGTCCAAATATCCTAGATCATGCAGACTTAAAATCAGTTTGGCTGACAGAGCCCACAGATACCACCATAGGGGATCTTATGTCCGCATCGTCCGTTAAAATACTACAATCCTCTAACATGATACACTTTATTATTAAATTTCCCAAAATAAAATTATCTTGTAAGAAGGTCACTATTTTCCCGGTCACTTGCAAAGGAGTTATGCTGCGGATAACTGACAACATGGTGGCAAAGTGTGGAGAAGAGGTCCATACAATCAAAGATTGCACCCCAACACCGGGGGCTACCTTTTGCCAACTATCAACGGAAAGGTCATGCGCCAGGGAACTACACGCAGGCGTCCTAGCGCATTGTGAGTCGCAACCAAGCGACCTACACCCGCTTACCCGCGTGGGTGAGGGAATCATCATCATCAATGACCGGCCAGCCAGGGTCACGGTGGACAACGGAACAGAAGTCTACCTACGTGGCACACATCTCATCACCTTCAACGATCGTGTCGTGATAAACGCCACCACCTTCATAAATCACGACAAGGCCCAAACAAGAGCTCCAGGGGTAGCGAGTTCCCCATCATTGAATATCACCGCCAACAGAGATATTCTGAGTCTCCCCTACCTTCACCAGCTGAGTGAACGTAACTTGGAGTTCATCAAAGAGTTCGGGGGAGAAATTGATACTAACCATTCACATCGCATAATACTTATCGCAGCAGCGATTTGTTGTGCAATTATTTGAATCGGCATCACCTGTCTACGGTTCATCGGAGCTGAGTTAAGACCAACCGAGGACGGCCGGAATCTTGAGGGGGGAGTAGTTAACACAAGCCAACGTACTAGAACAGTTGGCTCAGTGTGCGAAATATGATATAAAAACGTCAAAAGTGCTGACCCGGCATTGGGCCGGAAACTTGTGCGCAGACGGCAATCACAGCATATTTGTGTGGCCGCTGCGATTCTTTTGTTAGCTTTAAGAATCATTTTATATTTCAGTTTGTTTTGAAGCCTCATTGAATAAAGAGCACAAGCTCATATGAGAACAACTCCGGCAATAGGCGTTATTCTTTTATTAAAATAAAACTGACTGAGTCCCTAGGCCAGCAGTTAAGAAGGGTAGTCCCCCTTCCATCATAATTTTCTTAATTGGCGCTCAACTAGTGGTAGGAACCACCACCCACCACCACCACCATCACCAACACCGCCCACAGAGCGAGAAATTTACGAAATTTACGACAGCGGCGCGGGAAAAGTGAAGGGAATCAGTGATCAAACAAACACACATACACCAGAAAAAAATTATGTGAGTGGGAACCGATGCTAAGTGCATTTTAAGTCTGCACAGAAACGCAAATTTTTTAAATAAAAAGTACAAAATATAGTAATAAAATAAATTAATAACCAGCAGGTACACTGAAACATGGTCTCGTGTCAATGGGAATAAAAAAAAATAATATAATTATTCTTCATAACAGCGCATACGTTCATTTGTTATTGTTGTTTTTTGTTTCCGTTCGATGTAAGCGCGACATTCGACGCTGCAGTCTTTGTCTTTATTTTTTTTTTGTTTGTCTTTGGTCAACTGCTACCCACACAGGCAGCTTTTGCATACCCTAGTGAATTGGACTGCTCATGCAACCCACACGGTGGGTGGGACTGCCCTTCTCACGGTATAGAAATAGTAAACCGTACTCCACAGACTCAGAGTCTGATAACAAAATCAAGCTTCCCCTCTAAGACGCGTAACCGCGAATCCCCCTGAAATGGCGATCGACCCAGAACAGCTCAAAGCTGTAATACAGGCAATTGTTTCCAATACTTTGGCGGACGAAGCTGCCAGAAATGAACTCGCGCGAAATGAAATGCGTCAGAAAATTCTAGAGCTGGCCAGCCAGTTGGCAACAACACATGTCGCGTCCACCTCAGCAGTGGCCCCCGTTCTTAGAACATACGAGCCCATAGACATAACTAATAATTTCCCATGTAGCATGACTTTAGATGCCGTTAAATATTTGCCTGAATTCTCGGGATCACAGGAATCGTATGTTTCGTGGCGACAAGCGGCGATTGCTGCGTATCGCATATTCAAAGATTTCAACGGCACCTCTCGCCATTACGAGGCAGTGACAATTATTAGGAACAAAGTTAGGGGCGCGGCCAATAACGTTTTATCCTTATTTGGCACTGTACTGAATTTCGATGCTATTATAAATCGGCTCGATTTCACTTACAGTGACAAGCGTCCAATGCATGTCATTGAACAGGACATGAGTACTTTAAGACAGCGGAACAACATGACCCTGTTACAATATTATGATGAGGTCCAGAAAAACTCACCCTACTCACAGATAAAGCTCATATGTCTCACGAGCCATCGGCGGCAAAAACATTGTGCGAAAAGTTAAGAGAGGACGCCTTGCGTATTTTCATTTCGGGACTTAAACGTAACCTCACCGATGTGCTTTTCGCGACAAAGCCGAAAGACTTGCCGTCAGCTTTGGCCTTAGCACAAGAAGTGGAATCTAACCACGAGAGGTACGTTTTTGCAGCCAGTTTTGCAAAAAGTCAAGAAGACAAAGATCGCAAACCTGCTGCAAAAACGCAGGGTCGTCAACTTGACAGGTACGACCACCATGACCCACAATATTATAATACCAAAAACCCATATTTTAATAGGCAGTATAAGGCACAGGTGCACGCCGACCCGCAAAGTGAAAAAAATTACAAAGGCAACGGCACACCAGAGGAGGCCTATGGAGGTCGATCCATCATTTTCTAAATTGCTGCAGCCGACCCTCGCAAATGCCTACCAGAACAGAAGACCAGCCACCTCTGAGCGCACAGGCGCTGTGAGGAAACAACAAAAAATTAACTTCATTATGCAGAATGCGAAAGAAAACACAGGAGCATATGCCGCCGCCGCCTCCAAAGCGGCATCGAAAATAGACGACGATGCCATTGCCGAGTATGATTCTGACTACGTCAATTTTTTAGGGGAAAATCCCTGTTACCCGTCATCGACCTTTTTCATTCTACCAGATCTTACAACATTCGACGGAATAATCGGGGCCGATCTGTTAACACAGGCCGGTGCATCACTTTGCCTTGATTCCGCTCAACTCAAGTGGGGTAAGGAAGTTGAGAAGATTTCATTCCATAAATGCACCGACGTCAACTTCACTAACGTGGAGTGCACAGATGCACCACCCTTGGCGAAGAAGGCATTTCTGGGGATGTTAAGGAGCCGAAAAAACGCATTCGCAGATCCCAACGAGGCCCTGCCATATAACACATCGGTAGTGGCCACGATAAGGACGACTAGTGAAGAGCCCATTTACGCAAAATTATATCCATACTCAATGGGGGCAGCAGATTTCGTCAACAACGAAATCCAAGACTTGCTTAAAAATGGCATAATTCAGAAGTCGGTGTCTCCTTATAACAACCCAATATGGGTGGTTGATAAAAAAGGAACCGACGAGGCCGGCAATCAAAATAGACGATTGGTCATAGACTTTCGTAAACTAAACGAAAGAACTATCCCAGACAAATACCCGATGCCAGATATCTCCATGATACTGGGCAACTTGGGCAAGGCCAAATTCTTTACGACACTGGACCTCAAGTCCGGGTATCACCAGATCGTCTTAGCGGAAAATGACCGCGAAAAAACTTCCTTCTCCGTAAACGGAGGGAAGTACGAATTCAAGAGACTTCCCTTTGGCTTGAGAAATGCTGCCAGCATCTTCCAGAGAGCCATTGATGACATTCTCAGAGAACAAATCGGCAAGACTTGCTATGTCTACGTCGACGATGTAATAATCTTCTCAGAAAATGAGAATGCTCATGTCAAGCACGTGGATTGGGTTTTAAAAACCATAAGCGATGCAAATATGAGAGTCTCAGTAAAAAAGTCAAGTTTTTTTAAAAAAAGCGTTAACTTTCTCGGCTTTATAGTTACCAGCGATGGCACTACCACCACAAAAGAGTTCCCTGAACCAAAAACAGTATTTGAGGTTAGGTCATTCCTAGGTCTCGCGAGCTATTACAGATGCTTTATTAAGGACTTTGTCCTCATAGCAAGGCCTATTTCGGACATCTTAAAGGGCGAAAATGAAAGTGTTAGCAGACATAGGTCGCGACACATCCAAGTACAATTCGATGAGGCGCAAAAAAATTCTTTTGAAAAACTGCGGAACATTTTGGCATCCGAAGATGTTATGCTTAGATACCCGGATTACAAGAAGCCATTCCATCTAACGACGGATGCTTCAGCCTACGGTATTGGCGCAGTTCTTTCACAAGAGAACCGTCTTATTACAATGATCTCGAGGACATTGAAGGATAGGGAAATGAACTACGCCACAAACGAAAGGGAATTATTAGCCATCGTTTGGGCGTTGGCCAAGCTGCGACACTATTTATATGCGGTGAAAGATATAACTATCTTCACCGATCATCAGCCATTGTCATTCTCGGTATCAGATTCTAACCCTAACGCGAAAATTAAAAGGTGGAAGGGTCGCATCGAGGAAACGGGTGCGAAGGTAGTCTATAAACCGGGAAAAGAAAATTTAGTTGCTGATGCCCTATCTAGGCAGCAAATTAATGCCATAGAAGAACAGGACGCAGAATCATGCGTTGCGACCATTCACAGTGAGATTTCCCTCACTCACACCATAGAAACAACGGATAAGCCCCTAAACTGCTTCCAGAACCAACTAGTTCTTGAAGAGGCCCGCTTTCCGCTGAAACGCTCTTTCGTTCTCTTTAAAGACAAGAAACGACATTCGATCAACTTCACCGATAGGGAGTCATTACTCAATGACCTTGCGGATACAATAGTCCCCAGGGGCGTAAACGCCCTCCATTGCGATTTGCACACGCTAGCAACGGTACAGGACGAATTAGTCCGGAGATTCCCGACTACAAAATTCTGGCACTGCAAAAACCGTGTTACAGACATTTTTGGGGTCGAGGAAAGAAGGGAAATCATATTAGCAGAACACAATAGGGCCCACCGGTCGGCCCAGGAAAATGTGAAACAAGTTCTCACAGAGTACTAATTCCCAAAAATGGCCAAACTGGCCAATGAAATTGTCCAAAACTGCAAAACATGCGCGAAAGCCAAATATGATAGGCATCCGAAGAAACAAGAGATTGGCGAGTCACCGATTTCCTCTCATATAGGAGAAATGCTACACATAGACATTTTCTCGACGGATAAAAAATATTTTCTCACTTGCATTGACAAGTTTTCGAAATTGGCCGTCGTACAGCACGTGCCGTCAAGAACAATTGAGGATTTGAAACCGGCCTTGTAACAGGTCATGAATTTCTTTCCAAAGGCCAAAGTGATTTACTGCGACAACGAACCATCGTTAAAATCGCACACGATCACGGCCATGCTAGACAACCATTTCGGCGTCAGCATCACCAATGCGCCACCCCTTCACAGTGTATCAAACGGGCAAGTGGAGCGTTTTCATAGCACTCTACTGGAGCTCGCCAGGTGCCTAAAAATTGACAAGGGCATAAGTGATACCGTGGAAATAATCTTGGTAGCCACTACCAGATATAACAAATCAATCCATTCGGTCACCGATAAGAGGCCAGTCGACGTAATACAAGAATACACGGACGGCACACAAGAACGGATTGCTGACAAAATTAAGAGGGCCCAGGACGCGCTAAGGTCTAGGAAGAATGCTTCTCGACAAAACAAAGTCTTCGAAGTGGGCGAAAAGGTTTTGGTCAAAACTAACAGAAGGCTTGGCAATAAACTCACTCCCTTGTGTGAGGAAAAAACCATACAAGCAGACCTGGGGACCACGGTCCTCATTGAAAAGAGGGTGGTCCACAAGGACAACTTAAAATGACTCTCTCGCTTAATTTTAAATTTTTTATTATCACCAGCCATTTTGCAAACTTCCATTTAGTAGACATTAAGTCCGTTGCCAAAGGCGCGATGTTTTAGTTTTAGTGTAGTATGTGCATATATCGAGGGTACACTGTACCTATAAATACACAGCAACACTTAGTTGCATTGCATAAATAAATAACCCAAGTGAGCGTGATATAAGATCACCCATTTATGCATCAAGCTAAGTCAGCATTCCCACGCTGGCCGCTGGCCATATATGCGCATAAGCTCTCTCTCTCATATATAACATATATATACGCTGCTCTTCTGCCGCTGTCGACGGCGGCGCAGTCGACAGCTTTCTTATGTATTTAGGCTAAGATCAATTTTGATGAACAATAAAGTGGGAGTTTCGAAGAACAATCTGAAAATGACTGACGTGCTTGCCTGGCGTTGATTGATGTATTACATGGCGACCGTGAGGCAGGAGCCTGCGACCTGAGGACTACTGAGGAAATGCTTCTAAGACGGCCGATTGGATTTAAGAATTCGAAACAACGACAACAAGTGTGAGAGGTAGGCCGCCCCTTACACCAGCGCGGGAGACCTAGAGACGGGACACTGATGGGAAAAAGGAAAAAAAATACTGAGTGAGTAGAGTGTGGTAATGGGCAAACGCGGATGTCAGAAAAACAAAATAAATAAAGGTATAGCACATATTAAGTGGCTATCATATACAAATAAAAGACCGCCCCATGGGCAACGGCACAGAAATTAACTGCCGAATTAGACTTTCTGAAAGAAAACCGCCAGCAAAGAAAGCCGAATACCACAACTCACTGAGCAAAAATAGAAATAACCAATGAAGAAATAATCGAAAATTCACCATCTCCCAAGCCGAAAAGACCCGACGTCTGCCGCAACAGCAATTAGCACGGCATCCTGCGAGGATAAGAAAAATATAAAGGATTCCACCGGCGCGCCGCACACGACAACAGCGAATGTCTACAAAGCCGACGTTCGAACACCCTGCTCCTGTCGAGCAAAGGGATCTGCCAAGTCTCAAAGAGGCAATAGAGGCAGATCCGTCCGCGGGACCAAAGCCCTTGACCATACAGGAGTACAAGGCACGGACTGCAGCGAGGGAGCAGCCACCTAAAAAGAAGAGGGGTGGCCGCCGGATTAAGTTGCTCAGCGCCCGGAGGCTCAACATCGAACTACTGAAGACGGCAACTAATGAGGAAGACCGGCAGCGCTACAAAGAGCGCCTTGCAGCCATCAATAAACAACTTCGTGGTGCGAAGTAAAGCGGCGGGCTGCTTATACGCCATAGCCTCAACCGCCAAAATATTCTATTAATGTTGTCGATGCGGTTTCCGCTGCAACAAAATTACTAACTTATCAGGGACCCATTTCATAACTAACACATTATACTCAGTCTTAAACTTAAAATAAGTAATAATATTGTAAAATTGCAAATTGCAACCGATGTAAACTGAGTATAATGAATTCATCCATCAAGAAAAAATATGTTTAATAACAGTTTAGACCTATTAAAATTTCGAACTATATATCTGATCGAGATAACAATAATTGACCAATTCTCAAAGTTAAAATTCTATTTGTATATCAAACATATAAAGACTAATTTTCCCCATATCAAAATGGGACATAAACAGTCGAAAGCGGACGACAACACCACAAATGTTGTCAATACAATAGAAGTCGTGGATACAACCCCACAGTTAAACTCAATGTACTTACTACTTTTGATTTTAGTTATCCTATCAGCCTTTAACCTGGCCTTAAAACTTTATCAGCTTCACAAAAGATCGTTGAAAAAGACTTACATGAGTCGAGCCAATGACTTAGACAAAATCTAATAGAAACTACACCAAAAGGGTACAAGTGCGATTACATCGCTAAAATGTACATACATGGAATGGCTAAACTTAACCATATCCATAAACAATATTAGAGATGCTTTTGATAAATCCTATAAATGTATTAATAAAACCGCGCTGATAAAAACTCAGACGCTTATTTTTCACATAAAGGTATTGATAACACAATACAACAAATTACAAAACCTGATAATAACAAACAAAAGCAAACTCACTGAAGAACATAAAGTCCAATGCTTCAAAGTTCTCAGTTCATTTGGTAAAAGACTACATAATACCAGTGTTAGACACAGTATTATAATAGAAGTCCCAACAGAACTAACCAAAATAGCAGAATTCGACGAAAGCCAGTTAAGAGACTTGGACGAGTCGCAGCCGCTAGAAGATTTAGATATCGAAAGCGATATCGAATCAATAGAAGAATTAAAATTTAATAATTTGTATTTGGTTGTACGGCAAATACAGGAAACATGGCCAACGCATTAGAAACTCAGAGAGCATACGTTAAACAGGTATCTGCCACAGTACCTGAATTCGATGGTAAGAAACTCCATTTAAACAGGTTTGTGACAGCACTAAAGTTGACGGATCTAACTAAAGACGGCGGATTAGACGCCGATAATGCTGACAAATTCGCGACTAAAGAGTCGATATCAGCAATGACCAAAAACTGTGCCAACGAGGCACTTAAAATGATCTTAACTGCAGGTACATTTAGTACATTCAACGACGCAATGGAAAAATACATACATTGCAGTACAGAAATAACCGGCAATTCGAACACAGTCTTATTCTATAATGGGAATAATAGACGTGGCAATTATAATGCCTACTATCGCGGTAGAGGCAGAAATAATTATAACCGGAATTATAACCAGAATTATAACCAGAGTTATAACCAAGGTTATAATAATAACAACAGAGGTCGCGGAGGCTACCGCGGCCACGGTAATAACAGAGACGGAGGTAACCGAAGGGGTAACCAAAGTCAGAATAATAATAACAACCGAAATGTGCGTAGCGTACAATCGGAAAACAGCCAGACCCCCTTAAGAGATCAACAGTAAAAGTGTTTAAAGTAAACCTAAATCTGAGTATTTTCATTAAGACAAACAACCAGGAAACAAACACAGTTCTTACATTACTAATAGACACAGGGGCAGAAATTTCGTTGCTAAAAGCCAAAGCAAAGGAATATAATAATATAAATTTCAGTAATATATCAAATATTACAGGTATTGGGCAAGGAACCATACAGTCTATAGGAACAGTAGATCTTGACATACGCATTCAGGATGTTCTGGTGCCACATGAATTTCACGTAGTACCTGAGAATTTTCCGATACCATGCGATGGCGTAATCGGTATAGATTTTATCAAGAAATACAATTGCGTATTAGAGTTTCAAAATAACAAAGACTGGTTCACAATAAGACCCAATAACTTCAGTAGACAGATTAGTGTACCAATTACACATAACTTAGACTCCAACACACTCTTATTGCCAGCTAGATGTGAAGTAATCAGACAAGTCAAATTACTGACTAACGAAAAAACGGTGGTAGTACCAAATCAGGAGCTGCAACCGGGTATAATAGTAGCAAGCACCATTGCCGATAGCAAAAACGCATTGATTCGCATTATAAATACAAATAATAAAGACGCCATAATAGATGGCGCGAAGATCAAATGCGAATCAAAGAAAGACTATGACATTTTTACAACACCAGTAGAAAAGGAAAATAGAACTGAAGAAATTTTAAAACAATTAAGATTCCCTAAACAATTCAATAATGTACTAACTAAGTTATGCACCGAGTTTAGCGATATTTTTGGTCTAGAAACAGAACCAATATCGGCTAACAATTTCTACAAACAAAAACTCAGATTAGGGGAAAAAACACCGGTCTATATAAAAAACTATCGCATGGCAGATAGCCAAAAACCAGAAATCGCCAGACAGGTAAAAAAATTAATAGATGATGGAATAGTTGAACCATCAATGTCTGAATATAATAGTCCATTACTTTTGGTTCCAAAGAAACCACTTCCGAATTCGACGGAAAAAGATGGCGATTAGCAGTTGACTATCGTCAAATAAATAAGAAACTATTATCAGACAAATTTCCACTTCCAAGAATAGAAGATATTCTTGATCAATTAGGAAGAGCAAAGTATTTTTCATGTCTCGACCTAATGTCTGGATTCCACCAGATAGAACTAGAAAAAAGGTATAGAGATATAACGTCATTTTCAACAGCCAATGGCTCATATCGCTTCACGCGACTACCATACGGACTGAAAGTAGCACCAAACTCCTTCCAACGTATGATGACACTTGCATTTTCTGGTCTTGAACCATCGCAAGCATTTCTATATATGGATGACTTAGTAGTAATAGGTTGTTCAGAAAAACATATGCTCAAAAATTTGACTAACGTATTCGAGCTATGTAGACGACATAATTTGAAAGTACATCCAGGGAAATGTTCTTTCTTTATGAAAGAAGTAACATATTTGGGTCACAAATGTACCGATAAAGGTATACTCCCAGATGACACCAAATATGAAGTTATAGAAAAATATCCTATACCAACAGATGCCGACAGTGCTAGGCGTTTCGTAGCCTTCTGTAATTATTACAGACGTTTCATTAAAAATTTTTCTGATCATTCACGCCACTTAACGAGGCTTTGTAAAAAGAATGTCCAATTCGAATGGACAGCAGAATGCAATAATGCATTCGAATATCTTAAAAGAGAATTAATGAAACCAACATTATTACAGTACCCAGATTTCGACAAAGAATTTTGCATAACAACCGATGCTAGTAAACAGGCATGCGGAGCGGTACTTACACAAGATCACAATGGTCAACAACTCCCAGTGGCATACGCTTCAAGAATGTTCACTCAAGGTGAAAGTAATAAGTCCACTACAGAACAAGAATTAACGGCCATTCATTGGGCCATAAATCATTTTCGACCATACATATATGGCAAGCATTTCATGGTAAAAAGCGATCATAGACCATTGTCATACCTATTCTCTATGAAAAATCCAAGTTCAAAACTCACTCGTATGAGGCTGGATTTAGAAGAGTATGACTTTACTGTAGAATATCTTAAGGGGAAAGATAACCATATTGCGGACGCCTTGTCTCGCATAACAATAAAAGATCTGAAAACAATCAACAGAGAAATATTAAAAGTTACCACCAGATCAAAAGCTAAACAGGAAAATTCCTGTAAAGACGAAGCAATTGTCAAAATACAAGAGGAAAAAGAGCAAACAATAGAAAAGCCCAAAGTCTATGAAGTTGTCAATAATAATGACACAAAGAAATATGTTTTAATCAAAATAGATAAACACAAGTGTTTATTAAAACGAGGAAAAACAATTGTTTCACGCTTTGATGTTGATGACTTGTATTCTAATGAAACATTTGATCTAAATCAATTCTTTCAAAGGCTTATTTCAAAAGCCGGAATGCATAAAATAACAAAAATGCGAATATCACCAAGTGAACAGATGTTCCAATTTGTATCACTAAATGAATTTAAAATAAAGGGCAACCGAGTACTCGAAAAAGTAGAACTAGCTATTCTACAAAAGGTGATAATTATAGACAAAAATGACGAAGCTCAGATTAAAGAAATTTTGACAAAATTCCATGATGATCCGATAGAAGGAGGCCACACTGGTATTTCGCGAACCCAGTCAAAAATCAAAAGATTTTATTATTGGCCCCAGATAACCAAGACAATTTCAAAGTATGTAAAGACTTGTTTGAAATGTCAACAAGCAAAAATTACAACCCATACGAAAACTCCATTAACATTGATGCCAACGCCAGCAACAGCATTTGATACTGTTTTAATTGATACCATTGGTCCACTACCGAAATCGGAAGACGGAAATGAGTATGCAGTTACAATCATATGCGATCTAACCAAGTTTTTAGTCACTATTCCAACACCGAATAAAAGTGCTAAAACAGTTGCAAAGGCTATATTTGAATCATTTGTACTGAAGTACGGTCCAATGAAGACGTTCATTACAGATCAAGGTACGGAATACAAAAATTCACTTATGAATAAATTATGCAAATATATGCATATAGAAAATCTAACATCTAGCGCTCACCATCATCAAACTTTAGGAACAATAGAAAGAAGCCACCGAACTTTTAATGAATATATACGTTCATACATATCGGTTGACAAAAGTGATTGGGACATTTGGTTACCATATTTCACTTATTGCTTCAATACAACACCCTCAATAGTCCATGACTACTGCCCATACGAACTAGTATTTGGCAGACTACCCAGACAATTCAAAGATTTCAGTAAGATAAACAAAATAGACCCAATATACAACTTAGATGACTACTCTAAAGAGCTTAAATGCAGACTAGAAATGTCGTACAACAGAGCAAGAAGAATGTTAGAAAAAGCAAAAGCGGATAGAAAATTAAGATATGATAGGAATACAAATAATTTAGAATTAAAAATAGGAGATAAAGTATTACTTAGAAAAGAAACAGGTCATAAGTTAGATAAAAGATACGAAGGTCCTTATGACGTAGTAGATATAGAAATAAATGATAATATAACCATTAAAACAGGAAGTAAGAAACAACAAATAGTACATAAAGATAGGCTAAAAAAAGCACAAATAGAATGAAAAAAAAAAAAAGGGCAATCAATGCCAAACCTTTCATAATAAAACTTAAATAACGGCCTGATCAGCCAAAACAATATAACAAAGACATAGATATAATCGAATTTTTATTAATTCAAAATACATACATATTTTTTCTTTATTCATTTAAAAATTCTATATCATAAATAATGTTAATTCATTAAAAATAATATTTAAGTAATTTTTATTTTTGATAGAAAATAACTTCATTTCTTTACGTTATTTTAAAAAAGGGGGGAGGTGTAGTATGTGCATATATCGAGGGTACACTGTACCTATAAATACACAGCAACACTTAGTTGCATTGCATAAATAAATAACTCAAGTGAGCGTGATATAAGATCACCCATTTATGCATCAAGCTAAGTCAGCATTCCCACGCTGGCCGCTGGCCATATATGCGCATAAGCTCTCTCTCTCATATATAACATATAAATTATAAGTCGTTTGTTTAGTTTGGTTATATTTATTTACCACTCTCCCGTTAGGGCGAGGGTCACAATATTTGGGTATTTATAATTACAAGGCGTAAGCCTCGGAGTATGATTTAAAACTAACTTAAGAATTCAGTCCCGGTTCAACTCCAGGCCTCTGGTCCGCAGCAGAACTGCTGGCAGAAGGCCAGGTCAGCACTTCTGCGTCAGCCCGATCAGTCGCTCCGCGAGTGCTCCGTGCGGGCTCGGGGCAATTGCACCTGGAGTACGCGATCAGCAGTTTGTTTAGTGCGCGTGCAGACCACCGGATATGGCCTGCAATTCAGCAGTTTCACTCCGTGAGAACTGCTTGTGTTAACTTCTCCGCCTTTTAAGAGGTCGCCGTCCCGGTGACCCACTTGCTCCACATCACTGTTGTCTCCTGGCTTTGTGTGGCCCCTGGTCTTTAGGTGGTGGTAGCTCAACCAAATGGTGGAGCACAATAGGTAGGCAGCAAGTATGGCGAGGGAATTGCTGAGGAGGGACCCCAAGGTGAGTTTCTCTCTAAGAGTCCCGATGTGGTGAAGGTTCCTCAGACTTAGTTCGTGGAGAAGTGGAAGGCTTAACCTATTCTGATGAGTCGTGACATTTACAGAGGCGATGACCGACACAGCAGTCCCATTGAGGGCTACCTTTTCGGTGTATGTTACCAGGTAGGTACCCGACACTTTCTGGTCTTTCCCTTGGTTGTCGGTTATGGTCACGTTGGCATCATTCACAATGAGAGTGCCGTGATCTACAATGGTCACCGGATCCAGGTGGCCGGGAAGTGTAGAACAGTGTGCAAAGGCCCCGGAGATTATCTGCTGAGCGCAAGTGCCATTCTGCAGTTCTTTGCAGAAAGTGGCGCCGACCGTCGTCTTGCAGTTCCCGATGTTGATGTTCCGGGATCTGCATTCAGCCACCAAATTTCCGTCGTCGAAGTTCAAGATCTTGTTGTTGTGCTGGACCGGGAAGATTGTAATTTTCTTACATTTAATCTTAGGGTTAGGGAATTTAATTAAAAAGTGTAAAATTTCTGTGTTTTGGAATACGCTTATGCTAGATACTTCTAGTAGCTCTATTAGACTAATGTCAATAGGCTGTTTGTCTCTGAATTCGCCAATATCGGTTTCGTCTAAAATTGATGGACTTACAATGTTCAGTTTTGCTAGGGTTAAGCCCATAAGAATATTTTCTAAATCTGTAATAACAATTCTATTTTTAGCTAAAATGATCTCCAGTAAGTGTGTTTCTTTATTTGTTTCAGTTTTAGAAATTTGATTCATTGTTGTTGCAAGTTCATTCAATCGTGTTTGGAATTTGATATTTAATTCTGTTTGGCTTTCCTCTGTTCTTATTAACTGCTCTTGATTGAATTTTATTTCTTCCCAATCGTTAAAGTCGGGGGTACCGGCAATGACCTTCAGTGCCGTTCCGATCAAATTTAAACTCCTAGCAGTCCTATGGTGGAATCTTAGAGTGGCTACTAATTTGCGAATGTGTGTCAAGTCCGTCATAATTACTGGTGTCCGGTGGTCGTCTGTAAATGTCCTTGTCATTGTCTCTGTCTGATCGGCGTAGTCCTCGTACGTTGTTATGTTTGTCGAGTGTTGCAAGTATCCGTACGATTCCCAGATGACAATTTCATTGTCCTCTATTGGGATGTAGTCTGCGTTCGTATAGTCGTTAAGTCGTACCGTCGCGTCTGTCTTAACAGCTATTAGTATAAGAATTAGAGTGGGATACCGTAACCTAAAAAGATATAAAAAGATTGGAAACGGGGTAAGGACTCTTGCGAAGATGTTTATCGTAGATTGTCCTTGTGGACCACCCTCCCCTTTATTAAGACCGTGGTTCCAAGGTCTGCCTCTATGGTTTCTTCTGAACATAGTGGGGAAAGCTTGTTCCCTAATCGTTTGTTGGTTTTTAAGAACACCTTTTCGCCAACCTGATAGTCCTTGTAGGTTCTATTTTTATTTACTTGATCAAGGGTCTTTTCCTGTGCTTGTTTAATTTTTCTGCTGATTTTTCCTTCGAATACCGCAGACTTCGAGTGGATAATTTCTATCGGTTTTTCATTAGTTACTGAGTGAATTGAATTGTTGTACTTGTTGGTTGCCAACATAATCAATTCGGTTGTGTCATTTAGGCCAGTTTCCAGCTTTAAGCATCTGGCTATTTCTGCCAGGGTACTGTGAAACCTTTCTACCTGACCGTTTGAGGTGCTGTGCAGAGGAGGGGCGTTGGAAATGGTGATATTAAAATGATTTAGCAACATTGTCTTAATGGTCTCGGAATTTAAGGATCTCTCGTTATCGCAGTAAATGGTTCTTATTTTTGGAAAGAAATTTATTATGTGTAATAGGGGAGATTTTACGTCCACAATAGCCCTCGATGCGACGGTTTGCACTGTGGCAAATTTCGAAAATTTATCAATGCACGTAAGAAAAAGGGTTCCATCTGTTGTAAAGTGTCGATGTGGAGGATTTCCCCCACATAGGAAGGTATAGGTGTTTCTGCTACCGCTTGTTTGGATGGATGACGATTGTATTTAGCCATTGAGCAGGTCTTGCAGTTCAAAGTGGTTTCTGTTGCTAACCGTAGCATCTTAGGAAAAAAATAGTCCCTCAAGATTTGTTATACGTTTTCTTGTGCTGCTCGGTGAGCTCTGTTGTGCTCTGTTATAACAATTTCTCTCTGCTCAGTTGCATCCGTTATGTCCTGCACAAAGCTTTTCGCATGCTTGAAAGTGGTGCTTGGGAACAATTCAACTAATCGGTGCTGGATAAATGCCAAGATCGGTAGGGAGCAATGTATTGCGTTAACTACTTCAGCATTTACCACGTCTTGTAATGCATTAAGAAGATTTTCTCGTTTAGAAATCCTTATTATGTGTCTCACCTTGCTTTTAAACAAGATGAATGTGTCTACCGAAAAACTGTTTCCTTCTTCGATTATTATTTGATTTCTGAAACAGTTTACCGGGTTGTCCGTTATGTCAATAGTGTAAGTTAGCGACTGTTCGCTGTGTATCGTTGCTACATCCGACTGTTCGTCATTTAGAACGTTTATCTTTTGGCGAGACAGCGCGTCTGCAACAAGATTTTCTTTTCCTGGTTTGTAGACCAATTTGGCGCCGTGATCATCGATAATTCCCTTCCAGCGTTTTAGTTTCGCGTTATGGTTTTTATCCGAGATGGCAAAGGTAAGTGGTTGGTGATCGGTGAAGATCCGCAACCCTTTTACACCGTATAAGTAGTTTCGGAGGTTTTTCAGTGCCCAAACTATGGCGAGGAGCTCTCGCTCGTTGGTTGCATAATTTTTTTCACTATCTCTAAGGGCGCGTGATATCATTGTGATCGGGCGGCCGTCTTGAGATAGTACCACTCCTAGACCAAAACCTGACGCATCCGTTGTCAAATCAAATGGTCTCTTAAAGTCTGGGTATGAAAGCAGCACGTCTTCCGATGCCAAGATTTCTCTCAACCTGTTGAACGTTTCCTTCTGTTCTTTGGTCATATCGATGTCGATTTTCCTTGACTGATATTTGCTTGCTTTTCCATTTTCTCCCTTTAGGATATTCGTTAAAGGCCTTGCGATTGTCGCAAAGTCTTTTATAAAGCACCTATAGTAGCTTGCTAGCCCCAGAAATGATCTGAGTTCGAAAAGCGTTTTAGGTAAAGGGAATTCTTTTATGGCTTTGACCTTTTCAGGTGAGGTTCGTAGACCCCCTTGCGACACTATGAACCCCAAGTATTCAACGCTCTTTTTAAAGAACTTTGATTTCTCTTGGGATACTCTCATGCCTGCCTCCAAGAGTTTTCTTAAAACCCAATCCACGTCCTTAACGTGGTCTTCCTTTGTTTTGGAGAATATTATGACGTCATCGACGTACACGTAGCATATTTTTGAAATTCCATCTCTTAGGACGTCGTCAATGGCCCTTTGGAAAATGCTTGGGGCATTTTTAAGCCCAAATGGTAATCTACAAAATTCGTACTTGCCGTTGTTTATTGAAAATGCCGTCTTTTCTCTGTCTTTTTCTGCCAGCTCTATCTGGTGAAAGCCTGACTTAAGATCAAGTGTCGTAAAAAATTTTGACTCTCCCATATTTGACAGTATTGTCGAAATTGTTGGGATAGGGTATTTATCGTCAACCGTTCTCTGGTTTAGTTTCCTAAAATCGATAACTAGTCGCTTCTTTTTTACCCCATTTTGGTCTGTTCCCTTTTTATCTACAACCCAGGTCGGGTTGTTGTAGGGAGATTCGGATGGCCTTATTACGCCGTCCGCTAGAAGTTGTTTAACCTCCGCATTGACGAATTCGGTCACACCCATGGGATGCGGGTATGATTTTGAGTATACCGGCTCCCCATCTGTTTTAATTGTGGCGATAGTATTTATATTGAATGGTAATGCCTCGTCTGGGTCAGCGAAGGCTTTGTGATTTTTAACTATCATTTTATCGAACGAGTTTTTAATAGCAAGAGGAACGTCTCCATCGTCGATTTTAATGAAGTTAACGTTTTCCGCCCTAGCAAACTGGATGTTTTCAGTTCCGTTACTAGTATTTAAAACATTTCCAGTAAAATCAAGTTTCGCATTTACTTTTTTAAGTAAGTCGAGACCAATAATACCGTCAAAGTCTTTAAGATTGTTCAGAATAAAGAAGGGTGTCTTTACGTTAAACACCGAAACCATACATTTTTTATTGATTTTGGTAAAGCCATGAATTGACTTTACAGTAAAGGGTTTTTCCGCTGCCACGACGCCTTTCAGCCCCGGGAGTGGAGTAATATAATTTTTTGAGGTGCCTGTATCTAGTAATAGTTTTATTTCTCCTCCTGCCACCGTACGTGTAATGTAAGGGAGCAGGGACTTTACCCTAAAAAATTGCAGGAGTCCTCTGCATCCAGCTCGTCCTGTATTTCTATGGCGCTTGCCTGAGCAACGGTTCATAATCTTCTTCGTCGGTGTTTTCTTCCGGCATGAAGTTGATTTTTTGCTGAGACCGTGCCGACCGCCCTCTTTGCCATGTTGTGGTTTGTTTGGACCGGAAGGAAGGGTCAACTTCCATTGGCTCTGGCGCCGGTTGGCTTTGGCCACTACCTGCACTGTTGGGTGGGCCTTGCTTAAAGGAACCGCTTTGATGGTTTGTTCCCTTTAGAGTTCTAACAAAATGAGGGTTCTTTTTAATCGCCCCCGAATTTTTGTTGGGTTCTCCGTATGACTGAGAACTTTTCCAACCTGTTTGTTTCTGGTTGTTTGGCCTATAGGCTCTTTCCTCGTTATGTCGGGCGAACGTGGCCGCGAAAATACTTCTGTCGTTACTTGACTCAGCTTCTTGAGCTAACGCCAATGCTGATGGCAAGTCCCGCGGTTGTGCCGGAAAAACGGCAATTTTTAATGATTTCTTTAAGCCAGATATGAACGCGTGTAAAGCGTCATCCCTGTGTTGCTCATTAAGGACGGCCGCTGCGGCTGCGTCGTGTGTCATTATTGTTTTGTTTGTAAGAAGCGTTAGCTTCCGTTCTATCTCATCATAGTATTTGAGTAGGGGTAACTCTCCCTGCCTTGACAAACTTAATTCTTGTTTTATTACGTGTGCCGGAGTTTTGTCCGCATACGTGAAGTCTAAGCGCGCTATTATGGCGTGAAAATTAAATACCGTGTTAAATGAGGCTAATACAGCAGACGCTGGGCCTCTTACTTTATTTTTTAGGATTCCGACGGCCTGATAATGTCGGCTGCTACCTTCGTAAGGCGCAAATATTTTGTAGGCTGCAGTGGCGGCCTGTCTCCAGGAAACATAATTTTCCTGCTTGCCGTCAAATTCTGGAACAGACTTGACCATATCAAGGGGCTCACTACACTCAATGTTTGGATTCAATTCGATTTCTTGGAATGTCTGGATTTTCGGTTTTTTATTTTTAAGTAAACTTAACTCCCCCATAATCGCGGTCAGTTTTGCTTCGAATAGTTCTTCCTGCCTTTGAAGTGCGCAGGCTATGGCAGCCTCCATATTCGCAATTTGTTCCGCCTGCATTTCTGTTGCCCTACTGTTTGACGAAATTTCAATTCTATTTATTTCTGGCACTTTTCTATGTAAAAGTTCTAGGACTTCTTCGTCTGAGGAAATGTTCCCAGTATCCCTATACATGAGACAGTTCTTTATGTAAAAAATTTTGCGCGTGTTATAGAACTAAATCAAGAGTTTGTAGAATATTAATTATACGTATTTGTTGTATTTCTTAGCAAGAGTTGAATATCAAATTAATTTGTGGTTCGCTAAAATTTCAACTCCACAACTTGCTGGATATCATTTAGTTGGTTGGTGTATTTTTTTTTACTTTTCTTTATTTAAATTTTCTAACACATGAGACCGTATTTATTAGCGAACTTTTGGACAAAAAGCCTACTCACATGTTAATAAATTAATTTTATTGTCGAGGTGTATTTCCGACGGCTTTCCTTCGCCACCAGTTGCTGCTGCTGTCGTCGCTGCCGATGCCGCTTCTGCCTCTCTATTTGGTTAAGAATTTTCCGCTTGGTGAAAGTTGGAACCTTTTCCTCTCGGGTGGTTTTTTTTTTTTTTTTTTTTGATTCGATCTGTCCAATTTATTTAATTTTTTGTGATTTTAGTTTTTTCACTTTTTATCTTTTCACTTCGGGTGATTGTTTTTTTTCTCGCGAATTCCGTCTCGCGTGAGTCCGATTTCTTCGTTGGGCGACAATTATAAGTCGTTTGTTTAGTTTGGTTATATTTATTTACCACTCTCCCGTTAGGGCGAGGGTCACAATATTTGGGTATTTATAATTACAAGGCGTAAGCCTCGGAGTATGATTTAAAACTAACTTAAGAATTCAGTCCCGGTTCAACTCCAGGCCTCTGGTCCGCAGCAGAACTGCTGGCAGAAGGCCAGGTCAGCACTTCTGCGTCAGCCCGATCACTCGCTCCGCGAGTGCTCCGTGCGGGCTCGGGGCAATTGCACCTGGAGTACGCGATCAGCAGTTTGTTTAGTGCGCGTGCAGACCACCGGATATGGCCTGCAATTCAGCAGTTTCACTCCGTGAGAACTGCTTGTGTTAACTTATATATACGCTGCTCTTCTGCCGCTGTCGACGGCGGCGCAGTCGACAGCTTTCTTATGTATTTAGGCTAAGATCAATTTTGATGAACAATAAAGTGGGAGTTTCGAAGAACAATCTGAAAATGACTGACGTGCTTGCCTGGCGTTGATTGATGTATTACATTAGGATAAAAGTAATTGGTGATGGGATAGACCTCAGCGAACAAGAAAAAGCGACTAAAAAAATACATTTCCACAGGTGCAGAGTTTTCATCCTCCTCTCACTGGCATTGGTGTCAGCGCACATCACTAACTACTCACAGACAAGGTATATCCCCATCATAGATGGAGAGATCCTGGTGTGGGAGGAGCTCGCGTATGTGACCCACTCGGCAAATCTTTCGGAATACATGCGCATAATAGAAGAAACAAGCAGCATGAACGAGATGTTTCCACAGTCTCATATGAGGAGATTGCTATAGTAGCGGGGACGCCGAATGCCGGCGATCTAGAAAGAATTAGATTCACAGAGTGGCAGTTAACACAATCAAACAATAGTCAAATCAGAATTAATACTAGAATACAAGATAGAATTAACAAATTAACAACAACTGTAAATCAAATCCTACAAACTCATAAAAATACCCAAATTGACACCGGCCATTTATACGAGACACTGCTGGCTAGGAATAGAATACTAGTGATGGAGTTACAGAATTTAATGTTGCCTGTAACACTGGCGAAAATCAATATTGTCAGTCCAAATATCCTAGATCATGCAGACTTAAAATCAGTTTGGCTGACAGAGCCCACAGATACCACCATAGGGGATCTTATGTCCGCATCGTCCGTTAAAATACTACAATCCTCTAACATGATACACTTTATTATTAAATTTCCCAAAATAAAATTATCTTGTAAGAAGGTCACTATTTTCCCGGTCACTTGCAAAGGAGTTATGCTGCGGATAACTGACAACATGGTGGCAAAGTGTGGAGAAGAGGTCCATACAATCAAAGATTGCACCCCAACACCGGGGGCTACCTTTTGCCAACTATCAACGGAAAGGTCATGCGCCAGGGAACTACACGCAGGCGTCCTAGCGCATTGTGAGTCGCAACCAAGCGACCTACACCCGCTTACCCGCGTGGGTGAGGGAATCATCATCATCAATGACCGGCCAGCCAGGGTCACGGTGGACAACGGAACAGAAGTCTACCTACGTGGCACACATCTCATCACCTTCAACGATCGTGTCGTGATAAACGCCACCACCTTCATAAATCACGACAAGGCCCAAACAAGAGCTCCAGGGGTAGCGAGTTCCCCATCATTGAATATCACCGCCAACAGAGATATTCTGAGTCTCCCCTACCTTCACCAGCTGAGTGAACGTAACTTGGAGTTCATCAAAGAGTTCGGGGGAGAAATTGATACTAACCATTCACATCGCATAATACTTATCGCAGCAGCGATTTGTTGTGCAATTATTTGAATCGGCATCACCTGTCTACGGTTCATCGGAGCTGAGTTAAGACCAACCGAGGACGGCCGGAATCTTGAGGGGGGAGTAGTTAACACAAGCCAACGTACTAGAACAGTTGGCTCAGTGTGCGAAATATGATATAAAAACGTCAAAAGTGCTGACCCGGCATTGGGCCGGAAACTTGTGCGCAGACGTCAATCACAGCATATTTGTGTGGCCGCTGCGATTCTTTTGTTAGCTTTAAGAATCATTTTATATTTCAGTTTGTTTTGAAGCCTCATTGAATAAAGAGCACAAGCTCATATGAGAACAACTCCGGCAATAGGCGTTATTCTTTTATTAAAATAAAACTGACTGAGTCCCTAGGCCAGCAGTTAAGAAGGGTAGTCCCCCTTCCATCATAATTTTCTTAATTGGCGCTCAACTAGTGGTAGGAACCACCACCCACCACCACCACCATCACCAACACCGCCCACAGAGCGAGAAATTTACGAAATTTACGACAGCGGCGCGGGAAAAGTGAAGGGAATCAGTGATCAAACAAACACACATACACCAGAAAAAAATTATGTGAGTGGGAACCGATGCTAAGTGCATTTTAAGTCTGCACAGAAACGTAAATTTTTTAAATAAAAAGTACAAAATATAGTAATAAAATAAATTAATAACCAGCAGGTACACTGAAACATGGTCTCGTGTCAATGGGAATAAAAAAAAATAATATAATTATTCTTCATAACAGCGCATACGTTCATTTGTTATTGTTGTTTTTTGTTTCCGTTCGATGTAAGCGCGACATTCGACGCTGCAGTCTTTGTCTTTATTTTTTTTTTGTTTGTCTTTGGTCAACTGCTACCCACACAGGCAGCTTTTGCATACCCAAGTGAATTGGACTGCTCATGCAACCCACACGGTGGGTGGGACTGCCCTTCTCACGGTATAGAAACAGAGTCTGATAACGAAAATCAAGCTTCCCCTCTAAGACGCGTAACCGCGAATCCCCCTGAAATGGCGATCGACCCAGAACAGCTGGGCAATTGTGGCCAATACTTTGGCGGACGAAGCTGCCAGAAATGAACTCGCGCGAAATGAAATGCGTCAGAAAATTCTAGAGCTGGCCAGCCAGTTGGCAACAACACATGTCGCGTCCACCTCAGCAGTGGCCCCCGTTCTTAGAACATACGAGCCCATAGACATAACTAATAATTCCCCATGTAGCATGACTTTAGATGCCGTTAAATATTTGCCTGAATTCTCGGGATCACAGGAATCGTATGTTTCGTGGCGACAAGCGGCGATTGCTGCGTATCGCATATTCAAAGATTTCAACGGCACCTCTCGCCATTACGAGGCAGTGACAATTATTAGGAACAAAGTTAGGGGCGCGGCCAATAACGTTTTATCCTTATTTGGCACTGTACTGAATTTCGATGCTATTATAAATCGGCTCGATTTCACTTACAGTGACAAGCGTCCAATGCATGTCATTGAACAGGACATGAGTACTTTAAGACAGCGGAACAACATGACCCTGTTACAATATTATGATGAGGTCCAGAAAAAACTCACCCTACTCACAGATAAAGCTCATATGTCTCACGAGCCATCGGCGGCAAAAACATTGTGCGAAAAGTTCCGAGAGGACGCCTTGCGTATTTTCATCTCGGGACTTAAACGTAACCTCACCGATGTGCTTTTCGCGTCAAAGCCGAAAGACTTGCCGTCAGCTTTGGCCTTAGCACAAGAAGTGGAATCTAACCACGAGAGGTACGTTTTTGCAGCCAGTTTTGCAAAAAGTCAAGAAGACAAAGATCGCAAACCTGCTGCAAAAACGCAGGGTCGTCAACTTGACAGGTACGACCACCATGACCCACAATATTATAATACCAAAAACCCATATTTTAATTGGCAGTATAAGGCACAGAGCACGCCGACCCGCAAAGTGAAAAAAATTACAAAGGCAACGGCACACCAGAGGAGGCCTATGGAGGTCGATCCATCATTTTCTAAATTGCTGCAGCCGACCCTCGCAAATGCCTACCAGAACAGAAGACCAGCCACCTCTGAGCGCACAGGCGCTGTGAGGAAACAACAAAAAATTAACTTCATTATGCAGAATAATGCGGAAGAAAACACAGGAGCATATGCCGCCGCCGCCTCCAAAGCGGCATCCAAAATAGACGACGATGCCATTGCCGAGTATGATTCTGACTACGTCAATTTTTTAGGGGAAAATCCCTGTTACCCGTCATCGACCTTTTTCATTCTACCAGATCTTACAACATTCGACGGGATAATCGGGGCCGATCTGTTAACACAGGCCGGTGCATCACTTTGCCTTGATTCCGCTCAACTCAAGTGGGGTAAGGAAGTTGAGAAGATTTCATTCCATAAATGCACCGACGTCAACTTCACTAACGTGGAGTGCACAGATGCACCACCCTTGGCGAAGAAGGCATTTCTGGGGATGTTAAGGAGCCGAAAAAACGCATTCGCAGATCCCAACGAGGCCCTGCCATATAACACATCGGTAGTGGCCACGATAAGGACGACTAGTGAAGAGACCATTTACGCAAAATTATATCCATACTCAATGGGGGCAGCAGATTTCGTCAACAACGAAATCCAAGACTTGCTTAAAAATGGCATAATTCAGAAGTCGGTGTCTCCTTATAACAACCCAATATGGGTGGTTGATAAAAAAGGAACCGACGAGGCCGGCAATCAAAATAGACGATTGGTCATAGACTTTCGTAAACTAAACGAAAGAACTATCCCAGACAAATACCCGATGCCAGATATCTCCATGATACTGGGCAACTTGGGCAAGGCCAAATTCTTTACGACACTGGACCTCAAGTCCGGGTATCACCAGATCGTCTTAGCGGAAAATGACCGCGAAAAAACTTCCTTCTCCGTAAACGGAGGGAAGTACGAATTCAAGAGACTTCCCTTTGGCTTGAGAAATGCTGCCAGCATCTTCCAGAGAGCCATTGATGACATTCTCAGAGAACAAATCGGCAAGACTTGCTATGTCTACGTCGACGATGTAATAATCTTCTCAGAAAATGAGAATGCTCATGTCAAGCACGTGGATTGGGTTTTAAAAACCATAAGCGATGCAAATATGAGAGTCTCAGTAAAAAAGTCAAGTTTTTTTAAAAAAAGCGTTAACTTTCTCGGCTTTATAGTTACCAGCGATGGCACTACCACCACAAAAGAGTTCCCTGAACCAAAAACAGTATTTGAGGTTAGGTCATTCCTAGGTCTCGCGAGCTATTACAGATGCTTTATTAAGGACTTTGTCCTCATAGCAAGGCCTATTTCGGACATCTTAAAGGGCGAAAATGAAAGTGTTAGCAGACATAGGTCGCGACACATCCAAGTACAATTCGATGAGGCGCAAAAAAATTCTTTTGAAAAACTGCGGAACATTTTGGCATCCGAAGATGTTATGCTTAGATACCCGGATTACAAGAAGCCATTCCATCTAACGACGGATGCTTCAGCCTACGGTATTGGCGCAGTTCTTTCACAAGAGAACCGTCTTATTACAATGATCTCGAGGACATTGAAGGATAGGGAAATGAACTACGCCACAAACGAAAGGGAATTATTAGCCATCGTTTGGGCGTTGGCCAAGCTGCGACACTATTTATATGCGGTGAAAGATATAACTATCTTCACCGATCATCAGCCATTGTCATTCTCGGTATCAGATTCTAACCCTAACGCGAAAATTAAAAGGTGGAAGGGTCGCATCGAGGTGCAAAGGTAGTCTATAAACCGGGAAAAGAAAATTTAGTTGCTGATGCCCTATCTAGGCAGCAAATTAATGCCATAGAAGAACAGGACGCAGAATAATGCGTTGCGACCATTCACAGTGAGATTTCCCTCACTCACACCATAGAAACAACGGATAAGCCCCTAAACTGCTTCCAGAACCAACTAGTTCTTGAAGAGGCCCGCTTTCCGCTGAAACGCTCTTTCTTTCTCTTTAAAGACAAGAAACGACATTCAATCAACTTCACCGATAGGGAGTCATTACTCAATGACCTTGCGGATACAATAGTCCCCAGGGGCGTAAACGCCCTCCATTGCGATTTGCACACGCTAGCAACGGTACAGGACGAATTAGTCCGGAGATTCCCGACTACAAAATTCTGGCACTGCAAAAACCGTGTTACAGACATTTTTGGGGTCGAGGAAAGAAGGGAAATCATATTAGCAGAACACAATAGGGCCCACCGGTCGGCCCAGGAAAATGTGAAACAATTTCTCACAGAGTACTAATTCCCAAAAATGGCCAAACTGGCCAATGAAATTGTCCAAAACTGCAAAACATGCGCGAAAGCCAAATATGATAGGCATCCGAAGAAACAAGAGATTGGCGAGTCACCGATTTCCTCTCATATAGGAGAAATGCTACACATAGACATTTTCTCGACGGATAAAAAATATTTTCTCACTTGCATTGACAAGTTTTCGAAATTGGCCGTCGTACAGCACGTACCGTCAAGAACAATTGAGGATTTGAAACCGGCCTTGTAACAGGTCATGAATTTCTTTCCAAAGGCCAAAGTGATTTACTGCGACAACGAACCATCGTTAAAATCGCACACGATCACGGCCATGCTAGACAACCATTTCGGCGTCAGCATCACCAATGCGCCACCCCTTCACAGTGTATCAAACGGGCAAGTGGAGCGTTTTCACAGCACTCTACTGGAGCTCGCCAGGTGCTTAAAAATTGACAAGGGCATAAGTGATACCGTGGAAATAATCTTGGTAGCCACTACCAGATATAACAAATCAATCCATTCGGTCACCGATAAGAGGCCAGTCGACGTAATACAAGAATACACGGACGGCACACAAGAACGGATTGCTGACAAAATTAAGAGGGCCCAGGACGCGCTAAGGTCTAGGAAGAATGCTTCTCGACAAAACAAAGTCTTCGAAGTGGGCGAAAAGGTTTTGGTCAAAACTAACAGAAGGCTTGGCAATAAACTCACTCCCTTGTGTGAGGAAAAAACCATACAAGCAGACCTGGGGACCACGGTCCTCATTGAAAAGAGGGTGGTCCACAAGGACAACTTAAAATGACTCTCTCGCTTAATTTTAAATTTTTTATTATCATCAGCCATTTGGCAAACTTCCATTTAGTAGACATTAAGTCCGTTTCCAAAGGCGCGATGTTTTAGTTTTAGGATAAAAGTAATTGGTGATGGGATAAACCTCAGCGAACAAGAAAAAGCGACTAAAAAAATACATTAGACATTAAGTCCGTTTCCAAAGGCGCGATGTTTTAGTTTTAGGATAAAAGTAATTGGTGATGGGATAAACCTCAGCGAACAAGAAAAAGCGACTAAAAAAATACATTTCCACAGGTGCAGAGTTTTCATCCTCCTCTCACTGGCATTGGTGTCAGCGCACATCACTAACTACTCACAGACAAGGTATATCCCCATCATAGATGGAGAGATCCTGGTGTGGGAGGAGCTCGCGTATGTGACCCACTCGGCAAATCTTTCGGAATACATGCGCATAATAGAAGAAACAAGCAGCATGAACGAGATGTTTCCACAGTCTCATATGAGGAGATTGCTATAGTAGCGGGGACGCCGAATGCCGGCGATCTAGAAAGAATTAGATTCACAGAGTGGCAGTTAACACAATCAAACAATAGGCAAATCAGAATTAATACTAGAATACAAGATAGAATTAACAAATTAACAACAACTGTAAATCAAATCCTACAAACTCATAAAAATACCCAAATTGACACCGGCCATTTATACGAAACACTGCTGGCTAGGAATAGAATACTAATGATGGAGTTACAGAATTTAATGTTGCCTGTAACACTGGCGAAAATCAATATTGTCAGTCCAAATATCCTAGATCATGCAGACTTAAAATCAGTTTGGCTGACAGAGCCCACAGATACCCCCATAGGGGATCTTATGTCCGCATCGTCCGTTAAAATACTACAATCCTCTAACATGATACACTTTATTATTAAATTTCCCAAAATAAAATTATCTTGTAAGAAGGTCACTATTTTCCCGGTCACTTGCAAAGGAGTTATGCTGCGGATAACTGACAACATGGTGGCAAAGTGTGGAGAAGAGGTCCATACAATCAAAGATTGCACCCCAACACCGGGGGCTACCTTTTGCCAACTATCAACGGAAAGGTCATGCGCCAAGGAACTACACGCAGGCGTCCTAGCGCATTGTGAGTCGCAACCAAGCGACCTACACCCGCTTACCCGCGTGGGTGAGGGAATCATCATCATCAATGACCGGCCAGCCAGGGTCACGGTGGACAACGGAACAGAAGTCTACCTACGTGGCACACATCTCATCACCTTCAACGATCGTGTCGTGATAAACGCCACCACCTTCATAAATCACGACAAGGCCCAAACAAGAGCTCTAGGGGTAGCGAGTTCCCCATCATTGAATATCACCGCCAACAGAGATATTCTGAGTCTCCCCTACCTTCACCAGCTGAGTGAACGTAACTTGGAGTTCATCAAAGAGTTCGGGGGAGAAATTGATACTAACCATTCACATCGCATAATACTTATCGCAGCAGCGATTTGTTGTGCAATTATTTGAATCGGCATCACCTGTCTACGGTTCATCGGAGCTGAGTTAAGACCAACCGAGGACGGCCGGAATCTTGAGGGGGGAGTAGTTAACACAAGCCAACGTACTAGAACAGTTGGCTCAGTGTGCGAAATATGATATAAAAACGTCAAAAGTGCTGACCCGGCATTGGGCCGGAAACTTGTGCGCAGACGTCAATCACAGCATATTTGTGTGGCCGCTGCGATTCTTTTGTTAGCTTTAAGAATCATTTTATATTTCAGTTTGTTTTGAAGCCTCATTGAATAAAGAGCACAAGCTCATATGAGAACAACTCCGGCAATAGGCGTTATTCTTTTATTAAAATAAAACTGACTGAGTCCCTAGGCCAGCAGTTAAGAAGGGTAGTCCCCCTTCCATCATAATTTTCTTAATTGGCGCTCAACTAGTGGTAGGAACCACCACCCACCACCACCACCATCACCAACACCGCCCACAGAGCGAGAAATTTACGAAATTTACGACAGCGGCGCGGGAAAAGTGAAGGGAATCAGTGATCAAACAAACACACATACACCAGAAAAAAATTATGTGAGTGGGAACCGATGCTAAGTGCATTTTAAGTCTGCACAGAAACGTAAATTTTTTAAATAAAAAGTACAAAATATAGTAATAAAATAAATTAATAACCAGCAGGTACACTGAAACATGGTCTCGTGTCAATGGGAATAAAAAAAAAATAATATAATTATTCTTCATAACAGCGCATACGTTCATTTGTTATTGTTGTTTTTTGTTTCCGTTCGATGTAAGCGCGACATTCGACGCTGCAGTCTTTGTCTTTATTTTTTTTTTTGTTTGTCTTTGGTCAACTGCTACCCACACAGGCAGCTTTTGCATACCCAAGTGAATTGGACTGCTCATGCAACCCACACGGTGGGTGGGACTGCCCTTCTCACGGTATAGAAACAGAGTCTGATAACGAAAATCAAGCTTCCCCTCTAAGACGCGTAACCGCGAATCCCCCTGAAATGGCGATCGACCCAGAACAGCTCAAAGCTGTAATACAGGCAATTGTGGCCAATACTTTGGCGGACGAAGCTGCCAGAAATGAACTCGCGCGAAATGAAATGCGTCAGAAAATTCTAGAGCTGGCCAGCCAGTTGGCAACAACACATGTCGCGTCCACCTCAGCAGTGGCCCCCGTTCTTAGAACATACGAGCCCATAGACATAACTAATAATTCCCCATGTAGCATGACTTTAGATGCCGTTAAATATTTGCCTGAATTCTCGGGATCACAGGAATCGTATGTTTCGTGGCGACAAGCGGCGATTGCTGCGTATCGCATATTCAAAGATTTCAACGGCACCTCTCGCCATTACGAGGCAGTGACAATTATTAGGAACAAAGTTAGGGGCGCGGCCAATAACGTTTTATCCTTATTGCACTGTACTGAATTTCGATGCTATTATAAATCGGCTCGATTTCACTTACAGTGACAAGCGTCCAATGCATGTCATTGAACAGGACATGAGTACTTTAAGACAGCGGAACAACATGACCCTGTTACAATATTATGATGAGGTCCAGAAAAAACTCACCCTACTCACAGATAAAGCTCATATGTCTCACGAGCCATCGGCGGCAAAAACATTGTGCGAAAAGTTCCGAGAGGACGCCTTGCGTATTTTCATCTCGGGACTTAAACGTAACCTCACCGATGTGCTTTTCGCGTCAAAGCCGAAAGACTTGCCGTCAGCTTTGGCCTTAGCACAAGAAGTGGAATCTAACCACGAGAGGTACGTTTTTGCAGCCAGTTTTGCAAAAAGTCAAGAAGACAAAGATCGCAAACCTGCTGCAAAAACGCAGGGTCGTCAACTTGACAGGTACGACCACCATGACCCACAATATTATAATACCAAAAACCCATATTTTAATTGGCAGTATAAGGCACAGAGCACGCCGACCCGCAAAGTGAAAAAAATTACAAAGGCAACGGCACACCAGAGGAGGCCTATGGAGGTCGATCCATCATTTTCTAAATTGCTGCAGCCGACCCTCGCAAATGCCTACCAGAACAGAAGACCAGCCACCTCTGAGCGCACAGGCGCTGTGAGGAAACAACAAAAA
The DNA here is from genome assembly GCF_004382195.2 of Drosophila sechellia. NCBI lineage: Eukaryota > Metazoa > Arthropoda > Insecta > Diptera > Drosophilidae > Drosophila > Drosophila sechellia. The sequence continues at coordinate 25,295,027 of NC_045951.1, forward strand.
ATTAACTTCATTATGCAGAATGCGGAAGAAAACACAGGAGCATATGCCGCCGCCGCCTCCAAAGCGGCATCCAAAATAGACGACGATGCCATTGCCGAGTATGATTCTGACTACGTCAATTTTTTAGGGGAAAATCCCTGTTACCCGTCATCGACCTTTTTCATTCTACCAGATCTTACAACATTCGACGGGATAATCGGGGCCGATCTGTTAACACAGGCCGGTGCATCACTTTGCCTTGATTCCGCTCAACTCAAGTGGGGTAAGGAAGTTGAGAAGATTTCATTCCATAAATGCACCGACGTCAACTTCACTAACGTGGAGTGCACAGATGCACCACCCTTGGCGAAGAAGCCATTTCTGGGGATGTTAAGGAGCCGAAAAAACGCCTTCGCAGATCCCAACGAGGCCCTGCCATATAACACATCGGTAGTGGCCACGATAAGGACGACTAGTGAAGAGCCCATTTACGCAAAATTATATCCATACTCAATGGGGGCAGCAGATTTCGTCAACAACGAAATCCAAGACTTGCTTAAAAATGGCATAATTCAGAAGTCGGTGTCTCCTTATAACAACCCAATATGGGTGGTTGATAAAAAAGGAACCGACGAGGCCGGCAATCAAAATAGACGATTGGTCATAGACTTTCGTAAACTAAACGAAAGAACTATCCCAGACAAATACCCGATGCCAGATATCTCCATGATACTGGGCAACTTGGGCAAGGCCAAATTCTTTACGACACTGGACCTCAAGTCCGGGTATCACCAGATCGTCTTAGCGGAAAATGACCGCGAAAAAACTTCCTTCTCCGTAAACGGAGGGAAGTACGAATTCAAGAGACTTCCCTTTGGCTTGAGAAATGCTGCCAGCATCTTCCAGAGAGCCATTGATGACATTCTCAGAGAACAAATCGGCAAGACTTGCTATGTCTACGTCGACGATGTAATAATCTTCTCAGAAAATGAGAATGCTCATGTCAAGCACGTGGATTGGGTTTTAAAAACCATAAGCGATGCAAATATGAGAGTCTCAGTAAAAAAGTCAAGTTTTTTTAAAAAAAGCGTTAACTTTCTCGGCTTTATAGTTACCAGCGATGGCACTACCACCACAAAAGAGTTCCCTGAACCAAAAACAGTATTTGAGGTTAGGTCATTCCTAGGTCTCGCGAGCTATTACAGATGCTTTATTAAGGACTTTGTCCTCATAGCAAGGCCTATTTCGGACATCTTAAAGGGCGAAAATGAAAGTGTTAGCAGACATAGGTCGCGACACATCCAAGTACAATTCGATGAGGCGCAAAAAAATTCTTTTGAAAAACTGCGGAACATTTTGGCATCCGAAGATGTTATGCTTAGATACCCGGATTACAAGAAGCCATTCCATCTAACGACGGATGCTTCAGCCTACGGTATTGGCGCAGTTCTTTCACAAGAGAACCGTCTTATTACAATGATCTCGAGGACATTGAAGGATAGGGAAATGAACTACGCCACAAACGAAAGGGAATTATTAGCCATCGTTTGGGCGTTGGCCAAGCTGCGACACTATTTATATGCGGTGAAAGATATAACTATCTTCACCGATCATCAGCCATTGTCATTCTCGGTATCAGATTCTAACCCTAACGCGAAAATTAAAAGGTGGAAGGGTCGCATCGAGGAAACGGGTGCGAAGGTAGTCTATAAACCGGGAAAAGAAAATTTAGTTGCTGATGCCCTATCTAGGCAGCAAATTAATGCCATAGAAGAACAGGACGCAGAATAAAGCGTTGCGACCATTCACAGTGAGATTTCCCTCACTCACACCATAGAAACAACGGATAAGCCCCTAAACTGCTTCCAGAACCAACTAGTTCTTGAAGAGGCCCGCTTTCCGCTGAAACGCTCTTTCGTTCTCTTTAAAGACAAGAAACGACATTCGATCAACTTCACCGATAGGGAGTCATTACTCAATGACCTTGCGGATACAATAGTCCCCAGGGGCGTAAACGCCCTCCATTGCGATTTGCACACGCTAGCAACGGTACAGGACGAATTAGTCCGGAGATTCCCGACTACAAAATTCTGGCACTGCAAAAACCGTGTCACAGACATTTTTGGGGTCGAGGAAAGAAGGGAAATCATATTAGCAGAACACAATAGGGCCCACCGGTCGGCCCAGGAAAATGTGAAACAATTTCTCACAGAGTACTAATTCCCAAAAATGGCCAAACTGGCCAATGAAATTGTCCAAAACTGCAAAACATGCGCGAAAGCCAAATATGATAGGCATCCGAAGAAACAAGAGATTGGCGAGTCACCGATTTCCTCTCATATAGGAGAAATGCTACACATAGACATTTTCTCGACGGATAAAAAATATTTTCTCACTTGCATTGACAAGTTTTCGAAATTGGCCGTCGTACAGCACGTACCGTCAAGAACAAACCGGCCTTGTAACAGGTCATGAATTTCTTTCCAAAGGCCAAAGTGATTTACTGCGACAACGAACCATCGTTAAAATCGCACACGATCACGGCCATGCTAGACAACCATTTCGGCATCAGCATCACCAATGCGCCACCCCTTCACAGTGTATCAAACGGGCAAGTGGAGCGTTTTCACAGCACTCTACTGGAGCTCGCCAGGTGCCTAAAAATTGACAAGGGCATAAGTGATACCGTGGAAATAATCTTGGTAGCCACTACCAGATATAACAAATCAATCCATTCGGTCACCGATAAGAGGCCAGTCGACGTAATACAAGAATACACGGACGGCACACGGATTGCTGACAAAATTAAGAGGGCCCAGGACGCGCTAAGGTCTAGGAAGAATGCTTCTCGACAAAACAAAGTCTTCGAAGTGGGCGAAAAGGTTTTGGTCAAAACTAACAGAAGGCTTGGCAATAAACTCACTCCCTTGTGTGAGGAAAAAACCATACAAGCAGACCTGGGGACCACGGTCCTCATTGAAAAGAGGGTGGTCCACAAGGACAACTTAAAATGACTCTCTCGCTTAATTTTAAATTTTTTATTATCACCAGCCATTTGGCAAACTTCCATTTAGTAGACATTAAGTCCGTTGCCAAAGGCGCTGTTTGGTCATGCAGCCGCCAAAACTGTGCAGTAGACTAATTTCATACTTGTTAATATTTAAGCCAAATTAGCAATAGCATGCCCATAGTGCAAACCGCTGCTCTCGCGCGCATTTATCTGGACGGCGCTCATTCCTTTGTTGTTGTTAGCTACCTACGCTAAGCTTGGGCGCTGCATTTCGGCTGCCTGCCCACCAATTGCCTTTTCGTCGCGTTTCGGAAAAGACCAACCTTACCATTGTCGCTATCGTAGATTATCGCTATTTCGCAAAATAAAACTGTCGTAGTAAAAACAAACGTTCTTCGGTTTTTTATTATTCGCAACAGCTATTGAAAAAGCTCAATAGCTCAACATTTGGTGACCCCGACGTGATCGTGTTAAGTTGCATGCAGTAATTAATGCACTTATCGCGTTTATAAATAAATATATATACATTAAAGCGCAATCGGTTGGACAAGTGAGTGGAGATTTCGGTGTGTTTAAGCGAGCTAGCATTGCGTACATACAAACATTGCTACACATATCGTTGCGTGCATTGACCCCGCTTGCATTTTCGGCATCTATTTTGTGCTCATCTTCCCGCTGAACCGAATCAAAGGCGATTTGTTGCGATGCCCGCTGAAGGTGAAAAAAACAGGGTGACCTTTTTGAAGCGCAAAGCCAATGCGCTGTTCAGCAGGTTGCAGAGGCTACAAACGTCGCTGTCTAATGAGACGCTAAGCGGATACGACGAATCCACTCTTACGGTGAGGCTGGAGCAGATTGATGAGCTGCAAAGTGCCTTCAATGTTCTGCATACAGAACTGGAGGAATTGGACTTCAACAAAATTGGCAGTGAAATGAGCGAGTCTTTCTATGAATTCATCGTTGAAGTCAAGGCTAGTTTGCGCGCGGAAATAGCCAAACGCAATGTGCATTTCGCGCCGCACTCAACGCTTGCGGAAGGTATTGTGCGCCACCAGTGTAGTGGTCCTCAAACGCAGCCGCGTCCGAGGCCGATGCCGTTGCCGCCTGTGCAGCTGCCAACGTTTGGCGGCGGCTACGCAAACTGGGCGGATTTTTACTCCGTGTTCACGAGCATAATCGACAGCCATCCGGACCTCTCCAACGTTGAGAAATTCCAACATCTGCTGTTGGTGCAGCGCGCGCATTTATGGGAGGACCTGCAGTCCCTAAAAACGCTGGGAAGAGTTTCCTCGTCTAGTCCCATATCATCGCTCTCGCCGTTCCTGGATCAATTTGGACTTCTTAGAGTTGGCGGTCGCCTCCGGAATTCGTCGTTGGACTTTGATGGCCGCCACCCGAATAACTGCCACATCTCGGCAGTTATTAACTCCAGACCTTTAGTTCCCATTTCAGAGAACCCTGCCGATCTAGATGTCCTCACTCCGGCGCATTTTCTCAATGGTGGTCCGCCTTCGTCGTTTAACGAGCCAGATATAACGGGCCTAAACTATAATCGGCTTGACTCTTGGCAGCGCATCTCCTTTCTTCAGCATATATTTTGGTCGCGATGGAAGGAAGAGTACTTGACGTTGCTCCAGCAGCGTTCCAAGTGGCGCACCCCAAAGCCTGGCGCAGCCGTGGACAACGTCGTTCTTGTTAAGGACGAGAATCTACCCCCAATGAGATGGCCTTTGGCGAGAGTCATGCAGTTGATTCCTGGCAGAGACGGCGTCGCTCGAGTTGCAGAATTGAGGACCGCGTCTAGAGTAATAAGACGGGCAGTGAACAAGCTGTGTCTGCTCCCCCTTGAGGACTCTGTTGGAACACAAGCTTCCAACGGGGGGAGGATGTTTGGTCATGCAGCCGCCAAAACTGTGCAGTAGACTAATTTCATACTTCTTAATATTTAAGCCAAATTAGCAGTAGCATGCCCATAGTGCAAACCGCTGCTCTCGCGCGCATTTATCTGGACGGCGCTCATTCCTTTGTTGTTGTTAGCTACCTACGCTAAGCTTGGGCGCTGCATTTCGGCTGCCTGCCCACCAATTGCCTTTTCGTCGCGTTTCGGAAAAGACCAACCTTACCATTGTCGCTATCGTAGATTATCGCTATTTCGCAAAATAAAACTGTCGTAGTAAAAACAAACGTTCTTCGGCTTTTTATTATTCGCAACAGCTATTGAAAAAGCTCAATAGCTCAACAGGCGCGATGTTTTAGTTTTAGGATAAAAGTAATTGGTGATGGGATAAACCTCAGCGAACAAGAAAAAGCGACTAAAAAAATACATTTCCACAGGTGCAGAGTTTTGTTTCCACAGTCTCATATGAGGAGATTGCTAGAAGTGGACAACTCGCACCTTCGGGACACACTGCATTCGTTAAGAGTCCACCATAGAATCGCAAGGAGTTTAGATTTTCTAGGCTCAATGCTAAAGGTAGTAGCGGGGACGCCGAATGCCGGCGATCTAGAAAGAATTAGATTCACAGAGTGGCAGTTAACACAATCAAAAAATAGGCAAATCAGAATTAATACTAGAATACAAGATCGAATTAACCAATTAACAACAACTGTAAATCAAATCCTACAAACTCATAAAAATACCCAAATTGACACCGGCCATTTATACGAGACACTGCTGGCTAGGAATAGAATACTAATGATGGAGTTACAGAATTTAATGTTGCCTGTAACACTGGCGAAAATCAATATTGTCAGTCCAAATATCCTAGATCATGCAGACTTAAAATCAGTTTGGCTGACAGAGCCCACAGATACCCCCATAGGGGATCTTATGTCCGCATCGTCCGTTAAAATACTACAATCCTCTAACATGATACACATTATTTTTAAATTTCCCAAAATAAAATTATCTTGTAAGAAGGTCACTATTTTCCCGGTCACTTGCAAAGGATTTATGCTGCGGATAACTGACAACATGGTGGCAAAGTGTGGAGAAGAGGTCCATAAAATCAAAGATTGCACCCCAACACCGGGGGCTACCTTTTGCCAACTATCAACGGAAAGGTCATGCGCCAGGGAACTACACGCAGGCGTCCTAGCGCATTGTGAGTCGCAACCAAGCGACCTACACCCGCTTACCCGCGTGGGTGAGGGAATCACCCACGGCCAGCCAGGGTCACGGTGGACAACGGAACAGAAGTCTACCTACGTGGCACACATCTCATCACCTTCAACGATCGTGTCGTGATAAACGTCACCACTTTCATAAATCACGACAAGGCCCAAACAAGAGCTCCAGGGGTAGCGAGTTTCCCATCATTGAATATCACCGCCAACAGAGATATTCTGAGACTCCCCTACCTTCACCAGCTGAGTGAACGTAACTTGGAGTTCATCAAAGAATTCGGGGGAGAAATAGATGCTAACCATTCACATCGCATAATACTTATCGCAGCAGCGATTTGTTGTGCAATGATTTGTATCGGCATCACCTGTCTACGGTTCATCGGAGCGCGTAGATCTGCAATCCAACTAAACGGGATGATCGCTGAGTTAAGACCAACCGAGGACGGCCGGAATCTTGAGGGGGGAGTAGTTAACACAAGCCAACGTACTAGAACAGTTGGCTCAGTGTGCGAAATATGATATAAAAACGTCAAAAGTGCTGACCCGGCATTGGGCCGGAAACTTGTGCGCAGACGGCAATCACAGCATATTTGTGTGGCCGCTGCGATTCTTTTGTTAGCTTTAAGAATCATTTTATATTTCAGTTCGTTTTGAAGCCTCATTGAATAAAGAGCACAAGCTCATATGAGAACAACTCCGGCAATAGCCGTTATTCTTTTATTAATATAAAACTGACTGAGTCCCTAGGCCAGCAGTTAAGAAGGGTAGTCCCCCTTCCATCATAATCTTCTTAATTTGCACACATACAGTTGTCTGCTATCACTGTATGCGTAGAAAAGAGCTGTTAGATGTAGCGCTCTCCGCTCTCTCGCTCTCGAACAAAAATTCGAGAGAGCCTGGAGCCACCTCTAGAGACATGGCGAAAAAATCGTGTGCCAAAAATTCGTATGGCGTTACGCATCTTGTTATTCGAGTGTCTTTAGTGTGGCAGACGGTGTCTAAAAATAGATTGCGCACTAATAAGCTCAAGCAAAAGAAGTTGAAGATCACACCCCGGTTTAGATTTGGATTCTACAGTCTCCTGAATTAGTTTTAACATTTTATCCATTCTCGAGTTTATATCTCGAAAGGCGCTTTCCAGCGCCCGAAACCTTTTTCCAAGGCCTAAGTCTTGTGGTGACTCTAGTTTACTGTGGTGTTGGTGAGTCGCAGGTGAACTAAATTGAGGTCCTTTGGGCCGTGCGATATCAGCGTATGAAATATTACTTCTGATGGCCTCAGCCGGAATGAATCCTTAAATAAAGCTTTCACCTTTTTAGAATTGACAGTGTTGCCATGAGCAACAAAGGTAGGGAGCCTTGGATTTGGCTTAAGCTTCTTCAGTTGCAACATGATCACCACGGCAGTTGATGCACAAAAAGTTGTCCCTCCTGCGTAGCGTAGAGCCAGTTGCGTGGGGCCCAGCCCACTTGACACAGATTTGATTTGCTCGACTCTGTGTCTACCAAGTTGCGTTACCTTTAGAACATCAGAAATATTTAATCCGTGTTTTAGATTAACGAAGAACAGGTTTTGCCTGGTCTTGTGGTTGATAGCCGCTTCTTCATCCCCGTCACAAATTGGTTCGTTCCACCAGTCTCTCTTTCTCGGGCAATATATGTTGAGAGTTTCGTAACCCAGATCAGCAAATTCTTTCTTAATTTGTTCCTTGGGAACACTTGCATGCATTCCCTTGAGCACAATTCTGTAGGGTTTGTCCTCTTTTAATTGATGATGCCAAAACTTACAATTAATAGAAGTTTTTTACGACGGGACGGAAGGCCTCAGAGTTGACCGTGTATATCCTTGACACTTCAAATTTCGACGCTCGTAAAGTATAGTTGCTCTCACCAGCACACGAATTCAGCTATAGCTCCAGAGAGTGAGGATTACTGATGTTTGCGACACAAATGGCTGGAGGCTTAACCGTATTTGACGATTACTGCTTCTATTATCAGCAGAACTATTTTCAGGCAGGTCTACTTGCATGATTCGATCTGCTTCTTTTGCCAAGGCTGCAAATCTGTTATTATTAAGTTAAGACATTGAGGGTGTCTCAACACTAGATGGCATCTTCTGCGGCTGAGAAGCCTGTTTCTTAGTTTTCAGATTTTTTTAAAACGCACTTGAATTTCCCTTACGTTTTCTGCCTACAGGTATGACTGATTGGAACAAGCACTTTTTCGTATCATTCGCTGTTTGTGCGCTGGGAAGTGCTGATTCGGAGAACGTAGGCATTCCAAGAGTCATTGCTGGGGACGTATAGGAACTAGCTGATACTACCATAGTATATGAGTTTGTAGTCGAACAGCTAGCTTGGGTCGTGGTTATGGTGTTGGTAACATTGGTGTTACTACTAGTTGTCCCCGATGGGAGAGTGTGCATTGTTTGCCGCGGTAAACTATTATTAGATGAAGTTGTGCCGTTTAGTATCTGCGTGCGAATTGTTGCAAGGGTTGCTCCAGCTATTTTTCTCATCTCCTCTAGCTTTTCTCTGGATAGGGAGCGAGTCACTGGTTTATTATCCATTTTTACAATTGATATTATTTATTTCTAAATAACGCACTGTAAATTACTTCGCAAGCTCAAGAGATAACAAGTATCAGCCTCACGCTTGTGCAAGGCGCAGGCGAGGGGCGTACAAAGCGTCGTTTCGGTATAGCTTATCTATGCATGTAATGTATGCACTGTAAGATTGGAAGAGTAATAAATGTTTCACTACAAAAAGACTAGGCAATCGCGAACGTCCGTATGCAACGAAGGCTCGGATGGTGTGAATTGAATGAATTGAAGTCGGCAACGCTCGCTTTTAAATGCAATATAATTTGCAAAAGAGCCGAATTGACTTCGTTCATTTCCACACGTATGTTTCATTGGCCGGTTTGAATGGTGTTATGCAGACCTCTGGTACGCTCTCATATACACGTTCTCGTTTATTGTTTTTACTTACAAAAACAAACAAACTCTATTATTAGATTTAAAAAAAAATTTAAAAAATAAAAATATGATAAACAAATTATAACATTTTTCAAAAGGGTGAGACGTTTTGTGTAGTTTGTGGGTGTTAGAGTGGGCGTGGCAACAACAATTTTCCACATTAATGTTTGCTTCGCACAGGCATTTAAGAACTGTGTCAATGTGTACTAAGTGGTTTTTGGAGAAAATTATAACGTCGTATAATAGAGGAAACCAACTTTTCCGAATTGTTCGGGCAATTGACACATCGTCAATTGCATTTTCGGAAATGCTTTCTTTATTGTTGTTGTCCAAAGGATGAACGGCAGAATTCATAGTTCGCTCCGTTAATGGAGATAGCGCTTTTTCGCGGTCTTTTTTGGGCATTAAAATTTGGTGGTACCTTAATTTTAGGTCTGGGGTAGTAACATTATGGACTTCCATAAGTTCGCAAGTATCCTTAAGAATACTTGGCATAGGATAACGATCGGCGATGGTACATTCAGCTTCCGGACATCAATTCCCAGCCTATTTTTATTTTTGCCGTTGACATCAGAACCTTTTTGTCTAAAACACAACTTTTCTGTTGAATGACGACCTAGAAGGCCTGATAATGCTTTATACTTTAATCAATTTATTCCATTACCGGCTGTTTGATTTCTGTTTTAACAAAGTCCGGAGCTCCAATGGAATAAGGATATAGATTCGAATATATGGGTGTAAATATGTGTTTAGACATAAGTAGGCATACTATAAATATGTTCTATTTATGGGCTGCAATAAACATGTCACGGGACAACATAAGTGGCAACTACAGATAAGTACGATTGCAGCGGCCTATTGCCGGAGTGTCAAGAGATATGACCACGCGGGAGGCGTCAAACATAGATTTAAGAATAAAACTCAGCTGCATTTTCCAACGCAGACTGCGGCGTCTTACAAGCGCTGCATTATATAATTAGATGATAAGAACCTATGTAAGAATGAATAAAAGGCGAAGCCCTCGCAGCAGCGAGTCAGTTAGATTCAAACACCCGAATTGAACTCATTAAGTGTACGCACAAGTTTATAATGTGAACATTTTGGTCCTTCGAGCCGGATTCTGTTGTTTCCCCCACCAGTGCTAAGAAACATTTTGGTCCTTCGAGAAATTCTGTTGTTTTCCCCCACCAGTGGTAAGAAACACAGAAGAAAAAACCAACGCTTCAAAGTAAAAAGAGCAAGGTTATTCGAGTGATTCTGTTGTTTCCCCCACCAGTGGTAAGAAACACAGAATAAAAGACCACGCCTTAAAGTACTAGGACTATAAGGTGAAACATTGTACCATATTCTTGCTTTTTCTTGGCTGATTAATCAGCTGTGAGTCGAGGCACGGCTAGGTCAACTGGGCGACCAATCAAAAAATCCTCCAACGGATCACGCCAAAGAATAGCAGCAGAAAGCACAAAAAAAGTCACAGTGATTGTTTTCCCAAGATGTTGTCGGAAAAATCTGTGAAATTGATGCAAGAACAAGGAGAGCTGCAGAAAAAAATACTGCAAGCCATCCAAGAAAAGGCATCTATATCAGCAATAGATGTATTGGTAGTCCGATTTACTACTAACAGCAATGCGCTGGTAAAATTGGGAGTTTTAATGATAAAATATTTTTGAAAACTATGGATGCTATCAAGGCCTGCAAGGAGTCACCATTAAAGGTAGAGACACTTGAAGAAATAAATATACCAAGCGCATCAAAATTATTAAATGATACCGCATCAGCTCGGAGCTCCAGTCCAGTTGATAATCTGGTTCAACTGGTGGATAGAAGAGCGGACAGGGTGAGGCAACAGATGAGCCTAATCTACGAAACCCTAGATAGTTCAAGTGAGATTGAACTAGTCAAGCAGCTGGCAATGGTGAAAAGTCATTGGTCCTACGTGACGGACACACTGAAACTGCTTGAAAACAAGTATGACAGAACTGCCTTTGATCAAGATGAGGCCGACATTCTGCAATCTGAGGTGGCCGCACTAGAGATGGTACTTCAAATGAAGTTGGAACAGTTCAAAAGTTCCAACTACAACGTGCCAGAACTCCCAAAAGTGGACCTTCCAACGTTCAATGGAAATGCGAAGGAATGACCAACATTTTACGAGCTGTTCTCTGAGCTAGTAGATAGCGGGAAGGATCTCAGCAACACAAGGAAACTGGGATATTCAAGAGCCTGCTTAAAAGGAGAAGCTCAAATTGTGGTTATCCATTTGATAACGGGATCAGCGGCTAGCTATACAGCAGCGTGGGAGCTTATCTGCAAACGCTATGAGAATACCAGAAAAATATTCTGCCAACACTTCAATAAATTAATGGAACTGGAGTGCTTGCTGCCACATGATGAGAAAAACTTAAGGAAGTTTTTGGATACCGCGACTGAGAGCATATTCATCATAAAGCAAAAAGGAAAAATAGAAAGCTCTGCTGACGTAATTTTAGCAGAAATTCTACTGCGGAAATTTTCGCCAGAAGCCGTACAGTTGTATGAACAGCATGTAAAAAAGGCAAGAGCTATACAGTCCTTGCAAGACGTACTGGAGTTTATTGAGCAACAATACAACTCAGTAAATGCCATTACCAAAAATACCGATCAGCTCGCTACAAGAAAAGTGCAAGTATGACCGTGTGCCTTTTGCTCTAAGGATGGCCACGATATGATAAAGTGTCTCAAATTCAGAGCACAATCTATTGAAAAAGAAAAGAATTCGTTCAAAAGAACAGCATGTGCTTTAGATGCTTTGGAAAGCATAATGCTATCGACTGTAGAAAGGAAATTACATGCAATCGATGCTCCAAAGGACACAACAGCCTTCTTCACGAAGACACAAAACGCAGTATCAACAGCAATAGCTTCAAGCCAGGCCAAGACACACTATTGGCCACAGCTGTTGTTTTAGTGAAAAACAAAGCTGGAGGTTACAACGAGTTGAGGGCGCTTATTGACGGTGGATCCCAAAAGACGCTGATTTCAGAGGAAGCAGCGCAAATATTAAGGATTCACAGAATAAGGAGTACTATAGAGGTCGAAGGTATCTCCCAGGATACTCAAGTATCAAAAAATTGCGTCCACCTGACGATGAAACCAAAAATTCCCAGCAGTTTCAAAACATCAACGGAAGCATTGGTTTTACCAACACACCATAGAGCCCTTCCCAGCAAAAAGTTTGATATTGATATCAACAAGGAGGGGAAGGGCTACAGGCTAGCAGATCCACGATTCAACGAGCCAAGCAGAATTGACATGGTGATAGGTGTGGATCTATTTCCCCTGATTATGATGGAGAAAATAAAAACCGTGAATGGAATCTTGGGACAAAAAACCAGATTTGGATGGATTGTGTCCGGAAATATACCTCGAGCAGCAAAGAAAAAAATTATAAGTGCCCCTACAACAATAAATTTAAAGAACCTGTAACGCTTATGGGAATTGGATAGATGGAAGCTTATTCAACGTATTAGAGGTGATTTTTGGAAGAAATGGAAAGAGGAGTATCTGGTGTCATTGCAACAGCTAACCAAATGGCGCCAAGAAAAGCCAAATCTGAAGAAGGGACTGCTGGGTCTTATAAAACATGAGAACACTCACCCTGCAAGATGACCAATGGGAAGAATCATTAGTACGACTAAAGGACAAGATGATAAAGTCCGGGTAGTCAAGGTGAAAACAAACGATGGGGAAGAAAAAAGATCGCTAAACAAGATCTGTCAACTTCCTGTTAACGAAGCAAAACTAGCTGGAGCTGCTACGCCATCTAAAACGGAGTCAACGCATAAGTGAGAGACGACTACTGGCCGTACACTTTTCCCCCCGGAGAATGTCTAAATATGTGTTTAGACATAAGTAGGCAAACTATAAATATGTTCTATAATAAACATGTCACGGGACAGCACAAGTGGCAACTACAGATAAGTACGATTGCAGCGGCTTATTGCCGGAGTGTCAAGAGATATGACCACGCGGAAGGCCTCAAACATAGATTTAAGAATAAAACTCAGCTGCATTTACCAACGCAGACTGCGGCGTCTTACAAGCGCTGCATTATATAATGTAAGAATGAATAAAAGGCGAAGCCCTCACAGCAGCAAGTCAGTTAGATTCAAACACCCGAATTTAACTCATTAAGTGTACGCACAAGTTTATGGTGTGAACAGCTGGTTTCTCTATGTGTGAAGTTCTTGGTAACTAATTAATTCAATTCTTCTTCTTTTCGCTTGCCTTTTCAAATTCTTTTCTTTTCCGTATATGGATATCATACCGCATAGCTATTGAATGCAAACTATCGGTGTCTGCTTAAATTATTTCTGGACAACAACGCGCTCCTTACATTCGGCCTCACCTGATGCCAAACTCTTGTATTCACAACGATCATCTTGCAATTCGTGATATCAGCTCTAAAACATTTCAACTACTCGACGACGGCTAAGGCTTCTAGCTCTTAACTGTGGTAATATTTGTCTGGATTGGATGTTGCTCGGCTATAATATGCGGCTTCAATTGATCTTCATCTTTCTGCACCAAAACTCCGGCAAATCCAACAACACTTTCATTTGTATGTGCACTTGGAGCAACGTTTCTTCTCCTTTGGGCATGAATTAGCCAAATCCCGACATATCCGCCATTTAATCATGCTCTAGCTTCTCTTCAAAACAAAGTACTGGATTATGGTAAGAACTCCTTCTTATTTACATTTAGCCTCCCTCTGCCTCACCCGGATCTGAACTGATTCCTCGTGGTGGTTCATAATTCCCCTTCTTCTGAATTCTCGTGTTACTGTAGTGTCTGCACTAGTTCTGCTCTAGAGCAGATACATCCACTCTGCCTTCAGCTCCGCTATCTTCCCCATCTTCTCCAAAAAGGATCGCCCCTCTCCGAAAACTTTGACTGTTTTTTCTTCCTGTGTACGCACAACCACAATAGTTTGTACGCACAATCTTGCACCCACGAGCACCTCTGCATGCACGTCTGGAAGGGTGATCGCTTTTTCACCACATGTCTCGTAAATTTCACCTCTTGTGAATTTTAAAACGTAAGTAATTCCTGACCAGATGTCCTCTGCGTCTTCAGACGTTTGGAATACTTTCCACCTGAGTCCAAGGTGTTTAGCTGCTTAGCTGGGGAGTGATGACTTCTTAAGGAGATTAGGATGGAGGGCGTGACTTTGCTCCTTGATCGATCGCTGGCCTGTGGCTCAGTGGCCAAGTGCCGGAGTATCTAATCTTTATAGTTAGAATGCAAGCTTAAAACTGAAACAAAGAAATGAAGTAAATATGGATATATCCTAGCTGCAATGCATCACGCCATAAACCCATGGTGGGCAAGCCGACTCAGCATTTACGCAGCGCAGCTCTGTACCCCGGATAATGGGGGTCCGGTTGCCGCTGCTGACCGTTCTCAGCGCAGATCGCTGAACTCAGGGAAGCTACTTAGTTGCAAGGGTATTTTTAACGTGAACTTATTTAGCTACTGACTCAAATATATTGAGCGCTCCTTCAGTTGTTAACTAATATACCTTTAGGTTCACCCAGATTCCTTCATACTCCGCTTTGAAACTGTCAGCCACGTAGGAAAGGATGCCTTATCCGTAATTTGTACACTCTTGTCCTGTAGACTTTTGGGAACACCTATCCCATTATAAACTTCCCACGCCGACGACCTTCTACCACGCCAACGACTCTTCTGCTGTCTAAGTTAATAATTACAGTTAATTGATTTGATTTTGAAGATCGCAAGCGACCGTTTATTGCAATTTATCATTTGAAACTAAAACTGGCGTACAAAATGTTTCCCTAAGTCCCTAGCAATCAAGTGAAGTCGTCGGCAGCGGCGCAGCGAGCGTCGGCAGCGGCGCAGCGGAGAAGTGTTGATGTCGCGCTTAACCGTTCGTTGGCGTTGATGGCAGCGGAGACTTTTTTTTTTTTTTTTTTTTTTGGGCACTTATGTTTACCCAGAACTATGTAGAACCACAAGATGTTAGAGAATCAATTGCAGGGCATTAACTCCTCCTCTCTTAATTGACGCTTGTCCTCGAGCGGTCATCATAAGGACGGGATGTTGTTGAGTCGCATCGTTGGTGGGGTGATTCGTGGTGGTTTGGGCAACGCATTAATGGTTTGAATGCCAGGTGTTTATTGTTGCGTGCGTTCGAGGTTTGTGCAACTCGGATGTGTTCTGCATTGACAACTTGATTGCTTTCTATTAAAAATTCTGGTTTTTACTATATTACTAATGAATTTATATCTACATATTTTTAGACCATTGGAACCTTTGCAGAAGGCATTGATTCCGTACATTTCGTCTTTAATTTGTAAATTTTATTATTATTCAAATTAAATTATTATTTATTTATTATTATTAGTTTCCCTAACTGATCATGTTTTAAAATATAAGAAATAAGGAATTAACTGATTCAATATGGAGATTTTAATGGCATACAAATTGTAGTTCCGTTGTGTAAAGCGAGAACGTGTGAAAGTTTTAACATTTATTTGACCGTCAAGGCAGAAATCGGTATATTGTTTTCAAGTAGGCTCAAGTAGGCAAGTAGGCTGATCTCATTCAATTTAAACTCGCTCTGCAAAAACGCATTCCCAACGCAATCTCTTCTTTCACGAGCCCAATCTAATTCTGCAAACCTATGGCCAACTCATCTGTCAAAGTCGAATCGTTTCAAATTTACTTCTGTGTTCCCGTGGTTACGTTAATCAGTATGTTTAATGTTTCTATGTTCTACTTGTCTATCGATGTGGCCACAGTAATTATTCTGAAAGCAATCATGATCTTATGTTACTTTTATGTACTAATTTCCCTGATTCTGTTAATATTGTGGTACTTCGGTCTTCCTTAACTAGTTCCTTCCTAAATCTACTTGATAACTTAGAACCTAATCTTGTATTAACCCTAACGAAAATTTCTTGCCTTTTGATATAGGTCTTTATGGGCTTTCTTGTCCGGTTGTGGTATTCTATGTCAGTTTCCTGTTTTTGCCTAAGTCGGTCTATATTATCCAGTCTAGCTTGTTCATATTTTTCTGGAGATACGGTAGCTATCCTGCCGAAGAACACCTCTAGAGGTCGTTTTTTTGTGACAGAATGGACAGTGTAGTTTTATTCATAGATGGCTCTATCGAGAAGTTCCTCGAAGCCCCTATGTGTTCCATCTCCTTTCAAACATCTCATTATTTCAGAGAGTGTGGAGTGAAATCTTTCTATCTGTCCATTTACTGTACTCTTATACGGAGGTGCTTTATAGAGCTCAATACCCAGCTGGTCTGTCAACATGAATTTGATAGAGGCTGAGTTGAGGGACTTTTCATTGTCCAGTACTATTAATTTGGGCACTCCATAATAAAACACGATATCTCTTAGGGCTTTCCTAATGTCTTCTACAGCTTTGGATTTGATAACTCTTCCTATGCCCAGTTTGGAAAATTTATCAATCGCCGTGAGCACCAGATGTCGTTCTGTTGAGTAGATGTCAATATGAATAATTTGTTCTGGGTATTCTGGCAAGGGAGTTTGTCTTTTTTCTGGATGCGTGGGATGTCTGTCATATTTAGCAGTCTTACACACCAAACACTGATTCACGATAGCCGAAACTTTTTTCCTCATTTTAGGAAAGTATACTCTTTCGGACAACTGAGCTTTATTTTCCACAGCATTTCTGTGTGCTCTGTTATGTTTCCTAAGTATTTCTTCCTCTTGTTCGGCTTCGTTAACAAGGTCTTTGACTTTGGTTTGACAGAATCTAATCTTGAAACCCTGAAAATGGATGGGGTAGAGAATTTGTATTTTCCCCATTACATCATCAGGTGTGAAAATTCCATTAATCACGGATGGGTTGAGATATTCTTTCAAATCTGACAAGAGACTATCGGGTGTGAAGAATTTGCGATCTACTAAATGCCTTTGAAATGTCGGGAATGGAATGCTAAATGAGTAGTTCTCTGACTCGGACTAGGTATCAGCCCATGGCTCGAACTGTCAGAGCTGTGCATTGTTGAGGCTACTGTGTTAATCTGTTCGACTGTCGGTCCTCTGGACAGAGCGTCGGCTACAGTATTTTCTCTGCCTGGCTTGTAGAAAATTTCGTAGTCATATTCCTCAAGGTATGCTTTCTATCTCTTAATCCTCGCATTTCCATTCCAACTACTGAGAGAATGGGTCAAAGGCTGATGGTCAGTAAAGATTTTCACCTTTGCTTTACCGTCAAGGTAAATTTTTAGCTTTTTTAGAGCCCAGATAATGGCTAACATTTCCTTCTCATTCGTGGCATAATTTTCTTCCGCCTTCTCGATAAAAATGAGATGGGTCTGTTCTCTTGTGAAAGAACAGCAACAGAATGTCTTGGAAATTCGACCATCCTCACCTCTCAAAAGCGAGCTAAGTGGTTTTGCTAACTTAGCGTAGTTAGGAATAAATCTCCTGTAATATCCGGATAATCCCAAGAATGATCTCAGTTCTTTGAGTGTCCTTGGAATTGGAAAGTCTGAGATTGCCTGTACCTTGCTTGGGCTGGTTTCAATGCCCTTGTCGGACACGACGAAGCCTAGGAACTCCACTTTTCTCTTCATGAACTCGCATTTATCCAACTGACATTTCATGTTGGCTTGCTGAAGAGTTCTGAAAATAGTGTCAAGGTTCTGGTAATGTGTTTCATCATCTTTACTAAAGATGATGATGTCGTCAATATAAATGAAACATATCTTAGCGATATGTTCGTGAAGGATATCGTCCAGTGCGCGCTGGAAAATTGACGGTGCATTTTTCAGACCGAATGGGAGTCGTGTAAACTCGTATTTTCCATTATTGATGGAGAAGGCGGTCTTTTCAATATCAGATTCCTTTAAAAGAATCTGATGAAACCCACTTTTCAGTGCTCACTGAGATCTTGTTGTCTCCCAATTGGGCCAACACTTCATTAATGTCTGGGATAGGGTATTTGTCCGCTACCGTTACCATGTTAAGTTTCCGGTAGTCAATTACCACCCTGTACTTTTTCTTGCCAGAGGAGTCGAGTTTTTTTGGTACAATCCACACTGGTGAATTGTAAGGTGACCTTGAGGGTCGAATGATTCCATCGTGTAAAAGTTCGGAAATTTGTTTGTGTACCTCGTCTTTAAGAGACATTGGGTACTGATAGAATTTTTAGTATATTGGCGTATCCGATATAGTTCGGATTGCTGCCCTTACACTTGTTGTGTAGGTTAGTTTTTGATTGGGGTCCGCGAAGAGACCTGGATACGAATCAATTATTTTATTTAATTTCATTCTCTGTTCTACCTCTAAGTGTTTTATTCTCGGACTAATTGTGATAACAGCCTCGAACTGTTTTTCTTTGAGAACAACTCTTTTCCCGTTTTCCAGTGTCATGGTTAGGTTCTTCAAATCAATTTGTGCTCCCATTCCCTTCATTGTGTCTTTGCCAAGTATGGCGTCAAAAGTCTGCAGCGTTGGTAATAAAAAAAATTTTATTTCGAAATCGAAAAGGTTTGCTCTTTTGTAATGCGATATTTTTACATCACCGCCTGGAGTATCAGCTATGTAAGGCTTGTTATTTGGTATCGCGTTCGTCACCAAATTGGGCTGGATGTAATTTTTATTAGAGCCTGTGTCAATCAACACCCTTAAAACCTTTCCACTCCCCACTCTACCTTCGAAGTATGGTAGTGAGGAGTCTTCTACTCTAAAAAATGCAACACGTGGTCTCGTTGTTCGCTGTCCAAATTGTCTATTTGCCCATCACACTATTTATTTAGGGTGCCGTTTATATTGTTCTGGGTTTCATATTCTTGCATCGACCGTTGATAGCCTGTCAAGCTTGAACTGGACCCAGTTACTTCAATACTTGGCTGTCCCATGTTCACTGTTTGGATGTTGTAGTTCCTTTGTCGTTTGTTTATGTCCGAGTGTGGTCTATTCTTATAATTAATGTTTCGCGTTGGTTTTGTTATTTTAGTGTCTTTGGTTTGGCACTATGCAGCCACTTTCTTGATGACAGCTAAAATTGCCCTCTGTCCGCTCGCTTACGCTGAGAGCGTAAGAAATCTAAAAATAGAATTTGCTTGCTTGTGTGAGTAAAAACAATAGACGAGAACGTGTATATGTGTGCGAACATGTGCTAGAAGACGATTTTCGGGCCGAAATCAATTCTGATCTAAGAAACGAATTTATTTATTTGAACTTTTGTCAAATTTCGTAGCAATATGATGAACTAAAATAATAATTAAAAATTTCACGCCCTGACTATTATAATTTTTAAAGTTTTTTAAATTCGTTTGATAAGATCGCCGCTCGAATTAGCTACCGTTTAGATTTTTATATTTATGTTGATAATTAATTAAGTGTAATATTATTATTATTATTATTATTATTATTTAGTGGGTTTCTATGTGTACTGCGACCCAGTAGGATCTAATGTACTACCCCTTCATGACTCAAAGATCTCCCTGAAGTCCAATGCACTGTATAAAAACCAGAATTTTATTGGGGTTCAGGGCTGCAATTGTTTCCCGTGGGACTACATACATGCCCAGGAGTCTGTTCCTCCTGATGGAAAGCGCCGTGCAGTCACATATTATATCCTCCACATATCCTCCATGCAACAGAAGCGACAGAGTTCACTGTCTGCAATGCCAATCTTATGCAAATGACCGCGAATCTTGCACCCACGAGCACCTCTGCATGCACGTCTGGAAGGGTGATCGCTTTTTCACCACATGTCTCGTAAATTTCACCTCTTGTGAATTTTAAAACGTAAGTAATTCCTGACCAGATGTCCTCTGCGTCTTCAGACGTTTGGAATACTTTCCACCTGAGTCCAAGGTGTTTCGCTGCTTAGCTGGGGAGTGATGACTTCTTAAGGAGATTAGGATGGAGGGCGTGACTTTGCTCCTTGATCGATCGCTGGCCTGTGGCTCAGTGGCCAAGTGCCGGAGTATCTAATCTTTATAGTTAGAATGCAAGCTTAAAACTGAAACAAAGAAATGAAGTAAATATGGATATATCCTAGCTCCAATGCATCACGCCATAAACCCATGGTGGGCAAGCCGACTCAGCATTTACGCAGCGCAGCTCTGTACCCCGGATAATGGGGGTCCGGTTGCCGCTGCTGACCGTTCTCAGCGCAGATCGCTGAACTCAGGGAAGCTACTTAGTTGCAAGGGTATTTTTAACGTGAACTTATTTAGCTACTGACTCAAATATATTGAGCGCTCCTTCAGTTGTTAACTAATATACCTTTAGGTTCACCCAGATTCCTTCATACTCCGCTTTGAAACTGTCAGCCACGTAGGAAAGGATGCCTTATCCGTAATTTGTACACTCTTGTCCTGTAGACATTTGGGAACACCTATCCCATTATAAACTTCCCACGCCGACGACCTTCTACCACGCCAACGACTCTTCTGCTGTCTAAGTTAATAATTACAGTTAATTGATTTGATTTTGAAGATCGCAAGCGACCGTTTATTGCAATTTATCATTTGAAACTAAAACTGGCGTACAAAATGTTTCCCTAAGTCCCTAGCAATCAAGTGAAGTCGTCGGCAGCGGCGCAGCGAGCGTCGGCAGCGGCGCAGCGGAGAAGTGTTGATGTCGCGCTTAACCGTTCGTTGGCGTTGATGGCAGCGGAGACTTTTTTTTTTTTTTTTTTTTTGGGCACTTATGTTTACCCAGAACTATGTAGAACCACAAGATGTTAGAGAATCAATTGCAGGGCATTAACTCCTCCTCTCTTAATTGACGCTTGTCCTCGAGCGGTCATCATAAGGACGGGATGTTGTTGAGTCGCATCGTTGGTGGGGTGATTCGTGGTGGTTTGGGCAACGCATTAATGGTTTGAATGCCAGGTGTTTATTGTTGCGTGCGTTCGAGGTTTGTGCAACTCGGATGTGTTCTGCATTGACAACTTGATTGCTTTCTATTAAAAATTCTGGTTTTTACTATATTACTAATGAATTTATATCTACATATTTTTAGACCATTGGAACCTTTGCAGAAGGCATTGATTCCGTACATTTCGTCTTTAATTTGTAAATTTTATTATTATTCAAATTAAATTATTATTTATTTATTATTATTAGTTTCCCTAACTGATCATGTTTTAAAATATAAGAAATAAGGAATTAACTGATTCAATATGGAGATTTTAATGGCATACAAATTGTAGTTCCGTTGTGTAAAGCGAGAACGTGTGAAAGTTTTAACATTTATTTGACCGTCAAGGCAGAAATCGGTATATTGTTTTCAAGTAGGCTCAAGTAGGCAAGTAGGCTGATCTCATTCAATTTAAACTCGCTCCGCAGAAACGCATTCCCAACGCAATCTCTTCTTTCACGAGCCCAATCTAATTCTGCAAACCTATGGCCAACTCATCTGTCAAAGTCGAATCGTTTCAAATTTACTTCTGTGTTCCCGTGGTTACGTTAATCAGTATGTTTAATGTTTCTATGTTCTACTTGTCTATCGATGTGGCCACAGTAATTATTCTGAAAGCAATCATGATCTTATGTTACTTTTATGTACTAATTTCCCTGATTCTGTTAATATTGTGGTACTTCGGTCTTCCTTAACTAGTTCCTTCCTAAATCTACTTGATAACTTAGAACCTAATCTTGTATTAACCCTAACGAAAATTTCTTGCCTTTTGATATAGGTCTTTATGGGCTTTCTTGTCCGGTTGTGGTATTCTATGTCAGTTTCCTGTTTTTGCCTAAGTCGGTCTATATTATCCAGTCTAGCTTGTTCATATTTTTCTGGAGCTACGGTAGCTATCCTGCCGAAGAACACCTCTAGAGGTCGTTTTTTTGTGACAGAATGGACAGTGTAGTTTTATTCATAGATGGCTCTATCGAGAAGTTCGTCGAAGCCCCTATGTGTTCCATCTCCTTTCAAACATCTCATTATTTCAGAGAGTGTGGAGTGAAATCTTTCTATCTGTCCATTTACTGTACTCTTATACGGAGGTGCTTTATAGAGCTCAATACCCAGCTGGTCTGTCAACATGAATTTGATAGAGGCTGAGTTGAGGGACTTTTCATTGTCCAGTACTATTAATTTGGGCACTCCATAATAAAACACGATATCTCTTAGGGCTTTCCTAATGTCTTCTACAGCTTTGGATTTGATAACTCTTCCCATGCCCAGTTTGGAAAATTTATCAATCGCCGTGAGCACCAGATGTCGTTCTGTTGAGTAGATGTCAATATGAATAATTTGTTCTGGGTATTCTGGCAAGGGAGTTTGTCTTTTTTCTGGATGCGTGGGATGTCTGTCATATTTAGCAGTCTTACACACCAAACACTGATTCACGATAGCCGAAACTTTTTTCCTCATTTTAGGAAAGTATACTCTTTCGGACAACTGAGCTTTATTTTCCACAGCATTTCTGTGTGCTCTGTTATGTTTCCTAAGTATTTCTTCCTCTTGTTCGGCTTCGTTAACAAGGTCTTTGACTTTGGTTTGACAGAATCTAATCTTGAAACCCTGAAAATGGATGGGGTAGAGAATTTGTATTTTCCCCATTACATCATCAGGTGTGAAAATTCCATTAATCACGGATGGGTTGAGATATTCTTTCAAATCTGACAAGAGACTATCGGGTGTGAAGAATTTGCGATCTACTAAATGCCTTTGAAATGTCGGGAATGGAATGCTAAATGAGTAGTTCTCTGACCCGGACTAGGTATCAGCCCATGGCTCGAACTGTCAGAGCTGTGCATTGTTGAGGCTACTGTGTTAATCTGTTCGACTGTCGGTCCTCTGGACAGAGCGTCGGCTACAGTATTTTCTCTGCCTGGCTTGTAGAAAATTTCGTAGTCATATTCCTCAAGGTATGCTTTCTATCTCTTAATCCTCGCATTTCCATTCCAACTACTGAGAGAATGGGTCAAAGGCTGATGGTCAGTAAAGATTTTCACCTTTGCTTTACCGTTAAGGTAAATTTTTAGCTTTTTTAGAGCCCAGATAATGGCTAACATTTCCTTCTCATTCGTGGCATAATTTTCTTCCGCCTTCTCGATAAAAATGAGATGGGTCTGTTCTCTTGTGAAAGAACAGCAACAGAATGTCTTGGAAATTCGACCATCCTCCCCTCTCAAAAGCGAGCTAAGTGGTTTTGCTAACTTAGCGTAGTTAGGAATAAATCTCCTGTAATATCCGGATAATCCCAAGAATGATCTCAGTACTTTGAGTGTCCTTGGAATTGGAAAGTCTGAGATTGCCTGTACCTTGCTTGGGCTGGTTTCAATGCCCTTGTCGGACACGACGAAGCCTAGGAACTCCACTTTTCTCTTCATGAACTCGCATTTATCCAACTGACATTTCATGTTGGCTTGCTGAAGAGTTCTGAAAATAGTGTCAAGGTTCTGGTAATGTGTTTCATCATCTTTACTAAAGATGATGATGTCGTCAATATAAATGAAACATATCTTAGCGATATGTTCGTGAAGGATATCGTCCAGTGCGCGCTGGAAAATTGACGGTGCATTTTTCAGACCGAATGGGAGTCGTGTAAACTCGTATTTTCCATTATTGATGGAGAAGGCGGTCTTTTCAATATCAGATTCCTTTAAAAGAATCTGATGAAACCCACTTTTCAGTGCTCACTGAGAAAATCTTGTTGTCTCCCAATTGGGCCAACACTTCATTAATGTCAGGGATAGGGTATCTGTCCGCTACCGTTACCATGTTAAGTTTCCGGTAGTCAATTACCACCCTGTAATTTTTCTTGCCAGAGGAGTCGATTTTTTTTGTTACAATCCACACTGGTGAATTGTAAGGTGACCTTGAGGGTCGAATGATTCCATCGTGTAAAAGTTCGGAAATTTGTTTGTGTACCTCGTCTTTAAGAGACATTGGGTACTGATAGAATTTTTAGTATATTGGCGTATCCGATATAGTTCGGATTGCTGCCCTTACACTTGTTGTGTAGGTTAGTTTTTGATTGGGGTCCGCGAAGAGACCTGGATACGAATCAATTATTTTATTTAATTTCATTCTCTGTTCTACCTCTAAGTGTTTTATTCTCGGACTAATTGTGATAACAGCCTCGAACTGTTTTTCTTTGAGAACAACTCTTTTCCCGTTTTCCAGTGTCATGGTTAGGTTCTTCAAATCAATTTGTGCTCCCATTCCCTTCATTGTGTCTTTGCCAAGTATGGCGTCAAAAGTCTGCAGCGTTGGTAATAAAAAAAATTTTATTTCGAAATCGAAAAGGTTTGCTCTTTTGTAATGCGATATTTTTACATCACCGCCTGGAGTATCAGCTATGTAAGGCTTGTTATTTGGTATCGCGTTCGTCACCAAATTGGGCTGGATGTAATTTTTATTAGAGCCTGTGTCAATCAACACCCTTAAAACCTTTCCACTCCCCACTCTACCTTCGAAGTATGGTAGTGAGGAGTCTTCTACTCTAAAAAATGCAACACGTGGTCTCGTTGTTCGCTGTCCAAATTGTCTATTTGCCCATCACACTATTTATTTAGGGTGCCGTTTATATTGTTCTGGGTTTCATATTCTTGCATCGACCGTTGATAGCCTGTCAAGCTTGAACTGGACCCAGTTACTTCAATACTTGGCTGTCCCATGTTCACTGTTTGGATGTTGTAGTTCCTTTGTCGTTTGTTTATGTCCGAGTGTGGTCTATTCTTATAATTAATGTTTCGCGTTGGTTTTGTTATTTTAGTGTCTTTGGTTTGGCACTATGCAGCCACTTTCTTGATGACAGCTAAAATTGCCCTCTGTCCGCTCGCTTACGCTGAGAGCGTAAGAAATCTAAAAATAGAATTTGCTTGCTTGTGTGAGTAAAAACAATAGACGAGAACGTGTATATGTGTGCGAACATGTGCTAGAAGACGATTTTCGGGCCGAAATCAATTCTGATCTAAGAAACGAATTTATTTATTTGAACTTTTGTCAAATTTCGTAGCAATATGATGAACTAAAATAATAATTAAAAATTTCACGCCCTGACTATTATAATTTTTAAAGTTTTTTAAATTCGTTTGATAAGATCGCCGCTCGAATTAGCTACCGTTTAGATTTTTATATTTATGTTGATAATTAATTAAGTGTAATATTATTATTATTATTATTATTATTATTTAGTGGGTTTCTATGTGTACTGCGACCCAGTAGGATCTAATGTACTACCCCTTCATGACTCAAAGATCTCCCTGAAGTCCAATGCACTGTATAAAAACCAGAATTTTATTGGGGTTCAGGGCTGCAATTGTTTCCCGTGGGACTACATACATGCCCAGGAGTCTGTTCCTCCTGATGGAAAGCGCCGTGCAGTCACATATTATATCCTCCACATATCCTCCATGCAACAGAAGCGACAGAGTTCACTGTCTGCAATGCCAATCTTATGCAAATGACCGCGAATCTTGCACCCACGAGCACCTCTGCATGCACGTCTGGAAGGGTGATCGCTTTTTCACCACATGTCTCGTAAATTTCACCTCTTGTGAATTTTAAAACGTAAGTAATTCCTGACCAGATGTCCTCTGCGTCTTCAGACGTTTGGAATACTTTCCACCTGAGTCCAAGGTGTTTCGCTGCTTAGCTGGGGAGTGATGACTTCTTAAGGAGATTAGGATGGAGGGCGTGACTTTGCTCCTTGATCGATCGCTGGCCTGTGGCTCAGTGGCCAAGTGCCGGAGTATCTAATCTTTATAGTTAGAATGCAAGCTTAAAACTGAAACAAAGAAATGAAGTAAATATGGATATATCCTAGCTCCAATGCATCACGCCATAAACCCATGGTGGGCAAGCCGACTCAGCATTTACGCAGCGCAGCTCTGTACCCCGGATAATGGGGGTCCGGTTGCCGCTGCTGACCGTTCTCAGCGCAGATCGCTGAACTCAGGGAAGCTACTTAGTTGCAAGGGTATTTTTAACGTGAACTTATTTAGCTACTGACTCAAATATATTGAGCGCTCCTTCAGTTGTTAACTAATATACCTTTAGGTTCACCCAGATTCCTTCATACTCCGCTTTGAAACTGTCAGCCACGTAGGAAAGGATGCCTTATCCGTAATTTGTACACTCTTGTCCTGTAGACATTTGGGAACACCTATCCCATTATAAACTTCCCACGCCGACGACCTTCTACCACGCCAACGACTCTTCTGCTGTCTAAGTTAATAATTACAGTTAATTGATTTGATTTTGAAGATCGCAAGCGACCGTTTATTGCAATTTATCATTTGAAACTAAAACTGGCGTACAAAATGTTTCCCTAAGTCCCTAGCAATCAAGTGAAGTCGTCGGCAGCGGCGCAGCGAGCGTCGGCAGCGGCGCAGCGGAGAAGTGTTGATGTCGCGCTTAACCGTTCGTTGGCGTTGATGGCAGCGGAGACTTTTTTTTTTTTTTTTTTTTTGGGCACTTATGTTTACCCAGAACTATGTAGAACCACAAGATGTTAGAGAATCAATTGCAGGGCATTAACTCCTCCTCTCTTAATTGACGCTTGTCCTCGAGCGGTCATCATAAGGACGGGATGTTGTTGAGTCGCATCGTTGGTGGGGTGATTCGTGGTGGTTTGGGCAACGCATTAATGGTTTGAATGCCAGGTGTTTATTGTTGCGTGCGTTCGAGGTTTGTGCAACTCGGATGTGTTCTGCATTGACAACTTGATTGCTTTCTATTAAAAATTCTGGTTTTTACTATATTACTAATGAATTTATATCTACATATTTTTAGACCATTGGAACCTTTGCAGAAGGCATTGATTCCGTACATTTCGTCTTTAATTTGTAAATTTTATTATTATTCAAATTAAATTATTATTTATTTATTATTATTAGTTTCCCTAACTGATCATGTTTTAAAATATAAGAAATAAGGAATTAACTGATTCAATATGGAGATTTTAATGGCATACAAATTGTAGTTCCGTTGTGTAAAGCGAGAACGTGTGAAAGTTTTAACATTTATTTGACCGTCAAGGCAGAAATCGGTATATTGTTTTCAAGTAGGCTCAAGTAGGCAAGTAGGCTGATCTCATTCAATTTAAACTCGCTCCGCAGAAACGCATTCCCAACGCAATCTCTTCTTTCACGAGCCCAATCTAATTCTGCAAACCTATGGCCAACTCATCTGTCAAAGTCGAATCGTTTCAAATTTACTTCTGTGTTCCCGTGGTTACGTTAATCAGTATGTTTAATGTTTCTATGTTCTACTTGTCTATCGATGTGGCCACAGTAATTATTCTGAAAGCAATCATGATCTTATGTTACTTTTATGTACTAATTTCCCTGATTCTGTTAATATTGTGGTACTTCGGTCTTCCTTAACTAGTTCCTTCCTAAATCTACTTGATAACTTAGAACCTAATCTTGTATTAACCCTAACGAAAATTTCTTGCCTTTTGATATAGGTCTTTATGGGCTTTCTTGTCCGGTTGTGGTATTCTATGTCAGTTTCCTGTTTTTGCCTAAGTCGGTCTATATTATCCAGTCTAGCTTGTTCATATTTTTCTGGAGCTACGGTAGCTATCCTGCCGAAGAACACCTCTAGAGGTCGTTTTTTTGTGACAGAATGGACAGTGTAGTTTTATTCATAGATGGCTCTATCGAGAAGTTCGTCGAAGCCCCTATGTGTTCCATCTCCTTTCAAACATCTCATTATTTCAGAGAGTGTGGAGTGAAATCTTTCTATCTGTCCATTTACTGTACTCTTATACGGAGGTGCTTTATAGAGCTCAATACCCAGCTGGTCTGTCAACATGAATTTGATAGAGGCTGAGTTGAGGGACTTTTCATTGTCCAGTACTATTAATTTGGGCACTCCATAATAAAACACGATATCTCTTAGGGCTTTCCTAATGTCTTCTACAGCTTTGGATTTGATAACTCTTCCCATGCCCAGTTTGGAAAATTTATCAATCGCCGTGAGCACCAGATGTCGTTCTGTTGAGTAGATGTCAATATGAATAATTTGTTCTGGGTATTCTGGCAAGGGAGTTTGTCTTTTTTCTGGATGCGTGGGATGTCTGTCATATTTAGCAGTCTTACACACCAAACACTGATTCACGATAGCCGAAACTTTTTTCCTCATTTTAGGAAAGTATACTCTTTCGGACAACTGAGCTTTATTTTCCACAGCATTTCTGTGTGCTCTGTTATGTTTCCTAAGTATTTCTTCCTCTTGTTCGGCTTCGTTAACAAGGTCTTTGACTTTGGTTTGACAGAATCTAATCTTGAAACCCTGAAAATGGATGGGGTAGAGAATTTGTATTTTCCCCATTACATCATCAGGTGTGAAAATTCCATTAATCACGGATGGGTTGAGATATTCTTTCAAATCTGACAAGAGACTATCGGGTGTGAAGAATTTGCGATCTACTAAATGCCTTTGAAATGTCGGGAATGGAATGCTAAATGAGTAGTTCTCTGACCCGGACTAGGTATCAGCCCATGGCTCGAACTGTCAGAGCTGTGCATTGTTGAGGCTACTGTGTTAATCTGTTCGACTGTCGGTCCTCTGGACAGAGCGTCGGCTACAGTATTTTCTCTGCCTGGCTTGTAGAAAATTTCGTAGTCATATTCCTCAAGGTATGCTTTCTATCTCTTAATCCTCGCATTTCCATTCCAACTACTGAGAGAATGGGTCAAAGGCTGATGGTCAGTAAAGATTTTCACCTTTGCTTTACCGTTAAGGTAAATTTTTAGCTTTTTTAGAGCCCAGATAATGGCTAACATTTCCTTCTCATTCGTGGCATAATTTTCTTCCGCCTTCTCGATAAAAATGAGATGGGTCTGTTCTCTTGTGAAAGAACAGCAACAGAATGTCTTGGAAATTCGACCATCCTCCCCTCTCAAAAGCGAGCTAAGTGGTTTTGCTAACTTAGCGTAGTTAGGAATAAATCTCCTGTAATATCCGGATAATCCCAAGAATGATCTCAGTACTTTGAGTGTCCTTGGAATTGGAAAGTCTGAGATTGCCTGTACCTTGCTTGGGCTGGTTTCAATGCCCTTGTCGGACACGACGAAGCCTAGGAACTCCACTTTTCTCTTCATGAACTCGCATTTATCCAACTGACATTTCATGTTGGCTTGCTGAAGAGTTCTGAAAATAGTGTCAAGGTTCTGGTAATGTGTTTCATCATCTTTACTAAAGATGATGATGTCGTCAATATAAATGAAACATATCTTAGCGATATGTTCGTGAAGGATATCGTCCAGTGCGCGCTGGAAAATTGACGGTGCATTTTTCAGACCGAATGGGAGTCGTGTAAACTCGTATTTTCCATTATTGATGGAGAAGGCGGTCTTTTCAATATCAGATTCCTTTAAAAGAATCTGATGAAACCCACTTTTCAGTGCTCACTGAGAAAATCTTGTTGTCTCCCAATTGGGCCAACACTTCATTAATGTCAGGGATAGGGTATCTGTCCGCTACCGTTACCATGTTAAGTTTCCGGTAGTCAATTACCACCCTGTAATTTTTCTTGCCAGAGGAGTCGATTTTTTTTGTTACAATCCACACTGGTGAATTGTAAGGTGACCTTGAGGGTCGAATGATTCCATCGTGTAAAAGTTCGGAAATTTGTTTGTGTACCTCGTCTTTAAGAGACATTGGGTACTGATAGAATTTTTAGTATATTGGAGTATCCGATATAGTTCGGATTGCTGCCCTTACACTTGTTGTGTAGGTTAGTTTTTGATTGGGGTCCGCGAAGAGACCTGGATACGAATCAATTATTTTATTTAATTTCATTCTCTGTTCTACCTCTAAGTGTTTTATTCTCGGACTAATTGTGATAACAGCCTCGAACTGTTTTTCTTTGAGAACAACTCTTTTCCCGTTTTCCAGTGTCATGGTTAGGTTCTTCAAATCAATTTGTGCTCCCATTCCCTTCATTGTGTCTTTGCCAAGTATGGCGTCAAAAGTCTTCAGCGTTGGTAATAAAAAAAATTTTATTTCGAAATCGAAAAGGTTTGCTCTTTTGTAATGCGATATTTTTACATCACCGCCCGGAGTATCAGCTATGTAAGGCTTGTTATTTGGTATCGCGTTCGTCACCAAATTGGGCTGGATGTAATTTTTATTAGAGCCTGTGTCAATCAACACCCTTAAAACCTTTCCACTCCCCACTCTACCTTCGAAGTATGGTAGTGAGGAGTCTTCTACTCTAAAAAATGCAACACGTGGTCTCGTTGTTCGCTGTCCAAATTGTCTATTTGCCCATCACAGTATTCATTTAGGGTGCCGTTTATATTGTTCTGGGTTTCATATTCTTGCATCGACCGTTGATAGCCTGTCAAGCTTGAACTGGACCCAGTTACTTCAATACTTGGCTGTCCCATGTTCACTGTTTGGATGTTGTAGTTCCTTTGTCGTTTGTTTATGTCCAAGTGTGGTCTATTCATATAATTAATGTTTCGCGTTGGTTTTGTTATTTTAGTGTCTTTGGTTTGGCACTATGCAGCCACTTTCTTGATGACAGCTAAAATTGCCCTCTGTCCGCTCGCTTACGCTGAGAGCGTAAGAAATCTAAAAATAGAATTTGCTTGCTTGTGTGAGTAAAAACAATAGACGAGAACGTGTATATGTGTGCGAACATGTGCTAGAAGACGATTTTCGGGCCGAAATCAATTCTGATCTAAGAAACGAATTTATTTATTTGAACTTTTGTCAAATTTCGTAGCAATATGATGAACTAAAATAATAATTAAAAATTTCACGCCCTGACTATTATAATTTTTAAAGTTTTTTAAATTCGTTTGATAAGATCGCCGCTCGAATTAGCTACCGTTTAGATTTTTATATTTATGTTGATAATTAATTAAGTGTAATATTATTATTATTATTATTATTATTATTTAGTGGGTTTCTATGTGTACTGCGACCCAGTAGGATCTAATGTACTACCCCTTCATGACTCAAAGATCTCCCTGAAGTCCAATGCACTGTATAAAAACCAGAATTTTATTGGGGTTCAGGGCTGCAATTGTTTCCCGTGGGACTACATACATGCCCAGGAGTCTGTTCCTCCTGATGGAAAGCGCCGTTCAGTCACATATTATATCCTCCACATATCCTCCATGCAACAGAAGCGACAGAGTTCACTGTCTGCAATGCCAATCTTATGCAAATGACCGCGAAGTCGGCAATGCCCCGTAAGAAGGCCAGTTAAAATGCGCACGGTGTTTTTCCCGTGTGTCATTAAGGTCTTGTATCTCTTGTGGTTATATTCACGAAGGAGAATCTTAGACTGCCTAAGTCCTGGTAGGTGTTCCCAGAAGAACAGACGTTTTTCTTCCTCTATTGACTTAAGTACGCTCAGTATTCTGTGGTGACCCACACCACAGAATGGTTCGGGCCCAATTAGAGGGTTCTCTGCCCCTTTCCAGGCTAGGTTGTCCGCTAGCTCACTTCCCGGGATGTTGTTGTGTCCCGGGACACAACTTATTGTGAGATTGTTGACAGCTCCTAGTTTGTCTAGGGCTGTCCTCACTTCATTTACTAGCTTAGATGTTATCTTAGCTTTGCTGAGCGCCTTTATGGCTGCTTGACTATCAGACAGTATAGCAATGTCCTTGCCACGATAGTTCCTTTGCAGATTAAACTCCGCACAGCGTCCAATAGCACAGACTTCAGCTTGAAAAATGTTAATGTATCTGCCCATTGATTTATGGTATTTTAACCTGGGGCCTACAACCCCCAGCCCACTTCCCTCGTAGGTGAGGGATCCGTCTGTATACCACTTTATTGTTTGTGGTTTCATTGGGTGTACTTTCTCCAGGGTTGTCCAACTGTTTTTATTACTGAGATGAGTGCTGAAGTTCTGAGCGAACCTGTGCTCAGCTGACATCTCATCCCTTTGTTGCATCAGCAAAGGGATATCCCTTTTTAGGCTTTCAGCATCCTTTCTTATAAGGTTGCAGTCATTTCCTGCTCCCTCAATTCTTATTAGGGTGGCTTTCCGTTTCATTTCAATGACGATATGAAGCGCCGTTACCTCCATTAGTACTTCTAGGGCTGCAGTGGGACAGGTGCGCATTGATCCTGTCATGCATATGCAGGCCATTCTTTGGAGCTTATGAAGTTTCACCTTAGTGGTGCTAAGGCGTGCTCTATCACTCCAGGCTATTACTCCATAGGTTAGTATGGGTCTGACTACCATGAGGTACAGCCATCTTATTATGCGTGGTGAGGTTCCCCACGATTTTCCAGCAATTTTCCTACACGTGAAAAGTGCTCTGGTGCACTTATCAATTGTGTTATCGACATGAGTTTTGAAGCTAAGTTTGGAGTCGAGGGTTATCCCAAGATACTTAACTTCTTTGCTGGCCTCTATGCAACATTCTGACTGGGTTATTGCCATTCTCTGTAGCTTGTACCTATTTGTGAAAGGAACAATAACAGTTTTGCTAGGATTTAGGCTCAGACCTACTTCCTTGCGCCATTCGCTGGTCATATTGAGGCCCAGTTGAATGATATCGCAGAGTGTTTCCTCATATTTACCTCTGGCTATAATGACAATATCGTCAGCATAGCCCTGGCAAAGTATACCTCTGCGGGTCAATCTGTCCAGCAACTCGTCTACCAGCCAGCTCCACAAGAGAGGCGAGAGGACACCCCCTTGGGGGCATCCCCTTGTGGTAGATACTGTGGACGCCTGTCCTCCTATAGTTCGTCGTGTGGTTAGCGGGCGAGAATAATTCCACTGTCCGCTATTGCTTGTCGTAAGAGGCGACTAATATAGCGACAGGCTCCTCTAACCATGCTTGTCGGAGCAAAAGGAGGAGGCTCACCGAGCCTCTCTTTCGGTACCACGGGTTGTGCAGCTATCCAAGACTGCACATTGAGGTAGGCCCCCTGGTGGGAGTATCGTGGTGGCTGTGGTTGGTACCCATATCGCGGGTAGAGCCTTCGTGTTCGACGTTTGAGTTACGGTGCTGGTTGCGCAAAACTCGGGTGCTGTGACCCAGAGATCAGTAGAGATTTTAGGTAGATCTCGCTCCTCAGCAAGGGGGAGTGCTTGCCGGCAAGCAAGTACTCGAATTGCTACCGGGGTGGTCGCTATGTACATAGCTATAGCTTCTAGTCCGGGACGCTTGTCTGGCGTATCCAGACACATGCACCATGTTGATACATGCACCACTTGTGGTGTTCAGGGTGTCGTGGTTGTAATCCCTTCAGTGTGGAACACGCCACGTAAAACAAGTTCGGAGGGATCCGAAAAGTCGTCGTCATTGTCCTCCTATAGTGGCCATGGCTCGCCTAGATGCCAGTAGTGATTTGATCCATCTACTGGTTGTTGCATCTAGTCCTCTTCTTGCCAGGGATGCGTTGACCGCCTCATGAGAGGTATTGTCGAATGCACCTTCTATGTCTAAGAAGGCACATAGCGCCACTTCCTTATGAGTAAGTGAATCCTCAATAAGGCTTTTTAGGAGATATAGGGCAGTATCAGTTGATCTGCCCGCCCTGTAGGCATGCTGCGTCCGTTGGAGCGGATGCTCTACAAGCTTCTAATGCTGACGTCCACTAGCTTTTCCAACGATTTTAGCAAAAACGATGTCAAGCTGATGGGTCTGAACGACTTGGGATCAGTGATGTCTTTCTTTCCTGCTTTTGGAATGAAGACCACATTTGCTATACTCCAGGCAGTAGGTATGTGTCCTAAAGCTAGGCTGATGATCAGTATTTTCCCGATCGGCACTGCGAGCTGATTTAACGCTCGTTGTAGCAGGATTGGCTGAATGCCATCTGGACCAGGAGATTTGTAGAGCTGGAATGTACCAATTGCCCATCTTAATCTCCCCGTTGTTACTATTGATTTTGCTTTGGCCCAATCAGTAGCACACGGTCTACTTTGAGCCGTTACCGGGGTATTCCCATCCGTTTGAAGCGTGCTTCCCGGTAGTACCTCAAGTTTCTCCGTACTTCCTATAGTATAGGAGTTATCCTCCGTACGTAATGCCTGATTTGATTCTGGCACTGCTTTGGAGATGGCTCTGTGAAGTCTTTCGCCTTCACATGTGTTTACTATTGCCTAACAGAAGGTTCTATAATTCCTTCGTTTGGCTTTCCTGATCTCATGGTTATACATGGTAGGCATCCCAGTTCCCATCTCTTTTTGCTTTGTTAAAGAGACGCCTGGTCGTTTTCCGTAACTTCTCCAATTGATCGTTCCACCATGGAGCATCTTTTTCCCTCTTGGCTCGACCAAGGGAGCAGTTTTCTCTAAACGCGTTAGTTAGACACGTGTTAATATCTTCTACGGCGGCCTCCAGTTCTAGAGTGGTACGGAGTTTCCCGGTTACCCCAGAAGCTGGATTACGAAGTAAGGAGGCATTGAACCCTTCCCAGTTCGTATTCCTGGGATTGCGCCTACGCTCGCTGCATTCTAGATTTAGCCCTATGTTAAAACGAATAATTGTGTGATCTGACATTGACTCCTCACGAGATACGTGCCAGTCGCTTATATGCGAAGCCACTGATCTGCTGGAAAGTGTAATGTCCAGAACCTCAGATCTTACCCTGGTAACAAATGTCGGAACATTGCCGACATTTAGGAGTTCTAGATTGTTATTCAAGATAAATTCTAAGAGTGACTCACCTCTTTGATTTACGTCGCTGCTGCCCCATATTACGTGATGTGCATTTGCATCACATCCGATGATGATGGGTGAGTGTGTCCTCTTGCAGTATTCTGCCAGTGCAGTGATTTCGGGCGGTGGGCACGCCTCGTCACCGGCAAAGTATACCGATGCCACCACAGTCTTCTTGGCTGCTCCCACATCTTCTACCACGTTCGGTACACAGTCCCGCGTGAGAAATTCTGTAAGTATATAATAATTAATACTTCTACATGCCAGGACACAGGCTTTAGGGTAAGAGGCCCGTTGATCCCAAATTACCTTGGAGTTCTTCACGTACAGTCCTTTTATTCCCTGCTTGTATCAGGGTTCCTGTACCAGGGCTAGCCCACGATGTTGTTTGGTGAACATCCTTGCCAGCACAGCCGAGGCCGCCTTGGCGCGATGAATGTTCACCTGAGCTATCACTGTACTCCCGATAATTAAATGATCGGCTCCATCGTCGGCGTTGCTGATCTGGAGATATCCAGATCACCATCCACCGGTATCGCTTCTTCCTTACTCAGCAGGTCTAGTTCCATGCCTAGCTCCTGAAAGGATAACGGGGTCTGATCCCCCATCTCGATAATGGTCGCATCAAGATCCTCATCATCCGCCAGATCGTCGCTGGATTCGGAGAGCTTATTGGGCTTCTCCTTCTCCGCGGAGACTGGTGGATTTCGAGGAGTCTCGACCTGTCTTGTTCCGGATTTGATCGCTTTGGCCTTCTTTAGACCACAAACTGAGATGTCTCCAAACCTGAAGCTCAGCTTGTGGTCACTAGAGATAATCTTGGCGCATGAGTTGTCATCAATGCCAAGGCTGAGGAGCGAGCCACCACCCTCATTCTTCCTTGATATGAGACGCCAGTTCTCAGTGTCCAAGTCATTCTGTTTCTTGATCAATTCCATGATCCACTTTGTTGTTTTGTCCCCTGTCCTGGGGCAGAAGATGGTGATGTTGTGTGACGATGGCAGGTCGTCGCCCATCCTTACCTCCAGGGAGACACCGCTCCACTTACTGAGGCTGGGGACTGCTGATTGCAGCCACTCAGCAGTGGTTGCGTTGCGGCAGTCCACTATCAGGTGGCCCATCCTGAAGTGGATTCCTCCAAACTGGATTGGAGAATCCCAACCGGAGAGGACTATTTCCTAAAGTAGTGCGACATACAAGAATAACAAGATGCGTAGCGCCATACGATTTTTTGGCCGTGGCTCTAGAGGTGGCTCCAGGCTCTCTCGAGTTTTTGTACGAGAGAAAAAGAGCGGAGAGAGCTACAGCAAACAGCTCTTTTCTACGCATACAGTGATAGCATACGTGTGCACACGTATGCCCATGCATCGCACTGTGGTCCAGAATTCGATTTTTTTGGCATAAAGTCTAAAAATTGAGATACGGACTTGAAACTTTGTACATTTTGTTGTTAAATCACAAATAGCTTGCGCCCAAAATTTGGAGTCTGTGCGACCACGCCCTCTCTTGCCTCCCATATTAACTACTGGTATGACTCAGGAGTCAACGAAATTTCATTGTCTTTTTTTTTTTTTTTAAATTGTATATTGATTGATAGTGTATATCTTCTAGTTCTTTTTTTTTTTTTTTTTTTTTTTTTTTGGAGTAACTAATTCTATTTATTAAGATTTCAAAAGGAATCGTTCAGTAATTCCTCTGAACTTAACCTAATGTGTGATAAAGATAAATGAGACCAAGTGGTATCTTAATTATAAAGTACAAAAGAAAATGTAATATGTTATGTTATCCTCCGGGTAAGGAGATCGCTGGGGTGTACCCTCTTCAGTCTTCGGAGAGAGATGGGATCAGCTAGGATAGTTGCTAGTCGGTTCGGGTGGGCCATAAGCCTGTCGGCATAACGGCTGCTGTGGAAATTAATCTGATCCCCAAGAAGGGTAACTTTCAGATCTCTTTCGATGACTATGTTCGTCACGTACCAGGGGAGCCCAGATGCGTGACGTGCAGCTCTTGACTGGACCACATCTTCTAGTTCTACATTATAAATTTCCGAATCTGAACTCGAATCAGAATCAGAATGTGAATCCAATATTTTGTCTCATGGATCAGGTTTAACATTAGACTGTATTTCCAAAAGACTTATTACTACCTTCGGAAGTGGTTTTTCCTATTTTTTCTCTCTCTTTCTTTTAAAGAAATTGTTGATAATAGTGGGTCCGAGGAATCAATAGCTCTGTGAAAAATATCACTCATCGTATTGATCCGACTATTTTTCCTTGCATGTGATAGTCGGTTCCTTTTGTAAAGTTTATTCCGGGCTTCACTCGCATTTTCAGTTTCCTTTTTAATCTTTCTCCTGCATTTTGGTAAGATAAGTTTCGGCGTCCCATTTGCTTGGTTGTCTTGCAGTTTTCAAAATCACTAACAAAAATTCTTATCTTAGACGCCATCCACTTGGTATCTTTGGAAGTAAATCGGTCTAGTTGTCTGTTACACTCGGGCAGTTTTAATTCAAAATGTACTATTTTTTTGTCAACCTCTTCTGTCTTTTTCGATTCCAGATTATTGTTGTTGATTGCGGAATAAACGTAATCTGAAACATAACTTATTTGCCTATTGTTACGCCTCCAAATGTCCAGGAGGTCGCTATGTCTGAACTCGAACTTGCCTATACAAAATCAAATTTTTAAGAAAACGAGCAAAAATGGGCAAAAAATATTACTTTACCGTCAAAGACAATAGTTAAAGGTACAAACTGACGTTTTTAACTTTTGTCAGAAATTGTCAGAAAATTAGTTATACTCCCGAAACACAGGGTACACGTTAGAATTATCCGTTTAAATACAGATAAATTTGATGTTACACAAGACAAAAACAGTACAACTACACATATATTACCTACATACGTTAAAAACATCATACCTTGGCATTTATTTTCCAAATTTTACTATTATTTATGGATGCGTATTAACGATAGTACCAGGTGCAAGAGTAAGCTAATAATTTGGCGGGAATTGCATTCTCTCAATCAGCTGTTTAACACTTCACCTTTAAAAGCTCATAAAACGATTTAGTAAGGCTTTCGGTCAATTTTGTTTTTGGTTTTGATTTATATGATTAATTTTCTATTAGAAAATAATTGCTAAAGGACGATATATTGACATAAAAATTTAGACTTTATGCCAAAAAAAAAAAAAAAAACGAATTCTGGACCATAGTGCATTTTAAATTTGACAAAATATGCCTTTCACCTTAGAAGTTCGTTGGCTTTAAATCTATATTATTTTTTATCAATTGGCACCATGCGAAAAGTTCTTGTTTTGCATTGCCTTAACGTTATTATTATTTAAATAAAGCTTAGAAATAGTAATAGCCCAATTTATGTACATCACATAATAAATTTCGAAAATGACTTTATATTGTCATTAGGGTATTCAGCTTGCGACTTGAGAAAAATTAATTGGGCAGTGATTGTTGAGTGCTGGTGTCCGCACTTCGTGCCTCCAGATATGACTTTTGCAATAAACAGTTTTCATATTTTTATTTATTTTATTAATTTTTATTTTCTACTACGTATTATTTTTATGAAATATTTATTTCTCAATGTTGTGTTTTTTTTTTTTTTTTTTTTGGAAAATTTATGTTTTAAATTACAGTAGTTATAATAATTTCCTTTGTATTTTCTTTAATTATTTAGTATATTTATTAAGTCATTTGACTGAATATGATGTATGTAAATAAACAATTTTTATTATTTAAAATTCAGATTAGATTCAGTTGTTTTTCAGTTTCAGTTTTGTTTTATATTCCAATTTGATATTTTAAAAAAGCGCGCAATTTCATCATATTGCTACGAAATTGGCCAAAACTTCAAACATGTACAGTTGCGGTAACAATAATAGCACCATAAGCACATTTCGTGTTTGCCCCATCGTTTCTCTATTTTCTGACATTTTTTCATAATTTTTTTAACTAATCTTAAATACTACAATGATTTTCAATCGAAATAATAAAATTGGTAAAAGATCTAATGGATATTTTAAAAATAATTGGTAAAACAAAAAAAAACCTTCAAGTTTAGGCGGTAACAAAAATAGCACTGTTTCTCGTATTTTGCTAAAACTAAATCAAAAAATAAAATAAGAGTTCAACAAATGGATTATATCTTAAGAACTATGTTTAAAGAATATTAATATTTGGTTGCGTGACCATTGTAGGCAATGACAGCTGCGCATCCTCTTGGCATGGAGTCCACCAAGTCCTGGTACCGTTTTTGAGGAATTTTGCTCCATGAATCCTTGATCCTCGATCTCCCATGAAACCAAAGTTCCTCGTTATTGTTGGGTTTGGCTTCAGAAACCTTTTTTTTACGTCCGCACAAAGTTTTTCGATTGGATTCAAGTCGGGTGACTGAGCAGGCCATTTCATTACTCGGATCGATTTCTGCTCAAACCACTTTCGAGCTCTCTTGCTCGTGTGTTTTGGGTCGTTATCCTGTCGAAATGTCCCAAAAAAACGGCATTTCATCCTCGGCATATAGTGCCATCACATTTTTCAGGATATCTGTGTAAATGTGCTGATCCATGATGCCTTGAATCATATGAATCGGATCTACTCCATAGTATGAAAAGCACGCCCATACCATGATGTGTGATCCCCCGTGCTTTACCGTCCTAAATGTGAAGCGAGGATTATATTCAGCTCATGGTGGACGCCGAACATAAGACCGAGAGCCTTTCCAACCAAAAAACACAATTTTGCTCTCATCTGACCACAAAAATGTGGCGCCACTTCTTCACAGGCCAGTCCTTGCGTATCTTGGCATATTCGATTCGCTTTGCCACATGCTTAGCAGTCAGAAGCGGGACTTTTCTGGGACTGCACACACTAAGGTTGTTTTGTCTTAAGTGTTTGCGAACTGTTTCCACGCTTGCAGCTATCTGGAGCTCCTTCTTCAGTTCCGTCGCCGGCTTAAAAGGCTCCTTCTTGCTTTGCCGAACCAAGCGCTTGATCTCCACGTTGGACATAGAGGGCTTTCTTCCACGTTTTTCGTTATTTTCGACAAACAGAAGTGCGTTGCGGATCATTTTGTTTTAAAAACCAACAAACCGCCCCATTTTAGCGTAGGTTTTACCTTCAGAGATCATGTTTTTAATCAAATTCCTTTTTTCGACGGTAGAATGCTTTCCCCGACCCCATAACTAGAAAATTTTTGGGCTTCTTTCGAAAAAAATTGAATTAAAACCTTTAATGCAACTCCTTTTTTCAAAATTTGTCGAAAAAAAACCCAAAGCAATCACTCCTATTAATTTTATTCAGCAAAAACGTGGTCAGTGCTATTTTTGTTACCGCCTCATTTAGCGCCCTTTTGCAGAAAGTGCCCAAAAACAAAAAGAACCGTTACATTGAGAGAGTCAAAATTTCTTGCATAGAGAGACAATATATGGTACTTATAATTCATGCAATCAGACTTTAAAAAAAATAAACATCCAATACCTTTTTTTAGGAAATCAACTTTCCACCTGCAGTAGTGCTATTATTTTATTATTATTGTGAGTAAAAACGACAGACGAGAACTTGTATATGTGTGCGTACTTGTGCAAGAAGATGATTTTCGGGCCGAAATCAATTCTGATCCTAGAAACGAATTTACATATTTGGAGTTTTGGCGAAATTCGTAGCAATATGATGAAATAATATAATCGTTTAAATCGCCGCTCGAATTAGGTACCGTTTACATATTTATAGTTATGTAAACAATGATAGTGTAGGCAGAGCGATAGCACAGGTGGCAGCACTGCAGGAAACTATCGATAGGACCAGGAGAGCAGTTGCCTGGAATGATCGAAGAAGAAGTTGCAGATCGTGAAGATAGAGCGAGTCGTCGCCATGAAGTCAAGTATAAGAAGTTGAAAAGAACGCGCATAAGTCAAGAGTTGTGGAAAAGCGAATAAGTCGGTCGGTTTTTCAGCAACGATTAAACAAGTCGGAGAGTCGTTAAGAGTAGAAGTAGTGTCGCGTGAAGTTCAGTCGGTTAAATATTACACATTTGTAAATACTCTTAAACTTAACTTTGATATAAGAAATAAATA
Organism: Drosophila sechellia; assembly: GCF_004382195.2. NCBI lineage: Eukaryota > Metazoa > Arthropoda > Insecta > Diptera > Drosophilidae > Drosophila > Drosophila sechellia. The sequence continues at coordinate 25,335,822 of NC_045951.1, forward strand.
TTACACTAATAAATTAAGGTGAAACTCTTTAAATAACTCGCCTTATTGTGAAATTGCGTCAGAAACTAAAAATTAATGTGTATATGTTTGGCTTCGAAAAAAAGTAACGGTGAAACATAGAGACAAATGCGAAGTGCGTCAAGTTCAGAAGCAGCTGCAAGAAGGAGAGGTACGAAAGAAACAGCAAAAAACTACGGTGAAACACAGAAAGCGTCGCGACAAATAAATACACGAAGACAACCACAAAAGAAAAGAGAAGAAGCAATGATGGAAAATCAAGTACAATTACAACAAATAATTCAACCGCTGAGTTTGAAAATTCAAGCTGATGAAGTGGCACAGAATACTCCAAAAGTCTCAATGGAGGGCTTCGGTAAAGTTGTGGCAGATTTTGACAGCGTGTCGGTGCCTGTCAAAAATTGGATTGAGTTGAATGCTGATGCGTATGGGCTAAACGAAGGGCAAAAATATGAGCAAGCGCGATCAAACATGACAAAGACGGCACAGTTGTTCTTGGAATCGGAGCTGGTAGACTCGTATGAAGAATTGAAAAGAACGCTTTTAACAGAGTTCAAACGGAGATTGGGAAGTGCAGAAGTACACGAAAAACTGGCAAATAGGAAAAAATCACAAACGGAGAGTTTCCAAGAATACGTCTTGAAACCAAATCTGTAATACGTTATGTTGTAAATGGACTGAGCATGAAAACCGAATACAAATTTATTATGATACTTGTAATACATATGAGGAATCTAAGGAGCGGGATGAAAATTTGGAATAAGTAGGTGAAAACAATACAAAAAAGCAGATTTACAGCAGCGGTCAGCAACAGCATTATAACAACATTAAAAAGACGGCTCGTCGTTGCTTCAATTGTGGATCGTCTGAACACATAAAGAAAGATTGCAATTCTGGAACAAAGTGCTATGTAGTGCCTACAGTCAGTGAAATTGGTGCAATTGGTAAAGGATTCCAAACGGCTGAAGAACATTATACTAAATGTTATTGAAGTTGCGTTCCTGGTTGACACGGGTGCTGATGTTACGGTTGTGAAGCACTCTGTGTACATGAGGCTAAAGATATTGTGCTAAGTCTATGTCGTTCTTTGTTGCGTGGCCTGGGCAAGGCGGGCACGGTGCCGCTGGAAGTTGAGTGGTGCCCGATGAGAAGATTAAGCCGTTTCGTCATCAAACAAGTCGACATCCTCCAGTTGAAGCCAAAGCCGTTAAAAAACAAGTCGATGACTGGTTAAAAGAAGGAATCGTTCGACCATTGTCTAAATATGTGTTTAGACATAAGTAAGCAAACTATAAATATGTTCTATTTATGGGCTGCAATAAGCATGTCACGGGACAGCATAAGTGGCAACTACAGATAAGTACGATTGCAGCGGAGTGTCAAGAGATATGACCACGCGGGAGGCCTCAAACATAGATTTAAGAATAAAACTCAGCTGCATTTACCAACGCAGACTGCGGCGTCTTACAAGCGCTGCATTATATAAATAGATGATAAGAACCTATGTAAGAATGAATAAAAGGCGAAGCCCTCGCAGCAGCGAGTCAGTTAGATTCAAACACCCGAATTGAACTCATTAAGTGTACGCACAAGTTATAGTGTGAACAACAATCTATTTCAAGCTTCGCCAGTAGAACCGTCGTAGTGAAGAAGCTGCAAGCACAAGTCAAGGACGCGCTGCGAGACGCCGAGGAAACAATGGCCGCCAAGGAGGAACTACAGGCGTTGAGCAAGGAGGCCGAGCGCAAGGTCAAGGCCCTGGAGGCAAAAGTATTACAGCTGACTGAAGATCTGGCCAGCTCATAGAGGGCGCGACGTGCTGCTGAATCGGAGCGTACCGAATTGGCCGAAGAAATTGCCAGCAAGGGCTCTTAATGATCGACGAGAAGCGACGATTGGAAGCCCGCATTGCTACTCTTGAGGAGGAGTTTGAGGAGGAACAGTCCAACTCTGAGGTGCTGCTGGATCGCAGCCGCAAGGCGCAGCTGCAGATTGAGCAGCTGACCTCTAAGTTGGCGAACGAAAAATCGAACTCAGAAGAACGAAAACGGGCGCGCTCTGCTCGAACGCCGAAATCGAGACAGCACAGCGCACTAAAGTATAGGCGACAATCGCCACGCTATAGGCCAAGATCGGCAACCTAGAACAGTAGCTGGAGAATGAGGCAAGGAGAGGCTGTTGCAGCAAAAGGCCAATCGGAAGATGGACAAGAAGGTTAAGGAGCTTACAATGAACATCGAGGATAAACGGAGACATAGAGCAAATGGATAAGCTGAATAGCCGCATTAAACTGCTCAAGCTCAACTTGGACGAGTGCTGATAACATGAAGCTATGGAAGTATGCTCAGAACAATGAGGATGACTTATCGTCTGGGAAAAACGATGATGAGCAGGATGGCCGAATGTAAACAATAATAGTGATAGCAGCGCTATAGCACAGGTGGCAGCACTGCAGGAAACTATCGATAAGACCAGGAGAGCAGTTGGCTGGAATGATCGAGAAGATGTTGCAGATCGTGAAGATAGAGGGAGTCGTCGCCAAGAAGTCAAGTAAAAGAAGATGAAAAAGAGAAGTCGAAAAGAACGCGGTTTTTCGGTGACGATTAGTCAAGTCGGACAGTCGTTGAAAATAGAAATAGTGTTGCGTGAAGTTCAGTCGGTTAAATATTACACACTTGTAAATACTCTTAATTAACTTTGTTATAACAAATAAATATTACACTAATATTACATTTATGTTTTAAATTAATTATATATAATAATATAGAAAACCAAAATTCTTGTGCGCTTGTCTTCCCAAATTTATATAATATTATAATATTTATATATAATATAATATATATATATATATTTATATACCAAAATAATTCAACTGAATCTGGTTTGAATGTTAAATAATAAAAATACATACATTATTATTAAGTCAAATGGTTTAATAAATATAAATATATAAATAATTAAATCAAATGCAAAGGAAATTATTACAACTACTGTAATTTAAAACAAAAATTTTCCAAAAAGCAGTCATTACATTAAAAAAAAGTACAATCATTAAAATAAAAAGTAGTGAGGGAAAAAAATATAAAATAAATATATATATGAAAACTGTTTTTTGTAAAAGTCATATCTTGAGGCAGGAAGTGCGGGCACAAGCACTCAACAATCATCGCCTTATTATTTTTCCCACGTCGCAACTAAATACTCTAATGACATATATTCTAATACAAAGTCATTTTTGAAATTTATTTTGTGATATTATGTACATGCCCTTGTCACTGATAAAAGCCGTTATTGTAAGAATAATGCAATGTGTAAAATCTGTTTCACATAGATATTCTTACTAAAATTATTAAGTAAAGATAAAATCTTGTTTGTTAATTTTATTTCCGAAGCGAAAACAAAACTTATATGTATATGGAGCTATTTCGAAAGTTCACAGAACTCACAAAAGTTATCTTCTCAAGATCGAAAATACACGTGACTTCAAGCAAACTTTTTATTTGATTCTTAATGTATATTGGTGGAGTTTGTTATTAATTACCGTAATGTTTAGCCACTATTAGATAAGATTGAAATTTGGCCAACGATGCTTTAATGCAACTAGGCGCAACTACATGAAAGTTAATTTGTATTTTTAAAAAAATGTGGTATTTGATTTGGGACTTTTAACTTTTCTTGCCCTAAAACTAACCTTAAGGTTTTATGAAATGGTAGAAACAACTGTCACCTAACTTCCCAAATTAGCCACAGTCTGAACTGGTTATTATTTACGAAATCGATTTCATTATTATCGTCCCTACAAATCGAAAGCCTCGTTTTTTGTGTATTATTTGCATTGTGATTTGGTATTTCATTCAGTTAATTTTATCATCCAAACAATATAATGATTAAAAAACTAATTGAATTATTTGTTCTATAATTCAAAAATCTGCGTAAACTTTTCTGATATAATTATATATTATATATTCGCTGTTCATCCTTTTCAAATCAAAACAGATCGCAGAGAATTTTTGTGATATTTCTAAATATTTTTATATTATATTATTATTTTTAATAAGTAAACTAGGTATGTAAGATTTTATATTCATGCACCAATAAATTTCCTTATAATTGTTCAGATTTATATAGCTTTTACGAAAGTGGCTATCTTCCTTACAAAACAGCTACCTAATATTAATATTAAACAGTTGCTCCAGAGTTATAGGTTTGCTCATAGTTGAACACAGACTCTTTTGACACAGATGCAGGACATTCGGAATATTAACCTGGTCAACAATTCCGGCAACAGCCATGATTCGTCTCTGGCAACCTCCAAAATGCCGCGCAACTTTAAACTGCTATCTGATCCACAGTTGGTTAAATGTGGTACCAGACTCTATCGTTACGATGGTTTAATGCCAGGAGACCCGTCCTATCCAACAATAACACCTAGGGATCCACGGAACCCACTTATTCGCATACGCGCCAGGGCTGTTGAACCACTTATGCTTCTTATTCCGAGGTAACCATTCATTAAATTAAACAATTTCAGCTAAGAACATAGACCATCCCATAGGTTTGTCATCGATTGCGACTACGTGGGCCAGCCACCAGCAGTCGAAGTTACTATAGTGAACCTAAATGATAACATCGACAAGCAATTTCTTGCTAGCATGCTGGATAAATGTGGAACATCTGATGAAATAAATATTTACCATCATCCCATCACAAACAAACACTTGGGCATTGCTCGTATAGTGTTTGATAGTACGAAGGGAGCGAGAAAATTCGTTGAAAAATACAATCAAAAGTCTGTAATGGGAAAGGTAGGATGAAGTTTTTCAGCTTTTGTCGTATTCTAATGTATCTATGTATTGTAGATCTTAGATGTGTTTTGCGACCCTTTTGGTGCCACATTAAAAAAATCTCTTGAGAGCCTTACAAATTCAGTCGCTGGAAAACAATTAATGGGTCCAAAAGTAACACCGCAATGGACATTTCAGCAGGCTGCTTTGGAGGATACCGAATTCATCCACGGATATCCTGAAAAGAACGGCGAACACTTAAAGGATATCTACACCACACAAACCAATTCGGAAATTGCAAACCGTAGTAGGGATCGAAACTGGAATCGCGACAAGGAAAGAGAAAGAGATCGCCATTTTAAGGAGCGCAGTCGACATACGTCAGAGCGAAGCTATGACCGTGATCGTGGAAAGCGAGAAAACGGCACTTCATTAAGGTGTCGCCGTACTTTTTATCGACGCCGTTCTAGTGATATATCCCCAGAAGATTCTCGGGATATATTGATCATGACAAGAGAAAGATCTAGAGATTCAGATTCACGTCCTCGTGATTATTGTCGTTCTAGGGAGCGAGAGTCGTTTCGAGACCGTAAAAGATCTCATGAAAAAGGCCGAGAGCAGCCCAGGGAAAAAAGAGAACATAATTATAACTCATCTAAAGATCGAGAGTACCGCGGAAGAGATCCTGAACGATCTGCTGAAATCGATCGAAGGGATCGCGGAAGTCTTAAGTATTGTAACCGCTATTCATTGCATGAATATATTGAAACTGATGTTAGACGTTCTTCGAATACAATAAGTAGTTACTATCCCGGTTCCAGTCTTCCTACTGCAAGCCATGACTTCAATAGCTGTTCTTTTCCTTCAATTGAAAATATTAACACATGGTCTGATCGGAGAGCTTGGACTGCGTTTCAGCCTGACTTTCAGCCAGTACAACCACCCCCACCGCCACCAGAAGAGACTGACAACTGGGATGAAGAGGAACACGACAAAAATTGTATTGTGCCTATGCATTATGGCTCCGCAAAACTTCAACCGCCAGTGCCGTCAAACGTTAATTTCGCGACTAAATTAAAGTCAGTTACACAACCGAATTCCGATCCAGGGAACGTGGATTTAGATACTCGAATAGCTTTAATATTTAAAGGAAAAACTTTTGGAAATGCACCGCCTTTTCTTCAAATGGATAGCAGCGATTCAGAAACAGATCAAGGCAAACCTGAAGTTTTTTCGGATGTTAATTCCGATTCAAACAACTCGGAGAACAAAAAAAGGTCATGTGACAAAAGTAATAAAGTTCTCCATCAGCAAAATGAAGCAAGTGATATATCAAGTGATGAAGAAATAATAGGTAAAAAGGACAAGTCAAAACTCAGTTTAATAGGCGAAAAGGAAGTAAATGATGACAATATGTCTTTATCGAGCCTATCTTCCCACGAGGATCCTATCCAGACCAAGGATGGTGCAGAGTTTAAGAGTATTATGTCATCTTACATGTATCCCCATTCGAATCAAAATCCTTTTTATTACCATGCTACTGGCTATGGGCACTATCTTCCCGGTATTCCGTCTGAATCTACAAGTCGTTTATTTTCAAATGGCGCTTACATGCAGTCTGAATATTTAAAAGCCGTTACATCATTTAATTTTGATTCGTTTTCTAAGCCATACGACTACAATAAAGGTGCTCTATCAGATCAGAATGATGGAATACGTCAAAAAGTAAAAAAAGTAATTGGCTATATTGTCGAAGAGCTAAAACAGATTTTAAAAAGAGACGTTAATAAGCGCTTGATCGAGATAACTGCATTTAAACATTTTGAGACCTGGTGGGACGAGCAAACATCAAAAGCCCGTTCAAAGCCACTATCCGAAAAAGCAGACTCCACTGTCAACACACCTTTAAATTTTATTAAAGATACTTCTAATAACGAAAAGTATCCTGATATAAATCTTCTTATTAATGCCCACAGGGAAGCTGCAGATTTTCAATCTTACTCCAGTATAGGCTTGCGGGCAGCAATGCCCAAGTTGCCGTCGTTTCGGCGTATAAGAAAACTTCCTAGCCCTATACCCACCAAAAGAAATTTTTTGGAAAGAGATTTAAGTGACCAAGAGGAAATGGTGCAACGCTCCGACTCAGAAAAGGAGGATTCTAATGTGGAAACCTCCGATACTGCACATTTAAACATTAAAGGTCCAGTCCCAATTCAAGAGTCAGACACTAAATCGCATACATCTGGTCTTAATTCAAAAAGAAAGGGAAGTGCTTCAAGTTTTTTTTCTTCTTCGTCTTCTTCCACTTCTAGTGAAGCTGAGTATGAAGCAATCGATTCTGTAGAAAAGGCTAGGACTAGTGAGGAAGATAGTCCTGGAAGATATGGTCAAAGAAATCTGAATCAACGAAAAAAAACGATTAGAAACAGGAATCGAGTGCGTAAAATGGATAAGGTTATAGATGTGAGAAATGTATATTCGGAGTCAGATGAATTCAAAAAAGAGAACGTAACTAGGCGCACAAAAAAGAATATTTATTCCGATACAGATGAAGATAATGATAGAACGTTATTTTCTGATTTAAAAGAAAAAAATATTTCAACAATTTTATCTGATCTCGAAGAAATCAGTAAAGATAGTTGCATCGGATTGGATGAAAACGGGATTGAACCCACATTATTATTATCAACGATTTCAAAACTGAATGAAGAGTGTAGGCGCTCTCTTACACCCGTTCCACCACCGGGTTACAATGAGGAAGAAATTAAAAAAAAGGAGGATTGTAAACAAAAGCCGTTATTTGAATACGATAGAATTTACAGCGACTCCGAGGAGGAGAAAGAATATCAGGAAAGAAGAAAGAGAAATACTGAGTACATGGCTCAAATTGAACGAGAATTTTTAGAGGAACAAGAAAAGAGTATTGAAAAGTCATTGGATAAAAACCTACAGTCGCCTAATAGCATTGTAAAATGCAGAAACTCCCCAACAAATAAAAATGACGAAACTAGAAAAAAAGCTATTTCCCAAACAAGATCATGTTTTGAAAGTGCAAGTAAAGTTGATATGACTCTAGTCAATATAATTAATGTTGAAAACGATATAAACGAATTTGGCCCTCATGAAGAGGGTGATGTTACAAACGGTTGTAACAAAGTGTATACAAGTTCAAAGGGTAAAACCAAAAGAACTCAATCGCCAGTGTATTCTGAGGGCGGTTCCAGCCAAGCTTCTCAGGCGAGTCAGGTTGCGTTAGAGCATTGTTATTCGTTGCCGCCGCACTCAGTATCTTTGTGCGATTATCCATCTGGTAAAGTGAATGAAACTAAAAACAGTTTAAAACGAGAAACAGAGAACATTGCAAATGTTAGCCAAATGACAAGGACAGGTCCCGGCAGACCTCGCAAGGATCCAATATGTACTCAAAAGAAAAAGAAAGATTCGGCCCCCAGGATGTCAAATGTAAAGCCTAAAATGGCACCAAACAGAGATGAATGGGCCGAATTGGCACACAAAAATGTACATTTTGTTCCGTGTGATATGTATAAAACTCGTGATCAGAATGAAGAAATGGTTATTTTGTACACTTTTTTAACAAAAGGCATTGATGCAGAAGATATAAACTTTATAAAAATGAGTTATTTGGACCATTTGCATAAGGAACCGTACGCGTGAGTGTTATTAGTTATGTTATAGTATATTATTATACCCGTTACTCGTAGAGTTAAAGGGTATACTAGATTCGTTGAAAAGTATGTAACAGGCAGCGTCTCCGACCATAAAAAGAATATATATTCTTGATCATGATATTGATCGAGAGTCGAACTAACCATGTCCGTCTGTTCGTATGAACGTCGAGATCTCAGAAACTATAAAAGCGGGAAGGTTTAGATTCAGTATACAGATTCGAGAGCCAAAGACGCAGCGCAGGTTTGTTGACCCATGTTGCCACGCCCACACTAACGCCCATAGATCGCACACATTTTCATTAGTCTTGTAATTTTCTATCGATTTGCAAAAATACTTTTTGCCACGCCCACTTTAACGCCCTATAGCCGTCAAACCGGCTAAATTTGAACAATTTTTAGATTTTTTTTTCATATATTCCCCAATATGTATCGATATTCCAGAAAAATTATGATATTTCACATTCACACTAGCTGAGTAACGGGTATCTGATAGTCGCGGAGCTCGACTATAGCATTCCATCTTATTTTTATTTTATTGGCATTTGTTTTCTAGAATGTTTTTAAATAACACTCACTGGGTGGATCACTGCACAACTGACCGAGCTTTTTGGCCACCGCCAACAAAAAAGCGAAGAAAAGACGACGAACTGATGCGACATAAGACTGGATGTGCGCGAACTGAAGGATTTTACAAACTAGATGTTCGAGAAAAGGCTAAGCATAAGTACCATCATGCTAAAGCCAATACAGAAGATTCTTTTAATGAAGATCGGAGCGATGAACCTACAGCACTTACAAATCATCATCACAATAAATTAATTTCCAAAATGCAAGGAATTTCCCGCGAAGCTCGCTCAAACCAGAGAAGACTTTTAACAGCCTTTGGTTCTATGGGTGAATCTGAGCTTTTAAAATTTAATCAGCTAAAGTTTCGGAAGAAACAGCTTAAGTTTGCAAAATCTGCGATACACGATTGGGGATTGTTTGCAATGGAGCCCATAGCTGCAGACGAAATGGTTATTGAATATGTTGGTCAGATGATTCGACCTGTAGTTGCTGATCTAAGAGAAACAAAGTATGAAGCGATTGGAATTGGTAGTTCCTATTTGTTTCGAATTGACATGGAAACTATAATCGACGCAACTAAATGTGGAAACTTAGCTCGATTTATAAATCACAGTTGCAATGTAAGTATAACTGGGTACTTTGACATTATGTTACCAACATACAATTTTGTTTTTCAGCCGAATTGCTACGCTAAGGTTATAACTATTGAATCTGAAAAGAAGATAGTAATATATTCAAAACAACCCATTGGAATAAACGAGGAAATAACTTACGACTATAAATTTCCACTAGAAGAAGAAAAAATACCTTGCCTATGCGGCGCCCAAGGATGTCGGGGCACACTTAACTAATACTTATTTACAGCAATGAATTAAATATTCATTAAAACCTAATACTTATTTACAGCAATGAATTACATATTTAAGAGCACATAAATTTAATTTGTTTATAAAATCCAAAGTGGTATGTGTAAGTATATATAGTATCTTTTGTAACTTAAAGGAATGTTTTCTTGAACTAAAACTATAATCAATTATATCAACGAGGTCAGAGGTGCTGTTCAAAATGGTTTAGGTCTAAATTAAGTTAAACATAGATTTTTGAACTTTACTTATAAAAACAATATGTATATATTAGAACCCATTTGATCTGTAAACATAAAGAACAAAAATGCAATAAATACATTATCTTAAATTTAAAAAATAATTTTGCCTTTATACAAAAATGTGATTATTGTAAATCATGTTTGAGTGTTATTTGCATATCTAATTGAGCCTGAGCCATGCTTTCCAAAGCATATTGCATTTTTTCTAGCAATAGTTCGCCTCTTTGCACTACTTCCTCTAGGTCTCTAGCAGTTCCCTGGTTTTCGATCTCGAGCCTTTTAAGGCTAGAATTTTGGAGTTCAATGGAGCTGTCTTCATTTGGAAGAGACTCAATTAGGGTGTCGATGTCTTTAGCACATCGTGCAATTAACTGTGCAAATAATTGGGCATAGTCTTCTTGCGGCGGACACGGGATTGGCGTTTGGGGTCCAATGCGTTCAAAATTAACAAATTTACTTGGAAGGGACGTTTGTTGAATTACACCAATTGCATTGCAGAAGTGCTCCGCTTGCTGCAATGATTATTTCATATAAAAAACTGGTTATTTTTTAGTACGAAGTCATTTACCTGATTAACGGTGTCTTGCAATTGTGTAAGCCGATCCGCCATTTTACTACCCAGTTAATAATTCTGAAAAACAAAAAATATGGAATTAAGTTTGATTACGATTTAGCCCGTTCAAAGTGCTGAACGAATTTTAAACATTACCATTTTAATTTATATCAGATTAGCAAAGTACGATTATAGTGTGGCATTAAGATATTTACCACGAATCACCGCTGGTGCTTTGAATAATATATTAACATTAATACATCGATTGATGTTAAGACTTATTTAGAGACACCTCTAACGTCGACAGCGGGTATTCTCATAAAAAAAAGAAATGCCAATAATATGAGTTCCACACTGGCACGTGATTTCTTTCAATGAGACAAATTATTCTTTTTCACACTGTGCAATAGTAATGTCTTTATACCAAAGATAGAAGGTACCATAAGATTGTCGGAAATAGTGGAATCTGCAAATTGCTCGTTTATAACCACATGTTGTGGTTTATAACCACATGTTGTCTCCAAGATCATTCTGTTCTATTAGAGGTAATATGTATGACCGAACCGACGAACCGGATAACCATATCTTTATCTTAAAGATGTCATATAAAAAATAATAAAGCTACCTATCTTGTTTTTTTAAAGGTTTAAAAAAAAAAGATTTTATGATACGAACCCATTGTTAGATTTATCGCTCTTATCGATCGCTTTGTTAAATTTATCGCTTTTACTAACTAAATATAAGTTAACTAAGTAACGGGATTTACATATTTGCGGTACTGGAATATAGAGTTTCTTATATGAAATAATTTTATATTTTTAAGTTTCTATGATAAACAAAAATGATAATTATTTGTGTCGTCGCGCTCTCGGATCCGTGGACCCAAAGCAAGGGGCAGACAATTTTTTTTTTGTGGTAGTAAGTTCGTTTTATTCTTAAAGAAGCTAAGTTTAACCTCACACCGGAGTGTGTCCTCCAACTATTCGCGCGATAATGAAAGTATGCCAAGACACACTCAGCTCACCAGCACGTCGTCCTCATATGTGACCATCCAATAGGCCACCGCCGGGAAAGCAACTTTGTAGCAGGAACTGCACGGCGTTCATCTCTTTGCGCCAAGTCGCAAAGGCTATGCCTAGTTCCTACGGTAGTGGTTTGTCCCACTGGGTCTTCTGCCTCCAAATCTCTCGCATGAAAACTGGCACACGTCGAATCCAGCCTCCTCACGTAATTCCTTCCTTACGCTGATAGCCTCGATCCCAGTACTGTCCACGTAGTCATCGACATAATGGTAGTCGGTGATTGCATCTATCCTCGGGTCGGATCAGCAGTTTATGGAACATCTCCATGATGTCACCGCAGACAAGAGGTGGAGAAGTATCGACGGCAGCATCGATGTCATCGATGTTTTTGAAATTTAGTGTGAGTTACTGGTGGTGTTGGCTGGCGTATGTATGTACATATGTACATGTACATACATATTTATATATACCCTGCAGTTCCACGATTCATCGCTCCGAAAAAAAATCAGAAAATTATCGGCTACCCTTCAACCCTTACACTTTCATCAAGGGTTGGGACGGAGATGGACGGGTCTGCTCGGCGGCCTCATTTCTGCGACAGGATACGCTCTCGTGGTCCTGAACGGTGCGGGTTACACTGCTAGGTGCTAGTAATCGCCGGGCTAACGCCATGGTCTGGTCTCAATTCGTGATGTAGCAAGGCGACTCAATCAAGCTGTGCTTTGTCTAAATGAGATTTTCCTTGTTCTGAAAGTCTCTACGTAGCGATCTTGTTCCTTGCTGCTTCGTTGCTCTGCGTTGTTGACTCGTTTTCTCGTTCTCCTTCACTGTCCCATTTTCAGCGCTCGGCGCTTCCTTTAACCGTTATTCCTCGATGTCTCCAGAACTAAAGTCCACGGTACCGTTGCTTTCCTTAACTCGGCACGCCGACTCTCTCGGTTCTTCTGGTGTCCCGTTCTAATTCGTGCCGTCTCACTCTTTTTTTCAAACTCTACTTGTCTCCAACCTCTCATTCTAGAGATTCCGTTTTCCCACTTATTCCGTATCTCCGAACCCTCTTTGTTTTGCACTGCTGTTACTACTCTCTAATTTTTTGCGTTACTGGCTTTCCGCAATTGACCACTCCATTTTTATGGAGTTTTCAACTTCTCACAAGGTATGAGGGAAATGAGGTGGACAATGTTCCAAACTATTTCTTAATTAAATCTAGTTCTTACTTGTTAGCCGGTTTGTCGTTTGTTTTTGTTTGTTGGGCGTGGGGTAGACCGATTCACCCGATCGCGGGTACGCTGCGGAACATATGGTTTTGCTACTTGCGGTAGAGTTTCAAGATAACAGGTCTGGCTGTCGGAAGCGAAAGAGGGCGGGTCAAAAAGATAGCGATCACACTTGGGCTCCGTTTTTGTGCTATCGTACTATAATCGTTCGCTAAGCCCCCTAACTAAATACTATGCAATGGTTTCAGCTTAGTTTATTTAATATTTTAATCAAATCAAAAGAGAACGCATTAGTCGAGTTTCCTGACTATCAGAGTCCAGTCCAAGTGGGACCGAGAATTTTTCACATTTTTCTGAAATATCGGTAGAAATAGGGGGAAAAAAACTTATTTTAATGCTCTAAGGTGTAAGCGAGATAGATTTGTGCGGTTTTAGGGGTAGTCTCAAAACAACTTATTTACTCTAATGTTCGGCGGTTCTAGGGCGATAAGTATTTTGGCAAATCGATAAAAATTTACAAGACTAATAGAAAAAAAACATTTAATTTAATTTAAAATATTTATTATTATTATTGGCAGCTTGTGTTACTGGAATAGGTTATTCTAGTTTCAAGACAGATGGTTCGTCAGTAAATATTTCAATGCGATCTCGAACGTCTGACATCAAACGCATCCTGAGGCATTCGAGCAGAAAAAGTATTGTTGCACTGTAATGCTCGATGTGAAGCAGGCATTTGACCGAGTTTGGCATCCTGGACTCCTCCACAAACTAAAATCCTGCATCACAAGCCCCCATTTTACCCTCCTTAAATCCTATACTGAGGAAAGCGCTTTCCAAGTCAGATGCGGATGTGCAATAAGCCTACCCAGACTGATCAGAGCTGGAGTTCCGCAAGGCAACGTACTCGGACCAATCCTCACACCCTTTACACCGCAGACCTTACCATTATCCCTTCCAGGTACCTAACGATAGCCATATATGCAGACGACACTGCTTTCCTCCAACCCACGAGAAGCCTCCGAAATCATACAAAGGCAATGGACCGGCTACATCCCTGGCTTAGCAGATGGACACTAACAACATTCTCACTACGAAGAGGAGACTGCCCACCAGTCACGCTGAACGGAACCAACATTCCCAAAGTGCCCGCACCCAAGTATCTGGGGCTGACCCTGGACCGCAGGCTCACATGGCGTAAACGCATACAGGCCTATGCACGACTGAGGCAGATGCAATGGCTTATTGGGAGAAGGTCCAAGCTGAGGCAAAACAAAATCCTGGTGTACAAGGCAATTCTCAAGTCAATCTAGACCTACGGGATTCAGCTGTGGGGCACGGCAAGCCACTCGAATCGCCAGATAATACAGCGGTTCCAGAACAGGTGCTTGAGAATCGCCTGTAATGCGCATCCCTACCATGAGAACACTGCAATACATCGAGAACTTGGAATTCCATCAGTCTCAGAAGAAATCTCCAGGCTCAGCGAGAGATACCTTAAAAAGCTTGGGAACCACCTCGCCGTAAACTTTTTAGACAACAGCCAAACCAGCAGACGACTAAAGAGGAGACATCCCCTTGACCTACCACAACAATAACAAATAAATTTAAATTTCCCCTAAGTTAAGTCACCCGCCAAACCATTTAATTATTGTCCTCTCGGACAGATCTTAAATAAACAAACGCAAGCTACAAAAAAAAAAATAAAAGGCGTCACATTTACAGCCGAAACATACCCCTAAATCTTAAGCCCCCGGACCCAAAGTGTCATCGTTTGGCACTGATTTGCGGCAGTCTTTTCTACGAACTGCTGTGCGTCAAGCCAAAACGAAATATTACTCCGCTTTCTCGAGCTCTCTCTAGTACTGTCTCACCTATACAGCTCTGCAACGCTTTTGTATTTTATGCATATAAGCATCGAAGCAGAATATAGTTTAATAATAAACATAGTCGTTCGAGATCGCCGCATGGAAATCGTCTTTTCATTGCTCGAAAATAGCTAATAAAAGAGCTTATTAGTTAAACAGTATTAGTTTTGTTAATTCCTATAGATTGGACTAAAAACTTTTTGTCACGCCCACACTTTTAAAAAATAATTTTATATTATTTCATATTTTTATAAGTCTTGTAAATTTCTATCGATTTTCCAATAATAATGTTTGCCATCCCCAATCTAACGCCCACAAGCCGCACGACCAGACTATTGAAAAATGTTTGAGTTTTCTTCGTTTCATTGTTTGTCTTGCCAATATTTATCGGTATACCAAAGACACTTTGGTCACCTCCCTCTTTACATCAACAAAACACTCAAAAAACACTTTTGAACCATTTTTAAAGTTTTTCCCATTTTATTCCCCAATATCTATCGATATACCAGAAAAATGATAAAATTGCGTTTCTCTGGTAGCTGGATGACGTAAGTCCTGATTTGTCAAGGTGCGTTTTCGATGTTACTTAATTGCGGAAGATATTTTTTGTCACAGCACACAAATTAAATGAAGCTGTCTACGATCTGTCGGCACGTATTTTGGACCACTTGGTGAAACGTTTTGCAGTTTGTTTTAATAATGTCGTTATATAGTTGCCTCTCCTAAGGGGTCTCATGTCGAGATCTCCAATGCGTGTTTTTCACCGGCATGTTGGCCAACGATCCTAAACTGGTCTGATTTGAAAGAATTACGAGGTGAGACTGGCAGACAGTTATAACATGGCGATGCGTACGACGACTAGAGCGTCTGCCACACTTCGGTGTCCAGAATCAAAATGAACCTGGCAAAATACGTCTAATCTTCGATGCCGCCGCCTAAGTGACCACTGTATCCAGAGATTCAGAGCTGCTTCAAGGTCTTTAGCAGTACAAGTTCCTGCAGGATGTGTGTGTACTTCAGGGAAGAAGCAGTCTGGGTTTGAGAAGACTTAAGCAGATGTTTCATCGGCCGTCTAGTGCGGTCTCTCTGCTGCTGTGTGCGTCGAAGCAGAGCGCCTTTTAATCCGGCAGGTGCAATCTCAGGCGTTCGAGGAAGAGACTCAAAAGAAGCTCGTATTGAAGGGCATCCAATTACTAGGACCTCTCCGTATCTTGACGACGTTTAAATCATACGTTCGTGTGGTAGGATTGATGCCGTCAGTTGTGTGCCATCAAGCACGCGGAGACCAATAATACTTTCGTACGAGCACACCCTGACGATGGTCCCTCGGATGATCGTCGGTCATGGTAAGATACCAAAACTTTGATGCGACCATAAGCGAGATCTGAAAAGATTCCAGATAACAAATTTGAGAATGCTCTTGCGGAGGGTTACGACCAACTATGTAAACTCCGCAGAGCGCGACCAATCCCACCAATCTGGTCCCTTGCCTCCGGATCGACTAAAGGCCAACGGATGGTAATTTAAGTACAACGGTATGGACAACTTTGCACCATTGCAAGTGATGATCGGACGTCGAGCGGATAAAAGGTGGGTCGCTATTTACTAGAGCTATAAACTTAGAGATGGCCCACAAATTGTCGACAGTGTCCTGGATCGTCCCAATGTGGAATTTTATAAGCTGCCGTGGACAGGTGGCCAGATTGATGGTGAAAACGGGGTTTGATAAAGTTTTCGAGGATGCAGAACGAACTGTCATCCAAATGAATGGAATGAAAATTTCAATGCCCGGCGAACCCGGCGGCAGGAGGCGTATGCGAGCGGATGATCAACGCCGTGAAAAAGGTGCTCGCGCAAACAAATAAAACAATTAAGGTTGGTTCCAAAAATGTTATGTTATTTGATTCTGCTATTTACCACATTGTGGTTCCTATTCAAATACAAATAATAGAGGCAAAGAGAAACAAACACTATGCAAAGACGCAAAACATAAAATTATAAAAAATTTCGGGTTTATGCGAAATATTTACACTTTAAGAAACCAGCAATCTGTATACAAATTAAGAAGATTATGATGGAAGGGGGACTACCCTTCTTAACTGCTGGCCTAGGGACTCAGTCAGTTTTATTTTAATAAAAGAACCGGCTATTGCCGGAGTTGTTCTCATACGAGCTTGTGCTCTTTATTCAATGGGGCTTCAAAACGAACTGAAATATAAAATGATTCTTAAAGCTAACAAAAGAATCGCAGCGGCCACACAAATATGCTGTGATTGCCGTCCGCGCACAAGTTTCCGGCCCAATGCCGGGTCAGCACTTTTGACGTTTTTATATCATATTTCGCACACTGAGCCAACTGTTCTAGTACGTTGGCTTGTGTTAACGACTCCCCCTTCAAGATTCCGGCCGTCCTCGGTTGGTCTTAACTCAGCGATCAACCCGTTTAGTTGGATTGCAGATCTACGCGCTCCGATGAACCGTAGACAGGTGATGCCGATACAAATCATTGCACAACAAATCGCTGCTGCGATAAGTATTATGCGATGTGAATGGTTAGCATCTATTTCTCCCCCGAATTCTTTGATGAACTCCAAGTTACGTTCACTCAGCTGGTGAAGGTAGGGGAGACTCAGAATGTCTCTGTTGGCGGTGATATTCAATGATGGGAAACTCGCTACCCCTGGAGCTCTTGTTTGGGCCTTGTCGTGATTTATGAAAGTGGTGACGTTTATCACGACACGATCGTTGAAGGTGATGAGATGTGTGCCACGTAGGTAGACTTCTGTTCCGTTGTCCACCGTGACCCTGGCTGGCCGGTCATTGATGATGATGATTCCCTCACCCACTCGGGTAAGCGGGTGTAGGTCCCTTGGTTGCGATTCGCAATGCGCTAGGACGCCTGCGTGTAGTTCCCTGGCGCATGAGCTTTCGTTGATAGTTGGCAAAAGGTAGCCCACGGTGTCGGGGTGCAATCTTTGATTGTATGGACCTCTTCTCCACACTTTGCCACCATGTTGTCAGTTATCCGCAGCATAACTCCTTTGCAAGTGACCGGGAAAATAGTGACCTTCTTACAGGATAATTTTATTTTGGGAAATTTAATAATAAAGTGTATCATGTTAGAGGATTGTAGTATTTTAACGGACGATGCGGACATAAGATCCCCTATAGGGGTATCTGTGGGCTCTTTCAGCCAAACTGATTTTAAGTCTGCATGATCTAGGATATTTGGACTGACAATATTGATTTTCGCCAGTGTTACAGCCAACATTAAATTCTGTAACTCCATCATTAGTATTATATTCCTAGCCAGCAGTGTCTCGTATAAATGGCCGGTGTCAATTTGGGTATTTTTATGAGTTTGTAGAATTTGATTTACAGTTGTTGTTAATTGGTTAATTCGATCTTGTATTCTAGTATTAATTCTGATTTGCCTATTGTTTGACTGTGTCAACTGTCACTCTGTGAATCTAATTCTTTCTAGATCGCCGGCATCCGGCGTCCCCGCTACTACCTTTAGCATTGAGCCTAGAAAATCTAAACTCCTTGCGATTCTATGGTGGATTTTCAACGAATCCAGCGTATCTCGAAGGTGCGAGATATCCACTTCTAGCAATCTCCTCATATGAGACTGTGGAAACATATCGTTCATGCTGCTTGTTTCTTCTATTATGCGCATGTATCCCGAAAGATTTGCCGAGTGGGTCACGAACGCGAGCTCCTCCCACACCAGGATCTCTCCATATATGATGGGGATATACCTTGTCTGTGAGTAGTTAGTGATGTGCGCTGACACCAATGCCAGTGAGAGGAGGATGAAAACTCTGCACCTGTGGAAATGTATTTTTTAGTCGCTTTTTCTTGTTCGCTGAGGTTTATCCCATCACCAATTAATTTTATCCTAAAACTAAAACATCGTGCCATTGGCAATGGACATAATGTCTATTAAATGGAAGTTTGCTGCTAATAATATGTAGTAAGAATATAAAGTTTAAAATCAAGCGAGAGATTCATTTTAGGTTGTCTTTGTGGACCACCCTCCCTTCAATGAGATCCGAGATCCCCAGGTCTGCTTGTATGGCTTTTTCCTCACACAAGGGAGTGAGTTTATTGCCAAGCCTTCTATTAGTTTTGACCAAAACTTTTTCGCCCACTTCGAAGACTCTGTTTTGTCGAGATGCATTCTCTCTAGACCTTAGCGCATCTTGGGCACTCTTTATTTTGTCAGCAATCCGCTCTAGTGGGTCGTCCGGGGATTCTTGTATTGCGTCGACTGGCCACTTATCGATGACCGAATGGATTGATTTGATATATCTGATAGTGACTAACAAGATTATTCCCACAGTATCACTTATGCCCTTGTCAATTTTTAGGTACCTGGCGAGCTCTAGTAGAGTGCTGTGAAAACGTTCCACTTGCCCGTTTGAGACACTGTGAAGAGGTGGCGCATTCGTGATGCTGACGCCAAAATGGTTGTCTAGCATGGCCGTGATCGTGTGCGATTTTAACGATGGCTCGTTGTCGCAGTAAATTACCTTGGCCTTTGGGAACAAATTCATGATCTGCAACATGGCCGGTTTCAAATCCTCAATTGTTCTTGACGGCACATGCTGTACGACGGCGAATTTCGAAAATTTGTCAATACAAGTGAGAAAATATTTTTTGTCCGTTGAGAAAATGTCTATGTGTAGCATCTCTCCTATATGAAAGGGAATCGGTGACTCGCCAATCTCTTGTTTTTTCGGATGCCTATCGGCATCCGGATGCTCGGATGCTTTCGCGCATGTTTTGCAGTTTTGGACAATTTTATTGGCTAGTTTGGCCATTTTTGGGAAGTAGTACTCTGTGAGAACTTGCTTCACATTTTCCTGGGCCGACCGGTGGGCCCTATTGTGTTCTGCTAATATGATTTCCCTTCTTTCCTCGACCCCAAAAATGTCTGTAACACGGTTTTTGCAGTGCCAGAATTTTGTAGTCGGGAATCTCCGGACTAATTCGTCCTGTACCGTTGCTAGCGTGTGCAAATCGCAATGGAGGGCGTTTACGCCCCTGGGGACTATTGTATCCGCAAGGTCATTGAGTAATGACTCCCTATCGGTGAAGTTGATTGAATGTCATTTCTTGTCTTTAAAGAGAACGAAAGAGCGTTTCAGCGGAAAGCGGGCCTCTTCAAGAACTAGTTGGTTCTGGAAGCAGTTTAGGGGCTTATCCGTTGTTTCTATGGTGTGAGTGAGGGAAATCTCACTGTGAATGGTCGCAACGCATTATTCTGCGTCCTGTTCTTCTATGGCATTAATTTGCTGCCTAGATAGGGCATCAGCAACTAAATTTTCTTTTCCCGGTTTATAGACTACCTTCGCACCCGTTTCCTCGATGCGACCCTTCCACCTTTTAATTTTCGCGTTAGGGTTAGAATCTGATACCGAGAATGACAATGGCTGATGATCGGTGAAGATAGTTATATCTTTCACCGCATATAAATAGTGTCGCAGCTTGGCCAACGCCCAAACGATGGCTAATAATTCCCTTTCATTTGTGGCGTAGTTCATTTCCCTATCCTTCAATGTTCTCGAGATCATTGTAATAGGACGGTTCTCTTGTGAAAGAACTGCGCCAATACCGTAGGCTGAAGCATCCGTCGTTAGATGGAATGGCTTCTTGTAATCCGGGTATCTAAGCATAACATCTTCGGATGACAAAATGTTCCGCAGTTTTTCAAAAGAATTTTTTTGCGCCTCGTCGAATTGTACTTGGATGTGTCGCGACACTTCCATTTTCGCCCTTTAAGATATCGGAAATAGGCCTTGCTATGGCCGCAAAGTCCTTAATGAAGCGTCCGTAATAGCTCGCGAGACCTAGGAACGACCTAACCTCAAATACAGTTTTTGGTTCAGGGAACTCTTTTATGGCCCTGACCTTCTCTGGGTCGGTGGTAGTGCCATCGCTGGTGACTATAAAGCCGAGAAAGTTAACGCTTTTTTTAAAAAAACTTGACTTTTTTACTGAGACTCTCATATTTGCATCGCTTATGGTTTTTAAAACCCAATCCACGTGCTTGACATGAGCATTCTCATTTTCTGAGAAGATTATTACATCGTCGACGTAGACATAGCAAGTCTTGCCGATTTGTTCTCTGAGAATGTCATCAATGGCTCTCTGGAAGATGCTGGCAGCATTTCTCAAGCCAAAGGGAAGTCTCTTGAATTCGTACTTCCCTCCGTTTACGGAGAAGGAAGTTTTTTCGCGGTCATTTTCCGCTAAGACGATCTGGTGATACCCGGACTTGAGGTCCAGTGTCGTAAAGAATTTGGCTTTGCCCAAGTTGCCCAGTATCATGGAGATGTCTGGCATCGGGTATTTGTCTGGGGTAGTTCTTTCGTTTAGTTTACGAAAGTCTATGACCAATCGTCTATTCTGATTGAAGATCAGATGTTATGCCTCGTCGGTTCCTTTTTTATCAACCACCCATATTGGGATGTTATAAGGAGACACCGACTTCTGAATTATGCCATTTTTAAGCAGGTCTTGGATTTCGTTGTTGACGAAATCTGCTGCCCCCATTGGGTATGGATATAATTTTGCGTAAATGGGCTCTTCACTAGTCGTCCTTATCGTGGCCACTACCGATGTGTTATATGGCAGGGCCTCGTTGGTATCTGCGAAGGCGTTTTTTCGGCTCCTTAACATCCCCAGAAATGCCTTCTTCGCCAAGGGTGGTGCATCTGTGCACTCCACGTTAGTGAAGTTGAAGTCGGTGCATTTATGGAATGAAATCTTCTCAACTTCCTTACCCCACTTGAGTTGGGCGGAAGCAAGGCAAAGTGATGCACCGGCCTGTGTTAACAGATCGGCCCCGATTATCCCGTCGAATGTTGTAAGGTCTGGTAGAATGAAAAAGGTCGCTTTTAAATCAAAAATTGAGACGAAGCATTTTTTTGTAACGGTGGTGGTGCCGTGGATCGAGTGAATTTTGAAAGGGGAGTTCACCGGGCGGATATTCTTTAGCTCTTTGCGAGGTCGGATGAAATTTTTTGACGCGCCGGTGTCTAAAAGGAAATTCATTGGCACCCCCGCTACTCGTCGTCTGATGACGGGTAACAGGGATTTTCCCCTAAAAAATTGACGTAGTCAGAATCATACTCGGCAATGGCATCGACGTCTATTTTCGATTCCGCTTTGGAGGCGGCGGCGGCATATGCTCCTGTGTTTTCTTCCGCATTCTGCATAATGAAGTTAATTTTTTGTTGTTTCCTCACAGCGCCTGTGCGCTCAGAGGTGGCTGGTCTTCTGTTCTGGTAGGCATTTGCCTGGGTCGTCTGCAGCAATTTTGAAAATGATGGATCGACCTCCATAGGCTCTGTTGTGCCGTTGCCTTTGTAATTTTTTTCACTTTGCGGGTCGGCGTGCACTTGTGCCTTATGCTGCCTACTAAAATATGGGTTTTTGGAGTTATAATGTTGTAGGTCACGGTGGTCGTACCTGTCAAGTTGACGACCCTGCGTTTTTGCAGCAGGTTTGCGATCTTTGTCTTGACTTCTTGACTTTTTGCAAAACTGGCTGCAAAAACGTACCTCTCGTGGTTAGATTCCACTTCTTGTGCTAAGGCCAAAGCTGACGGCATGTCTTTCGGCTTTGCTGCGAAAAGCACATCAGTGAGGTTACGTTTAAGTCCCGAGATGAAAATACGCAAGGCGTCCTCTCGGAACTTTTCGCACAATATTTTTGCCACCGATGGCTCGTGGGACATATGAGCTTTATCTGTGAGTAGGGTGAGTTTTTTCTCGACCTCATCATAATATTGTAACAGGGTCATGTTGTTCCCCTGTCTTAAAGTACTCATGTCCTGTTCAATGACATGCATTGGACGCTTGTCACTATAAGTGAAATCGAGCCGATTTATAATAGCATCGAAATTCAGTACAGTGCCAAACGAGGATAAAACGTTATTGGCCGCGCCCCTAACTTTGTTCCTAATAATTGTCACAGCCTCGTAATGGCGAGAGGTGCCGTTGAAATCTTTGAATATGCGATACGCAGCAATCGCCGCTTGTCGCCACGAAACATACGATTCCTGTGATCCCGAGAATTCAGGCAAATATTTAACGGCATCTAAAGTCATGCTACATGGGAAATTATTAGTTATGTCTATGGGCTCGTATGTTATAATAACGGGGGCCACTGCTGAGGTGGACGCGACATGTGTTGTTGCCAACTGGCTGGCCAGCTCTTGAATTTTCTGACGCATTTCATTTCGCGCGAGTTCATTTCTGGCAGCTTCGTCCGCCAAAGTATTGGCCACAATTGCCTGTATTACAGCTTTGAGCTGTTCTGGGTCGATCGCCATTTCAGGGGGATTCGCGGTTACGCGTCTTAGAGGGGAAGCTTGATTTTGTTATCAGACTCTGAGTCTGTGGAGTACGGTTTACTATTTCTATACCGTGAGAAGGGCAGTCCCACCCACCGTGTGGGTTGCATGAGCAGTCCAATTCACTTGGGTACGCAAAAGCTGCCTGTGTGGGTAGCAGTTGACCAAAGACAAACAAAAACAAAAAATAAAGACAAGAAAGAATGTCGCGCTTACATCGAACGGAAACAAAAAACAACAATAACAAATGAACGTATGCGCTGTTATGAAGAATAATTATATTATTTTGCTTTTATTCCCATTGACACGAGACCATGTTTCAGTGTACCTGCTGGTTATTAATTTATTATAGTAATAATAAATTTTGTACTTTTTATTTAAAAAATGTACGTTTCCGTGCAGACTTAAAATGCATTTAGCATCGGTTCCCACTCACATAATTTTTTCTGGTGTATGTGTGTTTGATGATCACTAATTCCCTTCACTTTTCCCGCGCCGCTGTCGTAAATTTCGTAAATTTCTCGCTGTGTGGGCGGTGTTTGTGATGGTGGTGGTGGTGGGTGGTGGTTCCTACCACTAGTTGAGCGCCAATTAAGTAGATTATGATGGAAGGGGGACTACCCTTCTTAACTGCTGGCCTAGGGACTCAGTCAGTTTTATTTTAATAAAAGAATAACGGCTATTGCCGGAGTTGTTCTCATACGAGCTTGTGCTCTTTATTCAATGGGGCTTCAAAACGAACTGAAATATAAAATGATTCTTAAAGCTAACAAAAGAATCGCAGCGGCCACACAAATATGCTGTGATTGCCGTCCGCGCACAAGTTTCCGGCCCAATGCCGGGTCAGCACTTTTGACGTTTTTATATCATATTTCGCACACTGAGCCAACTGTTCTAGTACGTTGGCTTGTGTTAACTTACACGGTCCGACACGGCCATCCTGACTTTAACACGACCTCGTGTGGTGAAGGCCATCATTCAATTGTCATTCTATTTTTTTTATTTATTTTTTTGTTTTTTCAAACAAAAGACTTAATATTTCCATTTCAATTCGTATAAACTTATCAAGTTAATTTCACAAAACAGTAGCAAGCCTCCTTAACCAACATCTTTGCATAATTTTTATTATAGTAATTTTAAACAAGATAAATTATTCTCCTTCATTCAACATTAGATTTTCCCCACACGCCATGATCAGTTTGTTTTGCTCTTGAATTTTTTTATATGGTCTGATTACTCTGCCATTATCCTTGCCTAGCAGTAAAACTTTCGTCACCCTTATTGGTGCCTTCACATTCTTCAGTGGCTTCAACATTTTCAATATTTTTATTTTCGCTCTCTACATCGTCTGCAACTGTTTTATCGCTCTTAACAAAATTATTAAAATCACCATACACATTCAGCTCCTCTAGCACTTGCCCCTCTGCCAATTTTCACAAATTTTCATGAACATATTTGTAATTTCTTTTATTGGTTAAGGACTATAAGGTATCTATCTATCTACCTATCACCCTCAAGAAACTGTATTATTTCTAAAGGCCCCTTCAATTTCGGATTCAACTTGGTTTGATGCTTTTCTTCGCTTTTAAGGAGCACAGATTCTCCTACTTTGTGCGCCTAAATACAAAGTCTATCCGAACCATTTTTTTGTCTACCAGCAATAAAGGGTTTGCATAAGGTGAACAGCTGGTCTAATTATATTACATTTCAGCAATTCGTAAATTTTTTCTCGAACTAAATCTCGCTCACATGGGCTTAATTGATATGGCCTTCTTTGAACTATCTTTCTTAAATCAATTAATATTATTTTCATTTCGCCAACCTTAACTTTAGTACATAGGATACCCTTTATAAAAGAATTTGAGTACTTTGCCAACAATGAATGTAGTTTTATTTTATCTGTTTATAAAGTTCAGTATCAATATCGGCTGACTCAATGCCGGCTGACTCAAGAGCCAAAATAGGCTCTTTTTAATTTTAAATTCGCTTGAAGAAATGACAATCTCAAAACCCTGATTTGGTATTTATCGTTTGGCATATAATCATCGCCTATTACATAAAACTGCTTAAATTTGTATTTTAAAATTCCGTGATGGTACGCCATGGTTCATCTGCTGTTGAAGATACAGGGCCCGAGCACACTTTTGATGTCGAAGTATGCTCGTCCTCTATTAGAGCTTAGAGCGCTGGGATGTTTTCGCAGGTGATAACTCAAGCATTCTGATCTGCTTGTTTTTCTAACTGGGCCGCAATTACCACGAACCACACTCGGCGACAACGTCGCGTTGCATAGTCGTGCAGCTAGACAGGCGAGGGAGGCATCATTGTCGCCCCGCTCCAAAGGTATTGTAACGGGTAAGAGATCATGCAGCAACAACCACAATGCACAGACGCAAAACATAAAATGATGAAATAATTCGAGTTTATGCGAAATATTTACAAAGAAAGAAATTATCACTTCGGACCATTAGCCAAAAATGATTTAAATTGCTTACTCAAGGTACTTGTGTGAACAGATTTTCACATCTAGGTAAAATTGCAAACGGTTCATAAAGATGTATTCTATTGGGGCTGGGCTATAAGCTAAGCTAATTGATATGTATGCATAAAATAATCTATTTTTGTTGGTCTGGCCCTTTATAATTCAGGCATTCATAAAAAACATTGTGATTGCATCATAGCTGTCTTAAAGGTTATAATTTTTCATATTTATAAAATTTGATAATATTTATGCTTTTAAAGACTTATGAGTTTATTTTCTTTTTAGCATTAATAATGGCTTATAGGAACTGGTTTTCGATTCCCGCCGTCAGAGCTGATGACGAAGAGGACTTAGTTGACCCGCAAGCAGTTTTACGGGTAAAAAAGACTTCCTTACATCATTTAATATAACATGTAACTGAATTTTATGCAACAGGAAAAATGTCAAGCTAAAGGTCACATAGAATCTTTGTACAATAAGTACCAAGAGTGTAATGATCGTGTGAATGGGCGATCCAAAACAACTGAGACTTGCATCGAGGAATTATTTGACTATGTTGCTGAGTTAGATCATTGCGTTTCCCATAGTCTCTTTACAAAGCTAAAGTAAATACCATTAAAGTCAATTCTATTAAAGGAAAGGGCAGTGCTTAAAATAAGAACATAAATAAACAAATCTCTTTATCGAGTTTTATACGTGTTTTGTACCATTTGGTGATTAGAAGCGAAATTGGGTAGGTAATGCTAGGTACCTTAAACCTCTCTTGTATGATACATTTGTCCAATCCTCCTAGTACATTAAAACTTCACTTACTGCCTGCCTATGATAAGCCCAAAGCTGTTCCATAGCGCTCAAAGAAGCCGGATTCTAAAAAATCGGATTTTGGAAATTTAAAAGCTGGAACGTTTGCCCATTTTTGCCGTTGCCATCGTGAGAATGCGGACTATGCATTTATGCAATGCGAATGCGCTGCAAATGTGTGTATTTATAATACATTTAAGTATTTGTACTGAGTACAGTAATATGAGTACCTGAGTACACTCAATATCTTCCACATACCACATCTTCCTCCTTTTGCTAAAAAAAAACGTAACTTATTTTTATTAAATTTTTTTTCATGAATTTTTTGTTTTTATTGCTTAATATTATAACATTGTCTCTTTCTGTTATCTTATCTACCTTATAGGGTCCCGTGTATTTTAAATTAGTTTATGACCTACTTTATTTCTTAATGCTATTTCTATATTCTTTGGTGTAAGTCATAATTTTCACTATTATTTTTTGTATGCTTTTCAAGCTTAGTTTTAGCTCTCTTATATGCTACTTCCAATCTAAATTTACTTTCCTTCTCATAATCATCTATATTATAACGGTTGTACTATTTTTTTTGGGTAAGTTATTTGCTCTACCAAAAACTAATTCATATGGACAAAAATTATGTACCATAGAGAGGGTTTTAATAAAACAATATACGAAATACTGAAGCCACACGTCCCAATCAGTTATATCAACCGATATGTATGATCGTATGTATTTTTTAAAGTTCTATGACTTATTTCGACTATACCTACTGTCTGAGTTTGGAGTTTTGTCCAATTTCGTAGCAATATGATGAACTAAAATAATAATTATAAATTCACGCCCTGACTATTATAATTTTTAAAGTATTTAAATTTGTTTGATAAGATCGCCGTTTGAATTAGCTACCGTTTAGATTTTTATATTTATGTTGCTAATTAATTAAGTGTAATATATATAACATTCATTATTTACATAAAACCATAATAAGAAAGCACTACTTTCATTTGTGTACTTAATGTAATGCATTGCTCAACAATAATTTTTCTTATATTATTTATTTTTATTATTTTTAAAAATTTTCAAAAACTTTAATGTGTATTTTACAAATATAAAAAAAAAAAAACAGATGGTGCCTTTAGTTTCCCGAAGTCCGAGTCTAGAGTAATAAAATTTTATATAATAAATAAAAATATGAAAACTGTTTATTGCAAAAGTTAGATCTTGAGGTACGAAGTCTGGACACAAGCACTCAACAATCATTGCCTTATTCATTTTGCATACGTCGCAAGCTGAATACTCTAATGACAAATATTCTAATATAAAGTCATTTGTGAAATTTATTTTGGTATATTATGTACATAGATTCGGTTATTACTATTTCTAAGCTATACTTAAATAATTATAACGTTAATGCAATGAAAAACAAGAATTATCCACATGGTGCCAATTGATCAAAAATAATATAGATTTAAAGTCCAAGAACTTCTAAGGTAAAGGGCATATTTTGTTAAATTTACAAGGCATGAGCATACGTGTGCACACCAACAATTTTCTGCATATCACTGTATGCGTAGAAAAGAGCTGTTGGCTGTAGCGCTCTCCGCTCTCTCACTCTGAAAGAGAGCCTGGAGCCACCTCTAGAGCCACGCCGAAAAAATTGTGCGCCAAAAAATCGTATGGCGTTACGTTCTTATGTTATTCTAGTATCTTTGGTGAAACTATATTCCTCCAATTCAAGTCTCATACGAGTCAATTTTGAGCCAGAGTTAGTTTTGACTGTAAAATGTTCACAGTAAATATAGGGTCTAAAGTGTGTTATTGGCCAATGTACTGCTTCTAACCCCTGTTCCATGGTGCCTTTATTGCTTTCACCCTGGGAGTTGGTGGCCATTATGGTTTTTAGATAAAACTGCGCCACACGCCATTTTGCTCGTATCTGTTGTGATACATCAGCCCAACCAGCGTCTCACCTGCTGTACGACAACGTCACCATCCACGAGGTCCTTGGGTTCCCTTGGGTCAGAGAAGAGAAACCGAAGAGAAGCGATCGGTACATAAAAAGGCTTCATAGGCATCCCAACATAACGGCCATCCCCCTACTGGACAATAGTGAACAACGCCGAAGACTGCGCAGGACTCATTTCCGAGCTTGAGAGCCGCTGAATAAATATCAACAACAATGTAATATTCACCTGCTAAGTCTATGTTAAAAAATTCAATATTTATCCATAATAAAATAAATATAAATTTAATTTATAAATAAATTTTAAATAATAAATATATAAATAAAATAAAATATTTGAGCTAAATAAAAAAAATCTATTGTGATACAAAATTCTTTACTAAAATCAGGGTATTTCAAGATAGTAGGTTCCATCAGTTGTAGATGCAAAAACGCTTTTTGACAGTCTTCTGTCTATTTACAGGAAACTTTATTTTTACATAACCTAGATATGTGCCGTGAATAGTCAGCGAAGTTTTTAATAAATCTATAGTAGTTTCAAAATGTAACAAAACGCCTTGCGCTATCTGCATCATGGGGAACTGGGTCATTTTGGATGATGTCAAACATCTTGTCCTCTGGCAATATTCCTCAATCCGTGCATTTATGTCCCAAAAACTGACTTCACGCATGAAAAATAAATATAAATAAACATATCTGAGGGTGTAATTACACCCGTCTCTCCTAGAATAAATGGGTATAATAGATTCTATGAAAAGTATGTAACAGACAGAAGGAAGCGTTTCCGACTATATAAAGTATATATATTCTTGATCAGGATCAATAACCAAGTCGATCTAGCCTTGTCCTTCTGTCCGCATGCACGTCGAATCTCAGGAACTATAAAAGCTAAAAGGTTGAGATACATATTGTTACATACATATACATATATTGTTGGCCCACACTTTTGATAAATGTGTTAATATTTTTCACATTTTTGATAGTCTTTTAAATTTCTATCGATTTGCAAAAAAAATTTTGTCACTCCCACTCTAACGCCCTAAACCCGCCCAAAACTGCCACGCCCACATTTTTAAACCATTTTTTAAAATTTTTTCATAATTTTATTAATTTTGTAAATATTTATAGATTTGCAAAAAAAAATTGCCACGCCCACAAACCGACCAAATCTGCCACGGTCACATTTCTGAACCATTTTCATTATTTTTTCATAATTTTATTAGTCTTTTAAATTTCTACCGATTGCCAAAAAACTTTTTGCCACGCCCACTCTAACGCCCTAAAGCTGACGAACCGGTCACGCCCAAACTGTGGAAGAATTTTTAAATTAATATGGGCGTGCATTATGGTGGCTCTTAGCTTCTTTTAGGCTCGCTCTGTAGGTCGGGCACGCAAAGCTACCCGTCGGGTGGTTTCTGTCCGCCTTGCTGCTGCAGATTAGGCATTTTGGTGGTGCAACCTTTGCCGTTTGCCTTGTGCCGACGCTCACCGCATCTAAGACAGCTGTCTGCCCTATAAGTCGCATTGCGGGCGCTGCTCGATGTCCGTAGCCCAGACACCTGTATTATGTGGGCTAGACTTCCTGGGTTATGCGACACCTTGACCATCCCACGGTTAAGGTGCCCTGTTTTCGGACAGCTATCTTATCGTTCGCGTTCACCAAACTATCTGCGTCCCATCCCGCATCCTGCGAAGGCCCCCGACATCCTCTGGATTTAACTGTAGGCCTTGGAATTGAGCGACCATGCGACTGTGGAGCTCCTCTGCTGACGTAGCCTCGTTCAGTCCGCTGCAGGATAGTGCTATTCCCTGAGCTCCCGTGCGCACAGAGGCCAAATCCTAGAGCGTCGCTTAAACGTACCGTTGAGTCTCAAATGCGTATTTTATCTATTTTATCCTAGTGAGTATGCACTTCAGATCCTCGTTAGGAGAGCCGTGGTCAGGTTCGAAGACCGATGAGAGGAACCAGCTCCCGCGTTTTGCGATAGCACGGCAATGTAGTCCATCGTCTTCTGGCTTTTCGCTGTAGATATGTTCCGCCTAAGCTCGGCCTCCAGAGCCTCAGCTTAGGCACCAACACGGTGAGAGGATGATTTTCGGTCAGTCCGCGACCTTTGTGCCTCTTCTCCTCTCTTAAAGAATGCTACGCTCCCAAAGTACCAGTATCAAATTAAATTTGACGACTTGAATTTAAATTCAGTTTTAAATTATGCGCCCTACGGTCGGCACTCAGCACTGATCTCACCGTTGATTTGGCAACGCCTCACGCTAAAGATCACCCACTGCGTCAAGTTGGCAGCGCTATCAGCTGTTTTATCAGCTGCAGAAAATTGCAAATTTATTGTTTAGCTACAACCGGTCATTTAACTCGCCTAAGTAACTCGGAAAACTATGGCAATATTTAAATTTTTTCTCATTTTATTTCCCAATACCAATCGATATCCCAGAAAAATGATGACATTTCAAGTTCGCATACAAATTATTTAGAGATTGATCGCACCGTCTTGCGATATGGTCGTCGTCAGGATTCCTCCAGAGGTGAAGGGCTTCCTTCGTTGGCTGCTCCGGGGAGTCCGGGGAGTAGAAGATTATTATTTACGTTGAGAGGAACTGTCCTCTTTTAACTGCCAGCCTTGTGGTCTGGCAGAGTAATTAATAAAAATATGTTTTACGACGCTTAGTCGGAGTTGACGAGCTGCCGCTCTTTATTCTGCAAATTCAAAGTGAAACTTAAAATGATTCTTAAAGCTAACAAAGACTCGCAGCGGCCACGCAAGTATGCTGTGTTTGCCGGCTGCGCACGGGTTTCCGGCCCAATGCTAGGTCAGCACTTTGATATTATGTTTCATACACTGAGCCAACTGTTCTAGTTCATTGGCTTGTGTTAACTACTCCCCCTTCAATATTTCGGCAGTCCTCGGCTGGTCCTAATTCGCCGATCATCCCGTTTACTTGGATTGCAGATCTCCGCGCTCCGATGAACCGTACACAGGTGATGACAATACAAATCAATGAACAACAAATCGCTGCTGCGATAAATATTATGCGATGTGAATGGTTAGTATCAATTTCTCTCCCGAACTCTTTGATGAACTCCAAGTTACGTTCACTCAGCTGGTGAAGGTAGGGGAGACTCAGAATATCTCTCTATTCAATGATGGGGAACACGCTACCCCTGGAGCTCTTGTTTCGGCCTTGTCGTGATTTATGAAGGTGGTGGCGTTTATCACGACACGATCGTTGAAGATGATGAGATGTGTGCCACGTAGGTAGACTTCTGTTCCGTTGTCCACCGTGACCCTGGCTGGCCGGTCATTGATGATGATGATTCCCTCACCCACGCGGGTAAGCGGGTGTAGGTCCCTTGGTTGCGACTCGCAATGCGCTAGGACGCCTGCGTGTAGTTCCCTGGCGCATGAGCTTTCGTTGATAGTTGGCACAAGGGCCCACTGTGTCGGGGTGCAGTTTTTGATTGTATGGACTTCTTCTCCACACTTTTCTAGCATGTTGTCAGTTATCCGCAGCATAACTCCTTTGCAAGTGACCGGGAAAATAGTGACCTTCTTACAAGATCATTTTATTTTGGGGAATTTGATAATGAAGTGTATTATGTTAGAGGATTGTAATATTTTTACAAACGATGCGGACATAAGATCCCCTAGGGGGTATCTGTGGGCTCTGTCAGCCAAACTGATTTTAAGTCTGCATGATCTAGGATATTTGGACTGACAATATTGATTTTCGCCAGTGTTACAGGCAACATTAAATTCTGTAACTCCATCATTAGTATTCTATTCCTAGCCAGCAGTGTTTCGTATAAATGGCCGGTGTCAATTTGGGTATTTTTATGAGTTTGTAGGATTTGATTTACAGTTGTTGTTAATTGGTTAATTCTATCTCGTATTCTAGTATTAATTCTGATTTGCCTATTGTTTGATTGTGTTAACTGCCACTCTGTGAATCTAATTCTTTCTAGATCGCCGGCATTCGGCGTCCCCGCTACTATAGCAATCTCCTCATATGAGACTGTGGAAACATATCGTTCATGCTGCTTGTTTCTTCTATTATGCGCATGTATCCCGAAAGATTTGCCGAGTGGGTCACGAACGCGAGCTCCTCCCACACCAGGATCTCTCCATCTATGATGGGGATATACCTTGTCTGTGAGTAGTTAGTGATGTGCGCTGACACCAATGCCAGTGAGAGGAGGATGAAAACTCTGCACCTGCGGAAATGTATTTTTTAGTCGCTTTTTCTTGTTCGCTGAGGTTTATCCCATCACCAATTAATTTTATCCTAAAACTAAAACATCGTGCCATTGGCAATGGACATAATGTCTATTAAATGGAAGTTTGCTGCTGATAATATGTAGTAAGAATATAAAGTTTAAAATCAAGCGAGAGATTCATTTTAGGTTGTCTTTGTGGACCACCCTCCCTTCAATGAGATCCGAGATCCCCAGGTCTGCTTGTATGGCTTTTTCCTCACACAAGGGAGTGAGTTTATTGCCAAGCCTTCTATTAGTTTTGACCAAAACTTTTTCGCCCACTTCGAAGACTCTGTTTTGTCGAGATGCATTCTCTCTAGACCTTAGCGCATCTTGGGCACTCTTAATTTTGTCAGCAATCCGCTCTAGTGGGTCGTCCGGGGATTCTTGTATTGCGTCGACTGGCCACTTATCGATGACCGAATGGATTGATTTGATATATCTGATAGTGACTAACAAGATTATTCCCACAGTATCACTTATGCCCTTGTCAATTTTTAGGTACCTGGCGAGCTCTAGTAGAGTGCTGTGAAAACGTTCCACTTGCCCGTTTGAGACACTGTGAAGAGGTGGCGCATTCGTGATGCTGACGCCAAAATGGTTGTCTAGCATGGCCGTGATCGTGTGCGATTTTAACGATGGCTCGTTGTCGCAGTAAATTACCTTGGCCTTTGGGAACAAATTCATGATCTGTAACATGGCCGGTTTCAAATCCTCAATTGTTCTTGACGGCACATGCTGTACGACGGCGAATTTCGAAAATTTGTCAATACAAGTGAGAAAATATTTTTTGTCCGTTGAGAAAATGTCTATGTGTAGCATCTCTCCTATATGAAAGGGAATCGGTGACTCGCCAATCTCTTGTTTTTTCGGATGCCTATCATATTTAGCTTTCGCGCATGTTTTGCAGTTTTGGACAATTTTATTGGCTAGTTTGGCCATTTTTGGGAAGTAGTACTCTGTGAGAACCTGTTTTACATTTTCTTGGGCTGACCGGTGAGCTCTATTGTGTTCTGCTAATATGACTTCCCTCCTTTCCTAGACTCCAAAAATGTCTGTAACACGGTTTTTGCAGTGCCAGAATTTTGTAGTCGGGAATATCCACACTAAGGGCGTTTACGCCCTTGGGGACAATTACGTTCGCAAGGTCATTGAGTAATGACTCCTTGTCGGTGAAGTTGATTGCGTGTCGTTTCTTATTTTTGAAGAGAACGAAAGAGCGATTTACCGGAAAGCGGGCCTCTTCTAGAACTAGTTGGTTCTGGAATCAGTTTAGGGGTTTATCCGTTGATTCTATGGTGTGGGTGAGGGAAATCTCACACAAATCGCTATTTTCGATTCCGCTTTGGAAGCGGCGGCGGCGTATGCTCTTGGGTGGTCGTGGGTGGTGGTTTTTACCACTAGTTAAGCGCCAATTATTCAAAGATTGATCGCACCGTCTTGCGATGCTGTTGTCGTCAGGAATCCTCCAGAGGTGAAGGGCTTCCTTCGCTGGCTATGTTTCATACACTGAGCCAACTGTTCTAGTCCGTTGGCTTGTGTTAACTTATATACTAGCTCGGGTCACAATTAGACCTATGCTGCGAGAAGTAAATAGGAAATAAATAGTGTCTTAAATGCTACTTAAATACTACTACAAGTGTAGGTGTTAATCCATAAGTGCTGCGTCGCAGACTCTTTAGTGGGTGAATTTATGGGTTGAAATGCTCGACGTGCTGTGTTTGCCTTCTCTTGAGAGGGTCAGTTCTTTGCTGAGTCGTGCTCTTATTACCCAGTCCGGAGGAGTAGGGGTTTCCTGTCCAAGTGCCATGTAAACATTTCTTCGCTGGTGGCAACGGCCGTTCGCTAAGCGGTCGTTGTGTGGCCTAATAAAATCAGTTGTTTATATTTTGGTTATTCTGTACAACTTCTAGGGTAAGCCGGGGTGGCTTAGGTGGAGGGTCTGTGTGGCGGTAGGAACCGGTAACTCCTCCCCCCCTGGATTGAAGTGACGGCCACAACGAAGGAGGCGTCGTCACGAAACTCGGCTCTGGTACCGTGGTAAACACCATATGATGCATATTGTTGTCACCACGTCAACCAATAGTAATCCGTATAGTGCTCCGAGATTTGTCGTCGTAAATTTTTTTCAATAAATGATTAAATTGGAAGCGTGGATGGATCTTAAGTTCAGCTTACGCAGGTTGGTGTCTTCTGTGTTCTCGGAAAAATTTATATTTTTTATAATTGGGATATGGGTTTCTATCTTCTCCTCGTATTGCGATAACTCCGTGTTGTATGGACTTTGGTTTATCAGAACCTTGCAGTTTTCGAATGTTACTAATGCGGATCCTCTTATGGAAATTTTAGTGGTACAATTTGATTCAACGGTAGTGTTCTGTGTGTTTAATATTAAAATGTGTGCTGGATCTACTTCTTTTATAATTTCTTGATTCCCAGTGTCTTTGGTTTTACAATTTGCAGTTTCCATCGAAAGTATGTTATTGAGACATTCAGTTTTAACATTATCTCTGACTGATATTGCGTTCTCGCAGATGTAGTATTTGTGTATTTTGTTACATTTTTTCGGAAATTAAATTTATTTAGTTAAAAACTTAGATTCATATATGGGTAATGGGACAATGTGTGTGAACTTATAGTAATTTTGCTTGAATGTAGGTATTCTTATTCTAAAGTTTATTTAAATTCCAGTCATGAAAGTACCTAATTCTAACATTTGAAATATGTGTTCGTCTGACACTTCCCGTAATTCCGGGTCATTTAATTCATGTCTGATTATGTTTACCTCCTCCTCAGATACAATAAAAGTGGGTACTATTTTTAGTATCACCGGATGCGAGTGGTTTGTTCGAAAAACCACCCTGCACAGAGACCTGAAACTCGCAACGGTATTTGACGAAATAAACAAGCACTCGAGCAGATACCATGACAGGCTGGAGCGCCACAGAAATCGGCTGGCCAGCGCTCTAAACAGATCTCGCCCACCAAGGAGGCTCAATAGAAGGCAACCGAGGGATCTCATTACCCGATCTCCTTTGACAAGGGTCAGCAGAAGCCGACGTTTGTCTTAAATCCTATTTGTTATATGTGATTGTTATGTAATTGTAGTAAAATTACTGTAAATTTGAAAAAGCTAACTATAGTTAGCCGGCGAGCCAAAATGGGCTGAATTATTAGATAAAAAGGCTACAAAGGGGCTCCAAGACTTCCCCGTATGCATTAATAAATAAATTAAATAAAAAATATCCTTCGATCGTTGCTTAACAAACACTGTTCGGTTTATCTGGATAATATTATATTTCTTCAACATCCCTTACAGAACAATTAAATTCAATACAATAGTTTTTTCAAAGCTTGCAGAAGCAAATTTATAGTTGCAACCAGACAAATGTGAGTTTTTTAAAAAAGGAAGCTAACTTTCTTGGTCACATAGTTACCCCTGATGGTACTAAACCAAATCCTATTAAAGTTAAAGCCATAGTTTCATACCCAATCCCGACAAAAGTAAAAGAGATTAAAGCTTTCCTCGGACTAACAGGGCTGTCCTTTCTCAAAACGGTCATCCTATATCTTTTATTAGTAGAACACTTAACGATCACGAATTAAATAACAGTGCTATAGAAAAATAATTACTCCCCATAGTTTGGGCCACTAAAACTTTTCGACATTATTTAGTAGGGCGACAATTTCTCAATGCTACTGACTATTAACCTCTGAGATGGCTTCATACCTTAAAGAAACCGAATGATAAGTTAGAAAGGTAGAGAGTTAAATTAAGCGAACACCAATTTAAAATAGATTATATTAAAGGAAAAGAAAATTCAGTTGCCGATGCATTATCAAGAATTAAAATTGAAGAAAATCATCAAAGTGAAGCAACTCACTCTGCAGAAGAAGACAATAGCAACCTTATTCATTTAACAGAAAAACCAATAAATTATTTCAAAAAACAAATAATCCGTATTAAATCCGATAAAAATAAAGTAGAGCATTCAAAAATATTCGGTAACTCCATTACCACAATTCAATATGATGTAATGACACTTGAAAAGGCCAAACAAATTTTACTCGATCACTTTATCCATAGAAACATTACCATTTATATTGAGAGCGATGTAGATTTTGAAATTATTCAAAGAGCACACATAGAAATTGTTAATACCACCTACACAAAAGTAATTCGCAGTCTTTTCCTATTAAAGAACGTTGGTTCATACGCCGAATTCAAAGAAATCATACTTCAATGACATAAAAAACACCCTGGTATACAGAAAATGACAAAATTATTTAAAGAAAATCACTTCTTTCCAAATAGCCAACTATTAATTCAGAATATAATAAACGAATGCAACATATGCAATTTGGCCAAAACAGAACATAGAAACAACAAATGCCTTTAAAAATCACACCCAACCCGGAACATTGCCGAGAAAAATTTGTAGTAGATATTTATTCATCTGAGGGAAAACGTTACATCAGTTGCATTGATATTTATTCTAAATTCGCTACACTTGAGCAAATTAAAACTAAGGATTGGATAGAATGCAGAAACGTATTAATGCGCATTTTTAATCAATTAGGTAAACCAAAATTACTAAAACCAAATTACTAAAGAGACGGAGCTTTCTCCAGTTTAGCTTTGAAGCGATGGCTTGAGGAAGAAGAAGTCGAATTACAGCTCAATGCAGCAAAAAACGGGGTAGCAGACGTCGAAAGATTACACAAAACAATAAATGAAAAAATTCGTATAATCAATTCATCTGATGATGAAGAAGTAAAATTAAGCAAGATAGAAACAATCCTCTACACATACAACCATAAAATTAAACATGACACTACTGGACAGACACCTGCTCAAATTTTCTTATACGCTGGGCATCCAATATTAGACACTCAAAAAATTAAAGAGAAGAAAATAGACAAAGTAAATGAAGACAGACAGGAATTTAATATTGACACTAATTACAGAAAAGGTCCACTACAGAAAGGCAAATTAGAAAACCCATTTAAACCAACCAAATATGTAGAACAGGCAGACCCTGACCATTACAAAATCACTAATAGAAATAGAGTTACGCACTACTACAAAACACAATTCAAAAAACAAAAGAAAATTAATAAACTCTCAAATAAAATGTGAACAGCCAAAATATTTTAAACATTAAAACATCCTCTTGGATAACTACAATGATAACCATTTATTAGTCATATGCCACATACCCATTTACTTTTCACTAATAAACACAATTAAAATAACCCCTTACCCAGACTCCAACGGCTATGAGCTAGATTACACAGACACACAATCATATTTTGAAAAAGAAAATAAAGTTTATAATGCCGAAAATAAAGAAATAAAAAATTAATGTGTCACCAATGTTATTAAACACTTAAAACCAATTTGTAATTTTAAGCCAGTGCACACGAACGAAATAATAAAATACTTAGAACCAAACACAATTGTAACCTGGAACTTAACCCAAACAATTCTTAACCAAAATTGCCAAAATTCAATTAATAATATAAAAATAGAAGGAAACAAAATGATAAGAGGAACGCAATGCAAAATATAAATCAATAGTATAATTTTAAGTGAAAATCTTTTGAAACCAGAAATAGATTTGACACCACTATACACACCACTTAATATAACAAAAATAAAAATTATAAAACTCAACGTCATTGTTGAGATGATTTCATAGAGCAATATTACACTTTACATACTAATGATCATTGTAATAATTGCACTAATTTTATTGTACTTATATTTAAGATATGTATCATTTAAGCCATTTATGATGCTGTATGTAAAACTTAAAATAAGATAAAATCAAAATCAAAACACACCACAACAAAAAAAAACAGAAGAAACTCCATTTCCCACACTATATCCATCAATCCCAGCCCAAGTATAGGCTTCTCTTTAAGGGGAGGGGAGTGACGTATTTGGGTGGTCCAAACCGGCCACTTCAATTATTTCAAAGAACTATACCATAATGTATCCCAGCTAGATCCGTTTCTAATAAAAAATTCATTGGCAGCGGCCCTAAGCCGTTCTTGTAAAAATCCTAAAGCCTGACCTAAGCAGATTTGACTGCTCTCTTTCAACGCCACCTAATCTTAAGAACCCAAGAGCGAGGCTCTCCCGAAATACAAATATTGTTCAAATACTGAGGCTTCTCCTCAATCCAATTTGCATTTGATTTTTAGTCTTAAGCTGAGATCCAAAGAATAAAGTCGTGAAACTATTTCTCCTAAAAACTATTTTTTATTTCTTGGCGTTGTCCTTAGTCAACAGACGGGACATTAGTTCGACTCAAAAATAAAACAACAATTTCACTATATTTATGTTGATAATTAATTATGTGTAATATATATACACTACTTTTATTTGTGCACTAATGCTCAACAAAAAATTTTTTTATACACATTTGTTTTTTATTATTTTTAAAAATAATTCAAATAATAATAATAATAATTAATATTTTACAAATATTAATAAAAAGATCAGATGGTGCCTTAGTTTTCCGAAATATTTAAAATTTAAGTAATAAAAATTAATAAAATAAATAAAAATATGAAAACATATCTGTAAGCACGAAGTGCGGACACAAGCACTCAACAATCACTGCCTTATTTATTTTTCTCACGTCGCAAGCTGAATACCCTAATGACAAGTATTCTAATATAAAGTCATTTTCGAAATTTATTTTGTGATGTACATAGATTCGGCTATTACTATTTCTAAGCATTATTTAAATAATAATAACGTTAAGGCAAGGCAAAACAAGAATTTTTCGCATGGTGCCAATTGTTAAAAAATAATATACATTTAAAGTCTAAGAACTTCTAAGGTGAAGGGCATATTTTGTCAAATTTACAATGCATGAGCATACGTGTGCACACATAAAGTTGTCTGCTATCACTGTATGCGTAGAAAAGAGCTGTTTGCTGTAGCGCTCTCCGCTCTTTCTCTATCGAACAAAAAACTCAAGAGAGCCTGGAGCCACCTCAAGAGCCACGGCCAAAAAATCGCGTGCCAAAAATTTGTATGGCGTTACGCATCTTGTTATTCTAGTGTCGTTGGTTCAAGAGTGGCTTGACCAAAAGATTATTAAGCACACTTTTTCGGAGTACACTTCACCTATCGTACGTGTGGCGAAAAATAATGGAAAGAAAAGTTTGTGCTGCGACTATCACAACGAATTAATCGGATTGCTTTAAAAATTTTGTATCTGCCGATCATAGCAACATTTAAGGATTTGCTACAATCGACAACTGATTAAGTCCTTTTGTATTCTTTAAAAAATCAAAGCTTATTTCGGGAAAAAGTGAAAGTGTTTGGAATATATCTTAGTGGATCCTTATTTTAATTTATTTTTAGAGAATGCTATAGTCGAGTTCCCCGACTATCACATATCCGTTAGTGTGAATTCGAAATTTCATAATTTATCTGGGATATCGACAGATATTTAAAAAATTTTCAAAGGTGTGGACGTGACCGGTTTGGTCGTTTTGTAAGTGAAAGGAGGGGCGTGAATATGAATGAAAAATAAAACGATGGAAAATCTAAACAGTTTTCGAAAGTGTGGACGTGGCGGTTTGGGCGGCTAAATGCGTTAGACTAGTCTTGGCAAAAAGTTTTTGGCAAA
The DNA here is from genome assembly GCF_004382195.2 of Drosophila sechellia. NCBI lineage: Eukaryota > Metazoa > Arthropoda > Insecta > Diptera > Drosophilidae > Drosophila > Drosophila sechellia. The sequence continues at coordinate 25,376,172 of NC_045951.1, forward strand.
CCGATAGAAACTTACAAGACTAATAAAATTATGAAAAAATATCCAGTAATTTTTTAAAAATGAAATTTACAAGACTAATATCAATTCGTGGCATTTTTTTTGCGGTTCTTTAAAGCCAGCTATTAAAAATCTTATTAGCTCAACAAGCTCTTAGAAAAGATTTTTTAGTTTTAGTAGTTTTGTTTCCAAGAGAGTGTAGCGCCTTCACTATTTGGGCAATATAGGCCTTTGGAAAGCAGGCGTAGAATGTTATGTTTTATGTGTTCTATGTGCTTACGTGCATCAACTCCAGAGCGATCTGCTTATTACTGAGAATTCGACAGATTTGCTGACCCTGAAGGCAGGTCATTTATTTGTAAGACAAAGTAAAGCAACTAGCAGTGGTAAGCTCAGAAAGCTTGTGCATTCGGATCTTCGCCGACAACCCAAATCCAATAAGACCAAGGATGCTATGGTGGGCCGCACGATGTGTCGTCCGTTACTGTTCAAATTTCGTCCCAGTCATGGCCAAGTACTTATCTATCCTACTGCTGTCCGCGGCACTTGTTGGAGCTACCAAGCCGGCCATCAGCTGCAGTACACCAGGGCAGTCCCCACCGTAGTTAATAAGGATATTGAAAATAAAACAACAATTTTACTGGCGCAGTCGGTAGGATACAAAAGTATCCGAAAAAAAGAACCTTCGAGTGGAAATAAGTTAAATTGTATAGTCCAGTGCTCGAAACATCTCCCAAAATAAATTCGTGAAAAGTCTTCAACTTGGATTATAATTCCAATTCGGTTATCCAATAATAAGTGGAAGTGAAATACGAAACAAAAACATTAAGTCCAAAGGCAACTAAGTTTTAAAACCAACATATAAAAATAAAAAATAAAAACAATATAGAATTTTAATAATACAACACAAAAATTTACAAAAAAAAAAAAAAAGTGAAACTAGAAAGCTTAAAAATAATAATAAAATTGAATCCGAAACAAAACAAAAAAATAAAACACAAATTTTAAAAATTTTACAATAAAAATGTCACAACCAATTATTGCCGCACCCCAAATTGTTGCGCTGAGCGACATCAACCTTGCCGAAGCCCGTCGGCAGCTTAAAGACATTATGCCATTCAAGGGTGATCCAGAAACCCTTCACACCTTTATCAGCAGAGTGGATTACGTAATTTCGCTCTACCAAACAAATGATGTCCGACAACAGAGGATTCTACTGGGAGCCATCGAAAGGAACTTGGACGGACAGATTACACGATCTTTGCGACTTCCGAACATCGAAGATTGGTCTACCCTTAAAGCAAGACTCATCGCGGAATTTAAAACTCAAACACCAAACTACAAACTTCTGGAGAACTTCAGGGAGACACCATACAGAGGAAACCTATGAGCATTATGCGAAGAAGCGGAAAGACGACGTCAATTACTAATTTCGAAACTACACCTGGAAGGTAACCAATCGGATTTTCTTATTTATATTCAGGCTATTAAAGAATCTATTAAGATACTGATAAGGAAACTACCAATACAATTATTCACTATTTTAGCCCATCACGATATTACAGACTTAAGATCCTTAATTACCATTGCACAAAATGAGGGAATTTATGAAGAACACATTAATTTTGAATTTTATAAAAACCCAGAATATCGTAATAAAAATTCAAATTCTAATCAGAATTCGAAAGCACAAAAATTCAATACAAATGTTCAAACTCAATATCGACCAAGTTACTCACAATATTCCCAACCCTTCCAACCTAATTTTAATCAATACATTCAACCATTTAGACCTAGCTATACACAGCAGATGACTAACAACCCACCCATGTGGCACGCACCTAATTATTTCAGACCCAACCAATACATAAACCCACAACCCATTATTCAAAAAAATCATTTCCAACAATAGTCAATAGTCAGTCATGGCCAAGTACTTATCTATCCTACTGCTGTCCGCGGCACTTGTTGGAGCTGCCAAGCCGGCCATCAGCTGCAGTACACCAGGGCAGTCCCCACCGTAGTTAATAAGGATATTGAAAATAAAACAACAATTTTACTGGCGCAGTCGGTAGGATACAAAAGTATCCGAAAAAAAGAACCTTCGAGTGGAAATAAGTTAAATTGTATAGTCCAGTGCTCGAAACATCTCCCAAAATAAATTCGTGAAAAGTCTTCAACTTGGATTATAATTCCAATTCGGTTATCCAATAATAAGTGGAAGTGAAATACGAAACAAAAACATTAAGTCCAAAGGCAACTAAGTTTTAAAACCAACATATAAAAATAAAAAATAAAAACAATATAGAATTTTAATAATACAACACAAAAATTTACAAAAAAAAAAAAAAAAGTGAAACTAGAAAGCCTAAAAATAATAATAAAATTGAATCCGAAACAAAACAATAAAATAAAACACAAATTTTAAAAATTTTACAATAAAAATGTCACAACCAATTATTGCCGCACCCCAAATTGTTGCGCTGAGCGACATCAACCTTGCCGAAGCCCGTCGGCAGCTTAAAGACATTATGCCATTCAAGGGTGATCCAGAAACCCTTCACACCTTTATCAGCAGAGTGGATTACGTAATTTCGCTCTACCAAACAAATGATGTCCGACAACAGAGGATTCTACTGGGAGCCATCGAAAGGAACTTGGACGGACAGATTACACGATCTTTGCGACTTCCGAACATCGAAGATTGGTCTACCCTTAAAGCAAGACTCATCGCGGAATTTAAAACTCAAACACCAAACTACAAACTTCTGGAGAACTTCAGGGAGACACCATACAGAGGAAACCTAAGAGCATTATGCGAAGAAGCGGAAAGACGACGTCAATTACTAATTTCGAAACTACACCTGGAAGGTAACCAATCGGATTTTCTTATTTATATTCAGGCTATTAAAGAATCTATTAAGATACTGATAAGGAAACTACCAATACAATTATTCACTATTTTAGCCCATCACGATATTACAGACTTAAGATCCTTAATTACCATTGCACAAAATGAGGGAATTTATGAAGAACACATTAATTTTGAATTTTATAAAAACCCAGAATATCGTAATAAAAATTCAAATTCTAATCAGAATTCGAAAGCACAAAAATTCAATACAAATGTTCAAACTCAATATCGACCAAGTTACTCACAATATTCCCAACCCTTCCAACCTAATTTTAATCAATACATTCAACCATTTAGACCTAGCTATACACAGCAGATGACTAACAACCCACCCATGTGGCACGCACCTAATTATTTCAGACCCAACCAATACATAAACCCACAACCCATTATTCAAAAAAATCATTTCCAACAATATCCCAACAAAGCTCAAAATCCCCAAACAACGCATTTTAGAGGAAATACATACCCTCGACTACAACAACCCTCTACATATAAAAATACTAACTTCCCGATTACTAAACGACTAAGACCATCGGACAGTGAACAAACTAAAATGTCTATTGACGAAATTAGATTCCAAGACGGGCATGAATTCGAAGAAGTCCAACCTAATTATTACGAGCAACAGTATTATAACCAAAATCAATACAATCCGCATCAAAATCATAGCTTCATTAATGAAGGGCAACAACAAGTCCAATCTGTACAACAAATTAATAACAAACAAAACCAAAATAATTCTGAACTAAACGAAAATTTTCGGTTAACAGCCCCGGAAAAATACGAATTCATAAAAATAGTATACAAAGGGCGCTCATACAAATGCCTTCTAGACACAGGATCAACAATAATTATGATCAATGAAAATATATTTTGTCTTTCCGTTCAAAGTAGTAGATGTGAAGTTTCAACATCAAATGGCCCTATTACCTTGAACGACTTGATAATGTTGCCCAGAAATAGTATTTTCAAAAAAACCGAACCATTTTATGTGCACAGATTTTCTAATAATTACGATATGCTAATTGGCAGAAAATTGTTGAAAAATGCTAAATCAGTTATTAATTACAAAAATGATACAGTACCCCTTTTTGATCAAACATACAAATTAATTACTTCAGAATCCGAAAGAAACCAAAATTTGTATATCCAAAGGACACCAGAATCAATTGCAAGCTCAGATCAGGAATCAATAAAGAAATTAGATTTTTCACAGTTTCGATTAGATCACCTAAATCAGGAGGAAACTTTTAAGTTAAAAGGCTTATTAAATAAATTTAGAAATCTTGAATATAAGGAGGGAGAAAAATTAACATTTACAAATACAATGAAACACGTACTAAATACAACACATAACTCCCCAATTTATTCGAAACAATACCCACTTGCGCAAACACACGAAATCGAAGTAGAAAACCAAGTACGGGAAATGCTGAATCAGGGATTAATTAGGGAAAGTAATTCGCCATACAATAGTCCTACTTGGGTCGTACCAAAGAAACCGGATGCTTCTGGCGTAAATAAGTACAGGGTAGTAATTGATTATAGAAACCTAAATGAAATAACCATACCTGACAGATATCCAATTCCAAATATGAACGAAATTCTTGGCAAACTGGGTAAATGCCAATATTTTACAACGATCGATCTGGCAAAGGGATTTCATTAAATAGAAATGGACGAAGAATCAATTTCTAAAACTGCATTCTCCACAAAAAGCGGTCATTACGAATACCTTCGAATGCCATTTGGCCTTAGGAATGCACCCGCTACTTTTCAAAGATGCATGATTAATATCCTTCGAGTAAATGAGAAGGTTCGTAACAATACGCACCTGACAAAGTGGATAAAGTGAAATTAGTTTTCGCGGTAATAAACTTATGGACAAGTCCAGAATACTGGCACATATCGCAAATAGTGACCCACCAAGTCACTAACAGTGAAATAATAGTGAAACGAAAACATTTTCATTCAAAAATACAAAGTTAAGTTACTCGAACTGGGGCTCCGCTGCCCAGCTGCCATGCGATCGCACAAACAGCTGTTTGCGAGCTTAAAGCTTCTCTATACCAGGGTTCAAGTTCTGGCTAGAACCCTGGTGGTTTGGTGCACACTTCAGTATAAACTTTTTAAATGAAACCGCTGCGGCTGATGAATCATTGGATACTGCGGTTCTCTCGAGCCCCTAATGTGCTGCCCCGCAGCGCTTTCAAAAAATAAAGCGAAAGTCTCGTGTTTCTCCGGAGACTGAAAGGAAAAAATCCAAATCAAGCATCGGCAAACAAGGGGAAAACCCTTCGTCTACAGAACCTAGATATGGCGGCAACTCAAACCGATTTGGTTTACTTGCGCATCTCTTTGTGCTTTGTGCTGGTGTTCCACGAGGTAGTGTACTCGGCCCCCTGTTCTACTGCCTGTATAGCCACGACATGGCGCAGCCGGATGTAAGCTTTTACGGGAAATCTATGTTGGCCACATTTGCCGATGACGTGTGCGTCACCTACAGGTCCCGATGCGAGCGCGACGCAGCCGGTGGTATCCAGGACTTTGCATATCGGTTCTCGGAATGGGCAAGACGTTGGAACATTGGCATCAATAGCAGTAAATCCAACAACGTATGCTTTACCTTAAAGCGGAGAACGCCACCGCCCGTCTACATCGAGGAAGCCCCCGTACCACAGCCGAACGCAGCAAAGTACCTTGGAGTGCTTCTGGATCGCAGACTCACATTTTGCAAGCATGTGACCGACATCAGATCGCGCCTACGTGCTAAGGTGGCGAAGCACTACTGGCTACTTTTTTCTCGCAGTAAATTGTCGCTATCCAACAAGCTGACAATTTACAAACAGATCTTAGCACCAAACTGGAAGTATGGGTGCCAAATCTGGGGCTTGGCATGCGACAGCCAAATCAAAAGAATCCAGGCTTTTCAAAATAAGGTAGCAAGACTCATCACCGGCTGCGAGTGGTTTGTTCGAAACACCACTCTGCACAGAGACCTGAAACTAGCAACGGTATTTGACGAAATAAACCAGCACTCGAGCAGATACCATGACAGGCTGGAGCGCCACAGAAATCGGCTGGCCAGCGCTCTAAACAGATCTCGCCCACCAAGGAGGCTCAATAGAAGGCAACCGAGGGATCTCATTACCCGATCTCCTTTGACAAGGGTCAGCAGAAGCCGACGTTTGTCTTAAATCCTATTTGTTATATGTGATTGTTATGTAATTGTAGTAAAATTACTGTAAATTTGAAAAAGCTAACTATAGTTAGCCGGCGAGCCAAAATGGGCTGAATTATTAGATAAGAAGGATACAAAGGGGCTCCAAGACTTCCCCGTATGCCTTAATAAATAAATTAAATAAAAAAATATCCTTCGATCGTTGCTTAACAAACACTGTTCGGTTTATCTGGATAATATTATATTTCTTCAACATCCCTTACAGAACAATTAAATTCAATACAATAGTTTTTTCAAAGCTTGCAGAAGCAAATTTATAGTTGCAACCAGACAAATGTGAGTTTTTTAAAAAAGGAAGCTAACTTTCTTGGTCACATAGTTACCCCTGATGGTACTAAACCAAATCCTATTAAAGTTAAAGCCATAGTTTCATACCCAATCCCGACAAAAGTAAAAGAGATTAAAGCTTTCCTCGGACTAACAGGGCTGTCCTTTCTCAAAACGGTCATCCTATATCTTTTATTAGTAGAACACTTAACGATCACGAATTAAATAACAGTGCTATAGAAAAATAATTACTCCCCATAGTTTGGGCCACTAAAACTTTTCGACATTATTTAGTAGGGCGACAATTTCTCAATGCTACTGACTATTAACCTCTGAGATGGCTTCATACCTTAAAGAAACCGAATGATAAGTTAGAAAGGTAGAGAGTTAAATTAAGCGAACACCAATTTAAAATAGATTATATTAAAGGAAAAGAAAATTCAGTTGCCGATGCATTATCAAGAATTAAAATTGAAGAAAATCATCAAAGTGAAGCAACTCACTCTGCAGAAGAAGACAATAGCAACCTTATTCATTTAACAGAAAAACCAATAAATTATTTCAAAAAACAAATAATCCGTATTAAATCCGATAAAAATAAAGTAGAGCATTCAAAAATATTCGGTAACTCCATTACCACAATTCAATATGATGTAATGACACTTGAAAAGGCCAAACAAATTTTACTCGATCACTTTATCCATAGAAACATTACCATTTATATTGAGAGCGATGTAGATTTTGAAATTATTCAAAGAGCACACATAGAAATTGTTAATACCACCTACACAAAAGTAATTCGCAGTCTTTTCCTATTAAAGAACGTTGGTTCATACGCCGAATTCAAAGAAATCATACTTCAATGACATAAAAAACACCCTGGTATACAGAAAATGACAAAATTATTTAAAGAAAATCACTTCTTTCCAAATAGCCAACTATTAATTCAGAATATAATAAACGAATGCAACATATGCAATTTGGCCAAAACAGAACATAGAAACAACAAATGCCTTTAAAAATCACACCCAACCCGGAACATTGCCGAGAAAAATTTGTAGTAGATATTTATTCATCTGAGGGAAAACGTTACATCAGTTGCATTGATATTTATTCTAAATTCGCTACACTTGAGCAAATTAAAACTAAGGATTGGATAGAATGCAGAAACGTATTAATGCGCATTTTTAATCAATTAGGTAAACCAAAATTACTAAAACCAAATTACTAAAGAGACGGAGCTTTCTCCAGTTTAGCTTTGAAGCGATGGCTTGAGGAAGAAGAAGTCGAATTACAGCTCAATGCAGCAAAAAACGGGGTAGCAGACGTCGAAAGATTACACAAAACAATAAATGAAAAAATTCGTATAATCAATTCATCTGATGATGAAGAAGTAAAATTAAGCATGATAGAAACAATCCTCTACACATACAACCATAAAATTAAACATGACACTACTGGACAGACACCTGCTCAAATTTTCTTATACGCTGGGCATCCAATATTAGACACTCAAAAAATTAAAGAGAAGAAAATAGACAAAGTAAATGAAGACAGACAGGAATTTAATATTGACACTAATTACAGAAAAGGTCCACTACAGAAAGGCAAATTAGAAAACCCATTTAAACCAACCAAATATGTAGAACAGGCAGACCCTGACCATTACAAAATCACTAATAGAAATAGAGTTACGCACTACTACAAAACACAATTCAAAAAACAAAAGAAAATTAATAAACTCTCAAATAAAATGTGAACAGCCAAAATATTTTAAACATTAAAACATCCTCTTGGATAACTACAATGATAACCATTTATTAGTCATATGCCACATACCCATTTACTTTTCACTAATAAACACAATTAAAATAACCCCTTACCCAGACTCCAACGGCTATGAGCTAGATTACACAGACACACAATCATATTTTGAAAAAGAAAATAAAGTTTATAATGCCGAAAATAAAGAAATAAAAAATTAATGTGTCACCAATGTTATTAAACACTTAAAACCAATTTGTAATTTTAAGCCAGTGCACACGAACGAAATAATAAAATACTTAGAACCAAACACAATTGTAACCTGGAACTTAACCCAAACAATTCTTAACCAAAATTGCCAAAATTCAATTAATAATATAAAAATAGAAGGAAACAAAATGATAAGAGGAACGCAATGCAAAATATAAATCAATAGTATAATTTTAAGTGAAAATCTTTTGAAACCAGAAATAGATTTGACACCACTATACACACCACTTAATATAACAAAAATAAAAATTATAAAACTCAACGTCATTGTTGAGATGATTTCATAGAGCAATATTACACTTTACATACTAATGATCATTGTAATAATTGCACTAATTTTATTGTACTTATATTTAAGATATGTATCATTTAAGCCATTTATGATGCTGTATGTAAAACTTAAAATAAGATAAAATCAAAATCAAAACACACCACAACAAAAAAAAACAGAAGAAACTCCATTTCCCACACTATATCCATCAATCCCAGCCCAAGTATAGGCTTCTCTTTAAGGGGAGGGGAGTGACGTATTTGGGTGGTCCAAACCGGCCACTTCAATTATTTCAAAGAACTATACCATAATGTATCCCAGCTAGATCCGTTTCTAATAAAAAATTCATTGGCAGCGGCCCTAAGCCGTTCTTGTAAAAATCCTAAAGCCTGACCTAAGCAGATTTGACTGCTCTCTTTCAACGCCACCTAATCTTAAGAACCCAAGAGCGAGGCTCTCCCGAAATACAAATATTGTTCAAATACTGAGGCTTCTCCTCAATCCAATTTGCATTTGATTTTTAGTCTTAAGCTGAGATCCAAAGAATAAAGTCGTGAAACTATTTCTCCTAAAAACTATTTTTTATTTCTTGGCGTTGTCCTTAGTCAACAGACGGGACATTAGTTCGACTCAAAAATAAAACAACAATTTCACTATATTTATGTTGATAATTAATTATGTGTAATATATATACACTACTTTTATTTGTGCACTAATGCTCAACAAAAAATTTTTTTATACACATTTGTTTTTTATTATTTTTAAAAATAATTCAAATAATAATAATAATAATTAATATTTTACAAATATTAATAAAAAGATCAGATGGTGCCTTAGTTTTCCGAAATATTTAAAATTTAAGTAATAAAAATTAATAAAATAAATAAAAATATGAAAACATATCTGTAAGCACGAAGTGCGGACACAAGCACTCAACAATCACTGCCTTATTTATTTTTCTCACGTCGCAAGCTGAATACCCTAATGACAAGTATTCTAATATAAAGTCATTTTCGAAATTTATTTTGTGATGTACATAGATTCGGCTATTACTATTTCTAAGCATTATTTAAATAATAATAACGTTAAGGCAAGGCAAAACAAGAATTTTTCGCATGGTGCCAATTGTTAAAAAATAATATACATTTAAAGTCTAAGAACTTCTAGGGTGAAGGGCATATTTTGTCAAATTTACAATGCATGAGCATACGTGTGCACACATACAGTTGTCTGCTATCACTGTATGCGTAGAAAAGAGCTGTTTGCTGTAGCGCTCTCCGCTCTTTCTCTATCGAACAAAAAACTCAAGAGAGCCTGGAGCCACCTCAAGAGCCACGGCCAAAAAATCGCGTGCCAAAAATTTGTATGGCGTTACGCATCTTGTTATTCTAGTGTCGTTGGTTCAAGAGTGGCTTGACCAAAAGATTATTAAGCACACTTTTTCGGAGTACACTTCACCTATCGTACGTGTGGCGAAAAATAATGGAAAGAAAAGTTTGTGCTGCGACTATCACAACGAATTAATCGGATTGCTTTAAAAATTTTGTATCTGCCGATCATAGCAACATTTAAGGATTTGCTACAATCGACAACTGATTAAGTCCTTTTGTATTCTTTAAAAAATCAAAGCTTATTTCGGGAAAAAGTGAAAGTGTTTGGAATATATCTTAGTGGATCCTTATTTTAATTTATTTTTAGAGAATGCTATAGTCGAGTTCCCCGACTATCACATATCCGTTAGTGTGAATTCGAAATTTCATAATTTATCTGGGATATCGACAGATATTTAAAAAATTTTCAAAGGTGTGGACGTGACCGGCTTGGTCGTTTTGTAAGTGAAAGGAGGGGCGTGAATATGAATGAAAAATAAAACGATGGAAAATCTAAACAGTTTTCGAAAGTGTGGACGTGGCGGTTTGGGCGGCTAAATGCGTTAGACTAGTCTTGGCAAAAAGTTTTTGGCAAACCGATAGAAACTTACAAGACTAATAAAATTATGAAAAAATATCCAGTAATTTTTTAAAAATGAAATTTACAAGACTAATATCAATTCGTGGCATTTTTTTTGCGGTTCTTTAAAGCCAGCTATTAAAAATCTTATTAGCTCAACAAGCTCTTAGAAAAGATTTTTTAGTTTTAGTAGTTTTGTTTCCAAGAGAGTGTAGCGCCTTCACTATTTGGGCAATATAGGCCTTTGGAAAGCAGGCGTAGAATGTTATGTTTTATGTGTTCTATGTGCTTACGTGCATCAACTCCAGAGCGATCTGCTTATTACTGAGAATTCGACAGATTTGCTGACCCTGAAGGCAGGTCATTTATTTGTAAGACAAAGTAAAGCAACTAGCAGTGGTAAGCTCAGAAAGCTTGTGCATTCGGATCTTCGCCGACAACCCAAATCCAATAAGACCAAGGATGCTATGGTGGGCCGCACGATGTGTCGTCCGTTACTGTTCAAATTTCGTCCCAGTCATGGCCAAGTACTTATCTATCCTACTGCTGTCCGCGGCACTTGTTGGAGCTACCAAGCCGGCCATCAGCTGCAGTACACCAGGGCAGTCCCCACCGTAGTTAATAAGGATATTGAAAATAAAACAACAATTTTACTGGCGCAGTCGGTAGGATACAAAAGTATCCGAAAAAAAGAACCTTCGAGTGGAAATAAGTTAAATTGTATAGTCCAGTGCTCGAAACATCTCCCAAAATAAATTCGTGAAAAGTCTTCAACTTGGATTATAATTCCAATTCGGTTATCCAATAATAAGTGGAAGTGAAATACAAAAACATTAAGTCCAAAGGCAACTAAGTTTTAAAACCAACATATAAAAATAAAAAATAAAAACAATATAGAATTTTAATAATACAACACAAAAATTTACAAAAAAAAAAAAAAAAGTGAAACTAGAAAGCCTAAAAATAATAATAAAATTGAATCCGAAACAAAACAATAAAATAAAACACAAATTTTAAAAATTTTACAATAAAAATGTCACAACCAATTATTGCCGCACCCCAAATTGTTGCGCTGAGCGACATCAACCTTGCCGAAGCCCGTCGGCAGCTTAAAGACATTATGCCATTCAAGGGTGATCCAGAAACCCTTCACACCTTTATCAGCAGAGTGGATTACGTAATTTCGCTCTACCAAACAAATGATGTCCGACAACAGAGGATTCTACTGGGAGCCATCGAAAGGAACTTGGACGGACAGATTACACGATCTTTGCGACTTCCGAACATCGAAGATTGGTCTACCCTTAAAGCAAGACTCATCGCGGAATTTAAAACTCAAACACCAAACTACAAACTTCTGGAGAACTTCAGGGAGACACCATACAGAGGAAACCTAAGAGCATTATGCGAAGAAGCGGAAAGACGACGTCAATTACTAATTTCGAAACTACACCTGGAAGGTAACCAATCGGATTTTCTTATTTATATTCAGGCTATTAAAGAATCTATTAAGATACTGATAAGGAAACTACCAATACAATTATTCACTATTTTAGCCCATCACGATATTACAGACTTAAGATCCTTAATTACCATTGCACAAAATGAGGGAATTTATGAAGAACACATTAATTTTGAATTTTATAAAAACCCAGAATATCGTAATAAAAATTCAAATTCTAATCAGAATTCGAAAGCACAAAAATTCAATACAAATGTTCAAACTCAATATCGACCAAGTTACTCACAATATTCCCAACCCTTCCAACCTAATTTTAATCAATACATTCAACCATTTAGACCTAGCTATACACAGCAGATGACTAACAACCCACCCATGTGGCACGCACCTAATTATTTCAGACCCAACCAATACATAAACCCACAACCCATTATTCAAAAAAATCATTTCCAACAATATCCCAACAAGCTCAAAATCCCCAAACAACGCATTTTAGAGGAAATACATACCCTCGACTACAACAACCCTCTACATATAAAAATACTAACTTCCCGATTACTAAACGACTAAGACCATCGGACAGTGAACAAACTAAAATGTCTATTGACGAAATTAGATTCCAAGACGGGCATGAATTCGAAGAAGTCCAACCTAATTATTACGAGCAACAGTATTATAACCAAAATCAATACAATCCGCATCAAAATCATAGCTTCATTAATGAAGGGCAACAACAAGTCCAATCTGTACAACAAATTAATAACAAACAAAACCAAAATAATTCTGAACTAAACGAAAATTTTCGGTTAACAGCCCCGGAAAAATACGAATTCATAAAAATAGTATACAAAGGGCGCTCATACAAATGCCTTCTAGACACAGGATCAACAATAATTATGATCAATGAAAATATATTTTGTCTTTCCGTTCAAAGTAGTAGATGTGAAGTTTCAACATCAAATGGCCCTATTACCTTGAACGACTTGATAATGTTGCCCAGAAATAGTATTTTCAAAAAAACCGAACCATTTTATGTGCACAGATTTTCTAATAATTACGATATGCTAATTGGCAGAAAATTGTTGAAAAATGCTAAATCAGTTATTAATTACAAAAATGATACAGTTACCCTTTTTGATCAAACATACAAATTAATTACTTCAGAATCCGAAAGAAACCAAAATTTGTATATCCAAAGGACACCAGAATCAATTGCAAGCTCAGATCAGGAATCAATAAAGAAATTAGATTTTTCACAGTTTCGATTAGATCACCTAAATCAGGAGGAAACTTTTAAGTTAAAAGGCTTATTAAATAAATTTAGAAATCTTGAATATAAGGAGGGAGAAAAATTAACATTTACAAATACAATTAAACACGTACTAAATACAACACATAACTCCCCAATTTATTCGAAACAATACCCACTTGCGGATGCTTCTGGCGTAAATAAGTACAGGGTAGTAATTGATTATAGAAAGCTAAATGAAATAACCATACCTGACAGATATCCAATTCCAAATATGTACGAAATTCTTGGCAAACTGGGTAAATGCCAATATTTTACAACGATCGATCTGGCAAAGGGATTTCATTAAATAGAAATGGACGAAGAATCAATTTCTAAAACTGCATTCTCCACAAAAAGCGGTCATTACGAATACCTTCGAATGCCATTTGGCCTTAGGAATGCACCCGCTACTTTTCAAAGATGCATGATTAATATCCTTCGAGTAAATGAGAAGGTTCGTAACAATACGCACCTGACAAAGTGGATAAAGTGAAATTAGTTTTCGCGGTAATAAACTTATGGACAAGTCCAGAATACTGGCACATATCGCAAATAGTGACCCACCAAGTCACTAACAGTGAAATAATAGTGAAACGAAAACATTTTCATTCAAAAATACAAAGTTAAGTTACTCGAACTGGGGCTCCGCTGCCCAGCTGCCATGCGATCGCACAAACAGCTGTTTGCGAGCTTAAAGCTTCTCTATACCAGGGTTCAAGTTCTGGCTAGAACCCTGGTGGTTTGGTGCACACTTCAGTATAAACTTTTTAAATGAAACCGCTGCGGCTGATGAATCATTGGATACTGCGGTTCTCTCGAGCCCCTAATGTGCTGCCCCGCAGCGCTTTCAAAAAATAAAGCGAAAGTCTCGTGTTTCTCCGGAGACTGAAAGGAAAAAATCCAAATCAAGCATCGGCAAACAAGGGGAAAACCCTTCGTCTACAGAACCTAGATATGGCGGCAACTCAAACCGATTTGGTTTACTTGCGCATCTCTTTGTGCTTTGTGCTGGTGTTCCACGAGGTAGTGTACTCGGCCCCCTGTTCTACTGCCTGTATAGCCACGACATGCCGCAGCCGGATGTAAGCTTTTACGGGAAATCTATGTTGGCCACATTTGCCGATGACGTGTGCGTCACCTACAGGTCCCGATGCGAGCGCGACGCAGCCGGTGGTATCCAGGACTTTGCATATCGGTTCTCGGAATGGGCAAGACGTTGGAACATTGGCATCAATAGCAGTAAATCCAACAACGTATGCTTTACTTTAAAGCGGAGAACGCCACCGCCCGTCTACATCGAGGAAGCCCCCGTACCACAGCCGAACGCAGCAAAGTACCTTGGAGTGCTTCTGGATCGCAGACTCACATTTTGCAAGCATGTGACCGACATCAGATCGCGCCTACGTGCTAAGGTGGCGAAGCACTACTGGCTAATTTTTTCTCGCAGTAAATTGTCGCTATCCAACAAGCTGACAATTTACAAACAGATCTTAGCACCAAACTGGAAGTATGGGTGCCAAATCTGGGGCTTGGCATGCGACAGCCAAATCAAAAGAATCCAGGCTTTTCAAAATAAGGTAGCAAGACTCATCACCGGCTGCGAGTGGTTTGTTCGAAACACCACTCTGCACAGAGACCTGAAACTAGCAACGGTATTTGACGAAATAAACCAGCACTCGAGCAGATACCATGACAGGCTGGAGCGCCACAGAAATCGGCTGGCCAGCGCTCTAAACAGATCTCGCCCACCAAGGAGGCTCAATAGAAGGCAACCGAGGGATCTCATTACCCGATCTCCTTTGACAAGGGTCCGCAGAAGCCGACGTTTGTCTTAAATCCTATTTGTTATATGTGATTGTTATGTAATTGTAGAAACTACTGTAAATTTGAAAAAGCTAACTATTGTTAGCCGGCGAGCCCAAATGGGCTGAATTAATAGATAAGAAGGACACAAAGGGGCTTCAAGACTTCCCCGTACGCCTTAATAAATAAATTAATAAAAACAAAAAAAAAAAAAAAAAAAAAAAAAAAAAACTATTTTTAGTTTGGCTAGTAACATAATTTCTTCAACATTTTTTAAAAAGTTTGACAAAACATCCAAACTCATGTCAATTTTAAATACTTATTGCAGTGTGTGTAACAGATTGTGTTGCAGATCTTTCGTCCGTCCGTGTCATCTAAGTTCCCTGTCACTATTTTAATTACGTTTCCCAATCAATTGATTAGTCCACTCTTTTGTCTCTTCTTTGGTAGTAATGTTTCAATTCTAGACTTCAGTTGTCCGACCTTTGTTGCTAAATTTTCGATTGCATATTCCGAATCTAGGTTTCGTTCAAGTTTCTTAATTGCTCTATCAAAGTTGACCGTACCATCAATGAAATCCTGGAGGTTAATTATGTGAGTAAGGAATTTATGGGATTGAATGACCCTTGATTGTCCCAGATTGATCTTTAGTAAAGGCGTTTCATTTCCTAAATGCTTGACTTTTAAGTCTTGGGCTGCGATGGAAGTGAATCTGGAAAATCAATAGGGATTTGTTTAATTTATAATCTTATTTTTGATCTTGGCTTTGTGTAATTTTTGATTCCTGGCTGAAATTTGTGTGATTTTATTGTCCGTAAGCATTCTGTGCCTAGAAAAACGAGATGTGAGCTTATTCCTCCTATTTTTCTTTCTGAATTCTCAATTCTCGGATACGGCGTATTCTGAAATTCGTTTAGTCTTTGTAAGTAATCGTGTTCCGTATTAAAAGTGACTTCCTTATTGAATACGTGAGTTCTTCCCGAAAATAATTCGAATGGTGTATACTTCGTCGCTGAGTGTATGGCGTTATTGTAAGTGATTAAAGTTTCATATAATATTTCCTCGTGAACACAGTCCAACTTTTCAGCCTTCCCGTTTTCGAAAATTATCCTGTAAGTTTCAGTGAGCGATGAATGCAATCTTTTCACTGGCGAATTACTAGACGATTGTTGGAACGACGTCACGTGTGTACCAAAATTATTTTGGTTACAGAAATCGGTAAACATTTTCCCAGAAAATTCCGTGCTGATCGAAAACCAGCTTTGTTGGTATACCTACGATAGGATTAAGGATTTTACCACTTACTATATACAACTCCTAGCTGGAATTGTATAGGCACTTGCAAATTTGGAGAATTTATCGATAAGCGTAAGGATGGTCTGTCCGTTTATGGTATAAATATCCATATGAACAATTTGCAATGCTACGCCCGGGGTCTCGGTCTTTTGAAACTCAGGCCTGGGTGGTCTTCTATAATACTTTAGCGTTTGGCACATTTCGCATCGACCAATGTTTTGGGTTATCCTTTGTTTCATGTATGGAAAGTAAAGAGTTTTCTTCAGGTGGTTTAACGTTTCTTCAATTCCCCAATGGTTACTTTTTAAATGGTATTCATTGATAGCCTTTATTAATTCAAAAATTAGGTCGGGAGCGAAAATAGCGTGTAACCTCATAGGTGTTAAGAAGGTCGTATATGATTTTAGTTATCGAACAATTTAATTTCTCGTCTTGTTTTCATTACCCTGCCCGAATATGTATTGTGATTTGAATTCATTTAATGGTCTATCAGCTGCTCTTATTAGTAATTCGTTAGATGTTAGACTATGTTTTGATGCAATTGGTTTCAATTCTTACGCGACTCAACGCATCAGCTACTACATTCTGTGGGCCTTTTTTATACTCTACTTCGTAATTTTATTCCAACAGTTGGAGTTTCCATCGAACCAATTTTAAATTTGGTTCTTTCAAATTCATTAGCCAGGTTAAACGGGCGGGTACTAGGGCGGAAGTATTTCGTAGCGCAAATGTTTGCTAGCATTTCATTCTCTACCGTGGAGTAACTTTCCTCCCGTGGAGTAACTTTCCTCCCGTGGATTTAATGTCCTACTTGCAAATATAACCGGCCTATCCGAACCTAGTGTTCCTTGTGACAATACTGCTCCTATTGCCACATTACTCGCATCTGTTGTTAATATTTTTTTTTTTTTTTTTTTGCTTATTTATTGAATGTTCCCTTTTACTTAAGAGACTAACAATAATTTTTCAAATCTTATTCTAAACTAACTAAATATCATTTTATGAAATGATTCGTGCTGTGTGGCCAAACAAATTTAACGCTGGGCTGGTTGGTCTTTCCGGTGCAGTCGGCTTTGGCTGCATACTCGAATAAGTTTTCTTGTAAGAGGATTTGGATGTGAGGCTAGTTTTTCACAGTATTTTACTTTCTTCTCTGCTATTGTCTCAATGACAAGTTTTATTTGTAAGTCTCTATGTATATTCTCGTTCCGAAGATACCATGGAACTCCTGTAATGATTCTCAGAATCCTAGACTGTGCTCGCTGTACTATGTCGATGTTGCTTCTCGATGCGTTGCCCCATAGCTCAGAGCCATAGGTCCATATGGGTTTTAAAACGGAGTTATATAAAAGGACTTTGTACTCCAAGCTTAGGGGAGAGCGAACGTTTATAAGCCAGTGTAGATCCCTTGCTTTTAGTCTGAGGGGCGTCGTCTTGGCTTCTATGTATTTCCGCCAGGTGAGCCGCTTGTCCAGATGAATACCTAAGTATGTAAGTACGGGCGGGTTTGTTTGTTAAGGGTAAATGTTACCTGTTTGCACATTTCTTCGTTTACTCGTATGCGCAAATTTGCAAGCCATTGCACAAGTTAGATGGCGTGCTAGTTGCATCGTAGCTTTTACTGATCATCTGGATCGACTTAGTATTGCAGTGTCATCAGCGAATGTGGATATCGTTAGCTGGTAGTTTGTTGGGACTGAACTGTATCTAACAGCGAACACTCTTTTATATAGGTAAGACTTTAGAAACTTATGTATGTTTTGAGGCAGCAGTTTGATTATTTTAAACATAAGTCTATTCAGCCATACTCTATCGAATGCTTTTGCAACGTCTAAGAATAGAGCTGTCCAATATTCACGGTGTTCAAAGGCAGTGCGAATTTCTGTTGTGATGCGGTTAACCTGTTCAATGGCTCCATGTTTTGCCCGAAAACCAAATTGGTACGATGGGAGTGTGTTGTGTGTTTTGAGGTGGGGGCTGATGCGTAGCAGCCAAATAGCTTGGATAGACAAGTAAGTAAGCTTATTGGCCTGTATGATGATAGCTGTGTCTTTCCCAGGCTTAGGGATCATAATTATAATTGATTTTTTCCACTTTTGAGGTAAGTATCCAATTTTAGTGGCTGTGGGTTTGGTTGAAATACTTTTTTTTTTTTTCTTTTTGTTTTCACCGACCGAGGGGCGCTGCCGTGTATCGTACTGCGTATTGTGGACTTCAAACAGGTGATCCGCACTCGAGAATCGGACGGACTAACGAAATAAATACGGTTTTAGTCAAGTAAAGGTCAAATTCCTTAGACCACCTTTTTATAAAACCAAGCACACCCCTGGCCTTATTGAGAATGCACGAAATATGTTCAAAAAATTTTAGTTTTGGGTCCAGAACACCTCGTGTTATTCTGTCCACAGAGCACCCACTTAGAGTGTAAGTCGTGCGTATTGGGTTGGCACGACAAAAGGTCATAACTTTACACTTGGACCCATTTAAGTCTAATATGTTATCACTGCACCATATTTGAAATCGGTCTAGATCGGATTGTAAGCCCAAATGGCAAGAAGTGTCCTTGTACTGGAGACATAATTTAACATCGTCTGCGTACATAAGTACACGCGAATGTTTTAGTATTAAGGGGAGGTCGTTAATGAATAAGGTAAAAAGAAGCGGACCAAGATGGCTCCCTTGAGAATAGAAGATAAAGAATTTTTAAAGAGGACTTGTTGTGTCCTGCCATTCAGATAGCTTGAAATCCAATTTAGAAGATCAACAGGGAAACCTATAAGATCAAGTTTTCTTATTAGAAGGTAATGATTAACAGAGTCAAATGCTTTACTAAAATCAGTGTAGATGACATCTGTTTGAAGATTATTTTTGAAACCCTGTATTACGAAAGAAGTTAGCTCCAAGAGGTTAGTGGTTGTAGACCTGCGTTTCATAAGATGATAAGATGATTTTTAAGATGATCAGCGAAGACTCTTGCTCTGTCCGCGAGACCAGTTTCCTGTAGAGTTACGGAGAGGTACAAACGTTTCTGTTGGTGCCTGTAGGTTCCTGTGGTCTTTCCACAACGAGTTCTTAGTGCCTATGGGAGTGAAGCGTTCGCTTCTTCTTTCTTAAGCGCTTTGGTAAGTCTGCGAGAAGCTGCTTTTAATTTACTCTTTGCGCCAGGTGATCTGTGCTCCTGCCACTCCCTTCGATGTCTTCGTTTTTCAAGCACAAGCAGTTCAATAAATCTACTTATCCTGTTAAACTTTATACTGCATGCATGGTTGTCTTGTGGAGTTGACGCTTTTGCTGCTGTGACAAGTATTGATTTTATATCACCAGCAAATTGATCACTGTCTTGCTCGGTTTCCAGGGGGCTAGAAAAGCCGGTATGGGAACAAACATATTTTTTGTACCTCGCCCAGTTGGTCCTATTGCTTGTAAGCCTGCACGGTCTTTTGATGTGTTGTAGCTGGTACAAAAGATGAAAGAGTACCGGACAGTGATCAGATGAGAGTTCTGGAAGTGTAATCATTGATTGGGATATCCTTTTTGTGATGGCAAAGGGCAAAGGGAATAAAATCTGGAAGCTTCATGGGATCTGCTGGCCAGTATGTAGGCGCTCCCGGGGAAACATAGTTAAGTTTGTGTTGCGGTTTGATGATTGCGTTGAACAGCTGTTTTCCTTTAGGGTTCGCTATCCCAGATCCCCAGTACATGTGCTTGGCATTCCAATCGCCAGTGTTGTGAATTTTTCCTCAGAGATTGTGAAGCGAGTTGGGCAATAGACAGCATCCAGAGTGAGATCACCGTTATGGCATTGGAGGTTTATAGAGGTACAGCAGTCTTCTTGCCAATTACAAAGAAAGTGGTGCTTAATTCGCAATCGTATTAGTATCCCAGTGCCTCCATGGGCCTTGCTATCCGGGTGATTCATAAAGTAAAATTTATATCCTGGTATTTGGAAGTTGTACTTTTCGGTAAGGTGAGTCTCTGAGAGTAGCATAACGTCAATGTTTCTGTCGGCTAAGAACTGAGCAAGTTCTAGCTTGTGCCGCGAAACGCCATTGACGTTCCAGGTAGCTATTATTAAGGGAGTCATTATCCTGTTTTAGAAGAAACGAGCATTTGAATAAGGATGTTGTGGTTCCTTAAAAACTCTTGCATAGTTTCTTGCAGGTCATGAAGTCTTTCATGGTTTGCTGTATCGAGAGCATAATCGCTTCAACGCCAATAGGCTGCTGTTCCATGTTCTGTGTGTTTATTTGTTTATTTGTGTTTATTTGGTGAATTTTATGCTGGACGCTGGAGGTGACTGCTGTCGGTTCTTGGATCCCTGATTTTAGTACACTGGCAAAGGAAGAATTTGGCATTGTTCGGTGGCTGGCAGACGAAGGGATGTTAGATGTAGTCGGTTCCATTGCTTTGTGAGCTGTTGATGTGAAAAGATCTCGAGCTGAATCCACTCGTTTGCTTAGGCGACTCTTGAGTTCCTTGTAAACAATGCATCCTCGCCAGTTGGCTGTGTGTTTTTCGCCACAGTTGCTGCATAACTTAATTGAACTATCGTTTTTATTCTTAGGACAGCTTACAGTACTGTGGGCATCGCGGCAAACGACGCAGATGGATTTTAGGGTGCAGTACGCTTTGGTGTGACCATATTCTTGGCAGTTGGTGCACTGCACAAGTTGCCTTCGCTTGTGAGGCTCTTCTACGGTTATTCTTCGGTGCAGTAAATACTGTAGCTTATATATAGGATGTACTTAATTTTTGTTGTTTTTCTGACTAAATGGCTCCAATTCGACTTTAAAGAGTGGCTGCGGCACTTTGTTCCTGTTGAGAATGTTGATCACCGTTTTCGCGTTGAAGTTCTTCTCCTTTAGTGCCGTGATAATTTCGGATGATGTCACTGATGAATCTATTCCTTTAATGACAAACTGCAATCCTTTGGCACTTTTCAGCTGGTAGGTATAGTAACTCTTCCCAGCTTCGTCCAGGTACTTGGTCACTGATCGGTGGCTAGACTCATCCTGAGTCTGCACTTTCGTTTCTTATATGTTGCCCTTAGTAAGATGTATAACATGGAACTTGTTTTCTCCGACAATTGCAGCTAGTTTGTTAACCAGCGCACTTGATGTTTTCTCACGTATATATATTGGTGGCGGCTTTATCTTCTTCTGCCCCTGCTCCTGCACTTCGCAGTCATCCAAAAGTGCAAACCTATTTGAACTTGAGTCATTGGAGGCATTGGCGCAATTTATTTTTCGGCTGATTACCAGCCTGCTAGTGTTGTGGGCTTAGCTTTCGCTTTATTTGGATGTAGCGATCCAGCCCTGTTTCACAAAGATTTTTGTTTTGTTTTGTTCGGTTTTGAGCATAGATTTGATGTTGGTGCTGTTGCAGTTGTTATTGCAGTTATTGTTGCTAAAGGTGCAGTTGCAGTAGATATCGTGATTGCTGTACTGATAGCTAAAGAACTTGACAACGTTTGGAATGGGGAGAGCTTGGGAGATACGTTCTCAGTGCGTTCGGGTTCATTTCGTGCAAAGTATAAGTGCATGGTCAGCATTCCCACGCCGACCAAATGCATAATACATAAGTACATACATAGCTCGCTCTCTCTATAAGCCTAGATATATAAGATATACATAAGAAAGCCGCTCCGCCGCTGGCGTACCCGGCAGCGCAGCTACGCGGTTTAGCCTGAGACGAAATATATTCAAAACTCACAACGCAGACACTGTGAAGACGTTGAACTGGGAGAAACATTTCTGCCAAACAAAAATATAAGAAAAACCAATGTTAGGATGCTGGGGTTTGCTGGTCCTGGAAAATTCCTAGTTTGCTGAAAATAGAACACTCGAAAAAACACTCGAAGACTTGTAGAAATAGCGCGGGCGCGACCGGGCGTATGTTTTATTGTTCGTGGTTAGTCTTACACTAAAGCTTATTCTAATGAGTTGAATTCTCCCAAGCGCAGCGAAGACTCCTCGGAGACTCTGTGGTGAAGAGCGGGAGAGCGTAAGAGGGAGTGGAGAGCGTAAGAGGGAGCGGAGAGCGGGTGACAGTCCAAACTCCGTAACTTAAACATTCCGCCCCCCCTGGAAATCACTGTGGTTGCAACATAGCCATCCTACGGCAGGCTGCAGGCACCGGACACGATCCACCCAAACACGGTCTTTTGAGCGACCGGCATGCCCTCGTCGAAGGTCAGGAATCCGGATTGGATAACCTTAGGATAAATATCTGCTCCTAAGACCATGGAGACGATAGCAGGCCGATGGAACTCGTCATCAGCCAGCATGATGTCCCGTTACTTGGACACTACGGTGTCGCTCAATGCCCGGACTGGTGTGCGGATCCGCACCCTGGGCTCGATCTTGAGCACGACCTCCAGCTTCGTGTTCCCGTCGATCCTGGAGCGAATCGTCGTCGTGCAGACCTTCTCGTCGCCAACATTGGTCATAGGAAGCTTTAAGGCTGACGCCAACGAAGCGTCAATGCAGCTCATGGGGCTGCACGGATCGATAAGTGCTGCGGTCTCGAAGGTCTTCGTCCCGGTTTCCAACTTGACCAAAACTGTGGGACGAGGCCGAAGCTGCTTGCCGGGTTGTCACCGCTTGGAGACGCGAGCGCGCTCGCGACCGCGACAACGAGCTAACCTGCTCGTGCATGTGGAGCAGCGTGTGGTGGGATCGATCGCACTTCTTGCAACGATCACCGCTTCGGAAGTCTCCCGTGGAATGCTCGTGAACGAGGCAATTGGCGCAGTATTTGTTAATGAGGACTGCTCGCAAACGCTTTTCAGCGCTGAGCTTTAGGAACCTCGCGCACTTCCGAAGAGGATGGATACCGCGGCAGACTCGGCATCGGTAGGATTGAATACCTCGGGTACGTCTGCTCACCAAGGCACGAGCACTGCGTGCGTTTTGTTGACGAGGGGCCATGATGCGCGTAGTCGAATGTCGAACGGAGATCGAAAACGAAATGAAAAATAATGGATGATTAGTGCTACTGAACTACAACTAAGGACGATAGGAGCGCCTATTATTGTCGAGATTCGGAAGACTCCGTCGGCAAAAGATACTACGCATATTTACTACACGGACGTTGCCATCGGCTCCTGGGAAAACAGACTCAATTCTGCCGAGCCGCCACTCATTAGAGGGCAAGTTGTCGTCCTTGATGACGACCATGTCATCGATGCGGAGATTTTTGGACGGGGCCTGCCATTTAGAACGCTTGTGGAGTTCTTTGAGGTACTCTTCTTTCCATCGCACACGGAACTGCTGATGGAGAGCCTTCATATGCTGCCACCGATTAAGAAGGGATTTCGTTTCCCCCTTTACTTCGGGTTCCACCGTGGACATAAGGGGTCCCCCGACAAGGAAATGCCCTAGCGTCAGAGCCAGCAAATCTGTCGGATCCTCAGACATAGGAGAGAGCGGCCTGGAGTTAAGGTACGCTTCTATTTTTGCCAAGAGCGTGGAGAGCTCTTCGAACGTGTATTTTCGCGTGGCAGTGCATTTGTAAAATAGCGTCTTGAAGCTTTTTACGCCTGCTTCCCAAAGGGGTGCCCCCGGAGGAATAAATTGCCATTGCATCTCTTGATGAATATAGGCATTCGTCACCGACTCTTTTACGGCTTGAAGGAAATCGCGGGAAAGCAGGGTGGCAGCGCCAACAAAGGTTTTGCCATTGTCTGACTGGACTTGCGGTGGACACCCTCTTCTGGATACAAAACGAGAGAAAGCGGCACGAAACTTTTCAGTCGTTAAGTCAGATGTAGGGTCTAAGTGGATGGCCTTGGTGGAGAAACAAACAAAAACTAACACATACCCCTTTGTAATAAGACATGCTCTTCCCGTATAGTTCTTTATATCGAACGGACCGGCGTAATCCATGCCAGTATACGTGAATGGTCGGGAGAACGATGCTCTTTCTTTGGGCAGGACACCCATCAGTTGGCTTTGCAACCGCTTTTTGTGGATCACACATACTTTGCACGAATTTACTACTGCTTTCATCAGGTTCTTAATTCTCGGAATCCAGTATTTCGACCGCATGAGGCGCACCATTAACTGGTTACCACCATGGAGAGTTATGCGATGAGTGAAATTCGCAAGGAGGCGAGAAAGCAGGCAGTTATACGGAAGAATCACTGGATGGCGTTCATTGTATTGAAGGCTTTCGTAAGCCGCCACACGGCCGCATGCCCTGATCAGTCCTTGCGGATCTAGAAACGGGTTCATGCTTAGGATGGCACTTGAACTTGGCACTGGACGCTTTTCACTTAGGCAGTGATATTCCACAGGGAATTCTCTGCGCTGAGTGTTTGAAATTAGGAACCGCTCGGCGGCGGCGATTTCAGTGGCTAGTAGATGCACATCAGATGGAGATGTCTGCTTCCTGCACCGCTGAATGAAGCGATAAACATAAGCAAGGACTCGTAGAGCTTTCTCTAGCTTGGAGAAACGTGCCAACAACTCTTCAGAAGGAGCTGCGAGATGGACTTTTAGAGCACGCTTCTCCAGGTCAGTCACCGGAGCGTTGTCGACCTGAGTTGGCCATTGGTTACGTGGATTTTGCAACCAAGTCGGTCCGTGCCACCATAACTGGCTATCGGCTAGATCTTGGAGGGAAACTCCTCTACTTGCCAGGTCTGCTGGATTATGCTCAGATTGAACATGAGACCAATTCTCTGTTTTTGTGGCCTGGGCGGGAGAGAATTCCGGCGGAATTCAGAGCGTCTCGGAGCTCTAGCACCATGAGCTGAGCGTCTTCCGTGGAGTCCGCTCCGGCTAGAACATCATCCACATACATGAAATTTCGAATGACATTGCTAGCTTTTGGATGGCTGAGTTCTACGTCAGCTGCTAGCTGCTGCAGTACTCGGATGGCCAGGAAAGGCGCGCAATTGACTCCAAAGTTTACTGTTTTCAGTTCGAAATCTCTGATTTCCCCTCTATTGTTACGGAAAAGTATTCGCTGGAATGGAGTGTGTCTCGGATCTACCCAGATCTGCCGATACATTTTCTCGATATCGGCGTTGAACACGTATCGGAAATAGCGCCACTTCAGAATTTGAATGGTCAAGTCGGACTGTAAGACAGGGCCAGCATGAAGGATATCATTTAAACTGGTACCATTCGATGAAGGGCTGGAGGCATTGAATACTACACGGAGTTTAGTAGTTACGCTCTCCTTTTTTAAGACGGCGTGATGTGGCATATAATAGGCATTGCAATCATGCGTAGGAAGAACTTGTCGCATGTGCTTTAAGTCGAGATATTCCTGGATCACCGAATCGTATCTCGCTTTCAAGGCCTCATCTCTTTTTAGACGCTGCTCATTTCTTAAGAACTGAGCTAATGCGAAAGACCTAGAATGCCGTAGCCCGGAACCGATATGTTCTGGGTCGCGAAAAGGCAGAGTAACGACATATTTGCCGCACTCGTTTCTCGTGGTCGTTAGAAGGAAATTCTTCTCGCATATGGAATCGGATTCTTTTACCAACTTTGTTGGTATATCCTCCACCTCCCAAAATTTTGTGAGGAGTTTGTCCAGTGAATTATCGTACGCGTGGGTGATCTGTGTCGAAAAAGAGGAAATTCTGCTTTGGGCTGAGGCTGACACTGGCCCAGTTAGTACCCAGCCGAAAATGGTCTCTTGCCCCAAGAGAGAGCCACAGATGTTGGTTTTTGCTCCACTCAGAAGCACCGAAGGCAGGATGTCGGCTCCGATAAGTACAGCTATTTGTGCGCTCTCATAGAATTTTGGATCCGCCAGTGGAAAATCGGGAAGATCCCGAAGGAAATTTTGCGGAATTGGGTAGGAAGGCAGATTTCCGGCTAGTTGAGGGAGGACATAGGCCGTCGTCTCCAACTGCAACGCGGGCCTATTCCGAGATCGGATGGTGAAACTGCAGAGCTTCTTGGACTGAGCAGCTACTGTTTGGTTTAAGCCCGAGACTTGGGCTTGAACCACCTGGAATGGCAATTTAATTAGATTGAACAGTCGCTCGGTTATGAATGTCGCTTCTGATCCGGAGTCGATCAGGGCGCGTGCCTTAAAGTTAGTGCCAAGATGGGAGATATTGATTATGGCAGTGCCAAGAAGGATAGCTCTTGAAATAATTTTGAACACCGGCTTGCTCATTTGGAACGAAATTGGCCTGATTAGCGGAAATTGGCCTTGCAGGATTTGAAGGGCTTGAATTGCTGGAACAGAGGTTGTTTCGGTGCAACTACGTGTGATGCCGGCCACGGCAAGACTTTAAGTGGTGTAGAACTTACGAAGTGGAAACGCCGTAGTTTAGACTAATCGGACAGGTGACTCGGAGTGAACAGCGAATTTTAAAAATGACCTGTGATTTATGGTAATTGGGTCCACCTTATTTACGGTTGGAACCCTTGGAGTGTGGAACACGGTGATAATATATTTGGGCAGAATCCATTGTATTGTTCACGTTTGTCCGCGAGAGAGTTTCTACTAGAAGCAGACTGATTCTCTGGTGAGTGTCATTAATTCGCTTCTTATTTTTCCGGCTGAGTAATACTATTTTCCGTCCGGAAGATTGTTTAGCTCTCTAACAAGCCTTTCTTCTGTTTTCTTGCTTGAGTATAGTCGCTTGAGGTTTGCTTTGATGTCATCCCAACTAAGGAGTACATCGCAGACATTCAGAGCTTCGTCTGCCCTGCCTTTTATTTTGTCGCGGATAGTTCCAAAAAAGTACTGTCCGCATGTTGTTTGGTCCACTGGTGAGGCTATGATCTACTATTTCTATAAACCTATCAAGATTGTAGGTTGATAATTGATGTACAAGGGTTAGTATTTGTTGTAGATTCAGGTTTGTGTTTGTTGATGAATTAACGGTAGGACTTAGTGGCCCTGTGGCGTTACCGGATTCCATAGCGTTGGTGAGATTATTACTTGGGATTGAACCGACTGGTCTTTCTGTTCTGTCGCTTGACTTATCTCAGATAGACTAAATCCGCTTCATACCCCTAATCTGCTCCTAGCTGTGTTATTAGTGTTGGCTTTTTTCCTTAACTTTTACGTGAACTGTATTTTTGTTTTGCAAATAATCGCGAATAATTATATATTGGGGTATGGTTATGATATGTGTAATTTTATGTGAGGTATAAATAGGTATATTTTTATTATGTACTAGCTGACCCGGCGAACTTCGTACCGCCTTAGCGTAGCTTTGATGCACTACTTTATTTTGTATAGTTGACCTATCTTAGGTATAAGTACCTATTCAATTTAAACTGTAATCTATGTTATCCTCCATATATAAATTAATCCCTACTTCCCTGGTCTCGCCATATCTGAAAAGGACCTAATTTTATTAAATACAAAACAAAATATATATTTTCATAATAGAGTTTATTCCATAGGATTCAGTAATTCCACTTATATTTTTACAAATTGCTATTGAACAACTTGGCATTTTGAAGTAAATACTGAGCTTAACACCACGCGCGCTCTAGAAAAGAACTAATAGCCTCTATACCCTTCACTTTTTCTCTCTATTCTAATGCTGCTGTTTCTTTAATCTAATGCTTTTTGGTACACTATATTTTTAGTTTTATGTTCTGGCGCGTAAATAAATAATGCTGATGGTTTTCCGACACGGGAACAGGCGACATATAATTGGCCATGTGAAAAACATGAATTTTCTAGATTGATGCCACATACACTTAGCGACTGCCCTTGTGATTTATTTATTGACATTGCAAATGCAAGCCGCACTGGAAACTGTAAACGCTTAAAGCTGAATGGCATATCGTTCGGTATCATATGGATGCGTGTGATTAAAACATCTTCGCCTTTGTACTTCCCTTTCAAAATTGTTGCTTCGATGACGTTGTTCAATAATTTCTTCACCGCAAGCCGGGTGCCATTACACAGACGTGGCTGGTTTTTGTTCCGTAACATAATAATTACTGATCCGATTTTTAATTGCAGATTATGAGGTGGTAACCCGGGCAAATCCAGCGAATTTAAAAATTCTGTTGGATAATTCACAACTCCATCTTCATTAGTAACGGAATCAACTGATTTGTAATTCTTCTAGCAGAAAAGTACGTATTTTGTTTGTGCTTGCCAATGGTGTGACCGTTCGCGGCTGGTCGCAAGATCACCCATAAATGTGGTGGTGAAAATTCATTAGCCAACACTATGCAAAATTAAATATATACTTTTCAATATTTCTGAGAGATTTTCTTAATATTTTTTTCCGTAAGAACCATCCTTGAACTTCCACAAACATTTAAAAAAAAGAATTATCGAAATCGGTTCAGCCGTTCACACGTGATGCCGTGACAACGCGAAACGGGTTTCATTTTTATATATATAGATGTATGTATGAACGTTTTTTTTTGTATATGGGAAATTTTGGGTGTTTGTTTGGTTTTTTTTTGTTTTCGTTTGTATATTAATGTAGTAATATATTGTATTATATTTTGTGATACTATGTATACGTATATTTGTTTAAATGTGTATTATATGTGTGTATTCTTTCCAAAATAAAAGGAAACCTGTAAATGTGTGTCCGTTACGCAGTTTTTCTTTTTCTTGTTTCCCAGTGCTTAGTGTTAATTGTATGTCGTTATGGTAGTGCTGCTGTGCTTCCTTACACCTTTATAGTTTTTTTTTTGTCTTCGACTTTAACTGTAATACATGAATTAAATAAGTATTCAATATAGTAAATTTTTTATAGAGGTTAGTGAACATGTGACAACAGTAGGCGTTAAGTTGTTTGTGGTTTGTTTCTCTTTTTTTTTGTTTTCTTATTTTGTTTTTATTAATTTTTTTTTAAATACATATGTATAATATTTTTCTTGAATTAATTTTATTGTTGTTTTTTTTTTTAAGTGGTTTTTTTCTCGTAGTGAGTGGCGTGCAAATTCAACCGAATTCAACAGAATTCAACAGTGTACAAGCGAACACGGCGTCAAGAGTCACGCCGCGACGCCGTCTCTGCCAGGAATCAACTGGCTCTTCAAACGACGAAGGCGGACCACCATTGAGAAAATGCGCCGGAGTGAGGACATCCAGATCGGCAGGGTTCTCTGAAATGGGAACTAAAGGTCTGGAGTTAATAACTGCCGAGATGTGGCACACCAGCGTCCTCAGCTCGTCGAAGGTCAGAACCGCCGTACCCACAGCGCGGTAGAAATGATGTTTGGCCGTTTTCACCGCTGCCTCCCAAAGTCCACCGAAATGGGGCGACCGTGGAGGGATGAACCGCCAGTCAATCGTCTCCGAAAGGCAAAAATTCTGAAGGGAGCCTTGATGCTCGCTGCTGAGAAATAACCTTCGAAGTTCCAGAAGTTCATTTTTGGCGCCGACAAAGTTGGTGGCGTTGTCTGACCAAATTTGCTTCGGCTTCCGCCGGGTGCATATGAACCTCTTGAGTCCGCACAGAAACGCAACTGTCGAGAGATCCTTGACCAGCTCCAGGTGCACTGCCTTGGTTGCAAAGCATATAAACACGCAGACGTAGCATTAAACCGTGGGCTTGTTGCGACTATCCGACTTGTGAAAGAAGGGTCCTTAGAAGTCTATACCTCAAAAGCATGAGATCCTTCCAAGCGCTCCTTGGGAAGGTCCGCCATTATGTGCTCTATCAGCCGCGGCTTACTCCGAAAACATCTGATGCACCTGTTCACGGCATTGGTAACCGTCTTCCTCCCCCCAATAGGCCAATATTGGGATCGAATTGCATCCAGAAGAGCCCGAGGTCTGGCATGAAGATTGCTTTCATGGTAATGCGAGATAATTGCTAGAGATGGGATCTTGGAAGGATTTTCGGGTGGCGGTCATCAAAGTCCAATGACGAATTCCGGAGGCGACCGCCTACTCTAAGAAGTCCAAATTGATCCAGGAACGGCGAGGGCGATGATATGGGACTAGACGAGGAACTAGACGAGGAAACTCTTCCGAGCGTTTTTAGGGACTGCAGGTCCTCCCATAAATGCGCGCGCTGCACCAACCGCAGCATCATATGAGTACCCTCTTGAATGTGTGCGACGGTGAGCCCAGGATGACGAATTCCATAACAAAATTTGTAAAAGTGTGCAAATACTCGTTGCAGTGAGGGGTAAGAATTTGCGAATTTGGAGCTAGCAATTACATCCACGTACGGCGACTTTACGATGAACACACTTCGACGAAGCTCAAGCACCGGTTTGTCAGGACAAACAGCTGTTGGCCAATCTCTTTCAGGCCCCGTAAGATAGGCGGGTCCATGCGACCAGAGTGACGATTCGCTAAGCTCAGACGGCAGGGATCCTCTGGATAAGATGTCAGCCGGATTTAACGCTGTTGGAACCTACCGCCAAGCCGTGACATCTGTCAGCTCCTGAATGGCAGCAACCCTATTTGCCACAAATATGTTGAACCTGGCGGGCTCATCTCGGATCCAGGAAAGTGCCACCGTCGAGTCGCACCAACAATAGTAGCGTCCTTTAAATACTTTCAAGCCAACTATTTCCCTCATGATTTTAGCCAGAATATCCGCACCACAAAGCTCCAGCTTTGGTACTGTTATGGTCTTCAACGGAGCTATGCGCGACTTCGAACAAAGCAAATGGCTAAAACTTTGATTCCCTTTAGAAACCACATAAACGCACGCTCCATAGGCATCAATGCTTGCATCACAAAACCCATGCACCTCAAGATCAGACTCTGCGCTAAACACAAACCGAGGGAAACTCACATGACTTATTATTTCAAAACTGCGACATATATCAAGCCATTTCGTGTTATGAGTTTCCGGGAGGCTTTCATCCCAGGACAGCTTTTCCTTGCTGAGCTGCTGCAAAAAGATTTTACACCTTGTAATTACCGGACCGACCAGGCCGAGAGGATCGTAAAATTTAGCAATCGCAGACAAAACAGAGCGCCTGCAGGGTCTCAGTGGCGACTGAAAGGCAGAGAACGAAAACAATAGCTGGTCGGATGCGGGATCCCAAGCGAGACCTAAAGTTTTGGTGAAATCGCTACCATCTTCAAACTTCATGAATGACTCCTTGTCCTCCGCGGGCACACCCTCCAGCACAAGCGGAATGTTAGAGCACCATTTCCTTAGCTTGAGCTTGCCCTTCGCAAGAATGCCAGCCGTCTGTTGCATTATGCTGATAGCATCCTTTACCGTGCCTGAGCCGGAGATAAGATCATCCACGTAGAAATCACGCCGAAGGATTTCTGATCCAATGGGAAACGATGCCTGCTCATCGATTGACAACTGCTGCATAGCCCTTACGGACAAGAAGGAGGCTGGTTTGGTGCCTCCTCGCAATCTAGCTCCTCGCCTCGCAATCTAGCTCCTCCTTAGTGGCTTGAACTATTGGGCCGGGACAATTTTCTACATCCCAAAAGCGCTGCAGAAGTGAATCAAGTTCAACATAAATCCTGTTTTCCTTGCTGGCTGAAGAAGGATCGCGTGAAGCTATTAAGGCGCTACCGCAATGGGGCGCGCAGCCTCCAGACACAACCCAGCCCAGACGAGTTGTTTGAAACAGAGGCAGTCCTGGTAACAACTTTATCTGACCTACGCACAGCAGCTCATAAAACAGGGTAGCTCCTATTAACAGGTCAACACGTTGAGCTTTATAAAAATGCGGGTCGGCGAGCTGCAGGTTTTCTGGAATCTTCCAGTCCCCAATGTCCACATTAAAACTTGGCTGGCGATCCGTGATATTGGGAGCGATAACTGCTGTTATGCTCGTTGAGAAATCCGAAGCGACAGACCGAATCGCAATTTCTACCGAGAATCCATCAGTCGCGAAATTGGAATCCCCGATTCCAGTGACGGAGCCGGACGACCTCGACCTTTTGAGTTGCAGTTGATTTGCAAACCGAGAGGTGACCAAGTGCAGTTGAGAGCCAGAATGTAACAAGGCCCTGCAGGGAACGAACAGTCCCGACCGATTCTGCACTAGAACGGTTGCAGTGGCTAGCAGCACAAGGTCACTACCGAGATCCTGGGCAATTAGAGTAGAAGAAGTCGAAAGCGGGTCAGAAGGCTCAGTGTGGGAGCTTGAAGACACCGGAACATGTGGCTGCGAGGAAGGCGGACCATCCAGATGGAGCAGCGTATGATGCCTGATTCCACAGGTGCGGCAGCGGCTCGAGCTGCATTGCCGTAACTGATGACCTGCCTTTAGGCAATTTAGGCAAAGTGCTAGTCTCTTTGCCTCGCGCAGCCGATCTACTGGCGCTAAGTCTCTAAATTGCGGGCAATAATATATGGCATGCTCTGCACTATGGCAAAGCATGCAACCAAGAGAATTTTGGGTGGTAGCAACTAGCGTCGAACGATTTCTGCCCACCTGAACGCCTGGCGCATAGGTTGCCATGGCGCAATCCACGGCCTCCAAAGTCCTACATCGCTGTTCCAGGAATGCAGCCATCGATTCCCACGACGGAATAAGGTTGGCAAAGACCGGATCCTCCAAGCGCTCCTCCCACTTAGCTTGGCTCGCCGCATCCAGCTTTTGCAGCAGCACTTGAACTATGATGCAGCCAGCGATTTGCTCAGTGGTGCCCAAACCCTTCAACGCACGAATGTGAGCGTTAAATTTGTCCGACAATTCCCGAAGCGATGCCACTGAACCATTCCGTACTACCCTTAAACCCAGAATCTCGGTGATGTGCGCCTGAAAAACGAGACGCCGATTATCAAACCTTTTTTGAAGCAACTCTAAAGCCGCTTCGTAATTGCTGTTTGAAATCTCCAATGATCGGATAGTTTCCAGCGCTGAATCCCTCAAACATGACCGCAGATGTTGAAATTTCTCAATGTTGGAGAGGTCCGGATGGCTGTCGGTTATGCTCGTGAACATGGAGTAAAAATCAGCCCAGTTTGCGTAGCCTCCGCCAAACGTTGGCAGCTGCACAGGCGGCAACGGCATCGGCCTCGGCCGCGGCTGCGTTTGAGGACCACTACACTGGTGGGGCACAACAACTTCCGCAAGCGTTGAGTGCGGCGCGAAATGCACATTGCGTTTGGCTATTTCCGCGCGCACACTAGCCTTGAATTCAACGATGAATTCATCGAAAGACTCGCTCATTTCACTGCCAATTTCGTCGAAGTCCAATTCCTCCAGTTCTGTATGCAGAACATTAAAGGCACTTTGCAGCTCATCAATCTGCTCCAGCCTCACCGTAAGAGTGGGTTCTTCGTATTCCCTTAGCGTCTCATTAGACAGCGACGTTTGTAGCCTCTGCAACCTGCTGAACAGCGCATTGGCTTTGCGCTTTAAAAAGGTCACCCTGTTTTTTTCACCTTCAGCGGGCATAGCAACAAATCGCCTTTGATTCGGTTCAGCGGGAAGATGAGCACAAAATAGATGCCGAAAATGCAAGCGAGGTCAATGCACGCAACGATATATGTAGCAATGTATGTATATATGCAATGCTAGCTCGCTTAAACACAGCCACTATCACCGAAATCTCCACTCACTTGTCCAACCGATTGCGATTTAATGTATTTATATTTATTTATAAACGGGATAAGTGCATTAATTAATGCATGCAAATTAACACTATCACGTCGGGGTCACCAAATGTTTAGCTATTGAGCTTTTTCAATAGCTGTTGCGAATAATAAAAAACCGAAGAAAGTTTGTTTTTATTACGACAATTTTTTATTTTGCGAATTGTTATTCTTTTACGATAGCGATAATTGCGTAAGTTTGGTCTTTTCCGAAACACGAAGAATTGGCAACTGGCGGGCAGACAGCCGAAATGCAGCGCCCAAGCTTAACGTAGGTAGCTAACAACAACAAACAAGGAATGAGCGCCGTACAGATAAATGCGCGCGAGAGCAGCGGTTTGCACTATGGGCATCGCAACTGCTTATTTAATATTAAAGAATATGAGATATCATGCGGCTGCATGACCCAACAGTGAGTTTCAGCTAAAATTTTCGATTTCTTTTTTTCTAATAAAATAGTCGATGAGTCAAGTCGTGGAAAGTTCGTGTCGGAAAAAAATCATAACCTGCGGACGTGAGACTTTTTTTGTGCCTGGAAATATTATTAGAGTGAGTTTTCCTCCACACATTATCAGTGCGCGTATTAAGTTTTGCGTGTGTTTTTCAGGCAGAAATTTAAGCCGGAAATATCTTCGCTTGGCGTAGCCATCCCGCAGCAGCATCACCACACCACAGCCACAGGTTAGTGAATATCGGAGGAAAAGTGATCTGTTAGTTGACGCGAAGGCCTTAACTTCTTAGGCGGGCAGAAAGAGAGAAAATAACTTAGTCAGGCCCTCTAGTGGAGCGCCCTTTCCATCGAGTGGCAAAAGAGGAGAAGCAGCAGCAGCGGGACCGCAACCGGCGATAAGCCGGGACCCTAAGATGCTTATTTAAGTTAATTGCCAAAAAATGCAATAACTAAAGAGTACCCCAAAGTGAGGTTAAAGGCGCGGGGAAAATTTAGCGGGATGAAGCGAACATCTAAAAATCTAAATTAGTTGTCAAAATGCTAGATGAGCCTGTCTGACCTAACCTACATCGAAAAATTTTTTAATTCCCGAACCGCCATTTTGAACTGAGAGAAATGAAGTTGAATTTTTAAATGATGTATTACAAGTTTTCACAATAAGCTATAAAAAAAATGTTTACTCGAGGAGGAGTCTTAGTTTATATCACTTATGTATTTTTTAATTGTATTTAAATTGAATTTGGAAAAGTTTGTTTGCAGTCGTTTAAATCGAAATTTGAGTGACAGTATCCGAGCGTTCATTCATTCTCAAAGTATTCGTGGAAAATACCACGCTTTCATTTCAGCTCATCTGCGCCGGGAGATCGATCTTTCGCCGAGGAGTGAACATTTTTGTGAGTTTTATTTACAATAATTTTTATTGGAAGTATCCCAAGAAATACACTGAAAAAAATTACGGGAGGTCATCATTTTGATGGCGAACAAAATTTCAGTTTTTATTACACACCAAAAAAAATCATGGAAGCTAAACAGTAAAAGTAAATAAAATTGGGAATTTTTTTTATTTATTGTTGAACTTCGCTTTCCATTTGTTTTAAAAGAAAAGAAAGAATTTGAATGAACACACTGCGAATAAATTATTTGTTCCTAATGAAGTGGCGGAAATAGCCGATTGAATATATAATAATATATATTTAATTATAATATAATAAAAATATAATATAGTAATATATCTACACCCACAACTCCCCAACCACAACCACAATCCACGTCCCCTAAACATTCGATCACTTTGCGAGCCAACTGAAATAACAAAAACTTCCGCCCACACAATCGTCTCAGGATTCTCAAATTACTCCTATTTTTCGGAAGCTCCTCTCTTAACGGGAGAATAGACACCTCTCTTTTCGGGAGAATAGACGTTGATAACTTTATTCTCTTAAACTTCGCCCTTAAGGTATCCCAATTTGCCTATATAAACCCATACAGTAGTTCAGTTCTGAGTAAGTTATCAATCGCGATAATACTGCTAAGCCCACTTCAACTTCGATGGTGCCAAAGGCTCTAGTTCTTCCTTTATTGGAAATAATAATATAATAAATATTATTAAATACATAAAAAACCTAACTGTGTTCTTTTTTTATTAAACTCTCGGTCTGAATTCGTAAATTTCGCAGTCCGTAGGATAAATAGGAAAAATTGTGAGAGTTGTTTACAAATATCAATCTAGTGACAAAAGATCCTTGTACGACCAAGCGGATCTTGAACCATGATAATTGAACCACGCGAATCGGCGCTAAAGTGAACATAATATCGTAATACAATTAACTGTATTTATCCGCAAAAGAACTACGTATAATCGGTGGTTGACACACAATAGTGAAACCTACTGCATACGGTTAATAAAAGTGTAAATACAAAAATAAAAATAAAAATAAAATCATCAACCATGGCAACCGAGCAAGTCAAACTGTTATCGGAATCCCATCTGAATCAAGCCTTAAGCCAAATTAGGCAAATACTAACATTCAGCGGTAATACCCAAGAACTCAGTGACTTTATCCGAAGGATCGAGTTCATACTTCAGCTCTATCCATCAACGGAAACCAGGCAAAGGCATGTATTCTTCAGCGCAATTGAGATGCAACTTGCAAGAGATGCTCAACGAGTATCCCAGCTATCCGGAGCAACAACCTGGCCAACCCTAATGAATGCGCTCATCAGCGAATATAAAACCCAAACACCGTCGTCTTTACAACACAGCCTTCTGCGGAAGTATCCGTAAATTCGTCGAAGAATTAGAAATAAAATCATTCACGATATCGAATAAACTTATGCTTGAAAATGATATCAATAAGACCGTATTATACACAAATGCATTAAATAATACAATAAAAGATGTAATCATGAGAAAATTGCCCGATAGGTTATTTATTACTTTTGCTAGATTTGAGCACAACAAGAAGGTGTATACGAAATAACTTTCAATGACAGAACGAGACCCCAAATCCAATCCTAACTCAATCCAACCCCAAACCTCTAAGAATAAGGGCAACTATCAAAATTTCGTGAACAAGACTATGCATTATACAATTAAGTCAAATCCAAGCACTACTACGAGACCCTGCGAACCAAATCCAAAGTTTGCAAGAGAACTCACACAAAAATTAAATACACGGTAGAGTCCAGAATCTATTAGATTTTCAACAAAGAAGTAATAGTGCCTCAGACCCTCCCGTTAAACGACAGAGAGAAAGTGATATTGCCCAATACAGAATGGATACAGGATGCGATAATTTTCTTCAACCAGCCTCGGAATCAGAAAGCGATTCAGGGGAGGAGGAAACGCATTCTTTAAAATTACAATGAATAATATTACTCTCAAATGTTTAGTAGACACTGGTTCGTCAATTAATATTATGAAACAAAATTTCTTTAATTTCCAAATCAAACCTTCTAAAGTAAAAGTCCACACTATTAATGACATTATAACGTTGAACCAAAGCGTTTCATTGCAGTCAAGCAAACTTTGTCCTATTGAAGAAACATTCTATATTCACAACTTTTCAGAAAAATATGACTTACTATTAGGCAGAAGCTTTTTAGAACCAACTAACTATAAATGGCTACACATTTAAAATGTGGTACGACCACATCCAAACAGATGAGTCCAAGGCTAACAATGAGTGCCCCAGGTCATCTTACCCAGAGGAAACCCCTCTACACACACCAAAAAAGGAGAAAACCCTCCTGAAAATTAAGCGGAAACCCCACTTAAAATCAGATGAGTCAAAGGTTACCAATGAGTGCCCCAAATCATCTAATTCTGAGGAAACATACGCAGTAAAAGGTGAAAAACCTCCAGAAAATTAAGAGGAAAACCCACTTAGAACCAGATGAGTCAAAGGTCTCCAATGAGTGCCCCAGATCGTCTAACTCAGAAGAGTCCAAGACTACCCATGAGTGTCCCAAGACTTTTAAATCTGAGGAAAACCCTCTTATCACCCCATACATAGAAGAAGCCTTTCTAGTAACATCCTCTAACTACGACTTAGATGACGAGTTAAGAAAATCGAACGTATTCAAATTAGAACATCTAAATACAGAAGAAAGGCAACTTTCCCACGTTTTGCTTGAATACCGTGATATTCAGTACAAAGAAGGTGAAACTTTGGCCTTCACAAACATGCCATTCATACAAAACACGAAGACCCTATCTATAAAAAACCATATAAATATCCCCAAGCGTTTGATCAAGAAGTCAACAGGCAAATCAAAGAAATGATAGAACAAAACATAATTAGGAAATCTAAATCCCCCTATTGTTCTCCCATTTGGATTGTGCCAAAGAGAAGTGATGCTTCTGGCAAACCAAAATTTCGATTAGTCATAGACTATCTCAATGAAATAACCATTGACGACAAATTCCCTATTCCAGTAATGGACGAAATATTAGAGAAGCTTGGACGCTCTCAATACCTCACAACCATTGATCTAACTAAAGGTTTCCATCAAATTCAAATGGACCAGCAATCAATATCCAAAACAGCATTTTCAACAAAACATGTACATTACGAATATACTCGTATGACTTTTGGTATAAAAAATGCACCACCAACATTTCAACGCTGCATGAGCAATCTTCTAGAAGACTTAATTTAATTTGTTTAGTTTATTTAGATGATATAATCATTTATTCCACTTCATTGGAAGAACACAATCTAAAATTGGAAGTTGATTAATGTGAATTTCTGAATAAAGAAACAGAATTTCTCGGTCACATTATCACAACAGACGCTATAAAACCAAACCCTAACAATTATTAATTTTCCTATTCCTAAAACCACATTCCTTGGACTCTGCGGATTCTACCGTAAGTTCATTCCCAATTTTGCAAAAATAGCAAAACCTATGACGTCCAAATTAAAAAAAGGAGCAGTAATTGACACAAAAGATAATGATTACTTTTCCGCCTTCGAGAAACTAAAAGTACTCATCAAGTCTGATCCAATCCTAATATACCCCAACTTCGAAAAGAAATTATCGCTGACAACAGACGCAAGTAATATAGCCATAGGTACTGTATTATCCCAAGAGCATAAACCACCCTGCTATGCAAGCAGAACTTTAAACGAACACGAACTTAACTATTCGGCAATATAAAAAGAACTATTAGCTATAGTATGGGAAACAAAATATTTCAGGACCTACCTATTCGGTAGAAAGTTCGACAGATTAAGCGATCATAGGCCACTTGTACGGCTAAGTAACATAAAAGATCCCAATATGAAATTACAGAGATGGAAGATAAAACTTAACGAATACGATTATAATATTCAATATCTACCCGGTAAAGAAAATCATGTAGCTGACGCTCTATCTAGAGTTGAAATTCAGGAAAACTTCCTAGGAGAAGATGACCCAGCTTCCCTTTCCACAGCAGTTACTGTGCATTGTGCACAAGAAGACAACCAAAATGACATTTCAATAACAGAAAGACCTCTTAATTATTACAACAGACAATTCGAATTCATAAAAGACAATTTTGACGACATCCAAATAATAAAATATTTCCATAAAACCAGAATTAAAATCAGTTATAAAGAAATGACTGATACCCTTCAAAAGATATCATTAAAGAATACTTCTGGACTAAGAAAAGTGTTATTTACTTTCCTGATGAGATCGACTTTCAAATATTTCAAAATGCGTATAGTCAAATCATAAGTCCCGACAGTTTCACTAAAACTATGAAAACTAGTAGTAAACTAATAGACATTCAAACATACGCCCAATTTAAGAAATCATTCTCAAAACGCATAAAGAATTAATATACCCTGGTATAGAAAAACTCACACTTCAGTTCAAAGAACTTTACTATTACCCTGATTATCAAAAACTTATCCATAACATCATAAACGAATGGGAAATCTGTAACATCGCTAAAACTGAACATAGAAATACAAAATTAACCCTTGAAACAACCCCAGAAACCTTTACTCCCAGAGAAAAGTATGTCATGGACACCATATTTAATTAGTAAACAATAAACAATTCCTATCATGTATTGACATTTATTCTAAATACGCCTTCCTGATAGAGGTAAACAGTAGAGATTGGCTTGAAACTAAAAGAGATATTTTACGCATATTCAACGATATGGGTAAACCCATAGAAATAAAAGCCGACAAAGACTCCGCCTTCATGTGCATTGCACTTAAACTTAAAACCGTTAATGAAAAATTAATAATATTTAATTTTTTATTTTTTTTAATTTTTAATTTTAAAATTTAAAAAAATACTTTACATTGACAATCACAAAACAAAACGCAACACAACTGGTCGAACCCCATCAGATATCTTCATTTTTGCAGGAACCCCTACCTATAACACTCAAAAAATAAAATAAGCAAAATTGACAAACTCAATGAAAATAGACACGATTTTAACATAGACACAAACTTCAAAGAATCCCCTCTAGTTAGATCAAAAACGACTAACCCATTCAAAAAGACAAGAAATTTAAGACAAATAGATGATAAACATTTCGAAGAAACAAATAGAGGTAGAAAGATACACTATAAATCTAAGTGAAAAAAAAGAAAATTTATAAAAGTAAATATAATAACGATAATTCCAGGCCTACTCCCGAGCATGATATTCATGTTATGCCTCCTATCGACAATCAACACACAATACCTAAAAGTAACCCCTATCCAGTCCAAAAACGGCGACCTAATCTTTCAATCCGGATCAATAGATTTACCGACAAACCACGAAAATCATTACTTATCTATTAACTTAACTAAAACAGAAACTACTTATGAAGAACTTATTAAACAAACTCAACATTTTAATACCTCACCACAAATACAGTATCAGTATCAAGAAAAACTTAAAAGAGAAATGAACGCTATACGAATTGTAAAACGTAGCAAACGCGGTCTTGGTAACTTTATGGGAACAATTTACAAATACTTATACGGTACTTTATATAAAGAACTAACACTAAAAATAATGTACAAATAAGCGAACTTAACCACGTAATAGAAGTCATTAACCAAGGAATCGAATTGACTAATCATTTAAATAATAACTTTAAAGGAGAAAAAATTGTAAATTTAATAATTTTCAACTTACAACAATTCACTGAATACATTGAAGACATAGAGCTTGGTTTGCAACTGACACGCTTAGGTATCTTTAATCCAAAACTTCTAAAACACTGTTCATTAATCCACGTCAATTATGAAAAACTTCGAAATATTAAAACTTCAGCTTGGCTTAAATCTGATACGAACGAAATTCTGATAATATCCCACATTCCACGAGAAATAACCAAGTCACCCGTTTTTTAAATAATCCGGAAAAAGTAACATACAAACCGAAACAATACATGACTAATATTTTTCACACAATAATCAAACATACACGGCAAGTTCTCAAAGCTTAGTTGTAAATAAATGTATAATTGGTATACTAAACCAGGTACCAACACAATGTAGATACAGTAAAACACATTCTGATTTTGAAATAAAATATGTAGAACCTAATATAATCACAACTTGGAACCTTTCCAAGACTATCCTAAACCAAAACTGTATCAATAGAGAAACTATAATAGAAGGCAATAATATGATAAAAGCATTTAATTGTTCTGTCAAATTAGAAGAAATATTAATTACCAACACAATGTTAGACTATAATCAAACTATCTATTTTAACAATAATGTAACTAAACATGAACCACTCGAATACATTCAGACAAAGGAAATAATCGAGCAACTCAATCAGACGAATAATATCTTTCAATAAAAAAAAACCCTCCAATACCCCTGTATTGTACACTAATCTAAACGCCCCTGGAAGGGCTTTTTTCTTAAGTATGGGGAAGTAACATATCTACACCCACAACTTCCCAACTATAACCACACACACTATTGTAAACAATGACTCACACACATTAATGTCAAAGATCGAGAGACCTTCGATTATGCTTAGCTGTCATTTACGCACAGCAAAGTGTAAAGTCCGAAGTCCAAAGTCTAGACTCTGGGCCGAGCCAACGTCCACGTCCCCTAAACATTCGATCACTTGGCGAG
This sequence comes from Drosophila sechellia, assembly GCF_004382195.2. Classification (NCBI taxonomy): domain Eukaryota; kingdom Metazoa; phylum Arthropoda; class Insecta; order Diptera; family Drosophilidae; genus Drosophila; species Drosophila sechellia. The sequence continues at coordinate 25,418,244 of NC_045951.1, forward strand.
CCAACTGAAATAACAAAAACTTCCGCCCACACAATCGTCTCAGGATTCTCAAATTACTCCTATTTTTCGGAAGCTCCTCTCTTAACGGGAGAATAGACACCTCTCTTTTCGGGAGAATAGACGTTGATAACTTTATTCTCTTAAACTTCGCCCTTAAGGTATCCCAATTTGCCTATATAAACCCATACAGTAGTTCAGTTCTGAGTAAGTTATCAATCGCGATAATACTGCTAAGCCCACTTCAACTTCGATGGTGCCAAAGGCTCTAGTTCTTCCTTTATTGGAAATAACAATATAATAAATATTATTAAATACATAAAAACCTAACTGTTGGGTCATGCAGCCGCCAAAACTGTGCAGTAGACTAATTTCATACTTGTTAATATTTAAGCCAAATTATCAGTAGCATGCCCATAGTGCAAACCGCTGCTCTCGCGCGCATTTATCTGTACGGCGCTCATTCCTTTGTTGTTGTTAGCTACCTACGCTAAGCTTGGGCGCTGCATTTCGGCTGCCTGCCCGCCAATTGCCTTTTCGTCGTGCTTCGGAAGAGACCAAACTTACCTACTTATTGTCGCTATCGTAAATTATCGCTATTTCACAAAATAAAACTGTCGTACTAAAACAAACGTTCTTCGGTTTTTTTTTATTATTCGCAACAGCTATTGAAAAAGCTCAATAGCTCAACATTTGGTGACCCCGACGTGATCGTGTTAAGTTGCTTGCAGTAATGAATATATATACATTAAAGCGCAATCGGTTGGACAAGTGAGTGGAGATTTCGGTGTGTTTAAGCGAGCTAGCATTGCGTACATACAAACATTGCTACACATATCGTTGCGTGCATTGACCCCGCTTGCATTTTCGGCATCTATTTTGTGCTCATCTTCCCGCTGAACCGAATCAAAGGCGATTTGTTGCGATGCCCGCTGAAGGTGAAAAAAACAGGGTGACCTTTTTGAAGCGCAAAGCCAATGCGCTGTTCAGCAGGTTGCAGAGGCTACAAACGTCGCTGTCTAATGAGACGCTAAGCGGATACGACGAATCCACTCTTACGGTGAGGCTGGAGCAGATTGATGAGCTGCAAAGTGCCTTCAATGTTCTGCATACAGAACTGGAGGAATTGGACTTCAACGAAATTGGCAGTGAAATGAGCGAGTCTTTCTATGAATTCATCGTTGAAGTCAAGGCTAGTTTGCGCGCGGAAATAGCCAAACGCAATGTGCATTTCGCGCCGCACTCAACGCTTGCGGAAGGTATTGTGCCCCACCAGTGTAGTGGTCCTCAAACGCAGCCGCGTCCGAGGCCGATGCCGTTGCCGCCTGTGCAGCTGCCAACGTTTGGCGGCGGCTACGCAAACTGGGCGGATTTTTACTCCGTGTTCACGAGCATAATCGACAGCCATCCGGACCTCTCCAACGTTGAGAAATTCCAACATCTGCTGTTGGTGCAGCGCGCGCATTTATGGGAGGACCTGCAGTCCCTAAAAACGCTGGGAAGAGTTTCCTCGTCTAGTCCCATATCATCGCTCTCGCCGTTCCTGGATCAATTTGGACTTCTTAGAGTTGGCGGTCGCCTCCGGAATTCGTCGTTGGACTTTGATGGCCGCCACCCGAATAACTGCCACATCTCGGCAGTTATTAACTCCAGACCTTTAGTTCCCATTTCAGAGAACCCTGGCGATCTAGATGTCCTCACTCCGGCGCATTTTCTCAATGGTGGTCCGCCTTCGTCGTTTAACGAGCCAGATATAACGGGCCTAAACTATAATCGGCTTGACTCTTGGCAGCGCATCTCCTTTCTTCAGCATATATTTTGGTCGCGATGGAAGGAAGAGTACTTGACGTTGCTCCAGCAGCGTTCCAAGTGGCGCACCCCAAAGCCTGGCGCAGCCGTGGACAACGTCGTTCTTGTTAAGGACGAGAATCTACCCCCAATGAGATGGCCTTTGGCGAGAGTCATGCAGTTGATTCCTGGCAGAGACGGCGTCGCTCGAGTTGCAGAATTGAGGACCGCGTCTAGAGTAATAAGACGGGCAGTGAACAAGCTGTGTCTGCTCCCCCTTGAGGACTCTGTTGGAACACAAGCTTCCAACGGGGGGAGGATGTTGGGTCATGCAGCCGCCAAAACTGTGCAGTAGACTAATTTCATACTTGTTAATATTTAAGCCAAATTATCAGTAGCATGCCCATAGTGCAAACCGCTGCTCTCGCGCGCATTTATCTGTACGGCGCTCATTCCTTTGTTGTTGTTAGCTACCTACGCTAAGCTTGGGCGCTGCATTTCGGCTGCCTGCCCGCCAATTGCCTTTTCGTCGTGCTTCGGAAGAGACCAAACTTACCTACTTATTGTCGCTATCGTAAATTATCGCTATTTCACAAAATAAAACTGTCGTACTAAAACAAACGTTCTTCGGTTTTTTTTATTATTCGCAACAGCTATTGAAAAAGCTCAATAGCTCAACACTAACTGTGTTCTTTTTTTTTATTAAACTCCCAGTCTGAATTCGTAAATATATAATCAATTGAAATATAATAATAATAATAATAATAATAAATAATAATAATAATAATAAATAAATGCTTTGTTATAATTAGCAACCTGTACCCTTTAACCCTTTAATTATACCTTTCTTGAATAACTTTATAAACTTGTTTTCTGAATTCGCAAAAAAAAACGACAAAAACAAAAAAAAATAAACAAAAACCCTCTGCCTTTTATTCCCTCGACTTACTTTAGTTCGTTTTTATTTGTACCAATTTACTTTCTTACCAAGTACCAAAGGGGCCACTAGAGTCATGCTTTTAAGGAAAGTGGTCATAGGTAGGGCAGGGCAATCCGCGAACACGATTCCACTGGTGTTTCGCAGGCTACAAATTCTCAAGCTTTTCTGTTCTAGAACTGCCCCCTTCCGAATATATTAATTTGCTTCCTCCGATTTTGTGTCCTAGCTCCTCTATTCTGTTGTTGTAAGCACACTCAATTCTTGATCTTATTCATTAATGTATGTAGCGAAAAGGTATATGTACAAGCAAGACCACCACACCCAACGCCATGAGCTAGATAGCCAAGATATCATCATCCGTTTCTTCGATTTTCTTAAGCACAGAAAATATTATTGACACACGCGTGCAACATTTTTCTGGTATTTATAGTTCTTGAAGGGCGAACAGACGAACAGAAAGTTAGATAAACTAACGGACATCCTGATCACACACTAAAGATTAAAACAGCTGTGCTCGCTCTCTATTGAGAGAGAGGAACACATCATAAAGGGGAATTCAAAATCTTTCCTTTTGCACACAGCAATGTATAAGAGTGATAAATAAAATAACTCAAATTTATGATGAGCTGCTGCTGGCTGCGGGCTGCTTCAGCTTCCTTCTACCTGATACCTAATATGTACTTTTCAACTAATCTACTATACCCTTTTGCTCTACAAGTAAAAAGTTTGAGTTTTAGCAAAACGCTAAGCAAAAGGCGCGAAAGAGATAGAGAGAGGCGTGCCTAGATGCCACCGCAGCACGTCTGTATAGATAACGAAAAATATTATTGCACACCTGAAGTATCCAATGTGGAAGTTCAATAAATTTAAGGTTTACTGGCGGCTACGACACCCGTCATAGTGATTTTCATACTTTTATGACTGAAGCATGTTTGAAATGATACCGTTAAAATAAATAAAAGTAAACACTGTGGTTCGAAAAGTAGATTCGAACAATACGCCACCTTTGGACGGTTTCTGCTTTTTGAAGCTAAATAAAACAGCCCGCTTGTATAAGTAAACGTTTCAATCAATGCTACTATTAAGCCAGCTTCTTGCAGTGGGGCTAGATGTTAGTTTCAAGAATTGGAAGAAGTAATAGAGGAGTATGGTGCAGTGGTCGGGCAACAAACAATTAATCGGATTGCTTTAAAAATTTTGTATCTGCCGATCATAGCAACATTTAAGGATTTGCTGCAATCGACAACTGATTAAGTCCTGATGAAGTCCTTTTGATCACTTCCCGAATGCTACGGGTCATGCCTTTTATGCAGGCAACTACCAGCGGATATTTTGCGCCTTGGAACAACTCTAACAGCTTATGATTATGATTACCTGACGGCTTTTGTGTTGAGAGCAGACATTATATATTGTTTTTTTTTTTGTATTCTTTAAAAAATCAAAGCTTATTTCGGGAAAAGTGAAAGTGTTTGGAATATATCTTAGTGGATCATTATTTTAATTTATTTTTAGAGAATGCTATAGTCGAGTTCCCCGACTATCACATATCCGTTAGTGTTCGAAATTTCATAATTTATCTGGGATATCGACAGATATTTAAAAAATTTTCAAAGGTGTGGACGTGACCGGTTTGGTCGTTTTGTAAGTGAAAGGAGGGGCGTGAATATGAATGAAAAATAAAACGATGGAAAATCTAAACAGTTTTCGAAAGTGTGGACGTGGCGGTTTTGGGCGGCTAAATGCGTTAGACTAGTCTTGGCAAAAAGTTTTTGGCAAACCGATAGAAACTTACAAGACTAATAAAATTATGAAAAAATATCCAGCAATTTTTTAAAAATGAAATTTACAAGACTAATATCAATTCGTGGCATTTTTTTTGCGGTTCTTTAAAGCCAGCTATTAAAAATCTTATTAGCTCAACAAGCTCTTAGAAAAGATTTTTTAGTTTTAGTAGTTTTGTTTCCAAGAGAGTGTAGCGCCTTCACTATTTGGGCAATATAGGCCTTTGGAAAGCAGGCGTAGAATGTTATGTTTTATGTGTTCTATGTGCTTACGTGCATCAACTCCAGAGCGAAAAAATATCCAGCAATTTTTTAAAAATGAAATTTACAAGACTAATATCAATTTGTGGCATTTTTTTTGCGGTTCTTTAAAGCCAGCTATTAAAAATCTTATTAGCTCAACAAGCTCTTAGAAAAGATTTTTTAGTTTTAGTAGTTTTGTTTCCAAGAGAGTGTAGCGCCTTCACTATTTGGGCAATATAGGCCTTTGGAAAGCAGGCGTAGAATGTTATGTTTTATGTGTTCTATGTGCTTACGTGCATCAACTCCAGAGCGATCTGCTTATTACTGAGAATTCGACAGATTTGCTGACCCTGAAGGCAGGTCATTTTTTTGTAAGACAAAGTAAAGCAAATAGCAGTGGTAAGCTCAGAAAGCTTGTGCATTCGGATCTTCGCCGACAACCCAAATCCAATAAGACCAAGGATGCTATGGTGGGCCGCACGATGTGTCGTCCGTTACTGTTCAAATTTCGTCCCAGTCATGGCCAAGTACTTATCTATCCTACTGCTGTCCGCGGCACTTGTTGGAGCTGCCAAGCCGACCAGTAGTTAATAAGGATATTGTGAAGCTGTCGCTGTGCCAGTATTTGGGAAAGTATGTGGTGGTACTCTTCTACCCACTTGACTTCACCCCAAGAAAGGGTTCGTTCGGCCCCATTGATTCTTTTAATTAAAAGGCTTTTTGTTCTAGTATGATATTTAAAACAATTAACTTACCCTTCGTATAAAATCGTAGATCGATCCTTTGAGTGCGTAAAATACAAAAATTATGAGGACACGTTGAATTTGGTTTTTTATAGTGCACAGCTTAACATAAAATAACAATTTGTAATAAATATTTACTTAATCACATGATATATATAACCATTCTTAACATAAACTAATTGTAAACTATTTTATTAATGTGTTTAAAAACGTGCAAAAATAATTACAACTTACAGGTATTTATACTGTGCTTGTTTCTATTACTAAATTTTTTACTTCATTATTTAATCTCTTATTTCGTGGAAGTGGACTGGGTCGGCTACCTAATTTATCATTGCCAGGGGTAAATACATCACATATAAAATTATTGTGTTGAAATGAATTCCAAAATAAATATTTTTAAGATTATTAACAAATTGTTGAATACAAAAGCTGTTGTGATTGTGGAACTTCAAACGTATAACAACAAGGCAAACTAATATTAGTATTAACAGCAGTAAAATGATGAAAATATACTTTAATTTGTCACTTTGTGTATTAACAGAATTATGTGTCGTGTTCGCAGGCATTCCATTATATTGTGTAGGTGGTGCGCTAATAGGACCTAGATATGGGTGCAAATATTCTGTAGTTAAGGCAATATCAGAGCACGAACGAAATTCTTCTTGTGGACCACATCCAATAGCTCCTATACCATTGCTACACATACCCCAATTATTGCCTGCAACATAACGCCATTGCAGAACACAGTGTTCACATGTAAAATCTGCAATGTTATTGAAGTAGTTAATTTGATTATATTAACAAATTTTTTAAGAATTACGTTTAAATATCTTGCTGTCGACTATAGCAGTCTCCTTTGTTATACCCGTTACTCGTGGAGTGAGAGGGTATACTAGATTCGTGTAAAAGTATGTAACAGGCAGAAGGAAGCGTATATATAATTGATCAGGATCAATAGTCCAGTCGATCTGACCATATCCTTCTGTTCGTCCGTCCGTATGAACGCCTTGATCTCACGAACTTTAAAGGCCAGAAGGTTTATATTAGGCACACAGATTCTAGAGACATTGACGCAGCGCAAGTTTGTTGATCCTGCCACGCCCACTCTAACGCCCACAAGCCGAACATCACTCGCTCCGCGAGTGCTCCGTGCGGGCTCCGGGCAATTACAAATGGAGTACGCGATCAGCAGTTTGGTTAGTGCGCGTGCAAACTACCGGGATATGACCTGCAATTCAAGAGTTTCACTCCGTGAGAACTGCTTGTGTTAACTTCTCCGCCTTTGAAGAGGTCGCGGTCCGGGGAACCCACTTGCTCCACATCACTGTTAGCTCCTGGCTTTGTGTGGCTCCTGGTCTTGAGGTGGTGGTAGCTCAACCAAATGGTGGAGCACAATAGAAAGGCAGCAAATAGGAAGCAGCAAGGCGAAGGAATTGCTGAGGAGGGACCCCAAGGTGAGCTTCTCTCTAAGAGTCCCGATGTGCTGAAGGTTCCTCAGACTTAGTTCGTGGAGAAGTGGAAGGCTTAACCTATTCTGATGAGTCGTGACATTTACAGAGGCGATGACCGACACAGCAGTCCCATTGAGGGCTACCTTTTCGGTGTATGTTACCAGGTAGGTACCCGACACTTTCTGGTCTTTCCCTTGGCTGTCGGTTATGGTCACGTTGGCATCATTCACAATGATAGTGCCGTGATCCACAATGGTCACCGAATCCAGGTGGCCGGGAAATGTAGAGCAGTGTCCAAAGTCCCCGGAAATTATCTGCTGAGCGCAAGTGCCATTCTGCAGGTCTTTGCAGAAAGTGGCGCCGACCGTCGTCTTGCAGTTCCCGATGTTGGTGTTCCGGGATCTGCATTTCGCCACCAGATTTCCGTCCTCGAAGTTCAAGAATCTTAGGGTTAGGAAATTTATTTAAAAAATGTAAAATTTCTGAATTTCTGAATTTTACTTCTAGTAGCTCTATAGGCTGTCAATAGGCTGTCTGTCTCTAAATTCGCCAATATCGGTTTCGTCTAAAATTGATGGACTTACAATGTTTAGTTTTGCTAGGGTTAAGCCCATAAGAATATTTTCTAAATCTGTAATGACAATTCTATTTTTAGCTAAAATATTTCTAGTAAGTGTGTTTCTTTATCTGTTTAAGTTTTAGAAATTTGGTTCATTGCTGTTGCAAGTTCATTCAATCGTGATATTGATATTTAATTCTGTTTGGCTTTCTTCTGTTCTTATTAACTGCTCTTGGTTGAATTTTATTTCTTCCCAATCGTTAAAGTCGGGGGTACCGGCAATGATCTTCAGTGCCGTTCCGATCAAATTTAAACTCCTAGCAGTCCTATGGTGGAATCTTAGAGTGGCTACTAATTTGCGAATGTGTGTCAAGTACGTCATAATTACTGGTGTCCGGTGGTCGTCTGTAAATGTCCTTGTCATTGTCTCTGTCTGGTCGGCGTAGTCCTCGTACGTTATTAGGTTTGACGAGTGTTGCAAGTATCCGTACGATTCCCAGATGACGATTTCATTGGCCTCTATTGGGATGTAGTCTGCGTTCGTATAGTCATTAAGTCGTACCGTAGCGTCTGTCTTAACAGCTATTAGTATAAGAATTGGAATGGGATACCGTAACCTAAAAAGATATAAAAAGATTAGAAACGGGGTCAGGACTCTTGCGAAGATGTTTATTGTAGATTGTCCTTGTGGACCACCCTCCCCTTTATTGGGACCGTGGTCCCCAGATCTGCCTCTGTGGTTTCTTCCGAACATAGTGGGGAAAGCTTGTTCCCTAGGCGTTTGTTGGTTTTTAAGAACACCTTTTCGCCAACTTGATAGTCCTTGTAGGTTCTACCTTTATTTACTCGGTCAAGGGTCGTTTTCTGTGCCTCTTTAATTTTTTTGCTGATTTTTCCTTCGAATCCCACAGACCTCGAGGGGATAATTTCTATCGGTTTTTCATTAGTAACTGAGTGAATTGAATTGTTGTACTAGTTGGTTGCCAACAGAATCAATTCGGTTGTGTCATTTAGGCCAGTTTCCAGCTTTAAGCATCTGGCTATTTCTGCCAGTGTACTGTGAAACCTTTCTACCTGACCGTTTGAGGTGCTGTTTAGAGGCGGGGCGTTGGAAATGGTGATATGAAAATGATTTAGTAACAATGGACGTAAGAAAAAGGGTTCCATCTGTTGTAAAGATGTCGATATGGAGGATGTCCCCCACATAGGAAGGTATAGGTGTTTCTGCTACCGCTTGTTTGGATGGATGACGTTTGTATTCAGCCATTGAGCAGGTCTTGCAGTTCAAAGTGGTTTCTGTTGCTAACCGTAGCATCTTAGGGAAAAAGTAGTCCCTCAAGATTTGCTTTACGTTTTCTTGTGCTGCTCGGTGAGCTCTGTTGTGCTCTATTATAACAATTTCTCTCTTTTTTTTTTTTTTTTTTTATTATTCGACTTACGGTAGGAAAATTAAAATCTAACGATACCACCTACTGTCCGTAGGTGGCATGCACGATTCATAAGCCCTATTGCAATTATGCCTACGTACTAAAACAAAAACCTCCGCGTGCTCTTCAGTCCTTGCTCGCTCACCGGGACTTCCAATCAAGGTATGACTTCGGTGAGCGGGATGTGAGGCCAGATCGCACTCCCTCCCTTCAGTGTAGTCCATGAGGGCTCCTCCTTGCTCATTTGTATCCGTTATGTCCTGCAAAAAGCTTTTCGCATGCTTGAAATTGGTGCTTGGGAACAATTTAACTAATCGGTGCTGGATAAATGCAAAGATCGGTAGGGAGCAATGTATTGCGTTAACTACTTCAGCATTTACCACGTCTTGTAATGCATTAAGAAGATTTTCTCGTTTAGAAATCCTTATTATGTGTCTCACCTTGCTTTTAAACAAGATGAATGTGTCTACAGAAAAACTGTTTCCTTCTTCGATTATTATTTGATTTCTGAAACAGTTTACCGGGTTGTCCGTTGTGTCAATAGTGTAAGTTAGCGACTGTTCGCTGTGTATTGTTGCTACATCTGACTGTTCGTCATTTAGAACGTTTATCTTTTGGCGAGACAGCGTGTCTGCAACAAGATTTTCTTTGCCTGGTTTGTAGACCAATTTGGCGCCGTGATCATCGATAATTCCCTTCCAGCGTTTTAGTTTCGCGTTATGGTTTTTATCCGAGACGGCAAAGGTAAGTGGTTGGTGATCGGTGAAGATCCGCAACCCTTTTACACCGTATAAGTAGTTTCGGAGGTTTTTCAGTGCCCAAACTATGGCGAGGAGCTCTCGCTCGTTGGTAGCATAATTTTTTTCACTATCTCTAAGGGCGCGTGATATCATTGTGATCGGGGGGCCGTCTTGAGATAGTACCGCTCCTACACCAAAACCTGACGCATCCGTTGTCAAATCAAATGGTCTCTTAAAGTCTGGGTATGAAAGCAGAACGTCTTCCGATGCCATAATTTCTCTCAACCTGTTGAACGTTTCTTGCTGTTCTTTGGTCATATCGATGTCGATTTTCCTTGACTGATATTTGCTTGCTTTTCCATTTTCTCCCTTTAGGATATTCGTTAAAGGCCATGCGATTGTCGCAAAGTCTTTTATAAAGCACCTATAGTAGCTTGCTAGTCCCAGAAATGATCTGAGTTCGAAAAGCGTTTTAGGTAAAGGGAATTCTTTTATGGCTTTGACCTTTTCAGGTGAGGTTCGTAGACCCCCTTGCGACACTATGAACCCCAAGTATTCAACGCTCTTTTTGAAGAACTTTGATTTCTCCTGGGATACTCTCATGCCTGCCTCCAAGAGTTTTCTTAAAACCCAATCCACGTCCTTAACGTGGTCTTCCTTTGTTTTGGAGAATATTATGACGTCATCGACGTACACGTAGCATATTTTTGAAATTCCATCTCTTAGGATATCGTCAATGGCCCTTTGGAAAATGCTTTTTAAGCCCAAATGGCAATCTACAGAATTCGTATTTGCCGTTATTTATTGAAAATTCTGTCTTTTCTCTATCCTTTTCCGCCAGCTCTATCTGATGAAAGCCTGACTTAAGGTCGAGAGTTGTACAAAATTTGGACTCCCCCATATTCGACAGTATTGTCGAAATTGTTGGGATAGGGTATTTATCGTCGGCTGTTCTCTGGTTTAGTTTCCTAAAATCGATAACTAGTCGTTTCTTTTTTACCCCATTTTGGTCTGTTCCCTTTTTATCTACAACCCAGGTCGGGTTGATGTAGGGAGATTCGGATGGCCTTATTACGCCGTCCGCTAGAAGTTGTTTAACCTCTGCATTGACGAATTCGGTCACACCCATGGGATGCGGGTATGATTTTGAGTATACCGGCTTCCCATCTGTTTTAGTATTTATATTGAATGGTAATGCCTCGTCTGGGTCAGCGAAGGCTTTGTGATTTTTAACTATCATTTTATCGAACGAGTTTTTAATAGCAAGAGGAACGTCTCCATCATCGATTTTAATGAAGTTAACGTTTTCCGCCCTAGCAAACTGGATCTTTTCAGTTCCGTTACTAGTATTTAGAACATTTCCGGTAAAATCAAGTTTCGCATTTACTTGTTTCGAAACCAATAATACCGTCAAAGTCTTTAAGATTGTTCAGAATAAAAAAGGGTGTCTTTACGTTAAACACCGAAACTATACATTTTTTATCGATTTTGGTAAAGCCATGAATTGACTTTACAGTAAAGGGTTTTTCCGCTGCCACGACGCCTTTCAGCCCCGGGAGTGGAGTAATATAATTTTTTGAGGTGCCTGTATCTAGTAATAGTTTTATTTCTCCTCCTGCCACCGTACGTGTAATGTAGGGGAGCAGGGTCTTTACCCTAAAAAATTGCAGGAGTTCTCTGCATCCAGCTCGTCCTGTATTTCTATGTCGCTTGCCTGGGCAACGGAGTCATAATCTTCTTCGTCGGTGTTTTGATTTTTTGCTGAGACCGTGCCGACCGCCCTCTTTGCCATGTTGTGGTTTGTTTGGACCGGGAGGAAGGGTCAACTTCCATTGGCTCTAGCGCCGGTTGGCTTTGGCCATTACCTGCACTGTTGTGTGGCCCTTGCTTAAAGGAACCGCTTTGATTGTTTGTTCCCTTTAGAGTTCTAACAAAATGGGGGTTCTTTTTAATCGCCCCCGAATTTTTGTTGGGTTCTCCGTATGACTGCGAACTTTTCCAACCTGCTTGTTTCTGGTTGTTTGGCCTATAGGCTCTTTCTTCGTTATGTCGTTACTTGACTCAGCTTCTTGAGCTAACGCCAATGCTGATGGCAAGTCCCGCGGTTGTGCCGGAAAAACGGCAATTTTTAATGATTTCTTTAAGCCAGATATGAACGCGTGTAAAGTCATCCCTGTGCTGTTCATTAAGGACGGCCGCTGCGGCTGCGTCGTGTGTCATTATTGTTTTGTTTGTAAGAAGCGTTAGCTTCCGTTCTATCTCATCATAGTATTTGAGTAGGGGTAACTCTCCCTGCCTTGACAAACTTAATTCTTGTTTTATTACGTGTGTCGGAGTTTTGTCCGCATACGTGAAGTCTAAGCGCGCTATTATGGCGTGAAAATTAAATACCGTGTTAAATGAGGCTAATAAAGCAGACGCTGGGCCTCTTACTTTATTTTTTAGGATTCCGACGGCCTGATAATGTCGGCTGCTACCTTCGTAAGGCGCAAATATTTTGTAGGCTGCAGTGGCGGCCTGTCTCCAGGAAACATAATTTTCCTTCTTACCGTCAAATTCTGGAACAGATTTGACCATATCAAGGGGCTCACTACACTCAATGTTTGGATTCAATTCGATTCCTTGGAATGTCTGGATTTTCGTTTTTTTATCTTTAAGTAAACTTAACTCCCCCAAAATTGTGGTTAGTTTTGCTTCGAATAGTTCTTCCTGCCTTTGAAGTGCGCAGGCTATGGCAGCCTCCATATTCGCAATTTGTTCCGCCTGCATTTCTGTTGCCCTACTGTTTGACGATATTTCAATTCTATTTATTTCTGGCACTTTTCTGTGTAAAAGTTCTAGGACTTCTTCGTCTGAGGAAATGTTCCCAGTATCCTATACATGAGACAGTTCTTTATGTAAAAAATTTTGCAGGTGTTATAGAACTAAATCAAGAGTTTGTAGAATATTAATTATAAGTATTTTTTGTATTTCTTAGCAAGAGTTAAATATCAAATTAATTTGTGGTTCGCTAAAATTTCAACTTCACAACTTGCTGGATATCATTTATTTGGTGTATTTTTATTTTTTATTTGGATTTTCTAGCACATGATAATGTATTTATTAAGTTTTAAGCTCAATATTTTTTATTTATTGGCGAACTTTTGGACAAATAGCCTACTCACATGTTAATAAATTAATTTTATTGTCGAGGTGTTTTGCCGACGGCTTTCTTTCGCCACCAGTACTGCTGCTGTCGTCGCTGCCGATGTCGCTTCTGCCTCTCTATTTGGTTGAGAATTTTCCGCTTGGTGAAAGTTGGGACTTGTGTTTTTTCCTTTCGATCTTTCCAATTTATGGAATTTTAATTTTGGTGATTTAAATTTTTTTTTTCTTTTTACTTCGGGCGATTGTTTTTTGTCCGCGAATTCCGTCTCGCGTGAGTCCCATTTCTTCGTTGGGCGACAATTATAAGTCGTTCGTTTATTTTAATTATATTTATTTACCACTCTCCCGTTAGGGCGAGGGTCACAATATTCTGGTATTTATAATTACATAAAAAAATACTTACACAGATTATAATTGCAGGTTTTTCTACCAAAGTAAGATTCTGATCTAGTGTTAAAATATATTCACCTGGTAACAGTGCCAAAATTTCATATATGCAACTTCCGTTCCGAGGATAAAATCGGTTATCTAGATCTGATTTATTTGGCTGAGAAGGAGATCCATTAAGAATTGACAATACATTTTTATCCAAGCATGACTGCTTAGCATTTGGATTTGGGCATATTCGAAACTCAAAATATCTGGAAATATAATTATGTATATACTGATTTTAAGCAACACAAAAAAATTAGTTACCCCATATGACTAGCTGTCAATTCTACACGAATCGTCATTTGAGATCCAGGCAAATAGCTTCGCACAATTAAGCCTTTTCGCCAGTGGCCACCATATTCGTGGGGTCGTGGTTCTGGAACATCCCACGCGTCTCCACATTCTCCACATTTACCGCCGTTTCTTTGCCATTGCCGGCTAAGCCCTCCGCAGTATAGTTCATGGTCATTATAGTCTGGTGGTGTTTGAAATCCAAAACGCCAAGCTGATGCTCTACTGGGTGGTTCGACCAGTCTGCCATGGCCACTACACGACATTACAAAAATTGAAGCAGCAAAAAAGAAGGCAATGTACCACTTCACTGCAAATACCATGTTCGTTCCCGGCATAAATGCTTTAAGTCGGGAATTCAAAATATTCATTTAAATATAAACAAAGCTGAATTATCATATAAATTTTTTTATAGTCCACGATTATTATCAAATATTAACGAGTTCATGATTAAGTAATATAATCATAATTATTAATAATTATTAATTAATAATTAATTATAATTATAGGTAATAATGGTAATATCTTATAGGTAGCTTCTAAAAAATTGCGTATTTAAATCTGCAGAAATAAATAAGATTTACGTTATGCCTATAAATGTAATGATCTTCTATACCTTTCGTAAAACAACAGTTTTTTTATGTTATGTTGGGTGCTTAGATTATGGATTCTGGAGAGTAAAATTACTCAAAGAATTTAAAATATAAAAGAATCTGTGGAAGTGGAAGTTTTTAAAGCTAATTATGTAGACTTATGGATATGTAACTCAAGCCGTTTCCAACTTCCTGGAAAAAGACATAACAATATAACTCATTAAAAGTAGGTATGCCTTCCGAGGAGAAGAGTTTTCATAGAGTACAGATTTGAATGGTGCTTAACAGACTTAGTCAAAGCTGATCTAGGAGGATAGAATAGCTTCGTCCGTTGTAAAATATTTAGTTTAATCACGAAGCCCGACAGTTGCCAATTTTATTTAACAAGTTCTATTTGGAGCTTTGCAATATTTAAGCTTTTATACTGTAAATGGGATACTTTTCTCAGGGATCCTCCGTAACTACTTTTGATTTGTGAATCACCAATAAAACTATTAAGTCAAAGCATTCTCTACGTGATCTACAACATAAACAAGAGAGAACGCTATAGTTCAGCTCCTCCACTATCAGATACTTCTGTCGAGGCTAGTGGGATTGCTAAAAAGAAATTAGACGCGCTAATTTAGTGATAAACTGCTAAACATATCTGAATTTTTAGAGAATTGAAAGCCGTTGCATTTTTAGCCGGTGTATTTTGAGTTAATCCTTTATTTGGGGTCTCTCATTACAGAATATGTCTTCACTTAATTCAAATTCAAACTAAGAGAGGTTTTCGTTTAACATCAGAATGCATCGTTTTTAACTTTTATCGTTCATCAACGTTCATCTCAAATTGGTAAAAGTTAATTATTGGTGGATTTTATATATATATTTGTTTATAATATTGTTTATTCTTTACTAGGTATTTTTTTCGCTAATTATCATTAAAGAATGACTTACGTGAAGATCGTTGTTAAGCTAAATAATGTTTGTTTGTATACTTCATGTCAACACGGTTCGTTAGGTTTAAACTAAAATTCGTGCTACTTTTTGTTATTTTCTATTCCATAAAATGGGATGAGCTTGAACTGGCTCTGCTCAATTGACGACTACGTGTATATTTATAAATTATTGTATATTTAACAGCTCTCACTTACTTGAGATGTACCTATACATACAGTATTAATAATAAGGCTCGTTTTAAAAGTCACTCAGATCTTAAAACATATGTCGACTCAATTTTGAGTTTCAAGTCACTTCAAGGAGCGGATTCCCTCTATTTCCCTTTTTATATACAATGTTTTTTCTTCTGCTATATATTTTATGGGAGACCAGTATTTAAAATTTGTTTTTAATTGTTCAAAAATTGTTTAACTGATCTGGATTAAACTTTTTGAAGACAATACACATATTAAACCGACATTACGATTTTTAGTTTGATGAGCTGTTTACTTGGCAAATAATTGTCCTTAATGTTTTATGAATGTTCATATTGGCAAAGTTAAGGACAGAATTGGTATATTAGTTTGATAAGAATCATTACAGACTCGATCTAGTCATGTTAGTCAAGATCTTTAAACTAATAAGCTAGAAATAACAAAAGCTAAAATTTTATCGTGCACTATGTCTAATCGTCACACCGACTCTTACGTTTTGTGCAAATCCATAGAAATTTATTATTTTAAAATAATATGAAAAATATCAAAACATACTACATAGATCCGTTGAAAAGTATTAAACAGGCAGAAGGAAGCGTTTACAGCTATATGAAGGATATTTATGTACATATGTAGGAATCGGAACCAAGCTCGAAGAGCAAATATGCCGTGAGACGCGGAGTGGTCTTCGGTTCTAATAACGCCACAAGAGAGCATGAGAGAGAGAGAGAGAGATGAATAAAATTGATGGGGAGTCGGTGCCGAGATCTCAAGCGTAACACATGAACCACACATTGTTGTAAACTCTTTAAAGTTTAACCACACGTTATGCTAAATGTTAATAATAATATATTAAACAATTATAATAACACAACGTCGCCGTAGGAGTTTTATGCCATTAAACGGAACATTGGGCCACAATTTTGGGGCTCAACCAGGTTATTTGCAAAAATCAGTCATCAAACAAGGTTGTGTGTAAAAAGTATGTAAGCCTTTGTGCTATGCGGTGGTGTTGGCAGTAATTAAAGAAATTATAAAACTCTGGTGCAAAATTTGCAAAGAAAACGATTTGTGTGGGATCGAGAAGGCAAATTTGCGAATTGCATGATATTGTGAAATTGTCTTGCTGCAACGTGATGGAATGACAGAGAAACCGACTCTAAGAGAATTGATGTGAGCAACCTAGAAGGCGATTGATCAGCGAGAGTACCAAATCGGAGAGCAGCGTAACGACTTTGTGGTGGACGTCAAAAATCTAGAGACAGGATTGTGGACATAGTCAACTGGACAAGGTGCAAGGCGTTAATCAGTTTTGGTGGATGGCGGATAGCAGAAGTTGTGCATCAGCAGAGAACTTCAAGTGGCTAGTAAAAGCAAGTAAAGGAAGCGGAGCGATAACAAGGCGGTAGCGATCTACAAGAATGTTGGGAAAGTTGTCACTAGTCTACAAGAGGATCTGAAGAGGTGGCGCTTGGATATGCAAAGTGGCAGCTAAGATCGAGAAGGCCAAGGTAGAGCAGTATTGGTAACGCGCTGTGTAGGGAAAGAGAAGGAGAAGAACGAGTTACAAATATATCTGGAGAAGTATTGGTGACGCCGAGTAGCTGGAAAAAAGAAAGATCTGGAAAAAAACGAACTCGTCATATAGGGAGAAGTATTGGTGAGACAACGAGACCGAATTTGTATTTGTGAGTTGGCGAGACACTCAGATAGTTGCAACATTGGCAACTGGCAGCAAACTTAACGAGTGGCGGTAGGCGATTGCAGCAAACTTTCATTGGCCAAGTGGCATTTTTGATTTAAACTGTTATGTTTGATACCTTACATTACCTTGATATTTAATATAATATTCTAAAGGTATTTTCTAGAACTATAGTTAAGTTTGAAAATGAACAGGCAAGATTTAGGCACTGCCAGTTGCAGAGGTTCGAGAAAAATTAACAGAATTGGGACTTAGCAGAGATGGAACGTGTAACGTGTAACGAAATAAAGGGATGGAAGACGAGAGTACCTGTACTTGCTGGTGTACGCTTTAAAGACTGGCTCTAGCTCATGGCGTTGGGTGTGGTGGTCTTGCTTGTACAGATATCTTTTCGTTGCATACATTAATGATTAAGATCAAGAAGTTAAGCGTGCTTACAACAACAAAAGAGCGTAAGAAAGCTAAAAATAGAATTTGCTTGCTTGTGTGAGTAAAAACAAGAGACGAGAACGCGTATATGTGTGCATGTTGTGCTAGAAGACGATTTTCGGGACGAAATCAATTCTGATCGAAGAAACGAATTTACATATTTGGAATTTTGGCAATATGATGAAAAAAATTAAAATTAATAATTCACGCCCTGACTATTATAATTAAAACTATTAAATTTTATTATACACATGTCGGGAATATACTTGGTTTATAAGATTTAATGTTAATTACAAGTCTTTCTGTGTATTCGCTATGGAAATAAATTATGATGAAAAGGAATGAGAAGAGAGAGAGAGCGCTATATTGAGAGAGCGCGTGTATGAGAGTTTCTGTATGAGAGCGCTGTGGGGAAGGAGAGCGAAAATCCCTGCTGAGCGTGGCGCAATGGGAGGTGAGGAGGAAGAAGAAACAGGAAGATGAAAGACAGTTCGAATTGGCCTCCAAGAAGAACAGAAGTGACCATTGCGACTCGCTGCGTGACCGTGAAATAAATCATAAAATATGAACGACGCTAACGAAAATACATCTCCGACATCAGAAGTGGGATCACCACATCTAAAAAACAATTCGGAACAAAGTTTACGCGCGATAGTCGAAAGGCAAAAAAAAAGTGATAGCTGAATTATTAAAAGCGTCGGTGCCTGGCGCACGTGCTGTTGCAACATAAATGCCTTTCGGTGTACTCCAGCCGTTTGGTTACAACTTTACTGACCAAGTGGAAGTGGAAGGCACGAGGAGATTGCGGTATCATTGGCCCTGGCACATACATCGCAAATAGACGCCAGACTTCAGCATTTGGTTTTCACAACGAACGTAAAGACACGAGCGGAGCTACAAGAACAACTCAGAGCCCACTCGTTCGTCAGAAATGCCGAATTGGCTGGAATCGAGCAAGGTCCCGAAAAGAAGAGGCACAAAATGCAAACAGCGATTAGATGCCATAGTTGTGGTAAACTCGGACACAAGGCAATGGAGTGCCGAAAGAGAAGAGCAGAAGAAAGGAACGAGAGAAACGAGACGAGACCAGGCGATAGCAGCGGCAGATCTACAGTTACGTGTTTCAAATGTGGCGCGAACAGCAACAGCGAATATAACCATAGAGAGGAGAGTCGACACGTGTGCGGTAATTCAGCAGAACGGGACAGCAATATAGTTTGGTGAGCGGTTTCCATTTTTCTTTGATTCTGGTTCCGAATGCTCGTTAATAAAAGAGACTATTGGCGAGAAGCTTGCCGGCAAGAGACGCCATAATCTTGTAGTTTTGAGAGGCATAGGCGACAATGTTGTCAAGAGTAATTTGCAAATTCTGTCCACTGTAAAAATTTCTGAATTTAATCTTGAATTGTTATTTCACGTAGTTGATAATAAATGCTGTTCACACTATATACTTGTGCGTACACTTAATGAGTTCAATTCGGGTGTTTGAATCTAACTGTCTCGCTGCTGCGAGGGCTTCGCCTTTTATTCATTCTTACCGTCATTTTTTCAACATTGGATTGGTTGGGTGTGTGAGAGACTCGTGATCTGTGAATATCTCTATTTTGGTTGGACCATACAAAAAATTTCGAAGAGTTTTTATTGCCCAAATTATGGCCAGCATTTCTTTTTTGTTCGGTGCGTAACTTTCTTCTGCCTTACTTAAGGTCCTAGAAATAAACATTATTGGTTTGTCCTCCAGAGCTAATACGGCTCCTATGGCATAATCGGAGGCATCGGTGGTCAATTGAAATTCTTTACTATAATCTGGATAAGCCAGCATGACTTCTTCGGAAGCTAGAGTTTGTTTTAGTTTATTGAATGCTTCCCTAGCGTTTTCGTCCATGTAGATTAGCGTTCTGTTTGAGACATTTTTTGAAATATGGCCTCGGCCCGCTTCCCCTCTTAAAAGGGCTGTAAGGGGCTTTGCGAGTTTCGTATAATCTTTGATAAAGCGACGGTAAAACCCTGAGAGTCCTAAAAAGGAACGAAGATCTTTGATGGACTTTGGCTCGGGAAATTCTTTGATAGTCCTGACTTTTTCAGGATTCTTTTTTATTCCAGTATCGGCCACTAAAAACCCTAAGAATTCCACTTCTTTTTTGAAGAATTCACATTTGTCAAGCTTAATTCGCATATTTGCTTCTTCTAGTATTCTAGAAAATATTATCTTGATGTCTTTTAGATGGTTTTCCTCATTTTAACTAAAGATGATGATGTCATTGATGTATACGAAACACCTTATTCCTATATGTTCTCTAAGGATATCGTACAGCGTCCGTTGAAAAATTGAAGTAGCGATTTTGAGCCCAAAAGGGTAGTCTGGTAAACTCGTATTTTCCCTGGTTAAACGAGAATGCCGTTTTTTTAATATCGCATTTTCTTAGTGGGATTTGGTGAAAGCCGCTTTTGAGGTCAATGACTGAGAAAAACTTATTCTGTCCTAGTTGTGCAAGTACGTTGCTAATGTCCGGTATGGGGTATCTGTCTGGAATGGTAACCATGTTAAATTTCCTATAGTCAATTACCATTCTGTGCATTCTCTGTCCTGATGCGTCCATTTTTTTTGGGACAATCCATATTGGGGAATTGTATGGAGATCGTGAGGGTCTAATTATGTCGTTTGCGAGTAGCTCTTGTATTTGTTTTTCTAATTCTGGTCTAAGAGCCTCTGGGTAGTGTCTTGAGTATATTGGGCTCTCGTATTCTGTATTGAAATATACCCCTTTTGCATATTAATTTGGGCTTTTACTTCGCGCAAAAAAGTATTTTTTAGGTCGAAAGGATTGGCGATTGTATGGTGTGTTATAAGAATTTTTCCGCCCATAGAGTTAACGAAAAAGGGTTGGTTGTTTTTGATTGGTTTCTTAGCTAATCTTGGTTGGATGTAATTTTTGTTGGATCCAATGTATATCAGAATGTTGATCATCTCTCCATTACCTGCTTTACATGGGAAGTAGGGTAACGAAGAGTAGGGTAACGAAGATATGAAAATTTCTCTGTTTTTCTGCTGTCCAAATCTGGGTCTGTTCATGTAGTTAACTTGTTTTGTCTGCATACTTCTATCTATGTCCATAGGCTCTGGCCTCGGTTGTGGCATTGGGGCCGATGGTCTTGGTGGCTGTGTTGGTAGGTTGCCATAGTGTTGTTGATAATTCCCTTCATATTGTTGCTGTGGTACATAATGAGTTATTCTAGGGGTCTGTGGAACATAAGCCAAGTGTGGAATGAATGGTTGTCGACCTGCGTTTGAGAATTGTTGTACGGGTTTTCTTGGTAGGGGTGGTCCTCTACCAGGGCCTTCGAATTTTCTTAAATGGGTTTGGCTATTATTTGCGTAATTGGTCCTAAATTTTTGGTTTTCTAACTTCTCGCATAACTGAAGTGCTGATGGGAGATCTGCGGGCTCTTTGGTTCCCAACAGTCTGGGCAAGTCGCCGTTCAGGCCTCTGACGAAGGTGTCAAGTGCCTTGCCTCTGTAGGATTTGGAAAAAAGATCTATTGATTCTTTTCCCATTTCCATGCATGTAATTTTGTTCAAAATATGGGATAAGTGGGTATAAACTTGCTGGTAGAAATCTGCTGTACTTTGATTTCCTTGCGTTTATCCGCATAGTGTGCTGTCAAACATTTCGAGATAGCTGTCCAATTTAGTGGGGTGTTGTAAGACTCCAGGACTGAGTCTGCGTTGCCTACAATTTTGTTCCTGATAACGTTAAGAATTCCGTAATATTTGGGTCATCCTGCTAATGTTGAATATATGTTTAATATTCTCTACGCTTTTTCTCCATGAGCTAAATTCTCCTGCTTGGCCAGAAAATTCCATTAAAAACTTTACTACTACTATTTACTACTACTATACTGGGACTCGTTCTAATTCACTCATATTAACATTATTGATATGGACTGCTTGATCAAATAGTGGTGCAGTGTCTGAGTTTAATTTTTGGTTCAAAATTCCTCTGTTATTTCCTGAATTTTTCCCTGCATATTGGCTATGTTAAGGGCTTTGTTTACTTCGGGGCCTGTGTTATTATTAAGTAGGGCAGACCTAATTAGATTGTTTGTGTTTGCCATGATTATTTATAAAATATTTTTTCTTAATATTTTTTCAGTGTTTCTCGTATAGATTTTAAATGTTTTTCAAATATTAAAAAAAAAAATTTAGTTCTTATAAATTTTGTATGTTTCAAATATTTGTTCCTTAAATTTTTGTTAGAAAATTTTAGATTTTAATTTTAATTTTGTGTGTCTTATAAATATTTTTTCCTTTACTTTTTGTTTTATATTTTATAGTTTTAGATTATTTTTCCTATAGATTTTTGCACTTGTGTTTTTTTATTCTTATCTCTTAACTTGCTTAACTTACATTGTAAAATACATCCTGAACCGGTTATTTGGTATTCTTCCTTTTTGCTCCTGGGGGCTACTGGGGTACCTTTGTAACACTCCCGTCCAGTCGTCTGCGGCGATAGCCTTCAGGCCGATGTAAGTGAGTACTTTCTTTGCAGGATCCGTCCCACGGTGATCTTGGCAGCCAATTGGGTGCTCTTACAGATTTGTTGTTTTTGTTTGTTTTTGTTGTTTTATCGTTCGCGAACCGGGGCAGCCTATGGGGTGCTCTTACGGGATTGCGTTTTCGCGTATCGTAATTAGGGCAGCCTATGGGGTGCACTTACTGGATTTTTGTTACGATGAAGGATTTTTTTTCGCGGCAGGACCCTTTTAACGTTGGGCGCCAGTTAAAGTAAACGTTTGTTTATTTTCACAAAAAGGTAATTAGGACCGGTGGTACGTCTTTATTTTGACAAAAATCGGAACTAAATTTAAAGTACAAAATTGGGTGGTATTTATACCCCCCAGCACCGTCGCTGCTTCTGCTAGCGTCAGTGCCAACTCCGTTGCTGGCTCTGCCATCGTCGCTCCCACGGAAGTTCTCCAGAAGTGCTCCAGACGCTGATCTTGCATTTATTGGCTACTGCAGGTGCAAGGCCGGATGCGCGTGTAAGCCTTCGCAGATTGTTGTTGCTAATTCTTTTGGTGCTATCTTATACAATATTATTTGCATTTATTAGAATGGCACTTTCTTGAATGATATCTATATTCATATTTTTTCTCGTATTTTAGTGCAAATGATTTCCTTCCATTTAGTAAGCTGGTAAAACAAGTATTATTTTTACTTAAAATAACAAAGTTACCAAAAAGTTTTTTGTGATTTGTGCAGTAGTTTAAACAAATAAAGTAACTCTTTTGCATTTTTTGTCTTTATATTTTTTTTTGATGTTGTTTTCGTATGCAAATAAGCTGCACTGTGCACCTATTCTCTCGCTCTCACTCTTTCGCTCTCCTACACAAAATCTAAAATTTCTGAGCGAGCAGGATGCTCTCTTGCGGTTCTTTAACAGCTCTCTTGAATGTTTTGATTTTGTGTTTTCGTGAACAGTGGTCTGATTTTAGACAAATATGGAAACAGTAAATGTTGTCTGCTTTTATAAAAATTGCTGCCAGGTTATAAAACCTGAGCAGCCAAAAATGATTTGTTGGCTATGTGATAGAATGGTGCATGACCTAGCAAAGGGTCAAAATCTAAATTACTGTTGTGTTGCATGCATTGTGGTTGCGAACGAGATGAAATTGTTTATGCGCCAAACTAATGGTGGCTTGAAAGAACTGATCAACAGTTTTGGCGTAGCTAGAGATAGTTTTCGTCGAGCCGATGACATTCTTTCCGCTCTTAATTCACAGTTTGGCCTTGAGCTATTAGATGAATCATAAAAGCGCAAAAAAGCCGTTGTTGGTAGGCTGCGTAAGGTCCAGCAACCACGTGCAAATGATCAACAGGACTCCACAACTGATCAGCTGTCAATCCCAGCAAATCCGCATATGTTCTTAAGATCGGCAGCTAAAAAAGAACATTGAGTCCGGACTACCGGCACAAGTTGGCACTTCAGAAATACAATCTGCAGGGCCAAAACCGCTCGTGGTGGTTCCACTAAAGAAACAAATTTTTGTTTCTCGGCTTTCCCCTGATCAAACAACATCTGATGTATTGTCTTATATACAAGACAAAACAAAAGCCGATGATATAAAAGTGGACAAATTTAACTTCTCTTACGCTAGGGACACATCATCTTTCCAGATAACTGTCCCAAACGAGCTTTTTTCTACCATATGTTCGGGTGATATTTGGCCGGATAGTATGGTGGTAAAAGAGTTCGAAGCTAAGATCGAAATAGGAAAAATGGGTCCGTGGGAATTAAACTTATCTCACTTGGCCAGACCACTGCACCATCCGCCTCTTCATCTTCTCCCTCTTCTTCAAAAAACTAAAAACGAATCTTACTATTTCCTATCAAAATGCTAGAGGCTTGCGTAGCAAACTAACGAAATTGTATTGTGATAGCCTTTCCTTTGCATCCCATATAATAGTGTTCACAGAGACTTGGTTAAAGCCGGAGATACTTAACTCCGAAGTCTTCCCAGGTATGTACACTATATATAGGATTGACCGTCCCTCCAAACGGGGAGGTGGAGTCTTAATTGCGGTTAGATCTACCCTCGCGTCGGAGGAGTTACTTTTGGACGATTTCCGTAACTCGGAATTCTTATGTGTGAAGCTGTCTTTTTAGACAGATCAGTTTATATTACGTGCTCCTATATTTCGCCATCTTCTGAATTCCCAGAATATCAGAATCATCTGTCCGCTATCCAGTCCATCTTGAATAAACTTTCTGACAGGGACCAATTGGTAGTTCTAGGTGATTTTAATATACCTGGCACAATGTGGTCCCCAGAAGAAAATTCGAATATCCTTCTCCCTTTAGCACAACATGACTTTATTGACGGCTTTCTCGATTTATCGTTGTCGTAAGTTAATTATATTCGAAACCCTCTTGGATCTATGTATTGTAACAAGTCCTGAAAGTACTCAACCTGAAGATCCATATCATCCTACTATCGAGGTGGCAATCGACATAGGTACGGTATTAAAAGTAAATTCAGTGAAATCAACAAAGCGAATTCACTGTTTTCGCAAGGCAAATTTTCGGAGGCTAAACAATTTTATTGCTGGCTTTAATTGGTCCGATCTTTACTCCTGCAACATAATGACGGATGCCATTAATATTTTTTATACCACAATTAAATCATTTTTGACTGTTGTAAGCCGATGTACTATCCGTCAATCTCAAAACCTCCTTGGCTTAATAAAGAGTTGACACACCTAAGAAATGTCAAGTCCAGACTTTATACAAAATTTAAAAATACCGGTTCTCAGTCCATCCTTTCTAAATATGTAAGCGCTCGGTTAAACTTTACCGAGCTTAATGTTCAGTGCTACAGGAATTATTTAAACCGTTGTAAGTTCCAGTTAGCACAGGATCCGAAACAGTTTTATAATTTCGTTAACACTAAGCGAAAATCAAGTTCTTACCCTTCCTCGCTATTTTTTGAAAACTCAACGGTAGCATCGAATCAGGCAATAGCCGATCTATTCGCCAAGTTTTTTTTAACAACATATTCTACTTTACCTTATTCCGAACAGCCATCTAATATTCTGCCCCACTATAAACGAAAGCTCAGTGCTTAACGATCTTCAGCGTACTAAACCGGTCTATTCGCCAGGTCCCGATGGAATCCTTGGCTGTGTGCTCAGACTCTTTGCGGAAGCCTTGTGCAAGCCTCTACTGAAACTGTTTACCTTATCTCTGGAATCTTAACAGTTCCCTCATATAGGGAAGGAGTCCTTTGTGATTCCTCTTCATAAAAAAGGTAGCAAACTGGATGCAAGCAATTACAGAGGAATCTCTAAATTGTCGGCTATCCCAAAACTTTTTTGAAAATGTTATCACTCCTCATTTCCAGCACCTTTGTAGATCAATCATATCACCGTGTCAGCACGCTTTTGTAATACAGGACTTCAAAAATAAACTTCAAACAGATGTCATCTACACTAACTTTAGTAAAGCATTTGACTCTGTTAATCATTACCTTCTAGTAAGGAAATTTGATCTATTAGGATTCCCTGTTGATCTTCTAAATTAGATTTCAAGCTATCTGAATGGCAGGACGCAAAAAGTCCTCTTTAAAAATTCTCTATCTTCTATTCTCCGAGTCACATCCGGTGTCCCACAAGGGAGCCACCTTGGTCCGCTTCTTTTTACCTTATTTATTAACAACCTCCCCTTAGTAATAAAACATTCGCGTGTATTTATGTACGCAGACGATGTTAAATTATGCCTTCAGTACAAGGACTTTTCGCGCCATTTGGACTTACAATCTGATCTAGACAGCATTCAAATATGCTGCCGTGATGTAAGATGTAACGAACTGATTTTCTTATTTCGCTCGCTACGGATTGCAGCGGCTAGCTCAGAGAGTTTGTGCGTTCGTCCCACCAAATGTATGATTTGTGTGATTACCCGACCAAGGAAAAGCAATGGGTTCTTAGTATAACCGTTTATTATATACTGTTTATACTGTTTCATATATTATTTCTTCGGAGATCTCACTACTTCTGCGGTGTTTCTCCTGCAACGCCTTGCCTCCGTGGTATTGATTGCTCCTTGACGTGGAGGACGAGTCGGCCCGGCCGGGACTAGGATGTTATGGGGCACGGTGTATCGTCCTTGGGCGAGGCAACGCTTGTCCTGGGACCACCTGTACCGACCACTGTCTCCACTGACACTTACGGACACGCCAAGTTCTTGCCTTCCCTTCTGAAGGTCCTTCTGCCGGCCGGAACGGACTTACGATGTTATGGTGCAGGCTGTATCGTCCACGGGCGAGGCAACGCTCGGCCTGGGACCACCTTTGCTGGCCACTGACTCCACTGATCCTTCTGGCGATACGCCAGATCCTTCTCCTCCACTCCCAGGATCTCTACTTGCTTGTGGTGACCGTCCTTCCGTGTCCTTCGGACTTCTTGCCGCCCGATGCTTGCACTGTTTCTTTCCTTCTGACTTGACCGTGCGTTCTCACTTTCGAGCTCCTTCCGTTAACACTCCGACGCTCGGTCTTCTTCCGTACGCGATCGTGCTGTCTCACTAACTGTCTCCTACTCCTCCGCCTTCAGACCCCGTTCCGACTGCGCGCTGACCGCGTGACTTGCGCCGGTACTCTCTTCGTGCTATAGAAGTAACTGTAATGAAACCGGGAACCCCGATCATCCAAATAACGCCAGTAGAAGTTGAACGTAAATTTTCTATCACTTGAAGCACTCGAGGCACTCCACATCAACAACACTGAACATCTAAATCACCTTAATGTTCAAACCACCATAAATCGGGTCACCCTCATCTCGCTATTTGGTTTTGTTTTATTAATTATTTGGATATTTCGCGCCTACGGTCGAAAAAAGAAGAATATTATACTAAAGATGGCCCCTAGTTCGGAGATCAAGGACCTTGACCAAGGCAATAAACCAAAGGAGGTACAACCAAAAAAACTTCCGGAGCTTGATCCACAAATACAGTTCAACAACATTCCATATTTCTGATGGCTGCTTGAAGACAAGCAGAAATTAAGGAGGGAGGAGTTAACTACAAAAATTGCACAACAACAACTCAGCTCGCTACATTGTAATAAAAAGCTGATCTTGCGTCTGGATAACTTCCTCACCAAGGCACGTGCAACCGAAATTCCGCTTCTACTGCCTCTGCAGCGAACACGTCATCCGCTGCTGACCATTTGCCAAAACTTCTCACTCAGCAGTTTCTTGTAATCTGCAGCTTTGTCGCCGCTACAACTGTCGCCGACGCCGGCGCAGCCAACTCAGCTTAGCTTAGGGATAGCATTGATCTAAGTAATCAATCACAATCTTACATCTAAATAAAGAACACCGAAATTACTTTGAAGTGTTTCATTTATAAAGTATTAACTTACATAAGTCATTGTGGAGAGCCCACTTAACTTTTCGTCCACCTACTGAAACCGTATGCTTGAATTCTAAGGAATTCTTTAGGCGGCTGGTCCCGTAGTGATGCAGATAGAGCCACCATATTTGTCGCCTACAAAATATATTTACGGCAAACGAGGCTTCGAGCATATTCACGCTACCGTCTTCACTCGTAAAGTGCCACACCTCAATTGAGTTTCGGCCAAAAGAAACGAATAAAATAATTAATAATCCACCGCCTGTGACCGTATAACACCGGATACGATCATATTCTGGAGTTCGCTAAAAACCCAGCTAAAGCGCTTAAAGACTCAAGCCCTGCGCTCACCGTAAGTAGGAGGCTTGCATTGCCTTGTTATATAACAAAAAATCATCGACTCATTTGCCATATAAAGATAAACGGCCGGCGATCGTACCCGTAGTTCGGGTGCAAACAGCTTCTTCTGGCTCGAGCTTGCTCCTACTGGTTTCCTTTTCTGTTCGCGAGTTGAAGGTTGTGATACTCTGTATCGTCTTCCCCCTCCCTTCTTTAGAAGTCGTCTCCGACCTAACGCTCCTCCTGCTCCTTGGGCATGAATTGGTCTCCTCGTGCTGCCTCCTTGATCAGGACAATTCCGTTGTGCGCCAGATGTAACGAACTGTTTTTCTTGTCTCTGTTCGCTACGAGTTGCAACGGCTAGCTCAGAGAGTTTGTGTGTTTGTCCCACCACATTTATGATTTGTGTGATTTCCTGACCAAGGAAAAGATAGAAGTTCTGATTATAGTCGCTTTATTGTGTTTTCACGGCTGACTCCTCCGCTGATCGCGGATCGCGTAGCCGGCTCGAATTTTATTATGATGTCATCATCCATACGTTAAGGCAACTCTCGGCCTGGGACCACCTTTTCCCACCACTGACTCCACTGTCCCTTTCAAACTCCACTGATCCTTTCAACCACGCCAGGTCCTTGTTCCTCCACTGCAAGGATCGATATCCACCTCGTGTTGCTCGTCCATCCTTCTGTGTCCTGACCACGATTTACCTTCGGGGAGTCAAACGGTAGGTATTAATGCAGTGTATAGGTGGGTCTAATTTGACTTGGGCTTCGCTTTTCTTAATGTCGCTGTAAAGTTTTCGAGAAGGAAAAAGGTCTGGCTGTTGTGTTTGATGTGGGCTATCGACTGCCTGCTGTCTTTATTCTTCGTGACAGCGCGACAACGCTGTCGCCTCACTCGTAACGGCACTTTGGCGCCAGTCATATTCTACGTATTAGTCAAATTCTAAGAAGGACCTCACAATTTACCAAACTCATTGCGCAGCAGCGTCTTGAAAGCGCCGTGGTCAAAACATGTTAATAATATGACAGGCATGTAGAGTGGTAAAAATACATTCACAATGCGAAATATATTTGTATGACAATGTTGTGATTCTTAGGAATTAACTTGATACAGCAGAAAGTGTTTATATGTACGTAAATTAATGTTGACTAAATTTTCAATATATTTATTAGTGTAGGTTTATTAATTATAATAGGGCTTGTGCGGTCTGCTGTTGTAGCTCCCAGTTAAAAGATTGGTTTTCAGTTTATATTCACTTTTTATTTGATTTGTAGGAGCAGGGAAGGTCCCGCTCCATTCGAAGTTAATTCGTCAATAATCTGGCGATCTAAATACAATGGTTTCTTAGCCTAAGTCGAGGAGCAGCGCTGCCGGCATAGCGCAGCGACGCTTATATGCGTTTCCTACATATATATATATATTGTCGCCGAGCGACGGTGCTGGAGGAGGGGTGCTATAGGCACACATATTAGCGGTCAGCGCTTGGCCAGCGTGAGTACTGCTGATCATGCAAATTAGGTACGTTGCCCTCAACATACGCTTGGGCTGAACTGTTTATGTACACATTGCAACAGAGTGATACAATGTGATTGTATATTATGAATACAGTGGTTAACCGATATGTGTGCATACTACATCTCCCTCCTTTTGAAAAATAAAGTAATATTATGAAGTTATTTTAAAGGTATTTTATACATTATTAAAAATAGTGTTATGATTGTTTTTAAGTACATCTATGTAGTGAGAATTTTTAAGTAAAACCTCAAAAAGAAAAATTTTTTTTTTTTTTATTATTATTATTATTATTTTTATTTTTATGCCTATGTATGATCATACTATAAATATTTACGACGTCGCAATTTTTAATCTCTCTTTATGAACAGTTTGCTTTTTATTTTTATTATTAGTTATTATAATGTTATTATTTTCTCCTATTTCCGTTACTTTATACGGACCTGTATATTTGGAGTCTAACTTATGACCTGTTTCGTTTTTTAATAGAACTTTATCTCCTACTAATATATCTAAGTTCCTTGCTTTCTGATCATAAAGTTTCTTATTTTTCTCTTTATGTTCATCTATCATAATTCTAGCTCTTTTATAGGCTACTTCTAATCTATATTTACTTTCCTTAGCATAATCATCTACATTATATATGGGTTCTATACTAGTTATGCTATTAAATTGATTTGGCATGTTACTTGTTTTACCAAAGACAAGTTCGTATGGACAATAGTTATGTGCTATTGATGGGGTCGTGTTAAAACAGTATACGAAATATTTAAGCCATACGTCCCAATCAGTTTTATCAACAGATATGTATGAACGTATATATTCATTGAAAGTTCGGTGACTTCTTTCGACCGTTCCAACTGTCTGGTGATGATGTGCAGTTGATGTTATATTTTTTATTTTAAGATATTTGCACAAGTCATTTATAACTGAAGTCTTATATTCTGTTCCCATGTCCGTAATGAACGTCTTCATTGGACCGTACTTTAGAATAAAAGATTCATAAATTGCTTTAGCGACAGTATTTGCGCTTTTGTTTGCAACTGGTATGGCAACTAGATATTTAGTTAAATCACATATTAGTGTGATTGCATATTCATTGCCATTTCCTGATTTTGGTAGTGGACCTATAGTGTCCACTATCACCCTGTCGAAAGCTTTTATTGGGGTCTCTGTTATTGTTAAAGGAGTTATTGTATTTCTTGTCACTTTTGATTTTTGGCATTTCTGACATTTTTTAATGTACTCAGTTATATCTTTAGACATACCTTTCCAGTAATAGTATCTTTTGACCTTGGCCAAGGTTTTTGTGATGCCTGTGTGACCTCCTTGTATTGGATCGTCATGAAATGTAGACAATATAGCTTCTTTTTCTTTTAATTTTTCTATTAGGGTCACCGGGTTGAGTAGCGCTACTCTCAATGAATTTAATATTTTATTGCCCATTATTTTGAAATTATCAATTGAAACATGTTCAAAGATATTTTCCCACGGTGCCACTTTGAGTTGGCTGATTTTATTTATACCGGCTTGCATTTCAAGCCTTTGGAAAAAATGACCTAAATCAAGTATTCCATTAGTATATAAATCGCTAACATCATATCTTGCAATAATTTTCTTACCATGTTTAAAGAAACATAGCATATTTTTTATATGCAAGGTCACTACTTTACGTAATTCGTCATTTTTGATGACTTCATATACGTTGGGCTTTGAAGCTTTTTCTATAGATTGCTTAGGCAATTCTATTTCTTTATCTCCTGCGCAGGATTTTTGTCTAATTTGATATCTTGTAGTGACTTTCTTTATATTTCTGTTAATTTCTTGTAGTTCTTTGATGGTTATTCTTGATAACGCATCAGCTACATAGTTGTCTTTTCCCTTTAGATACTCAACTGTAAAATTATACTCCTCTAATTCAAGTCTCATACGAGTTAGTTTAGAGCTCGGATTTATCATAGAGAACAGGTATGTAAGTGGTCTGTGGTCTGTTTTGACAGTGAAATGTCTACCATAAATATATGGTCTGAAATGAGTTATTGCCCAATGAATTGCTGCCAATTCTTGTTCTGTTGTGCTTTTATTACTTTCACCCTTTGTGAACGCTCTTGATGCATATGCCACTGGAAGTTGGAGACCTTTTTTGCATTGAGTTAACACTGCTCCACAAGCTTGCTTACTTGCATCCGTTATTATGCAAAACTCTTTGCTGAAATTTGGGTATTGTAATAAGTTGGGATTAATTAATGCCGATTTGAGATGTTCGAAGGCATGCTGGCATTCAGATGTCCATTCGAATTTTACATCTTTTTTACATAATCTTGTTATGTGACGAGAATATTCGGCAAAATTTTGGATAAAACGTCTATAGTAATTGCAAAATGCAATAAATCGTCTAGCACTGTCCGCATCGTGTGGGACTGGATAATTTTTGATGACGTCATACTTTTTGTCATCTGGCAAGATTCCTTTATCTGTGCATTTGTGTCCCAAAAATGTGACTTCATGCATGAAAAATGAACATTTTTCTGGATGTAGCTTTAGGTTGAATTTCCTGCATTTCTCAAAAACATCAGTCAAGTTTTTAACCATATGTTTTTCGTAACAACCAATAACTATTAAATCATCCATATACAGGAATGCTTGAGAAGGTTCAAGTCCAGAGAAAGCTATAGTCATCATTCTCTGAAAAGAATTCGGTGCTATTTTTAGACCGAATGGTAATCGCGTGAAGCGATATGAGCCATTGCTCGTTGAAAAAGACGTTACATCTCTTGAACTTTCTTCGAGTTCAATTTGATGAAAACCTGACATTAAGTCTAGGCATGAAAAATATTTTGCTCTACCTAGTTGATCTAAAATATCATCAATTCTAGGTAGTGGGAATTTATCGGACAACAATTTTTTATTAATTTGACGATAGTCAATTACTAATCGCCATTTTTTCTTGTCAGAACCAGGAAGAGATTTCTTTGGAACTAACAAAAGTGCGCTGTTATATGGGGACACAGACGGTTCGACTATTTTGTTATTAATTAATTTTTCTACCTGTACTTGAATTTCGTCAAGTTGACTATGAGGATTTCTATAATTTTTAATATATACTGGTTCATCATCTGTCAATCTTAGCTTTTGTTTGTAGAAATTATTTGTTGTGATTGATTCGGTTTCAAGTCCGAATACATCGCTATACTTGGTGCATAAATCTGTTAGTGTAGATTTAAATTGTGGTGGAAAATTTTTTGTTAATTGAGACATGACAGTTTTTTCTCTTGCTTCAGGATTGGTTTGAACTATGTCATAGTTCGAAAGTGATTCATATTGTAGATCTTTTATATTTACTATTTGATCTTTATTATTTGTATTCAGCAATCGGACAAATGCATTTTTGGTTGTTGCAACTGTGTTTGCAACATAAATGCCTTTTTGAATTTCCTGGTTTTTTATTAAAACACTATCTTCATTTGATGATAGTTGTATTTTTCGGACAACCTGGGATCTTGCTGGTAGAATTATTGAGTTATTACCAGAGCTGTATGCTATTGGAACGTATATTGGGAAATTCAAATTAGTTGGTCTCATCTTGAGCCAATCTTCTGTTTGATTAAAATCTAATTGACAATTGAATTTCTTTATGAAATCAATTCCTAATATTCCATCACATGGGATTAAGAAATGTGAATCTACTATATGAAAATCGTGTGGAATTATGTAATTGCCTGTCTGTATCTCAATTGAAGTTAATCCTTTGGATTGAATTAATTCTTGTCCTATTCCTTGAATATTAATTTTATTGTTGCCTTGGATATCATTAAAGATATCAGAATTTTCTTTTAGAAGAGAAATATCTGCACCTGTGTCTATTAAAAAGACAAGTTTTTTATTTGTTTCTACATTGACAAAATTAACAAATATGCTTTGGCTAAGATTAATTGTGTGAACCTTGTGTCTATTTATTGATGAGCAGCTAAAGGGTGTTCGGAGTTTCCCGAGTTATTTTGGGCTACTCTTACATATCCCTGATTATTGTTGTTTTGGCCTCGGTTCGAGTTGCCACGGCCTCTAAAGTTTCCTCTATTATTATTATTATTGGTATTGTTATAACGATGACCGCCTCTGTAATAAGGGCGGCCCCTTGTGTTATAACGACCGCGGTATGTACCGCGCTGAGTCTGATTCTGGTAGAACAGAACAGCGTTGGAATGTCCAGTTGCTTCTGTGCAACTGTCTATAAATTTAGATACGGCATCGTTCATGCTGTTGAACGTGCCTGCTTGCATGATAACTTTTACTTTATCAATCGAGCAATTCCTCGTCATTGCTTTGACGGCTTGTGTCGTGCTATATTTGTTTGCAAGTTCTGGTTTCAAACCATCACTAATATAAGCACCTTCTAGAGCTTTTGTTAATTGCTCCACCTCTTGCGTGTAAAGGTTGGCTGTTTTGTTCTTTTGCTGCAGATTTAGTAATTTTGCAGAGAGTACCTCAACAGATTCCCCCTTTACTGTTCGCGAGAGTTTATCTTTAATTTCCTGTATAGTATTTTCCGTGCTAATGAGATTCCTAGCATGACCTTTTAGTTTGGTCTTAATGACATTGACTGCTAAAGTCTCATGTTCTCCTTTTATCGAATCTAACAAGTTCAGAGCGTCTTTGAAACTCTGTAGGTTTTCTGCTTTGCCATCGTACTCGAATAATAGAGACGAGGCTGTTTTTAGGAAATCTACTACTGATTGTGCCATCTTGTTTACTACTTTACTTTCTGTTGGCTTATTTCTTTCCTCAGCAATTACGTCTAGTAATAGTTCAGCTGGGAAATTTAGTGTATTTGGAACAAGTACTTGTAACTTGTGCCTTTGTGACACATATAATATGTTCTCTTTTAATCGAGATATTATATCTTTTACTTGTGTCTGTTGTAACGAAGAAAATTTCGTATTGTGGTCAAGTATTATGACACGAACCTCGTTATATTTTCCTAATAGTGTCTCTAAATGTTTTATCTTTGTATCGTTACTTATTGGTGCACTCTTATTGAGGCACTTAAACGATCTATCAAAGTCTTCCCGCAGTTTCTTGATTTTAGCTATTATATTTAGCCAATCCATCAAGTTAGGAACTGGGGTGTTAATAAAAAGATTTATTTAATAAATTTAATAAAAAGATTTATTTAATTATATTTTATATTTTCATATTTATTTATATGGTCATAACTAGGCTTGTTTTTTTTTCTTTCCTTTTTGAAGCTTTTGACATGGCAGTTTTATTCTTGCTTACTTGGGTTAAATTTGTTTTTTTTTTTTGCTTTATTTATTGCCTTTCAGCTATCAAACCCTGTCCAAGTCATTAGCTCTGCTTACATATCTTTTCTTAAGGCATTTACTATGCATTTTGTATATTTTATAACATGTATTTATCAACATAATTATTGTTATAATAATTAAAGAAATTATTATGTAATCCAGGTTTAAAGGAACAACTTCGACCTTGTTACATTTCATTGGCAGTGGAGTCCACTGACTTAACATCTACTAGACCCATTTTTGAAAAGAGTTTTTCTCCTAGTACAGTATTTTCTGAATATATTTGGTCTGGGTAAAATTTACTTATAGAGTTGTCAAATGACATTTACTTATTTTGTATTTATTGATTTTGTTTTTTTTTTTTTTTAAATTTTTAAATATCAGTTTTTTTTTTGTTAAGACGCCTTGCGGCGGTGAGAAATTTAAAATTAATTCATCCGTATGAATTTACAGGTTTCCTACCTAAATTTTCGTTTGGCTTTACAGGCCGAACTTCTCATCGGGCAGAAAAGGTTCCGCTCAATGTTACAATTGGTTTTTATAATTATTAAAAAAAAATATGCATCGCAGTGCAATCAGAAAAAAATTTTGCACGCAGTGCTATTAAAAAAAATTTTGCGCTCTTTGAAGCGCTGTCGGTTCCCTCTTGTCATTTGTTGTTGGAGATCCACCGTTGCTGTAGTGTGCGGATAGCGCACCACAGTGTGAATACTATTCCCGCGTTGACGTAGTGGGCGGGCTGCACACCACGTTATCCTGTGTCAGCTGGGCGTCGCCGGTGTTGGCACGCTGACACGCCCTCGATGACGTAGTGGGCGGGCTGCTCACCACGTTGATGATAATGTCCTCTTGTTATTGTTGGGTGCCGGTGTTGCAATGCCTGCAAGTGCGTTCACAATGTGGTGTGAACAAGGGTCCCTCGCAGTCCTTCGGGCAGATCTTCTTAAACTCCGGAAGGCTTTTTGGCTGGGCAGGTAGAATATTATTAATTTTTGGTATGCATTTTATTTCATTTACTGAGTGAGCGGGTGTGGTTGGGTTTGTTTCACTAAGAAATTTTACGTAGTGGTCTAGCTCGGCTAGTAGTTTTTGAGCTTTCGACCATACTGGCGGTGGAGTGTTCGTATATAATAGCCACTTTAGGTGCGCTATTCTCTTTTTTGCTTTATTTCGAACTCCGCCCCTGTTTTTACCCATCACACTCACACTCTACTCACTCAGATCATTGTTTCTTTGCTCCAGTTGTTTGTTGAAGTTGTTGCGTGGTCAAAAGTTTTTTTTTTCTTTTGAGGAGCGTCGAATGCCGGGCGTGCTGATCTTCTCACATCCAGTGCTAGCTGATGTAAGTTGGAATTTATCACAAGCGGCTTCTTTTTTCCATTTCCTTCTGCTACAGCTTATACGTGTCCTGTAATCTTCAGTCCTGTCACGGTCGCCATGTTGTAGCTCCCAGTTAAAAGATTGGTTTTCAGTTTATATTCACTTTTTATTTGATTTGTAGGAGCAGGGAAGGTCCCGCTCCATTCGAAGTTAATTCGTCAATAATCTGGCGATCTAAATACAATGGTTTCTTAGCCTAAGTCGAGGAGCAGCGCTGCCGGCATAGCCTGCAGCGCAGCGACGCTTATATTCGTTTCCTACATATATATATATATTGTCGCCGAGCGACGGTGCTGGAGGAGGGGTGCTATAGGCACACATATTAGCGGTCAGCGCTTGGCCAGCGTGAGTACTGCTGATCATGCAAATTAGGTACGTTGCCCTCAACATACGCTTGGGCTGAACTGTTTATGTACACATTGCAACAGAGTGATACAATGTGATTGTATATTATGAATACAGTGGTTAACCGATATGTGTGCATACTACACTGCACTTAATGGGGCGAATTGTAAGTACGTGGCGATGACCGACGCTTCTAATCTCCCAATATCGACTGACTTAAGTATAGCAAGAGTTATTATCTCTAAAGCTTAATCTACTAATAACAAGGTACAGTTTTTTATAGGTAAAGCTCAATCTATAAATAGGAAAAACACTTGAGGCTTACGACTATATTTCGTCTGTTTGGTGATTGTGTTAACTCCTCCCCTTCTAAGACGAAGGCTGTCCACAGACTTTTTACAATTGGCAAATCTATTTGAAAGCGGATCTTACGGGTAACGTAGCGAACTTGGAAAAATCTTTATTGTAACCGTCGACTTGTTGACGACGATGATGCTGATGTTGGTTGAACTAGTTGACCATCAAAACGTATTTGTTGAACGCACTCTGGATGGCGTCTGATGGCAGATATTATTCAGTTCGTCGTTTCAGTACCCAGGCGCAGAAATAGTTGCCGCATCTTTACGTCTTTAGCAGATACTACGTTGATAGATCTTAATTCCCTCTTCTACTCTTCTCATCTACTTAAGAGGTAGTTACAGTTTTTATACTAAAGTTTTGACAATAATTAAGTATAACAATTATAATTTTATAATAAAGTTCATTCAGATATTTTTGATATTAAAGTATGTAGTAAAACGCTTATTGATTGCAAGTATTGATTTTCCTATTTAGTTGAACAATCGGGAATTCGAAATCTTATTAGAGTGAGTGCGCTATACTGTTATTATTCCGTTTTGGTTATGCATTTATTTTCTATGGTAGTTTTAGGAAATATTTGTGGTTGCGTGGATTTTAAGTTTTCAAAGAGGATGAAGCGGAAATAATACAAAATGTTTACAGATTAAATAAGTGGGATTTGACAAATATTTAATTGAAAAACTTTTGCAAACTCTTTTACTAGTGTCCAGATTTTACGTTTGTATTTTGCTAACTTGGCGATGGTCACAAAAGGAAAAGAAATAATAAACCTAGCGTAGATTATCTTTATGAACGACCCTCCAAGCAGTAGGTCAGAGTTTATAGTTTTTGTTCGTGAATTTATAAACTAAAATCAAATCCAAAATAGTGGCACAAATTGTTAATAGTGACCCTTAAGTCGCTATCAGTGATATTGTAGTGGAAATTAACGTCTTTAACTTATAATAAAGACTGTGAATTTGTTTGCACGAAGTGGGGCTCCGCTGCCCAGCGGTCGCTTGTCTTAGACACTCTGCTGCTTGAACTGTAAGCTTTTGGCTGGTTAGAGTCGTCGCTAAGCAGTTTTTGAATATGGATAACGATCCACAGCAAAAATCTATCGATTATGAGTCGATGAAGCTAATTGCTGGCGCTGCCCCTAAAGAAATACGGAAGCAATTGACAAAGAGCTGGCAAAGTGAAGATCCAGCCTTCGCTACTACCAGTATTTCTAATACCTACTGCAGCTCGACCTTCACACTGACCACCACCAGCTCGACTATCTCGTCTGCGTACATATTCACCTCCTCCTTGAGCGGCAACGTATGCTCTACTGCCGCCAGTACAACTCACAACAGTGCATCTGTCAGCTCAATTGCGAAGCCACAATCTGGCACCGGCTGGCAGGATGTCTCCTTTAAATCTAGGAATAGAGGAATTATAAAGAGAGCAGGTGCGCTCCTCTCCCCTAAAATGGTAAAAAAGGTGGCGTCTGATAAGCCGGCAAAAATCACTGCCAATCGCTTCCAAGCCCTTAGCGACGAGGAAGATATGGTCCTGGGCGAAGTATCTTCGAGTGACAACGACGAGCCATGCTCCTCGAATACCGCCCTCAACCGTTCCGCAAGGAAAGCAGGACAAAAACAACAGCTGAAAGGTGCTCACCAAAATGTACCAGACCCGAAATCAAGCCGTCACTCTAAGGTACCTAGAATGATGTTTCCCAATGTGGTGAACTTCACATCATTTCGCGGCGAGCTGGACTCTCTTGTGGGAGACTCCTATACAATCAAGGCCCTGAATTCGGGATATTGCGCTGTTCAGTGCAACTCCCCAGAAAGCTACAGGCTGGTGGCCCGGCACTTTCTCGACAAAGGATCCCTTTTCCATCACCATCAGCTACCGGAGGACCGACCCTACAAGATTGTCATGCGCAATATTCACCACGGAGTCCCATCGGAGGATATCATCGCAGCCCTCCAGAACGAAGGACATATCGTTCTACGGATTTATACTCCGCGCAACAAGGCTACCTCTCTTCCTCTCCTTAAAGGCCACAGTATTTGCAGTAGGTGACAGCATTTTAGTGACACCTTTGAAAAGCTGGGCGTCTTCATCCAGCACAAACAGCAGGGGGAGATGGTCAGACGACAGTTCTGTCAGGGTTTGCACGTTGATTTCTTGCTGTCTGAATCCTTTGAAGATCCCGAAATCGATGGCACTTGGAGTGACACTGGTTCGAAAGGGATAGCAAGTAGCTTCTCCAGTTGCAACGATGTCGATACCTTTGCCCGCCAGAGCGGAGAATAGCACCCTGCCTCTAGTGCACATCCTGTAGTTTCCCCACCATCTGTGCTTTGCGTTCCAATCACCTGCCGCTAGGAACTTAGTGCCAAATTGAGCGATGATCAGCTCAACGTCAGCCTCCGTCCACCTGAGGTTAGGAGGGCAGTATACTAGGGCAAATGTTAAAAGTACCCCTGCTTGCCGTCAGCTGGATAACTGCTGCCTGGATGTGATTTTCCGACAGGGTGGAGAAGAGTTGATGGGAGATGAGTGATCTAATAAGGATCGCCGCACCTCCGCGTTTGCTGTCATCCGGGTGGTTGGCAGTGTGGAGGGTAAAGCCAGGAACTCTGAAAGTGGACCGGGAAACGAAATGGGTTTCCAACAGCAGGAGGATGTCGATTTCGTGAAGCTCGATGAAGGCAAGGATCTCATTGGTCTTCGAGGAGGCCCCATTGGCATTCCAAGCTGCTATCTTAAGAGGACCCATTTTGAGCAGCAGGAGGGAAGGTGCGATTTTGCAGGAGCAGTTGCATTAGTGTTTCAACTAGTGACATCATCCTGTCAAGCCTAGAAAATAGCTGTTCCAGCTTGGACTCAAGGTTGGCGCTTGCAGGGGGGACAGTAACGGCAGGCTTGTCGACGGGCTGACTTCCTCTGACTATACTAGCAAAGGAAGGCTTTCCAGACATGTGGACTGGTGGACTAGGTTGGTGTACTCCTCTTGCACGACCAGAAACAGAGGGTTCATTGACTTTCCGTTGATGTTTGCGGTTAGAAGCCTCTAGCAGGTATTTTTTGCAACCTTTAAAGTTGGCTGCATGGGGGCCGCCACAGTGAAAACAGAATCTGGCCTCGTCCTGTTCCAACTTGCACTCTGCAGTGGGGTGATTTTCTCCGCATTCTCTGCATATATAGTGCCGAGAACAATATGCCATGGTCATACCATAGCCTTGGCACCTGTGGCATTGAATCGGTTCCGATTGCTTACGGGGTTTCTCCCAAGTTACCCTGTGCCTGCAGACAATCGGAATGCCCTTTACTTGGTTGTTGTTCTCAGCTTTTTTGAGGTCAATGAACCTCATATTAAGAGGAAGAGAGGTAGC
Source organism: Drosophila sechellia (assembly GCF_004382195.2). NCBI lineage: Eukaryota > Metazoa > Arthropoda > Insecta > Diptera > Drosophilidae > Drosophila > Drosophila sechellia. The sequence goes on from NC_045951.1 coordinate 25,458,170, forward strand.
CTTGTTGCGCGGAGTATAAATCCGTACAACGATATGTCCTTCGTTCTGGAGGGCTGCGATGATATCCTCCGATGGGACTCCGTGGTGAATATTGCGCATGACAATCTTGTAGGGTCGGTCCTCCGGTAGCTGATGGTGATGGAAAAGGGATCCTTTGTCGAGAAAGTGCCGGGCCACCAGCCTGTAGCTTTCTGGGGAGTTGCACTGAACAGCGCAATATCCCGAATTCAGGGCCTTGATTGTATAGGAGTCTCCCACAAGAGAGTCCAGCTCGCCGCGAAATGATGTGAAGTTCACCACATTGGGAAACATCATTCTAGGTACCTTAGAGTGACGGCTTGATTTCGGGTCTGGTACATTTTGGTGAGCACCTTTCAGCTGTTGTTTTTGTCCTGCTTTCCTTGCGGAACGGTTGAGGGCGGTATTCGAGGAGCATGGCTCGTCGTTGTCACTCGAAGATACCTCGCCCAGGACCATATCTTCCTCGTCGCTAAGGGCTTGGAAGCGATTGGCAGTGATTTTTGCCGGCTTATCAGACGCCACCTTTTTTACCATTTTAGGGGAGAGGACCGCACCTGCTCTCTTTATAATTCCTCTATTCCTAGATTTAAAGGAGACATCCTGCCAGCCGGTGCCAGATTGTGGCTTCGCAATTGAGCTGACAGATGCACTGTTGTGAGTTGTACTGGCGGCAGTAGAGCATACGTTGCCGCTCAAGGAGGAGGTGAATATGTACGCAGACGAGATAGTCGAGCTGGTGGTGGTCAGTGTGAAGGTCGAGCTGCAGTAGGTATTAGAAATACTGGTAGTAGCGAAGGCTGGATCTTCACTTTGCCAGCTCTTTGTCAATTGCTTCCGTATTTCTTTAGGGGCAGCGCCAGCAATTAGCTTCATCGACTCATAATCGATAGATTTTTGCTGTGGATCGTTATCCATATTCAAAAACTGCTTAGCGACGACTCTAACCAGCCAAAAGCTTACAGTTCAAGCAGCAGAGTGTCTAAGACAAGCGACCGCTGGGCAGCGGAGCCCCACTTCGTGCAAACAAATTCACAGTCTTTATTATAAGTTAAAGACGTTAATTTCCACTACAATATCACTGATAGCGACTTAAGGGTCACTATTAACAATTTGTGCCACTATTTTGGATTTGATTTTAGTTTATAAATTCACGAACAAAAACTATAAACTCTGACCTACTGCTTGGAGGGTCGTTCATAAAGATAATCTACGCTAGGTTTATTATTTCTTTTCCTTTTGTGACCATCGCCAAGTTAGCAAAATACAAACGTAAAATCTGGACACTAGTAAAAGAGTTTGCAAAAGTTTTTCGATTAAATATTTGTCAAATCCCACTTATTTAATCTGTAAACATTTTGTATTATTTCCGCTTCATCCTCTTTAGAAAAGTTTAAAGGTATGTGATGAAATGCTAGACCCGAATGATTTGAAAACTTAAAATCCACGCAACCACAAATATTTCCTAAAACTACCATAGAAAATAAATGCATAACCAAAACGGAATAATAACAGTATAGCGCACTCACTCTAATAAGATTTCGAATTCCCGATTGTTCAACTAAATAGGAAAATCAATACTTGCAATCAATAAGCGTTTTACTACATACTTTAATATCAAAAATATCTGAATGAACTTTATTATAAAATTATAATTGTTATACTTAATTATTGTCAAAACTTTAGTATAAAAACTGTAACTACCTCTTAAGTAGATGAGAAGAGTAGAAGAGGGAATTAAGATCTATCAACGTAGTATCTGCTAAAGACGTAAAGATGCGGCAACTATTTCTGCGCCTGGGTACTGAAACGACGAACTGAATAATATCTGCCATCAGACGCCATCCAGAGTGCGTTCAACAAATACGTTTTGATGGTCGAACTAGTTGACCATCCAACATCAGCATCATCGTCGTCAAAAAGTCGACGGTTACAATAAAGATTTTTCCAAGTTCGCTACGTTACCCGTAAGATCCGCTTTCAAATAGATTTGCCAATTGTAAAAAGTCTGTGGACAGCCTTCGTCTTAGAAGGGGAGGAGTTAACACAATCACCAAACAGACGAAATATAGTCGTAAGCCTCAAGTGTTTTTCCTATTTATAGATTGAGCTTTACCTATAAAAAACTGTACCTTGTTATTAGTAGATTAAGCTTTAGAGATAATAACTCTTGCTATACTTAAGTCAGTCGATTTTGGGAGATTAGAAGCGTCGGTCATCGCCACGTACTTACAATTCGCCTCATTAAGTGCAGACCGCACAAGCCCTATTATAATTAATAAACCTACACTAATAAATATATTGAAAATTTAGTCAACATTAATTTACGTACATATAAACACTTTCTGCTGTATCAAGTTAATTCCTAAGAATCACAACATTGTCATACAAATATATTTCGCATTGTGAATGTATTTTTACCACTCTACATGCCTGTCATATTATTAACATGTTTTGACCACGGCGCTTTCAAGACGCTGCTGCGCAATGAGTTTGGTAAATTGTGAGGTCCTTCTTAGAATTTGACTAATACGTAGAATATGACTGGCGCCAAAGTGCCGTTACGAGTGAGGCGACAGCGTTGTCGCGCTGTCACGAAGAATAAAGACAGCAGGCAGTCGATAGCCCACATCAAACACAACAGCCAGACCTTTTTCCTTCTCGAAAACTTTACAGCGACATTAAGAAAAGCGAAGCCCAAGTCAAATTAGACCCACCTATACACTGCATTAATACCTACCGTTTGACTCCCCGAAGGTAAATCGTGGTCAGGACACAGAAGGATGGACGAGCAACACGAGGTGGATATCGATCCTTGCAGTGGAGGAACAAGGACCTGGCGTGGTTGAAAGGATCAGTGGAGTTTGAAAGGGACAGTGGAGTCAGTGGTGGGAAAAGGTGGTCCCAGGCCGAGAGTTGCCTTAACGTATGGATGATGACATCATAATAAAATTCGAGCCGGCTACGCGATCCGCGATCAGCGGAGGAGTCAGCCGTGAAAACACAATAAAGCGACTATAATCAGAACTTCTATCTTTTCCTTGGTCAGGAAATCACACAAATCATAAATGTGGTGGGACAAACACACAAACTCTCTGAGCTAGCCGTTGCAACTCGTAGCGAACAGAGACAAGAAAAACAGTTCGTTACATCTGGCGCACAACGGAATTGTCCTGATCAAGGAGGCAGCACGAGGAGACCAATTCATGCCCAAGGAGCAGGAGGAGCGTTAGGTCGGAGACGACTTCTAAAGAAGGGAGGGGGAAGACGATACAGAGTATCACAACCTTCAACTCGCGAACAGAAAAGGAAACCAGTAGGAGCAAGCTCGAGCCAGAAGAAGCTGTTTGCACCCGAACTACGGGTACGATCGCCGGCCGTTTATCTTTATATGGCAAATGAGTCGATGATTTTTTGAACAATTCTTTTTTAAATAACAAGGCAATGCAAGCCTCCTACTTACGGTGAGCGCAGGGCTTGAGTCTTTAAGCGCTTTAGCTGGGTTTTCAGCGAACTCCAGAATATGATCGTATCAGGTGTTATACGGTCACAGACGGTGGATTATTAATTATTTTATTCGTTTCTTTTGGCCGAAACTCAATTGAGGTGTGGCACTTTACGAGTGAAGACGGTAGCGTGAATATGCTCGAAGCCTCGTTTGCCGTAAATATATTTTGTAGGCGACAAATATGGTGGCTCTATCTGCATCACTACGGGACCAGCCGCCTAAAGAATTCCTTAGAATTCAAGCATACGGTTTCAGTAGGTGGGCGAAAAGTTAAGTGGGCTCTCCACAATGACTTATGTAAGTTAATACTTTATAAATGAAACCCTTCAAAGTAATTTCGGTGTTCTTTATTTAGATGTAAGATTGTGATTGATTACTTAGATCAATGCTATCCCTAAGCTAAGCTGAGTTGGCTGCGCCGGCGTCGGCGACAGTTGTAGCGGCGACAAAGCTGCAGATTACAAGAAACTGCTGAGTGAGAAGTTTTGGCAAATGGTCAGCAGCGGATGACGTGTTCGCTGCAGAGGCAGTAGAAGCGGAATTTCGGTTGCACGTGCCTTGGTGAGGAAGTTATCCAGACGCAAGATCAGCTTTTTATTACAATGTAGCGAGCTGAGTTGTTGTTGTGCAATTTTTGTAGTTAACTCCTCCCTCCTTAATTTCTGCTTGTCTTCAAGCAGCCATCAGAAATATGGAATGTTGTTGAACTGTATTTGTGGATCAAGCTCCGGAAGTTTTTTTGGTTGTACCTCCTTTGGTTTATTGCCTTGGTCAAGGTCCTTGATCTCCGAACTAGGGGCCATCTTTAGTATAATATTCTTCTTTTTTCGACCGTAGGCGCGAAATATCCAAATAATTAATAAAACAAAACCAAATAGCGAGATGAGGGTGACCCGATTTATGGTGGTTTGAACATTAAGGTGATTTAGATGTTCAGTGTTGTTGATGTGGAGTGCCTCGAGTGCTTCAAGTGATAGAAAATTTAGACGTTCAACTTCTACTGGCGTTATTTGGATGATCGGGGTTCCCGGTTTCATTACAGTTACTTCTATAGCACGAAGAGAGTACCGGCGCAAGTCACGCGGTCAGCGCGCAGTCGGAACGGGGTCTGAAGGCGGAGGAGTAGGAGACAGTTAGTGAGACAGCACGATCGCGTACGGAAGAAGACCGAGCGTCGGAGTGTTAACGGAAGGAGCTCGAAAGTGAGAACGCACGGTCAAGTCAGAAGGAAAGAAACAGTGCAAGCATCGGGCGGCAAGAAGTCCGAAGGACACGGAAGGACGGTCACCACAAGCAAGTAGAGATCCTGGGAGTGGAGGAGAAGGATCTGGCGTATCGCCAGAAGGATCAGTGGAGTCAGTGGCCAGCAAAGGTGGTCCCAGGCCGAGCGTTGCCTCGCCCGTGGACGATACAGCCTGCACCATAACATCGTAAGTCCGTTCCGGCCGGCAGAAGGACCTTCAGAAGGGAAGGCAAGAACTTGGCGTGTCCGTAAGTGTCAGTGGAGACAGTGGTCGGTACAGGTGGTCCCAGGACAAGCGTTGCCTCGCCCAAGGACGATACACCGTGCCCCATAACATCCTAGTCCCGGCCGGGCCGACTCGTCGTCCACGTCAAGGAGCAATCAATACCACGGAGGCAAGGCGTTGCAGGAGAAACACCGCAGGAGTAGTGAGATCTCCGAAGAAATAATATATGAAACAGTATAAACAGTATATAATAAACGGTTATACTAAGAACCCATTGCTTTTCCTTGGTCGGGTAATCACACAAATCATACATTTGGTGGGACGAACGCACAAACTCTCTGAGCTAGCCGCTGCAATCCGTAGCGAGCGAAATAAGAAAATCAGTTCGTTACATCTTACATCACGGCATCATATTTGAATGCTGTCTAGATCAGATTGTAAGTCCAAATGGCGCGAAAAGTCCTTGTACTGAAGGCATAATTTAACATCGTCTGCGTACATAAATACACGCGAATGTTTTATTACTAAGGGGAGGTTGTTAATAAATAAGGTAAAAAGAAGCGGACCAAGGTGGCTCCCTTGTGGGACACCGGATGTGACTCGGAGAATAGAAGATAGAGAATTTTTAAAGAGGACTTTTTGCGTCCTGCCATTCAGATAGCTTGAAATCCAATTTAGAAGATCAACAGGGAATCCTAATAGATCAAATTTCCTTACTAGAAGGTAATGATTAACAGAGTCAAATGCTTTACTAAAGTTAGTGTAGATGACATCTGTTTGAAGTTTATTTTTGAAATCCTGTATTACAAAAGAAGTTAGCTCCAAGAGGTTGGTGGTTGTTGATCTGCGTTTCATAAAACCGTGCTGACACGGTGATATGATTGATCTACAAAGGTGCTGGAAATGAGGAGTGATAACATTTTCAAAAAAGTTTTGTAATTGCTTGCATCCAGTTTGCTACCTTTTTTATGAAGAAGAATCACAAAGGACTCCTTCCCTATATGAGGGAACTGTTAAGATTCCAGAGATAAGGTAAACAGTTTCAGTAGAGGCTTGCACAAGGCTTCCGCAAAGAGTCTGAGCACACAGCCAAGGATTCCATCGGGACCTGGCGAATAGACCGGTTTAGCACGCTGAAGATCGTTAAGCACTGAGCTTTCGTTTATAGTGGGGCAGAATATTAGATGGCTGTTCGGAATAAGGTAAAGTAGAATATGTTGTTAAAAAAAACTTGGCGAATAGATCGGCTATTGCCTGATTCGATGCTACCGTTGAGTTTTCAAAAAATAGCGAGGAAGGGTAAGAACTTGATTTTCGCTTAGTGTTAACGAAATTATAAAACTGTTTCGGATCCTGTGCTAACTGGAACTTACAACGGTTTAAATAATTCCTGTAGCACTGAACATTAAGCTCGGTAAAGTTTAACCGAGCGCTTACATATTTAGAAAGGATGGACTGAGAACCGGTATTTTTAAATTTTGTATAAAGTCTGGACTTGACATTTCTTAGGTGTGTCAACTCTTTATTAAGCCAAGGAGGTTTTGAGATTGACGGATAGTACATCGGCTTACAACAGTCAAAAATGATTTAATTGTGGTATAAAAAATATTAATGGCATCCGTCATTATGTTGCAGGAGTAAAGATCGGACCAATTAAAGCCAGCAATAAAATTGTTTAGCCTCCGAAAATTTGCCTTGCGAAAACAGTGAATTCGCTTTGTTGATTTCACTGAATTTACTTTTAATACCGTACCTATGTCGATTGCCACCTCGATAGTAGGATGATATGGATCTTCAGGTTGAGTACTTTCAGGACTTGTTACAATACATAGATACAAGAGGGTTTCGAATATAATTAACTTACGACAACGATAAATCGAGAAAGCCGTCAATAAAGTCATGTTGTGCTAAAGGGAGAAGGATATTCGAATTTTCTTCTGGGGACCACATTGTGCCAGGTATATTAAAATCACCTAGAACTACCAATTGGTCCCTGTCAGAAAGTTTATTCAAGATGGACTGGATAGCGGACAGATGATTCTGATATTCTGGGAATTCAGAAGATGGCGAAATATAGGAGCACGTAATATAAACTGATCTGTCTAAAAAAGACAGCTCCACACATAAGAATTCCGAGTTACGGAAATCGTCCAAAAGTAACTCCTCCGACGCGAGGGTAGATCTAACCGCAATTAAGACTCCACCTCCCCGTCTGGAGGGACGGTCAAACCTATATATAGTGTACATACCTGGGAAGACTTCGGAGTTAAGTATCTCCGGCTTTAACCAAGTCTCTGTGAACACTATTATATGGGATGCAAAGGAAAGGCTATCACAATACAATTTCGTTAGTTTGCTACGCAAGCCTCTAGCATTTTGATAGGAAATAGTAAGATTCGTTTTTAGTTTTTTGAAGAAGAGGGAGAAGATGAAGAGGCGGATGGTGCAGTGGTCTGGCCAAGTGAGATAAGTTTAATTCCCACGGACCCATTTTTCCTATTTCGATCTATACTATACCATACTATCCGGCCAAATATCACCCGAACATATGGTCGAAAAAAGCTCGTTTGGGACAGTTATCTGGAAAGATGATGTGTCCCTAGCGTAAGAGAAGTTAAATTTGTCCACTTTTATATCATCGGCTTTTGTTTTGTCTTGTATATAAGACAATACATCAGATGTTGTTTGATCAGGGGAAAGCCGAGAAACGAAAATTTGTTTCTTTAGTGGAACCACCACGAGCGGTTTTGGCCCTGCAGATTGTATTTCTGAAGTGCCAACTTGTGCCGGTAGTCCGGACTCAATGTTCTTTTTTAGCTGCCGATCTTAACAACATATGCGGATTTGCTGGGATTGACAGCTGATCAGTTGTGGAGTCCTGTTGATCATTTGCACGTGGTTGCTGGACCTTACGCAGCCTACCAACAACGGCTTTTTTGCGCTTTTATGATTCATCTAATAGCTCAAGGCCAAACTGTGAATTAAGAGCGGAAAGAATGTCATCGGCTCGACGAAAACTATCTCTAGCTACGCCAAAACTGTTGATCAGTTCTTTCAAGCCACCATTAGTTTGGCGCATAAACAATTTCATCTCGTTCGCAACCACAATGCATGCAACACAACAGTAATTTAGATTTTGACCCTTTGCTAGGTCATGCACCATTCTATCACATAGCCAACAAATCATTTTTGGCTGCTCAGGTTTTATAACCTGGCAGCAATTTTTATAAAAGCAGACAACATTTACTGTTTCCATATTTGTCTAAAATCAGACCACTGTGCACGAAAACACAAAATCAAAACATTCAAGAGAGCTGTTAAAGAACCAAGAGAGCAAGAGAGCATCCTGCACGCTCAGAAATTTTAGATTTACTGCACAAATCACAAAAAACTTTTTGGTAACTTTGTTATTTTAAGTAAAAATAATACTTGTTTTACCAGCTTACTAAATGGAAGGAAATCATTTGCACTAAAATACGAGAAAAAATATGAATATAGATATCATTCAAGAAAGTGCCATTCTAATAAATGCAAATAATATTGTATAAGATAGCACCAAAAGAATTAGCAACAACAATCTGCGAAGGCTTACACGCGCATCCGGCCTTGCACCTGCAGTAGCCAATAAATGCAAGATCAGCGTCTGGAGCACTTCTGGAGAACTTCCGTGGGAGCGACGATGGCAGAGCCAGCAACGGAGTTGGCACTGACGCTAGCAGAAGCAGCGACGGTGCTGGGGGGTATAAATACCACCCAATTTTGTACTTTAAATTTAGTTCCGATTTTTGTCAAAATAAAGACGTACCACCGGTCCTAATTACCTTTTTGTGAAAATAAACAAACGTTTACTTTAACTGGCGCCCAACGTTAAAAGGGTCCTGCCGCGAAAAAAAATCCTTCATCGTAACAAAAATCCAGTAAGTGCACCCCATAGGCTGCCCTAATTACGATACGCGAAAACGCAATCCCGTAAGAGCACCCCATAGGCTGCCCCGGTTCGCGAACGATAAAACAACAAAAACAAACAAAAACAACAAATCTGTAAGAGCACCCAATTGGCTGCCAAGATCACCGTGGGACGGATCCTGCAAAGAAAGTACTCACTTACATCGGCCTGAAGGCTATCGCCGCAGACGACTGGACGGGAGTGTTACAAAGGTACCCCAGTAGCCCCCAGGAGCAAAAAGGAAGAATACCAAATAACCGGTTCAGGATGTATTTTACAATGTAAGTTAAGCAAGTTAAGAGATAAGAATAAAAAAACACAAGTGCAAAAATCTATAGGAAAAATAATCTAAAACTATAAAATATAAAACAAAAAGTAAAGGAAAAAATATTTATAAGACACACAAAATTAAAATTAAAATCTAAAATTTTCTAACAAAAATTTAAGGAACAAATATTTGAAACATACAAAATTTATAAGAACTAAAATTTTTTTTTTAATATTTGAAAAACATTTAAAATCTATACGAGAAACACTGAAAAAATATTAAGAAAAAATATTTTATAAATAATCATGGCAAACACAAACAATCTAATTAGGTCTGCCCTACTTAATAATAACACAGGCCCCGAAGTAAACGCCCTTAAGCCCTTAACATAGCCAATATGCAGGGACAAATTCAGGAAATAACAGAGGAATTTTGAACCAAAAATTAAACTCAGACACTGCACCACTATTTGATCAAGCAGTCCATATCAATAATGTTAATATGAGTGAATTAGAACGAGTCCCAGTATAGTAGTAGTAAATAGTAGTAGTAAAGTTTTTAATGGAATTTTCTGGCCAAGCAGGAGAATTTAGCTCATGGAGAAAAAGCGTAGAGAATATTAAACATATATTCAACATTAGCAGGATTACCCAAATATTACGGAATTCTTAACGTTATCAGGAACAAAATTGTAGGCAACGCAGACTCAGTCCTGGAGTCTTACAACACCCCACTAAATTGGACAGCTATCTCGAAATGTTTGACAGCACACTATGCGGATAAACGCAAGGAAATCAAAGTACAGCAGATTTCTACCAGCAAGTTTATACCCACTTATCCCATATTTTGAAAAAAATTACTTGCATGGAAATGGGAAAAGAATCAATAGATCTTTTTTCCAAATCCTACAGAGGCAAGGCACTTGACACCTTCGTCAGAGGCCTGAACGGCGACTTGCCCAGACTGTTGGGAACCAAAGAGCCCGCAGATCTCCCATCAGCACTTCAGCTATGCGAGAAGTTAGAAAACCAAAAATTTAGGACCAATTACGCAAATAATAGCCAAACCCATTTAAGAAAATTCGAAGGCCCTGGTAGAGGACCACCCCTACCAAGAAAACCCGTACAACAATTCTCAAACGCAGGTCGACAACCATTCATTCCACACTTGGCTTATGTTCCACAGACCCCTAGAATAACTCATTATGTACCACAGCAACAATATGAAGGGAATTATCATCTACACTATGGCAACCTACCAACACAGCCACCAAGACCATCGGCCACAACCGAGGCCAGAGCCTATGGACATAGATAGAAGTATGCAGACAAAACAAGTTAACTACATGAACAGACCCAGATTTGGACAGCAGAAAAACAGAGAAATTTTCATATCTTTGTTACCCTACTCTTCGTTACCCTACTTCCCATGTAAAGAAGGTAATGGAGAGATGATCAACATTCTGATATACACTGGATCCAACAAAAATTACATCCAACCACGATTAGCTAAGAAACCAATCAAAAGCAACCAACCCTTTTTCGTTAACTCTATGGGCGGAAAAATTCTTATAACACACCATACAATCGCCAATCCTTTCGACCTAAAAAATACTTTTTTGCGCGAAGTAAAAGCCCAAATTAATATGCAAAAGGGGTATATTTCAATACAGAATACGAGAGCCCAATATACTCAAGACACTACCCAGAGGCTCTTAGACCAGAATTAGAAAAACAAATACAAGAGCTACTCGCAAACGACATAATTAGACCCTCACGATCTCCATACAATTCCCCAATATGGATTGTCCCAAAAAAAATGGACGCATCAGGACAGAGAATGCACAGAATGGTAATTGACTATAGGAAATTTAACATGGTTACCATTCCAGACAGATACCCCATACCGGACATTAGCAACGTACTTGCACAACTAGGACAGAATAAGTTTTTCTCAGTCATTGACCTCAAAAGTGGCTTTCACCAAATCCCACTAAGAAAATGCGATATTAAAAAAACGGCATTCTCGTTTAACCAGGGAAAATACGAGTTTACCAGACTACCCTTTTGGGCTCAAAAACGCTACTTCAATTTTTCAACGGACGCTGGACGATATCCTTAGAGAACATATAGGAATAAGGTGTTTCGTATACATCAATGACATCATCATCTTTAGTTAAAATGAGGAAAACCATCTAAAAGACATCAAGATAATATTTTCTAGAATACTAGAAGAAGCACATATGCGAATTAAGCTTGACAAATGTGAATTCTTCAAAAAAGAAGTGGAATTCTTACGGTTTTTAGTGGCCGATACTGGAATAAAAAAGAATCCTGAAAAAGTCAGGACTATCAAAGAATTTCCCGAGCCAAAGTCCATCAAAGATCTTCGTTCCTTTTTAGGACTCTCAGGGTTTTACCGTCGCTTTATCAAAGATTATACGAAACTCGCAAAGCCCCTTACAGCCCTTTTAAGAGGGGAAGAGGGCCGAGGCCATATTTCAAAAAATGTCTCAAACAGAACGCTAATCTACATGGACGAAAACGCTAGGGAAGCATTCAATAAACTAAAACAAAATCTAGCTTCCGAAGAAGTCATGCTGGCTTATCCAGATTATAGTAAAGAATTTCAATTGACCACCGATGCCTCCGATTATGCCATAGGAGCCGTATTAGCTCTGGAGGACAAACCAATAATGTTTATTTCTAGGACCTTAAGTAAGGCAGAAGAAAGTTACGCACCGAACAAAAAAGAAATGCTGGCCATAATTTGGGCAATAAAAACTCTTCGAAATTTTTTGTATGGTCCAACCAAAATAGAGATATTCACAGATCACGAGTCTCTCACACACCCAACCAATCCAATGTTGAAAAAATGACGGTAAGAATGAATAAAAGGCGAAGCCCTCGCAGCAGCGAGACAGTTAGATTCAAACACCCGAATTGAACTCATTAAGTGTACGCACAAGTATATAGTGTGAACAGCATTTATTATCAACTACGTGAAATAACAATTCAAGATTAAATTCAGAAATTTTTACAGTGGACAGAATTTGCAAATTACTCTTGACAACATTGTCGCCTATGCCTCTCAAAACTACAAGATTATGGCGTCTCTTGCCGGCAAGCTTCTCGCCAATAGTCTCTTTTATTAACGAGCATTCGGAACCAGAATCAAAGAAAAATGGAAACCGCTCACCAAACTATATTGCTGTCCCGTTCTGCTGAATTACCGCACACGTGTCGACTCTCCTCTCTATGGTTATATTCGCTGTTGCTGTTCGCGCCACATTTGAAACACGTAACTGTAGATCTGCCGCTGCTATCGCCTGGTCTCGTCTCGTTTCTCTCGTTCCTTTCTTCTGCTCTTCTCTTTCGGCACTCCATTGCCTTGTGTCCGAGTTTACCACAACTATGGCATCTAATCGCTGTTTGCATTTTGTGCCTCTTCTTTTCGGGACCTTGCTCGATTCCAGCGAATTCGGCATTTCTGACGAACGAGTGGGCTCTGAGTTGTTCTTGTAGCTCCGCTCGTGTCTTTACGTTCGTTGTGAAAACCAAATGCTGAAGTCTGGGGTCTATTTGCGATGTATGTGCCAGGGCCAATGATACCGCAATCTCCTCGTGCCTTCCACTTCCACTTGGTCAGTAAAGTTGTAACCAAACGGCTGGAGTACACCGAAAGGCATTTATGTTGCAACAGCACGTGCGCCAGGCACCGACGCTTTTAATAATTCAGCTATCACTTTTTTTTGCCTTTCGACTATCGCGCGTAAACTTTGTTCCGAATTGTTTTTTAGATGTGGTGATCCCACTTCTGATGTCGGAGATGTATTTTCGTTAGCGTCGTTCATATTTTATGATTTATTTCACGGCACACGCAGCGAGTCGCAATGGTCACTTCTGTTCTTCTTGGAGGCCAATTCGAACTGTCTTTCATCTTCCTGTTTCTTCTTCCTCCTCACCTCCCATTGCGCCACGATCAACAGGGATTTTCGCTTTCCTTCCCCACAGCGCTCTCATACAGAAACTCTCATACACGCGCTCTCTCAATATAGCGCTCTCTCTCTCTTCTCATTCCTTTTCATCATAATTTATTTCCATAGCGAATAGAAAGACTTGTAATTAACATTAAATCTTATAAACCAAGTATATTCCCGACATGTGTATAATAAAATTTAATAGTTTTAATTATAATAGTCAGGGCGTGAATTATTAATTTTAATTTTTTTCATCATATTGCCAAAATTCCAAATATGTAAATTCGTTTCTTCGATCAGAATTGATTTCGTCCCGAAAATCGTCTTCTAGCACAACATGCACACATATATGCGTTCTCGTCTCTTGTTTTTATTCACACAAGCAAGCAAATTCTATTTTTAACTTTCTTACGCTCTTTTCTTGTTGTAAGCACGCTCAACTTCTTGATCTTAATCATTAATGTATGCAACGAAAAGATATCTGTACAAGCAAGACCACCACACCCAACGCCATGAGCTAGAGCCAGCCTCTAAAGCGTACACCAGCAAGTACAGGTACTCTCGTTTTCCATCCCTTTATTTCGTTACACGTTACACCTTCCATCTCTGCTAAGTCCCAATTCTGTTAATTTTTCTCGAACCTTTGCAACTGGCAGTGCCTAAATCTTGCCTGTTCATTCTCAAACTTAACTATAGTTCTAGAAAATACCTTTAGAATATTATATTAAATATCAAGGTAATGTAAGGTATCAAACATAACAGTTTAAATCAAAAATGCCACTTGGCCAATGAAATAATACAGTTTAACTCCAAGAAATGTTAATTTAAAATTCTGCAACTCTTAACAGTACTTAAAATTGAACTTCTGTTAATGCAACATCGCAATTACGTAATATTCATCCGTTAACATGGTATCATCCAGTTCTGTCTTCTTTTTGTGGCGTCTTTCGCTGGCAATCGCCTACCGCCACTCGTTAAGTTTGCTGCCAGTTGCCAATGTTGCAACTATCTGAGTGTCTCGCCAACTCACAAATACAAATTCGGTCTCGTTGTCTCACCAAGACTTCTCCCTATATGACGAGTTCGTTTTTTTCCAGATCTTTCTTTTTTCCAGCTACTCGGCGTCACCAATACTTCTCCAGATATATTTGTAACTCGTTCTTCTCCTTCTCTTTCCCTACACAGCGCGTTACCAATACTGCTCTACCTTGGCCTTCTCGATCTTAGCTGCCACTTTGCATATCCAAGCGCCACCTCTTCAGATCCTCTTGTAGACTAGTGACAACTTTCCCAACATTCTTGTAGATCGCTACCGCCTTGTTATCGCTCCGCTTCCTTTACTTGCTTTTACTAGCCACTTGAAGTTCTCTGCTGATGCACAACTTCTGCTATCCGCCATCCATCAAAACTGATTAACACCTTGCACCTTGTCCAGTTGACTACGTCCACAATCCTGTCTCTAGATTTTTGACGTCCACCACAAAGTCGTTACGCTGCTCTCCGATTTGGTACTCTCGCTGATCAATCGCCTTCTAGGTTGCTCACATCAATTCTCTTAGAGTCGGTTTCTCTGTCATTCCATCACGTTGCAGCAAGACAATTTCACAATATCATGCAATTCGCAAATTTGCCTTCTCGATCCCACACAAATCGTTTTCTTTGCAAATTTTGCACCAGAGTTTTATAATTTCTTTAATTACTGCCAACACCACCGCATAGCACAAAGGCTTACATACTTTTTACACACAACCTTGTTTGATGACTGATTTTTGCAAATAACCTGGTTGAGCCCCAAAATTGTGGTCCAATGTTCCGTTTAATGGCATAAAACTCCTACGGCGACGTTGTGTTATTATAATTGTTTAATATATTATTATTAACATTTAGCATAACGTGTGGTTAAACTTTAAAGAGTTTACAACAATGTGTGGTTCATGTGTTACGCTTGAGATCTCGGCACCGACTCCCCATCAATTTTATTCATCTCTCTCTCTCTCTCATGCTCTCTTGTGGCGTTATTAGAACCGAAGACCACTCCGCGTCTCACGGCATATTTGCTCTTCGAGCTTGGTTCCGATTCCTACATATGTACATAAATATCCTTCATATAGCTGTAAACGCTTCCTTCTGCCTGTTTAATACTTTTCAACGGATCTATGTAGTATGTTTTGATATTTTTCATATTATTTTAAAATAATAAATTTCTATGGATTTGCACAAAACGTAAGAGTCGGTGTGACGATTAGACATAGTGCACGATAAAATTTTAGCTTTTGTTATTTCTAGCTTATTAGTTTAAAGATCTTGACTAACATGAATAGATCGAGTCTGTAATGATTCTTATCAAACTAATATACCAATTCTGTCCTTATCTTTGCCAATATGAACATTCATAAAACATTAAGGACAATTATTTGCCAAGTAAACAGCTCATCAAACTAAAAATCGTAATGTCGGTTTAATATGTGTATTGTCTTCAAAAAGTTTAATCCAGATCAGTTAAACAATTTTTGAACAATTAAAAACAAATTTTAAATACTGGTCTCCCATAAAATATATAGCAGAAGAAAAAACATTGTATATAAAAAGGGAAATAGAGGGAATCCGCTCCTTGCAGTGACTTGAAACTCAAAATTGAGTCGACATATGTTTTAAGATCTGAGTGACTTTTAAAACGAGCCTTATTATTAATACTGTATGTATAGGTACATCTCAAGTAAGTGAGAGCTGTTAAATATACAATAATTTATAAATATACACGTAGTCGTCAATTAAGCAGAGCCAGTTCAAGCTCATCCCATTTTATGGAATAGAAAATAACAAAAAGTAGCACGAATTTTAGTTTAAACCTAACGAACCGTGTTGACATGAAGTATACAAACAAACATTATTTAGCTTAACAACGATCTTCACGTAAGTCATTCTTTAATGATAAATAGCGAAAAAAGTACCTAGTAAAGAATAAACAATATTATAAACAAATATATATAAAAAATCCACCAATAATTAACTTTTACCAATTTGAGATGAACGTTGATGAACGATAAAAGTTAAAAACGATGCATTCTGATGTTAAACGAAAACCTCTCTTAGTTTGAATTTGAATTAAGTGAAGACATATTCTGTAATGAGAGACCCCAAATAAAGGATTAACTCAAAATACACCGGCTAAAAATGCAACGGCTTTCAATTCTCTAAAAATTCAGATATGTTCAGCAGTTTATGACTAAATTAGCGCGTCTAATTTCTTTTTAGCAATCCCACTAGCCTCGACAGAAGTATCTGATAGTGGAGGAGCTGAACTATAGCGTTCTCTCTTGTTTATGTTGTAGATCACGTAGAGAATGCTTTGACTTAATAGTTTTATTGGTGATTCACAAATCAAAAGTAGTTACGGAGGATCCCTGAGAAAAGTATCCCATTTACAGTATAAAAGCTTAAATATTGCAAAGCTCCAAATAGAACTTGTTAAATAAAATTGGCAACTGTCGGGCTTCGTGATTAAACTAAATATTTTACAACGGACGAAGCTATTCTATCCTCCTAGATCAGCTTTGACTAAGTCTGTTAAGCACCATTCAAATCTGTACTCTATGAAAACTCTTCTCCTCGGAAGGCATACCTACTTTTAATGAGTTATATTTTTATGTCTTTTTCCAGGAAGTTGGAAACGGCTTGAGTTACATATCCATAAGTCTACATAAATAGCTTTAAAAACTTCCACTTCCACAGATTCTTTTATATTTTAAATTCTTTGAGTAATTTTACTCTCCAGAATCCATAATCTAAGCACCCAACATAACATAAAAAAAACTGTTGTTTTACGAAAGGTATAGAAGATCATTACATTTATAGGCATAACGTAAATCTTATTTATTTCTGCAGATTTAAATACGCAATTTTTTAGAAGCTACCTATAAGATATTACCATTATTACCTATAATTATAATTAATTATTAATTAATAATTATTAATAATTATGATTATATTACTTACTCATGAACTCGTTAATATTTGATAATAATCGTAGACTATAAAAAAATTTATATGATAATTAAGCTTTGTTTATATTTAAATGAATATTTTGAATTCCCGACTTAAAGCATTTATGCCGGGAACGAACATGGTATTTGCAGTGAAATGGTACATTGCCTTCTTTTTTGCTGCTTCAATTTTTGTAATGTCGTGTAGTGGCCATGGCAGACTGGTCGAACCACCCAGTAGAGCATCAGCTTGGCGTTTTGGATTTCAAACACCACCAGACTATAATGACCATGAACTATACTGCGGAGGGCTTAGCCGGCAATGGCAAAGAAACGGCGGTAAATGTGGAGAATGTGGAGACGCGTGGGATGTTCCAGAACCACGACCCCACGAATATGGTGGCCACTGGGGAAAAGGCTTAATTGTGCGAAGCTATTTGCCTGGATCTCAAATGACGATTCGTGTAGAATTGACAGCTAGTCATATGGGGTAACTAATTTTTTTGTGTTGCTTAAAATCAGTATATACATAATTATATTTCCAGATATTTTGAGTTTCGAATATGCCCAAATCCAAATGCTAAGCAGTCATGCTTGGATAAAAATGTATTGTCAATTCTTAATGGATCTCCTTCTCAGCCAAATAAATCAGATCTAGATAACCGATTTTATCCTCGGAACGGAAGTTGCATATATGAAATTTTGGCACAGTTACCAGGTGAATATATTTTAACACTAGATCAGAATCTTACTTTGGTAGAAAAACCTGCAATTATAATCTGTCTAAGTAGATTTTACCATAAAATAAAGAATATCAATATTTTATGAAATAAATTTTATCTATATAAATTAATTTATATTCAAATATAAACATGGTATATAAAGTAACATATTCTTTATATTAAAATAATAAACAAGAGAGATTGCTATAGTCGAGTTCCCGGACTATCAGATACCCGTTACTCAGCTAGTGGGAATGCTAACGCAAATTCATAACTTTTCTGATTTGATATCAAAAGGTGAAAGGAGGGGCGTGGGCACAGTGTTTTTGGTATACCGATACAGTTGACAAGACAAATAATAAAACGAAGAAAAATCTATACAGTTTTAGTTCTGGGCGGTTCTGGGCGGCTTGTGGGCGTTAGAGTGGGCGTGGCAGTATGGATCAACAAACTTGCGTTGCGTCTATGTCTCTAGAATCTGTGTGCCTAATATAAACCTTCTGGCCTTTAAAGTTCGTGAGATCAAGGCGTTCATACGGACGGACGAACAGAAGGATATGGTCAGATCGACTGGACTATTGATCCTGATCAATTATATATACGCTTCCTTCTGCCTGTTACATACTTTTACACGAATCTAGTATACCCTTTCACTCCACGAGTAACGGGTATAACAAAGGAGACTGCTATAGTCGACAGCAAGATATTTAAACGTAATTCTTAAAAAATTTGTTAATATAATCAAATTAACTATTTCAATAACATTGCAGATTTTACATGTGAACACTGTGTTCTGCAATGGCGTTATGTTGCAGGCAATAATTGGGGTATGTGTAGCAATGGTATAGGAGCTATTGGATGTGGTCCACAAGAAGAATTTCGTTCGTGCTCTGATATTGCCTTAACTACAGAATATTTGCACCCATATCTAGGTCCTATTAGCGCACCACCTACACAATCTAATGGAATGCCTGCGAACACGACACATAATTCTGTTAATACACAAAGTGACAAATTAAAGTATATTTTCATCATTTTACTGCTGTTAATACTAATATTAGTTTGCCTTGTTGTTATACGTTTGAAGTTCCACAATCACAACAGCTTTTGTATTCAACAATTTGTTAATAATCTTAAAAAATATTTATTTTGGAATTCATTTCAACACAATAATTTTATATGTGATGTATTTACCCCTGGCAATGATAAATTAGGTAGCCGACCCAGTCCACTTCCACGAAATAAGAGATTAAATAATGAAGTAAAAAATTTAGTAATAGAAACAAGCACAGTATAAATACCTGTAAGTTGTAATTATTTTTGCACGTTTTTAAACACATTAATAAAATAGTTTACAATTAGTTTATGTTAAGAATGGTTATATATATCATGTGATTAAGTAAATATTTATTACAAATTGTTATTTTATGTTAAGCTGTGCACTATAAAAAACCAAATTCAACGTGTCCTCATAATTTTTGTATTTTACGCACTCAAATTTAATTGTTTTAAATATCATACTAGAACAAAAAGCCTTTTAATTAAAAGAATCAATGGGGCCGAACGAACCCTTTCTTGGGGTGAAGTCAAGTGGGTAGAAGAGTACCACCACATACTTTCCCAAATACTGGCACAGCGACAGCTTCACAATATCCTTATTAACTACGGTGGGGACTGCCCTGGTGTACTGCAGCTGATGGTCGGCTTGGCAGCTCCAACAAGTGCCACGGACAGCAGTAGGATAGATAAGTACTTGGCCATGACTGGGACGAAATTTGAACAGTAACGGACGACACATCGTGCGGCCCACCATAGCATCCTTGGTCTTATTGGATTTGGGTTGTCGGCGAAGATCCGAATGCACAAGCTTTCTGAGCTTACCACTGCTAGTTGCTTTACTTTGTCTTACAAATAAATGACCTGCCTTCAGGGTCAGCAAATCTGTCGAATTCTCAGTAATAAGCAGATCGCTCTGGAGTTGATGCACGTAAGCACATAGAACACATAAAACATAACATTCTACGCCTGCTTTCCAAAGGCCTATATTGCCCAAATAGTGAAGGCGCTACACTCTCTTGGAAACAAAACTACTAAAACTAAAAAATCTTTTCTAAGAGCTTGTTGAGCTAATAAGATTTTTAATAGCTGGCTTTAAAGAACCGCAAAAAAAATGCCACGAATTGATATTAGTCTTGTAAATTTCATTTTTAAAAAATTGCTGGATATTTTTTCATAATTTTATTAGTCTTGTAAGTTTCTATCGGTTTGCCAAAAACTTTTTGCCAAGTCTAGTCTAACGCATTTAGCCGCCCAAAACCGCCACGTCCACACTTTCGAAAACTGTTTAGATTTTCCATCGTTTTATTTTTCATTGATATTCACGCCCCTCCTTTCACTTACAAAACGACCATACCGGTCACGTCCACCCACACCTTTGAAAATTTTTTAAATATCTGTCGATATCCCAGATAAATTATGAAATTTCGAATTCACACTAACGGATATGTGATAGTCGGGGAACTCGACTATAGCATTCTCTAAAAATAAATTAAAATAAGGATCCACTAAGATATATTCCAAACACTTTCACTTTTTCCCGAAATAAGCTTTGATTTTTTAAAGAATACAAAAGGACTTAATCAGTTGTCGATTGTAGCAAATCCTTAAATGTTGCTATGATCGGCAGATACAAAATTTTTAAAGCAATCCGATTAATTCGTTGTTTTAGTCGCAGCACAAACTTTTCTTTCCATTATTTTTCGCCACACGTACGATAGGTGAAGTGTATTCCGAAAAAGTGTGCTTAATAATCTTTTGGTCAAGCCACTCTTGAACCAACGACACTAGAATAACAAGATGCGTAACGCCATACAAATTTTTGGCACGCGATTTTTTGGCCGTGGCTCTAGAGGTGGCTCCAGGCTCTCTCGAGTTTTTTGTTCGATAGAGAAAGAGCGGAGAGCGCTACAGCAAACAGCTCTTTTCTACGCATACAGTGATAGCAGACAACTGTATGTGTGCACACGTATGCTCATGCATTGTAAATTTGACAAAATATGCCCTTCACCTTAGAAGTTCATAGACTTTAAATGTATATTATTTTTTAACAATTGGCACCATGCGAAAAATTCTTGTTTTGCCTTGCCTTAACGTTATTATTATTTAAATAATGCTTAGAAATAGTAATAGCCGAATCTATGTACATCACAAAATAAATTTCGAAAATGACTTTATATTAGAATACTTGTCATTAGGGTATTCAGCTTGCGACGTGAGAAAAATAAATAAGGCAGTGATTGTTGAGTGCTTGTGTCCGCACTTCGTGCTTACAGATATGTTTTCATATTTTTATTTATTTTATTAATTTTTATTACTTAAATTTTAAATATTTCGGAAAACTAAGGCACCATCTGATCTTTTTATTAATATTTGTAAAATATTAATTATTATTATTATTATTTGAATTATTTTTAAAAATAATAAAAAACAAATGTGTATAAAAAAATTTTTTGTTGAGCATTAGTGCACAAATAAAAGTAGTGTATATATATTACACATAATTAATTATCAACATAAATATAGTGAAATTGTTGTTTTATTTTTGAGTCGAACTAATGTCCCGTCAGTTGACTAAGGACAACGCCAAGAAATAAAAAATAGTTTTTAGGAGAAATAGTTTCACGACTTTATTCTTTGGATCTCAGCTTAAGACTAAAAATCAAATGCAAATTGGATTGAGGAGAAGCCTCAGTATTTGAACAATATTTGTATTTCGGGAGAGCCTCGCTCTTGGGTTCTTAAGATTAGGTGGCGTTGAAAGAGAGCAGTCAAATCTGCTTAGGTCAGGCTTTAGGATTTTTACAAGAACGGCTTAGGGCCGCTGCCAATGAATTTTTTATTAGAAACGGATCTAGCTGGGATACATTATGGTATAGTTCTTTGAAATAATTGAAGTGGCCGGTTTGGACCACCCAAATACGTCACTCCCCTCCCCTTAAAGAGAAGCCTATACTTGGGCTGGGATTGATGGATATAGTGTGGGAAATGGAGTTTCTTCTGTTTTTTTTTGTTGTGGTGTGTTTTGATTTTGATTTTATCTTATTTTAAGTTTTACATACAGCATCATAAATGGCTTAAATGATACATATCTTAAATATAAGTACAATAAAATTAGTGCAATTATTACAATGATCATTAGTATGTAAAGTGTAATATTGCTCTATGAAATCATCTCAACAATGACGTTGAGTTTTATAATTTTTATTTTTGTTATATTAAGTGGTGTGTATAGTGGTGTCAAATCTATTTCTGGTTTCAAAAGATTTTCACTTAAAATTATACTATTGATTTATATTTTGCATTGCGTTCCTCTTATCATTTTGTTTCCTTCTATTTTTATATTATTAATTGAATTTTGGCAATTTTGGTTAAGAATTGTTTGGGTTAAGTTCCAGGTTACAATTGTGTTTGGTCCTATGTATTTTATTATTTCGTTCGTGTGCACTGGCTTAAAATTACAAATTGGTTTTAAGTGTTTAATAACATTGGTGACACATTAATTTTTTATTTCTTTATTTTCGGCATTATAAACTTTATTTTCTTTTTCAAAATATGATTGTGTGTCTGTGTAATCTAGCTCATAGCCGTTGGAGTCTGGGTAAGGGGTTATTTTAATTGTGTTTATTAGTGAAAAGTAAATGGGTATGTGGCATATGACTAATAAATGGTTATCATTGTAGTTATCCAAGAGGATGTTTTAATGTTTAAAATATTTTGGCTGTTCACATTTTATTTGAGAGTTTATTAATTTTCTTTTGTTTTTTGAATTGTGTTTTGTAGTAGTGCGTAACTCTATTTCTATTAGTGATTTTGTAATGGTCAGGGTCTGCCTGTTCTACATATTTGGTTGGTTTAAATGGGTTTTCTAATTTGCCTTTCTGTAGTGGACCTTTTCTGTAATTAGTGTCAATATTAAATTCCTGTCTGTCTTCATTTACTTTGTCTATTTTCTTCTCTTTAATTTTTTGAGTGTCTAATATTGGATGCCCAGCGTATAAGAAAATTTGAGCAGGTGTCTGTCCAGTAGTGTCATGTTTAATTTTATGGTTGTATGTGTAGAGGATTGTTTCTATCTTGCTTAATTTTACTTCTTCATCATCAGATGAATTAATTATACGAATTTTTTCATTTATTGTTTTGTGTAATCTTTCGACGTCTGCTACCCCGTTTTTTGCTGCATTGAGCTGTAATTCGACTTCTTCTTCCTCAAGCCATCGCTTCAAAGCTAAACTGGAGAAAGCTCCGTCTCTTTAGTAATTTGGTTTTAGTAATTTTGGTTTACCTAATTGATTAAAAATGCGCATTAATGCGTTTCTGCATTCTATCCAATCCTTAGTTTTAATTTGCTCAAGTGTAGCGAATTTAGAATAAATATCAATGCAACTGATGTAACGTTTTCCCTCAGATGAATAAATATCTACTACAAATTTTTCTCGGCAATGTTCCGTGTTGGGTGTGATTTTTAAAGGCATTTGTTGTTTCTATGTTCTGTTTTGGCCAAATTGCATATGTTGCATTCGTTTATTATATTCTGAATTAATAGTTGGCTATTTGGAAAGAAGTGATTTTCTTTAAATAATTTTGTCATTTTCTGTATACCAGGGTGTTTTTCATGTCATTGAAGTATGATTTCTTTGAATTCGGCGTATGAACCAACGTTCTTTAATAGGAAAAGACTGCGAATTACTTTTGTGTAGGTGGTATTAACAATTTCTATGTGTGCTCTTTGAATAATTTCAAAATCTACATCGCTCTCAATATAAATGGTAATGTTTCTATGGATAAAGTGATCGAGTAAAATTTGTTTGGCCTTTTCAAGTGTCATTACATCATATTGAATTGTGGTAATGGAGTTACCGAATATTTTTGAATGCTCTACTTTATTTTTATCGGATTTAATACGGATTATTTGTTTTTTGAAATAATTTATTGGTTTTTCTGTTAAATGAATAAGGTTGCTATTGTCTTCTTCTGCACTATGTTGAGTTGCTTCACTTTGATGATTTTCTTCAATTTTAATTCTTGATAATGCATCGGCAACTGAATTTTCTTTTCCTTTAATATAATCTATTTTAAATTGGTGTTCGCTTAATCTAACTCTCTACCTTTCTAACTTATCATTCGGTTTCTTTAAGGTATGAAGCCATCTCAGAGGTTAATAGTCACTAGCATTGAGAAATTGTCGCCCTACTAAATAATGTCGAAAAGTTTTAGTGGCCCAAACTATGGGGAGTAATTATTTTTCTATAGCACTGTTATTTAATTCGTGATCGTTAAGTGTTCTACTAATAAAAGATATAGGATGACCGTTTTGAGAAAGGACAGCCCTGTTAGTCCGAGGAAAGCTTTAATCTCTTTTACTTTTGTCGGGATTGGGTATGAAACTATGGCTTTAACTTTAATAGGATTTGGTTTAGTACCATCAGGGGTAACTATGTGACCAAGAAAGTTAGCTTCCTTTTTTAAGAACTCACATTTGTCTAGTTGCAATTTTAAATTTGCATCTGCAAGCTTTGAAAAAACTATTGTATTGAATTTAATTGTTCTGTAAGGGATGTTGAAGAAATATAATATTATCCAGGTACACCGAACAGTGTTTGTTAAGCAACGATCGAAGGATATTTTTTTATTTAATTTATTTATTAAGGCATACGGGGAAGTCTTGGAGCCCCTTTGTATCCTTCTTATCTAATAATTCAGCCCATTTTGGCTCGCCGGCTAACTATAGTTAGCTTTTTCAAATTTACAGTAATTTTACTACAATTACATAACAATCACATATAAGAAATAGGATTTAAGATAAGGGTCAGCTTCTGCTGACCCTTGTCAAAGGAGATCGGGTAATGAGATCCCTCGGTTGCCTTCTATTGAGCCTCCTTGGTGGGCGAGATCTGTTTAGAGCGCTGGCCAGCCGATTTCTGTGGCGCTCCAGCCTGTCATGGTATCTGCTCGAGTGCTGGTTTATTTCGTCAAATACCGTTGCTAGTTTCAGGTCTCTGTGCAGAGTGGTGTTTCGAACAAACCACTCGCAGCCGGTGATGAGTCTTGCTACCTTATTTTGAAAAGCCTGGATTCTTTTGATTTGGCTGTCGCATGCCAAGCCCCAGATTTGGCACCCATACTTCCAGTTTGGTGCTAAGATCTGTTTGTAAATTGTCAGCTTGTTGGATAGCGACAATTTACTGCGAGAAAAAAGTAGCCAGTAGTGCTTCGCCACCTTAGCACGTAGGCGCGATCTGATGTCGGTCACATGCTTGCAAAATGTGAGTCTGCGATCCAGAAGCACTCCAAGGTACTTTGCTGCGTTCGGCTGTGGTACGGGGGCTTCCTCGATGTAGACGGGCGGTGGCGTTCTCCGCTTTAAAGTAAAGCAGACGTTGTTGGATTTACTGCTATTGATGCCAATGTTCCAACGTCTTGCCCATTCCGAGAATTGATATGCAAAGTCCTGGATACCACCGGCTGCGTCGCGCTCGCATCGGGACCTGTAGGTGACGCACACGTCATCGGCAAATGTGGCCAACATAGATTTCCCGTAAAAGCTTACATCCGGCTGCGGCATGTCGTGGCTATACAGGCAGTAGAACAGGGGGCCGAGTACACTACCTCGTGGAACACCAGCACAAAGCACAAAGAGATGCGCAAGTAAACCAAATCGGTTTGAGTTGCCGCCATATCTAGGTTCTGTAGACTAATGGTTTTCCCCTTGTTTGCCGATGCTTGATTTGGATTTTTTCCTTTCAGTCTCCGGAGAAACACGAGACTTTCGCTTTATTTTTTGAAAGCGCTGCGGGGCAGCACATTAGGGGCTCGAGAGAACCGCAGTATCCAATGATTCATCAGCCGCAGCGGTTTCATTTAAAAAGTTCATACTGAAGTGTGCACCAAACCACCAGGGTTCTAGCCAGAACTTGAACCCTGGGCAAGAGAAGCTTTAAGCTCGCAAACAGCTGTTTGTGCGATCGCGTGGCAGCTGGGCAGCGGAGCCCCAGTTCGAGTAACTTAACTTTGTATTTTTGAATGAAAATGTTTTCGTTTCACTATTATTTCACTGTTAGTGACTTGGTGGGTCACTATTTGCGATATGTGCCAGTATTCTGGACTTGTCCATAAGTTTATTACCGCGAAAACTAATTTCACTTTATCCACTTTGTCAGGTGCGTATTGTTACGAACCTTCTCATTTACTCGAAGGATATTAATCATGCATCTTTGAAAAGTAGCGGGTGCATTCCTAAGGCCAAATGGCATTCGAAGGTATTCGTAATGACCGCTTTTTGTGGAGAATGCAGTTTTAGAAATTGATTCTTCGTCCATTTCTATTTAATGAAATCCCTTTGCCAGATCGATCGTTGTAAAATATTGGCATTTACCCAGTTTGCCAAGAATTTCGTTCATATTTGGAATTGGATATCTGTCAGGTATGGTTATTTCATTTAGCTTTCTATAATCAATTACTACCCTGTACTTATTTACGCCAGAAGCATCCGGTTTCTTTGGTACGACCCAAGTAGGACTATTGTATGGCGAATTACTTTCCCTAATTAATCCCTGATTCAGCATTTCCCGTACTTGGTTTTCTACTTCGATTTCGTGTGTTTGCGCAAGTGGGTATTGTTTCGAATAAATTGGGGAGTTATGTGTTGTATTTAGTACGTGTTTAATTGTATTTGTAAATGTTAATTTTTCTCCCTCCTTATATTCAAGATTTCTAAATTTATTTAATAAGCCTTTTAACTTAAAAGTTTCCTCCTGATTTAGGTGATCTAATCGAAACTGTGAAAAATCTAATTTCTTTATTGATTCCTGATCTGAGCTTGCAATTGATTCTGGTGTCCTTTGGATATACAAATTTTGGTTTCTTTCGGATTCTGAAGTAATTAATTTGTATGTTTGATCAAACTGATTCAGCATTTTTCAACAATTTTCTGCCAATTAGCATATCGTAATTATTAGAAAATCTGTGCACATAAAATGGTTCGGTTTTTTTGAAAATACTATTTCTGGGCAACATTATCAAGTCGTTCAAGGTAATAAGGCCATTTGATGTTGAAACTTCACATCTACTACTTTGAACGGAAAGACAAAATATATTTTCATTGATCATATTAATTGTTGATCCTGTGTCTAGAAGGCATTTGTATACTATTTTTATGAATTCGTATTTTTCCGGGGCTGTTAACCGAAAATTTTCGTTTAGTTCAGAATTATTTTGGTTTTGTTTGTTATTAATTTGTTGTACAGATTGGACTTGTTGTTGCCCTTCATTAATGAAGCTATGATTTTGATGCGGATTGTATTGATTTTGGTTATAATACTGTTGCTCGTAATAATTAGGTTGGACTTCTTCGAATTCATGCCCGTCTTGGAATCTAATTTCGTCAATAGACATTTTAGTTTGTTCACTGTCCGATGGTCTTAGTCGTTTAGTAATCGGGAAGTTAGTATTTTTATATGTAGAGGGTTGTTGTAGTCGAGGGTATGTATTTCCTCTAAAATGCGTTGTTTGGGGATTTTGAGCTTTGTTGGGATATTGTTGGAAATGATTTTTTTGAATAATGGGTTGTGGGTTTATGTATTGGTTGGGTCTGAAATAATTAGGTGCGTGCCACATGGGTGGGTTGTTAGTCATCTGCTGTGTATAGCTAGGTCTAAATGGTTGAATGTATTGATTAAAATTAGGTTGGAAGGGTTGGGAATATTGTGAGTAACTTGGTCGATATTGAGTTTGAACATTTGTATTGAATTTTTGTGCTTTCGAATTCTGATTAGAATTTGAATTTTTATTACGATATTCTGGGTTTTTATAAAATTCAAAATTAATGTGTTCTTCATAAATTCCCTCATTTTGTGCAATGGTAATTAAGGATCTTAAGTCTGTAATATCGTGATGGGCTAAAATAGTGAATAATTGTATTGGTAGTTTCCTTATCAGTATCTTAATAGATTCTTTAATAGCCTGAATATAAATAAGAAAATCCGATTGGTTACCTTCCAGGTGTAGTTTCGAAATTAGTAATTGACGTCGTCTTTCCGCTTCTTCGCATAATGCTCTTAGGTTTCCTCTGTATGGTGTCTCCCTGAAGTTCTCCAGAAGTTTGTAGTTTGGTGTTTGAGTTTTAAATTCCGCGATGAGTCTTGCTTTAAGGGTAGACCAATCTTCGATGTTCGGAAGTCGCAAAGATCGTGTAATCTGTCCGTCCAAGTTCCTTTCGATGGCTCCCAGTAGAATCCTCTGTTGTCGGACATCATTTGTTTGGTAGAGCGAAATTACGTAATCCACTCTGCTGATAAAGGTGTGAAGGGTTTCTGGATCACCCTTGAATGGCATAATGTCTTTAAGCTGCCGACGGGCTTCGGCAAGGTTGATGTCGCTCAGCGCAACAATTTGGGGTGCGGCAATAATTGGTTGTGACATTTTTATTGTAAAATTTTTAAAATTTGTGTTTTATTTTTTTGTTTTGTTTCGGATTCAATTTTATTATTATTTTTAAGCTTTCTAGTTTCACTTTTTTTTTTTTTGTAAATTTTTGTGTTGTATTATTAAAATTCTATATTGTTTTTATTTTTTATTTTTATATGTTGGTTTTAAAACTTAGTTGCCTTTGGACTTAATGTTTTTGTTTCGTATTTCACTTCCACTTATTATTGGATAACCGAATTGGAATTATAATCCAAGTTGAAGACTTTTCACGAATTTATTTTGGGAGATGTTTCGAGCACTGGACTATACAATTTAACTTATTTCCACTCGAAGGTTCTTTTTTTCGGATACTTTTGTATCCTACCGACTGCGCCAGTAAAATTGTTGTTTTATTTTTGAGTCGAACTAATGTCCCGTCAGTTGACTAAGGACAACGCCAAGAAATAAAAAATAGTTTTTAGGAGAAATAGTTTCACGACTTTATTCTTTGGATCTCAGCTTAAGACTAAAAATCAAATGCAAATTGGATTGAGGAGAAGCCTCAGTATTTGAACAATATTTGTATTTCGGGAGAGCCTCGCTCTTGGGTCCTTAAGATTAGGTAGCGTTGAAAGAGGGCAGTCAAATCTGCTTAGGTCAGGCTTTAGGATGTTTACAAGAACGGCTGCGCTGCCAAAGATAAACGAATGCTGCGCAGCTGGGATACATTATGGAAAATTACTAGAGTGCATTACTGATTTCTTTGAAATAATAGAAGTGGCTGGTTTGGACCACCCAAATACGTCACTATATAAATATGTAAAAGGTAGCTAATTCGAGCGGCGATCTTAACAAACGAATTTTAAAAATTTTTAAATTATAATAGTCAGGGCGTGAATTTTTATTTTATTTCATCATATTGCTACGAAATTGGCCAAAACTTCAAATATGTAAATTCGTTTCTTCGATCAGAATTGATTTCGGCCCGAAAATCGTCTTCTAGCACAACATGCACACATATATGCGTTCTCGTCTCTTGTTTTTACTCACACAAGCAAGCAAATTCTATTTTTAACTTTCTTACGCTCTTTTCTTGTTGTAAGCACGCTCAACTTCTTGATCTTAATCATTAATGTATGCAACGAAAAGATATCTGTACAAGCAAGACCACCACACCCAACGCCATGAGCTAGAGCCAGCCTCTAAAGCGTACACCAGCAAGTACAGGTACTCTCGTCTTCCATCCCTTTATTTCGTTACACGTTACACCTTCCATCTCTGCTAAGTCCCAATTCTGTTAATTTTTCTCGAACCTCTGCAACTGGCAGTGCCTAAATCTTGCCTGTTCATTCTCAAACTTAACTATAGTTCTAGAAAATACCTTTAGAATATTATATTAAATATCAAGGTAATGTAAGGTATCAAACATAACAGTTTAAATCAAAAATGCCACTTGGCCAATGAAATAATACAGTTTAACTCTAAGAAATGTTAATTTAAAATACTGCAACTCTTAACACTACTTAAAATTGAACTTCTGTTAATGCAACATCGCAATTACGTAATATTCATCCGTTAACATGGTATCATCCAGTTCTGTCTTCTTTTTGTGGCGTCTTTCGCTGGCAATCGTTTACCGCCACTCGTTAAGTTTGCTGCCAGTTGCCAATGTTGCAACTATCTGAGTGTCTCGCCAACTCACAAATACAAATTCGGTCTCGTTGTCTCACCAATACTTCTCCCTATATGACGAGTTCGTTTTTTTCCAGATCTTTCTTTTTTCCAGCTATTCGGCGTCACCAATACTTCTCCAGATATATTTGTAACTCGTTCTTCTCCTTCTCTTTCCCTACACAGCGCGTTACCAATACTGCTCTACCTTGGCCTTCTCGATCTTAGCTGCCACTTTGCATATCCAAGCGCCACCTCTTCAGATCCTCTTGTAGACTAGTGACAACTTTCCCAACATTCTTGTAGATCGCTACCGCCTTGTTATCGCTCCGCTTCCTTTACTTGCTTTTACTAGCCACTTGAAGTTCTCTGCTGATGCACAACTTCTGCTATCCGCCATCCACCAAAACTGATTAACACCTTGCACCTTGTCCAGTTGACTACGTCCACAATCCTGTCTCTAGATTTTTGACGTCCACCACAAAGTCGTTACGCTGCTCTCCGATTTGGTACTCTCGCTGATCAATCGCCTTCTAGGTTGCTCACATCAATTCTCTTAGAGTCGGTTTCTCTGTCATTCCATCACGTTGCAGCAAGACAATTTCACAATATCATGCAATTCGCAAATTTGCCTTCTCGATCCCACACAAATCGTTTTCTTTGCAAATTTTGCACCAGAGTTTTATAATTTCTTTAATTACTGCCAACACCACCGCATAGCACAAAGGCTTACATACTTTTTACACACAACCTTGTTTGATGACTGATTTTTGCAAATAACCTGGTTGAGCCCCAAAATTGTGGCCCAATGTTCCGTTTAATGGCATAAAACTCCTACGGCGACGTTGTGTTATTATAATTGTTTAATATATTATTATTAACATTTAGCATAACGTGTGGTTAAACTTTAAAGAGTTTACAACAATGTGTGGTTCATGTGTTACGCTTGAGATCTCGGCACCGACTCCCCATCAATTTTATTCATCTCTCTCTCTCTCTCATGCTCTCTTGTGGCGTTATTAGAACCGAAGACCACTCCGCGTCTCACGGCATATTTGCTCTTCGAGCTTGGTTCCGATTCCTACATATGTACATAAATATCCTTCATATAGCTGTAAACGCTTCCTTCTGCCTGTTTAATACTTTTCAACGGATCTATGTAGTATGTTTTGATATTTTTCATATTATTTTAAAATAATAAATTTCTATGGATTTGCACAAAACGTAAGAGTCGGTGTGACGATTAGACATAGTGCACGATAAAATTTTAGCTTTTGTTATTTCTAGCTTATTAGTTTAAAGATCTTGACTAACATGAATAGATCGAGTCTGTAATGATTCTTATCAAACTAATATACCAATTCTGTCCTTATCTTTGCCAATATGAACATTCATAAAACATTAAGGACAATTATTTGCCAAGTAAACAGCTCATCAAACTAAAAATCGTAATGTCGGTTTAATATGTGTATTGTCTTCAAAAAGTTTAATCCAGATCAGTTAAACAATTTTTGAACAATTAAAAACAAATTTTAAATACTGGTCTCCCATAAAATATATAGCAGAAGAAAAAACATTCTTTATAAAAAGGGAAATAGAGGGAATCCGCTCCTTGCAGTGACTTGAAACTCAAAATTGAGTCGACATATGTTTTAAGATCTGAGTGACTTTTAAAACGAGCCTTATTATTAATACTGTATGTATAGGTACTTCTCAAGTAAGTGAGAGCTGTTAAATATACAATAATTTATAAATATACACGTAGACGTCAATTGAGCAGAGCCAGTTCAAGCTCATCCCATTTTATGGAATAGAAAATAACAAAAAGTAGCACGAATTTTAGTTTAAACCTAACGAACCGTGTTGACATGAAGTATACAAACAAACATTATTTAGCTTAACAACGATCTTCACGTAAGTCATTCTTTAATGATAATTAGCGAAAAAAATACCTAGTAAAGAATAAACAATATTATAAACAAATATATATAAAAAATTCACCAATAATAAACTTTTACCAATTTGAGATGAACGTTGATGAACGATAAAAGTTAAAAACGATGCATTCTGATGTTAAACGAAAACCTCTCTTAGTTTGAATTTGAATTAAGTGAAGACATATTCTGTAATGAGAGACCCCAAATAAAGGATTAACTCAAAATACACCGGCTAAAAATGCAACGGCTTTCAATTCTCTAAAAATTCAGATATGTTCAGCAGTTTATGACTAAATTAGCGCGTCTAATTTCTTTTTAGCAATCCCACTAGCCTCGACAGAAGTATCTGATAGTGGAGGAGCTGAACTATAGCGTTCTCTCTTGTTTATGTTGTAGATCACGTAGAGAATGCTTTGACTTAATAGTTTTATTGGTGATTCACAAATCAAAAGTAGTTACGGAGGATCCCTGAGAAAAGTATCCCATTTACAGTATAAAAGCTTAAATATTGCAAAGCTCCAAATAGAACTTGTTAAATAAAATTGGCAACTGTCGGGCTTCGTGATTAAACTAAATATTTTACAACGGACGAAGCTATTCTATCCTCCTAGATCAGCTTTGACTAAGTCTGTTAAGCACCATTCAAATCTGTACTCTATGAAAACTCTTCTCCTCGGAAGGCATACCTACTTTTAATGAGTTATATTTTTATGTCTTTTTCCAGGAAGTTGGAAACGGCTTGAGTTACATATCCATAAGTCTACATAAATAGCTTTAAAAACTTCCACTTCCACAGATTCTTTTATATTTTAAATTCTTTGAGTAATTTTACTCTCCAGAATCCATAATCTAAGCACCCAACATAACATAAAAAAAACTGTTGTTTTACGAAAGGTATAGAAGATCATTACATTTATAGGCATAACGTAAATCTTATTTATTTCTGCAGATTTAAATACGCAATTTTTTAGAAGCTACCTATAAGATATTACCATTATTACCTATAATTATAATTAATTATTAATTAATAATTATTAATAATTATGATTATATTACTTACTCATGAACTCGTTAATATTTGATAATAATCGTAGACTATAAAAAAATTTATATGATAATTAAGCTTTGTTTATATTTAAATGAATATTTTGAATTCCCGACTTAAAGCATTTATGCCGGGAACGAACATGGTATTTGCAGTGAAATGGTACATTGCCTTCTTTTTTGCTGCTTCAATTTTTGTAATGTCGTGTAGTGGCCATGGCAGACTGGTCGAACCACCCAGTAGAGCATCAGCTTGGCGTTTTGGATTTCAAACACCACCAGACTATAATGACCATGAACTATACTGCGGAGGGCTTAGCCGGCAATGGCAAAGAAACGGCGGTAAATGTGGAGAATGTGGAGACGCGTGGGATGTTCCAGAACCACGACCCCACGAATATGGTGGCCACTGGGGAAAAGGCTTAATTGTGCGAAGCTATTTGCCTGGATCTCAAATGACGATTCGTGTAGAATTGACAGCTAGTCATATGGGGTAACTAATTTTTTTGTGTTGCTTAAAATCAGTATATACATAATTATATTTCCAGATATTTTGAGTTTCGAATATGCCCAAATCCAAATGCTAAGCAGTCATGCTTGGATAAAAATGTATTGTCAATTCTTAATGGATCTCCTTCTCAGCCAAATAAATCAGATCTAGATAACCGATTTTATCCTCGGAACGGAAGTTGCATATATGAAATTTTGGCACAGTTACCAGGTGAATATATTTTAACACTAGATCAGAATCTTACTTTGGTAGAAAAACCTGCAATTATAATCTGTCTAAGTAGATTTTACCATAAAATAAAGAATATCAATATTTTATGAAATAAATTTTATCTATATAAATTAATTTATATTCAAATATAAACATGGTATATAAAGTAACATATTCTTTATATTAAAATAATAAACAAGAGAGATTGCTATAGTCGAGTTCCCGGACTATCAGATACCCGTTACTCAGCTAGTGGGAATGCTAACGCAAATTCATAACTTTTCTGATTTGATATCAAAAGGTGAAAGGAGGGGCGTGGGCACAGTGTTTTTGGTATACCGATACAGTTGACAAGACAAATAATAAAACGAAGAAAAATCTATACAGTTTTAGTTCTGGGCGGTTCTGGGCGGCTTGTGGGCGTTAGAGTGGGCGTGGCAGTATGGATCAACAAACTTGCGTTGCGTCTATGTCTCTAGAATCTGTGTGCCTAATATAAACCTTCTGGCCTTTAAAGTTCGTGAGATCAAGGCGTTCATACGGACGGACGAACAGAAGGATATGGTCAGATCGACTGGACTATTGATCCTGATCAATTATATATACGCTTCCTTCTGCCTGTTACATACTTTTACACGAATCTAGTATACCCTTTCACTCCACGAGTAACGGGTATAACAAAGGAGACTGCTATAGTCGACAGCAAGATATTTAAACGTAATTCTTAAAAAATTTGTTAATATAATCAAATTAACTATTTCAATAACATTGCAGATTTTACATGTGAACACTGTGTTCTGCAATGGCGTTATGTTGCAGGCAATAATTGGGGTATGTGTAGCAATGGTATAGGAGCTATTGGATGTGGTCCACAAGAAGAATTTCGTTCGTGCTCTGATATTGCCTTAACTACAGAATATTTGCACCCATATCTAGGTCCTATTAGCGCACCACCTACACAATCTAATGGAATGCCTGCGAACACGACACATAATTCTGTTAATACACAAAGTGACAAATTAAAGTATATTTTCATCATTTTACTGCTGTTAATACTAATATTAGTTTGCCTTGTTGTTATACGTTTGAAGTTCCACAATCACAACAGCTTTTGTATTCAACAATTTGTTAATAATCTTAAAAAATATTTATTTTGGAATTCATTTCAACACAATAATTTTATATGTGATGTATTTACCCCTGGCAATGATAAATTAGGTAGCCGACCCAGTCCACTTCCACGAAATAAGAGATTAAATAATGAAGTAAAAAATTTAGTAATAGAAACAAGCACAGTATAAATACCTGTAAGTTGTAATTATTTTTGCACGTTTTTAAACACATTAATAAAATAGTTTACAATTAGTTTATGTTAAGAATGGTTATATATATCATGTGATTAAGTAAATATTTATTACAAATTGTTATTTTATGTTAAGCTGTGCACTATAAAAAACCAAATTCAACGTGTCCTCATAATTTTTGTATTTTACGCACTCAAAGGATCGATCTACGGTTTTATACGAAGGGTAAGTTAATTGTTTTAAATATCATACTAGAACAAAAAGCCTTTTAATTAAAAGAATCAATGGGGCCGAACGAACCCTTTCTTGGGGTGAAGTCAAGTGGGTAGAAGAGTACCACAATATCCTTATTAACTACGGTGGGGACTGCCCTGGTGTACTGCAGCTGATGGTCGGCTTGGCAGCTCCAACAAGTGCCACGGACAGCAGTAGGATAGATAAGTACTTGGCCATGACTGGGACGAAATTTGAACAGTAACGGACGACACATCGTGCGGCCCACCATAGCATCCTTGGTCTTATTGGATTTGGGTTGTCGGCGAAGATCCGAATGCACAAGCTTTCTGAGCTTACCACTGCTAGTTGCTTTACTTTGTCTTACAAATAAATGACCTGCCTTCAGGGTCAGCAAATCTGTCGAATTCTCAGTAATAAGCAGATCGCTCTGGAGTTGATGCACGTAAGCACATAGAACACATAAAACATAACATTCTACGCCTGCTTTCCAAAGGCCTATATTGCCCAAATAGTGAAGGCGCTACACTCTCTTGGAAACAAAACTACTAAAACTAAAAAATCTTTTCTAAGAGCTTGTTGAGCTAATAAGATTTTTAATAGCTGGCTTTAAAGAACCGCAAAAAAAATGCCACGAATTGATATTAGTCTTGTAAATTTCATTTTTAAAAAATTGCTGGATATTTTTTCATAATTTTATTAGTCTTGTAAGTTTCTATCGGTTTGCCAAAAACTTTTTGCCAAGTCTAGTCTAACGCATTTAGCCGCCCAAAACCGCCACGTCCACACTTTCGAAAACTGTTTAGATTTTCCATCGTTTTATTTTTCATTGATATTCACGCCCCTCCTTTCACTTACAAAACGACCATACCGGTCACGTCCACCCACACCTTTGAAAATTTTTTAAATATCTGTCGATATCCCAGATAAATTATGAAATTTCGAATTCACACTAACGGATATGTGATAGTCGGGGAACTCGACTATAGCATTCTCTAAAAATAAATTAAAATAAGGATCCACTAAGATATATTCCAAACACTTTCACTTTTTCCCGAAATAAGCTTTGATTTTTTAAAGAATACAAAAGGACTTAATCAGTTGTCGATTGTAGCAAATCCTTAAATGTTGCTATGATCGGCAGATACAAAATTTTTAAAGCAATCCGATTAATTCGTTGTTTTAGTCGCAGCACAAACTTTTCTTTCCATTATTTTTCGCCACACGTACGATAGGTGAAGTGTATTCCGAAAAAGTGTGCTTAATAATCTTTTGGTCAAGCCACTCTTGAACCAACGACACTAGAATAACAAGATGCGTAACGCCATACAAATTTTTGGCACGCGATTTTTTGGCCGTGGCTCTAGAGGTGGCTCCAGGCTCTCTCGAGTTTTTTGTTCGATAGAGAAAGAGCGGAGAGCGCTACAGCAAACAGCTCTTTTCTACGCATACAGTGATAGCAGACAACTGTATGTGTGCACACGTATGCTCATGCATTGTAAATTTGACAAAATATGCCCTTCACCTTAGAAGTTCATAGACTTTAAATGTATATTATTTTTTAACAATTGGCACCATGCGAAAAATTCTTGTTTTGCCTTGCCTTAACGTTATTATTATTTAAATAATGCTTAGAAATAGTAATAGCCGAATCTATGTACATCACAAAATAAATTTCGAAAATGACTTTATATTAGAATACTTGTCATTAGGGTATTCAGCTTGCGACGTGAGAAAAATAAATAAGGCAGTGATTGTTGAGTGCTTGTGTCCGCACTTCGTGCTTACAGATATGTTTTCATATTTTTATTTATTTTATTAATTTTTATTACTTAAATTTTAAATATTTCGGAAAACTAAGGCACCATCTGATCTTTTTATTAATATTTGTAAAATATTAATTATTATTATTATTATTTGAATTATTTTTAAAAATAATAAAAAACAAATGTGTATAAAAAAATTTTTTGTTGAGCATTAGTGCACAAATAAAAGTAGTGTATATATATTACACATAATTAATTATCAACATAAATATAGTGAAATTGTTGTTTTATTTTTGAGTCGAACTAATGTCCCGTCAGTTGACTAAGGACAACGCCAAGAAATAAAAAATAGTTTTTAGGAGAAATAGTTTCACGACTTTATTCTTTGGATCTCAGCTTAAGACTAAAAATCAAATGCAAATTGGATTGAGGAGAAGCCTCAGTATTTGAACAATATTTGTATTTCGGGAGAGCCTCGCTCTTGGGTTCTTAAGATTAGGTGGCGTTGAAAGAGAGCAGTCAAATCTGCTTAGGTCAGGCTTTAGGATTTTTACAAGAACGGCTTAGGGCCGCTGCCAATGAATTTTTTATTAGAAACGGATCTAGCTGGGATACATTATGGTATAGTTCTTTGAAATAATTGAAGTGGCCGGTTTGGACCACCCAAATACGTCACTCCCCTCCCCTTAAAGAGAAGCCTATACTTGGGCTGGGATTGATGGATATAGTGTGGGAAATGGAGTTTCTTCTGTTTTTTTTTGTTGTGGTGTGTTTTGATTTTGATTTTATCTTATTTTAAGTTTTACATACAGCATCATAAATGGCTTAAATGATACATATCTTAAATATAAGTACAATAAAATTAGTGCAATTATTACAATGATCATTAGTATGTAAAGTGTAATATTGCTCTATGAAATCATCTCAACAATGACGTTGAGTTTTATAATTTTTATTTTTGTTATATTAAGTGGTGTGTATAGTGGTGTCAAATCTATTTCTGGTTTCAAAAGATTTTCACTTAAAATTATACTATTGATTTATATTTTGCATTGCGTTCCTCTTATCATTTTGTTTCCTTCTATTTTTATATTATTAATTGAATTTTGGCAATTTTGGTTAAGAATTGTTTGGGTTAAGTTCCAGGTTACAATTGTGTTTGGTCCTATGTATTTTATTATTTCGTTCGTGTGCACTGGCTTAAAATTACAAATTGGTTTTAAGTGTTTAATAACATTGGTGACACATTAATTTTTTATTTCTTTATTTTCGGCATTATAAACTTTATTTTCTTTTTCAAAATATGATTGTGTGTCTGTGTAATCTAGCTCATAGCCGTTGGAGTCTGGGTAAGGGGTTATTTTAATTGTGTTTATTAGTGAAAAGTAAATGGGTATGTGGCATATGACTAATAAATGGTTATCATTGTAGTTATCCAAGAGGATGTTTTAATGTTTAAAATATTTTGGCTGTTCACATTTTATTTGAGAGTTTATTAATTTTCTTTTGTTTTTTGAATTGTGTTTTGTAGTAGTGCGTAACTCTATTTCTATTAGTGATTTTGTAATGGTCAGGGTCTGCCTGTTCTACATATTTGGTTGGTTTAAATGGGTTTTCTAATTTGCCTTTCTGTAGTGGACCTTTTCTGTAATTAGTGTCAATATTAAATTCCTGTCTGTCTTCATTTACTTTGTCTATTTTCTTCTCTTTAATTTTTTGAGTGTCTAATATTGGATGCCCAGCGTATAAGAAAATTTGAGCAGGTGTCTGTCCAGTAGTGTCATGTTTAATTTTATGGTTGTATGTGTAGAGGATTGTTTCTATCTTGCTTAATTTTACTTCTTCATCATCAGATGAATTAATTATACGAATTTTTTCATTTATTGTTTTGT
This sequence comes from Drosophila sechellia, assembly GCF_004382195.2. NCBI lineage: Eukaryota > Metazoa > Arthropoda > Insecta > Diptera > Drosophilidae > Drosophila > Drosophila sechellia. The sequence continues at coordinate 25,497,093 of NC_045951.1, forward strand.
GTAATCTTTCGACGTCTGCTACCCCGTTTTTTGCTGCATTGAGCTGTAATTCGACTTCTTCTTCCTCAAGCCATCGCTTCAAAGCTAAACTGGAGAAAGCTCCGTCTCTTTAGTAATTTGGTTTTAGTAATTTTGGTTTACCTAATTGATTAAAAATGCGCATTAATGCGTTTCTGCATTCTATCCAATCCTTAGTTTTAATTTGCTCAAGTGTAGCGAATTTAGAATAAATATCAATGCAATTGATGTAACGTTTTCCCTCAGATGAATAAATATCTACTACAAATTTTTCTCGGCAATGTTCCGGGTTGGGTGTGATTTTTAAAGGCATTTGTTGTTTCTATGTTCTGTTTTGGCCAAATTGCATATGTTGCATTCGTTTATTATATTCTGAATTAATAGTTGGCTATTTGGAAAGAAGTGATTTTCTTTAAATAATTTTGTCATTTTCTGTATACCAGGGTGTTTTTCATGTCATTGAAGTATGATTTCTTTGAATTCGGCGTATGAACCAACGTTCTTTAATAGGAAAAGACTGCGAATTACTTTTGTGTAGGTGGTATTAACAATTTCTATGTGTGCTCTTTGAATAATTTCAAAATCTACATCGCTCTCAATATAAATGGTAATGTTTCTATGGATAAAGTGATCGAGTAAAATTTGTTTGGCCTTTTCAAGTGTCATTACATCATATTGAATTGTGGTAATGGAGTTACCGAATATTTTTGAATGCTCTACTTTATTTTTATCGGATTTAATACGGATTATTTGTTTTTTGAAATAATTTATTGGTTTTTCTGTTAAATGAATAAGGTTGCTATTGTCTTCTTCTGCACTATGTTGAGTTGCTTCACTTTGATGATTTTCTTCAATTTTAATTCTTGATAATGCATCGGCAACTGAATTTTCTTTTCCTTTAATATAATCTATTTTAAATTGGTGTTCGCTTAATCTAACTCTCTACCTTTCTAACTTATCATTCGGTTTCTTTAAGGTATGAAGCCATCTCAGAGGTTAATAGTCACTAGCATTGAGAAATTGTCGCCCTACTAAATAATGTCGAAAAGTTTTAGTGGCCCAAACTATGGGGAGTAATTATTTTTCTATAGCACTGTTATTTAATTCGTGATCGTTAAGTGTTCTACTAATAAAAGATATAGGATGACCGTTTTGAGAAAGGACAGCCCTGTTAGTCCGAGGAAAGCTTTAATCTCTTTTACTTTTGTCGGGATTGGGTATGAAACTATGGCTTTAACTTTAATAGGATTTGGTTTAGTACCATCAGGGGTAACTATGTGACCAAGAAAGTTAGCTTCCTTTTTTAAGAACTCACATTTGTCTAGTTGCAATTTTAAATTTGCATCTGCAAGCTTTGAAAAAACTATTGTATTGAATTTAATTGTTCTGTAAGGGATGTTGAAGAAATATAATATTATCCAGGTACACCGAACAGTGTTTGTTAAGCAACGATCGAAGGATATTTTTTTATTTAATTTATTTATTAAGGCATACGGGGAAGTCTTGGAGCCCCTTTGTATCCTTCTTATCTAATAATTCAGCCCATTTTGGCTCGCCGGCTAACTATAGTTAGCTTTTTCAAATTTACAGTAATTTTACTACAATTACATAACAATCACATATAAGAAATAGGATTTAAGATAAGGGTCAGCTTCTGCTGACCCTTGTCAAAGGAGATCGGGTAATGAGATCCCTCGGTTGCCTTCTATTGAGCCTCCTTGGTGGGCGAGATCTGTTTAGAGCGCTGGCCAGCCGATTTCTGTGGCGCTCCAGCCTGTCATGGTATCTGCTCGAGTGCTGGTTTATTTCGTCAAATACCGTTGCTAGTTTCAGGTCTCTGTGCAGAGTGGTGTTTCGAACAAACCACTCGCAGCCGGTGATGAGTCTTGCTACCTTATTTTGAAAAGCCTGGATTCTTTTGATTTGGCTGTCGCATGCCAAGCCCCAGATTTGGCACCCATACTTCCAGTTTGGTGCTAAGATCTGTTTGTAAATTGTCAGCTTGTTGGATAGCGACAATTTACTGCGAGAAAAAAGTAGCCAGTAGTGCTTCGCCACCTTAGCACGTAGGCGCGATCTGATGTCGGTCACATGCTTGCAAAATGTGAGTCTGCGATCCAGAAGCACTCCAAGGTACTTTGCTGCGTTCGGCTGTGGTACGGGGGCTTCCTCGATGTAGACGGGCGGTGGCGTTCTCCGCTTTAAAGTAAAGCAGACGTTGTTGGATTTACTGCTATTGATGCCAATGTTCCAACGTCTTGCCCATTCCGAGAATTGATATGCAAAGTCCTGGATACCACCGGCTGCGTCGCGCTCGCATCGGGACCTGTAGGTGACGCACACGTCATCGGCAAATGTGGCCAACATAGATTTCCCGTAAAAGCTTACATCCGGCTGCGGCATGTCGTGGCTATACAGGCAGTAGAACAGGGGGCCGAGTACACTACCTCGTGGAACACCAGCACAAAGCACAAAGAGATGCGCAAGTAAACCAAATCGGTTTGAGTTGCCGCCATATCTAGGTTCTGTAGACTAATGGTTTTCCCCTTGTTTGCCGATGCTTGATTTGGATTTTTTCCTTTCAGTCTCCGGAGAAACATGAGACTTTCGCTTTATTTTTTGAAAGCGCTGCGGGGCAGCACATTAGGGGCTCGAGAGAACCGCAGTATCCAATGATTCATCAGCCGCAGCGGTTTCATTTAAAAAGTTCATACTGAAGTGTGCACCAAACCACCAGGGTTCTAGCCAGAACTTGAACCCTGGGCAAGAGAAGCTTTAAGCTCGCAAACAGCTGTTTGTGCGATCGCGTGGCAGCTGGGCAGCGGAGCCCCAGTTCGAGTAACTTAACTTTGTATTTTTGAATGAAAATGTTTTCGTTTCACTATTATTTCACTGTTAGTGACTTGGTGGGTCACTATTTGCGATATGTGCCAGTATTCTGGACTTGTCCATAAGTTTATTACCGCGAAAACTAATTTCACTTTATCCACTTTGTCAGGTGCGTATTGTTACGAACCTTCTCATTTACTCGAAGGATATTAATCATGCATCTTTGAAAAGTAGCGGGTGCATTCCTAAGGCCAAATGGCATTCGAAGGTATTCGTAATGACCGCTTTTTGTGGAGAATGCAGTTTTAGAAATTGATTCTTCGTCCATTTCTATTTAATGAAATCCCTTTGCCAGATCGATCGTTGTAAAATATTGGCATTTACCCAGTTTGCCAAGAATTTCGTTCATATTTGGAATTGGATATCTGTCAGGTATGGTTATTTCATTTAGCTTTCTATAATCAATTACTACCCTGTACTTATTTACGCCAGAAGCATCCGGTTTCTTTGGTACGACCCAAGTAGGACTATTGTATGGCGAATTACTTTCCCTAATTAATCCCTGATTCAGCATTTCCCGTACTTGGTTTTCTACTTCGATTTCGTGTGTTTGCGCAAGTGGGTATTGTTTCGAATAAATTGGGGAGTTATGTGTTGTATTTAGTACGTGTTTCATTGTATTTGTAAATGTTAATTTTTCTCCCTCCTTATATTCAAGATTTCTAAATTTATTTAATAAGCCTTTTAACTTAAAAGTTTCCTCCTGATTTAGGTGATCTAATCGAAACTGTGAAAAATCTAATTTCTTTATTGATTCCTGATCTGAGCTTGCAATTGATTCTGGTGTCCTTTGGATATACAAATTTTGGTTTCTTTCGGATTCTGAAGTAATTAATTTGTATGTTTGATCAAACTGATTCAGCATTTTTCAACAATTTTCTGCCAATTAGCATATCGTAATTATTAGAAAATCTGTGCACATAAAATGGTTCGGTTTTTTTGAAAATACTATTTCTGGGCAACATTATCAAGTCGTTCAAGGTAATAAGGCCATTTGATGTTGAAACTTCACATCTACTACTTTGAACGGAAAGACAAAATATATTTTCATTGATCATATTAATTGTTGATCCTGTGTCTAGAAGGCATTTGTATACTATTTTTATGAATTCGTATTTTTCCGGGGCTGTTAACCGAAAATTTTCGTTTAGTTCAGAATTATTTTGGTTTTGTTTGTTATTAATTTGTTGTACAGATTGGACTTGTTGTTGCCCTTCATTAATGAAGCTATGATTTTGATGCGGATTGTATTGATTTTGGTTATAATACTGTTGCTCGTAATAATTAGGTTGGACTTCTTCGAATTCATGCCCGTCTTGGAATCTAATTTCGTCAATAGACATTTTAGTTTGTTCACTGTCCGATGGTCTTAGTCGTTTAGTAATCGGGAAGTTAGTATTTTTATATGTAGAGGGTTGTTGTAGTCGAGGGTATGTATTTCCTCTAAAATGCGTTGTTTGGGGATTTTGAGCTTTGTTGGGATATTGTTGGAAATGATTTTTTTGAATAATGGGTTGTGGGTTTATGTATTGGTTGGGTCTGAAATAATTAGGTGCGTGCCACATGGGTGGGTTGTTAGTCATCTGCTGTGTATAGCTAGGTCTAAATGGTTGAATGTATTGATTAAAATTAGGTTGGAAGGGTTGGGAATATTGTGAGTAACTTGGTCGATATTGAGTTTGAACATTTGTATTGAATTTTTGTGCTTTCGAATTCTGATTAGAATTTGAATTTTTATTACGATATTCTGGGTTTTTATAAAATTCAAAATTAATGTGTTCTTCATAAATTCCCTCATTTTGTGCAATGGTAATTAAGGATCTTAAGTCTGTAATATCGTGATGGGCTAAAATAGTGAATAATTGTATTGGTAGTTTCCTTATCAGTATCTTAATAGATTCTTTAATAGCCTGAATATAAATAAGAAAATCCGATTGGTTACCTTCCAGGTGTAGTTTCGAAATTAGTAATTGACGTCGTCTTTCCGCTTCTTCGCATAATGCTCTTAGGTTTCCTCTGTATGGTGTCTCCCTGAAGTTCTCCAGAAGTTTGTAGTTTGGTGTTTGAGTTTTAAATTCCGCGATGAGTCTTGCTTTAAGGGTAGACCAATCTTCGATGTTCGGAAGTCGCAAAGATCGTGTAATCTGTCCGTCCAAGTTCCTTTCGATGGCTCCCAGTAGAATCCTCTGTTGTCGGACATCATTTGTTTGGTAGAGCGAAATTACGTAATCCACTCTGCTGATAAAGGTGTGAAGGGTTTCTGGATCACCCTTGAATGGCATAATGTCTTTAAGCTGCCGACGGGCTTCGGCAAGGTTGATGTCGCTCAGCGCAACAATTTGGGGTGCGGCAATAATTGGTTGTGACATTTTTATTGTAAAATTTTTAAAATTTGTGTTTTATTTTTTTGTTTTGTTTCGGATTCAATTTTATTATTATTTTTAAGCTTTCTAGTTTCACTTTTTTTTTTTTTGTAAATTTTTGTGTTGTATTATTAAAATTCTATATTGTTTTTATTTTTTATTTTTATATGTTGGTTTTAAAACTTAGTTGCCTTTGGACTTAATGTTTTTGTTTCGTATTTCACTTCCACTTATTATTGGATAACCGAATTGGAATTATAATCCAAGTTGAAGACTTTTCACGAATTTATTTTGGGAGATGTTTCGAGCACTGGACTATACAATTTAACTTATTTCCACTCGAAGGTTCTTTTTTTCGGATACTTTTGTATCCTACCGACTGCGCCAGTAAAATTGTTGTTTTATTTTTGAGTCGAACTAATGTCCCGTCAGTTGACTAAGGACAACGCCAAGAAATAAAAAATAGTTTTTAGGAGAAATAGTTTCACGACTTTATTCTTTGGATCTCAGCTTAAGACTAAAAATCAAATGCAAATTGGATTGAGGAGAAGCCTCAGTATTTGAACAATATTTGTATTTCGGGAGAGCCTCGCTCTTGGGTCCTTAAGATTAGGTAGCGTTGAAAGAGGGCAGTCAAATCTGCTTAGGTCAGGCTTTAGGATGTTTACAAGAACGGCTGCGCTGCCAAAGATAAACGAATGCTGCGCAGCTGGGATACATTATGGAAAATTACTAGAGTGCATTACTGATTTCTTTGAAATAATAGAAGTGGCTGGTTTGGACCACCCAAATACGTCACTATATAAATATGTAAAAGGTAGCTAATTCGAGCGGCGATCTTAACAAACGAATTTTAAAAATTTTTAAATTATAATAGTCAGGGCGTGAATTTTTATTTTATTTCATCATATTGCTACGAAATTGGCCAAAACTTCAAATATGTAAATTCGTTTCTTCGATCAGAATTGATTTCGGCCCGAAAATCGTCTTCTAGCACAACATGCACACATATATGCGTTCTCGTCTCTTGTTTTTACTCACACAAGCAAGCAAATTCTATTTTTAACTTTCTTACGCTCTTTTCTTGTTGTAAGCACGCTCAACTTCTTGATCTTAATCATTAATGTATGCAACGAAAAGATATCTGTACAAGCAAGACCACCACACCCAACGCCATGAGCTAGAGCCAGCCTCTAAAGCGTACACCAGCAAGTACAGGTACTCTCGTCTTCCATCCCTTTATTTCGTTACACGTTACACCTTCCATCTCTGCTAAGTCCCAATTCTGTTAATTTTTCTCGAACCTCTCCAACTGGCAGTGCCTAAATCTTGCCTGTTCATTCTCAAACTTAACTATAGTTCTAGAAAATACCTTTAGAATATTATATTAAATATCAAGGTAATGTAAGGTATCAAACATAACAGTTTAAATCAAAAATGCCACTTGGCCAATGAAATAATACAGTTTAACTCTAAGAAATGTTAATTTAAAATACTGCAACTCTTAACACTACTTAAAATTGAACTTCTGTTAATGCAACATCGCAATTACGTAATATTCATCCGTTAACATGGTATCATCCAGTTCTGTCTTCTTTTTGTGGCGTCTTTCGCTGGCAATCGTTTACCGCCACTCGTTAAGTTTGCTGCCAGTTGCCAATGTTGCAACTATCTGAGTGTCTCGCCAACTCACAAATACAAATTCGGTCTCGTTGTCTCACCAATACTTCTCCCTATATGACGAGTTCGTTTTTTTCCAGATCTTTCTTTTTTCCAGCTACTCGGCGTCACCAATACTTCTCCAGATATATTTGTAACTCGTTCTTCTCCTTCTCTTTCCCTACACAGCGCGTTACCAATACTGCTCTACCTTGGCCTTCTCGATCTTAGCTGCCACTTTGCATATCCAAGCGCCACCTCTTCAGATCCTCTTGTAGACTAGTGACAACTTTCCCAACATTCTTGTAGATCGCTACCGCCTTGTTATCGCTCCGCTTCCTTTACTTGCTTTTACTAGCCACTTGAAGTTCTCTGCTGATGCACAACTTCTGCTATCCGCCATCCACCAAAACTGATTAACACCTTGCACCTTGTCCAGTTGACTACGTCCACAATCCTGTCTCTAGATTTTTGACGTCCACCACAAAGTCGTTACGCTGCTCTCCGATTTGGTACTCTCGCTGATCAATCGCCTTCTAGGTTGCTCACATCAATTCTCTTAGAGTCGGTTTCTCTGTCATTCCATCACGTTGCAGCAAGACAATTTCACAATATCATGCAATTCGCAAATTTGCCTTCTCGATCCCACACAAATCGTTTTCTTTGCAAATTTTGCACCAGAGTTTTATAATTTCTTTAATTACTGCCAACACCACCGCATAGCACAAAGGCTTACATACTTTTTACACACAACCTTGTTTGATGACTGATTTTTGCAAATAACCTGGTTGAGCCCCAAAATTGTGGCCCAATGTTCCGTTTAATGGCATAAAACTCCTACGGCGACGTTGTGTTATTATAATTGTTTAATATATTATTATTAACATTTAGCATAACGTGTGGTTAAACTTTAAAGAGTTTACAACAATGTGTGGTTCATGTGTTACGCTTGAGATCTCGGCACCGACTCCCCATCAATTTTATTCATCTCTCTCTCTCTCTCATGCTCTCTTGTGGCGTTATTAGAACCGAAGACCACTCCGCGTCTCACGGCATATTTGCTCTTCGAGCTTGGTTCCGATTCCTACATATGTACATAAATATCCTTCATATAGCTGTAAACGCTTCCTTCTGCCTGTTTAATACTTTTCAACGGATCTATGTAGTATGTTTTGATATTTTTCATATTATTTTAAAATAATAAATTTCTATGGATTTGCACAAAACGTAAGAGTCGGTGTGACGATTAGACATAGTGCACGATAAAATTTTAGCTTTTGTTATTTCTAGCTTATTAGTTTAAAGATCTTGACTAACATGAATAGATCGAGTCTGTAATGATTCTTATCAAACTAATATACCAATTCTGTCCTTATCTTTGCCAATATGAACATTCATAAAACATTAAGGACAATTATTTGCCAAGTAAACAGCTCATCAAACTAAAAATCGTAATGTCGGTTTAATATGTGTATTGTCTTCAAAAAGTTTAATCCAGATCAGTTAAACAATTTTTGAACAATTAAAAACAAATTTTAAATACTGGTCTCCCATAAAATATATAGCAGAAGAAAAAACATTCTTTATAAAAAGGGAAATAGAGGGAATCCGCTCCTTGCAGTGACTTGAAACTCAAAATTGAGTCGACATATGTTTTAAGATCTGAGTGACTTTTAAAACGAGCCTTATTATTAATACTGTATGTATAGGTACATCTCAAGTAAGTGAGAGCTGTTAAATATACAATAATTTATAAATATACACGTAGACGTCAATTGAGCAGAGCCAGTTCAAGCTCATCCCATTTTATGGAATAGAAAATAACAAAAAGTAGCACGAATTTTAGTTTAAACCTAACGAACCGTGTTGACATGAAGTATACAAACAAACATTATTTAGCTTAACAACGATCTTCACGTAAGTCATTCTTTAATGATAATTAGCGAAAAAAATACCTAGTAAAGAATAAACAATATTATAAACAAATATATATAAAAAATTCACCAATAATAAACTTTTACCAATTTGAGATGAACGTTGATGAACGATAAAAGTTAAAAACGATGCATTCTGATGTTAAACGAAAACCTCTCTTAGTTTGAATTTGAATTAAGTGAAGACATATTCTGTAATGAGAGACCCCAAATAAAGGATTAACTCAAAATACACCGGCTAAAAATGCAACGGCTTTCAATTCTCTAAAAATTCAGATATGTTCAGCAGTTTATGACTAAATTAGCGCGTCTAATTTCTTTTTAGCAATCCCACTAGCCTCGACAGAAGTATCTGATAGTGGAGGAGCTGAACTATAGCGTTCTCTCTTGTTTATGTTGTAGATCACGTAGAGAATGCTTTGACTTAATAGTTTTATTGGTGATTCACAAATCAAAAGTAGTTACGGAGGATCCCTGAGAAAAGTATCCCATTTACAGTATAAAAGCTTAAATATTGCAAAGCTCCAAATAGAACTTGTTAAATAAAATTGGCAACTGTCGGGCTTCGTGATTAAACTAAATATTTTACAACGGACGAAGCTATTCTATCCTCCTAGATCAGCTTTGACTAAGTCTGTTAAGCACCATTCAAATCTGTACTCTATGAAAACTCTTCTCCTCGGAAGGCATACCTACTTTTAATGAGTTATATTTTTATGTCTTTTTCCAGGAAGTTGGAAACGGCTTGAGTTACATATCCATAAGTCTACATAAATAGCTTTAAAAACTTCCACTTCCACAGATTCTTTTATATTTTAAATTCTTTGAGTAATTTTACTCTCCAGAATCCATAATCTAAGCACCCAACATAACATAAAAAAAACTGTTGTTTTACGAAAGGTATAGAAGATCATTACATTTATAGGCATAACGTAAATCTTATTTATTTCTGCAGATTTAAATACGCAATTTTTTAGAAGCTACCTATAAGATATTACCATTATTACCTATAATTATAATTAATTATTAATTAATAATTATTAATAATTATGATTATATTACTTACTCATGAACTCGTTAATATTTGATAATAATCGTAGACTATAAAAAAATTTATATGATAATTAAGCTTTGTTTATATTTAAATGAATATTTTGAATTCCCGACTTAAAGCATTTATGCCGGGAACGAACATGGTATTTGCAGTGAAATGGTACATTGCCTTCTTTTTTGCTGCTTCAATTTTTGTAATGTCGTGTAGTGGCCATGGCAGACTGGTCGAACCACCCAGTAGAGCATCAGCTTGGCGTTTTGGATTTCAAACACCACCAGACTATAATGACCATGAACTATACTGCGGAGGGCTTAGCCGGCAATGGCAAAGAAACGGCGGTAAATGTGGAGAATGTGGAGACGCGTGGGATGTTCCAGAACCACGACCCCACGAATATGGTGGCCACTGGGGAAAAGGCTTAATTGTGCGAAGCTATTTGCCTGGATCTCAAATGACGATTCGTGTAGAATTGACAGCTAGTCATATGGGGTAACTAATTTTTTTGTGTTGCTTAAAATCAGTATATACATAATTATATTTCCAGATATTTTGAGTTTCGAATATGCCCAAATCCAAATGCTAAGCAGTCATGCTTGGATAAAAATGTATTGTCAATTCTTAATGGATCTCCTTCTCAGCCAAATAAATCAGATCTAGATAACCGATTTTATCCTCGGAACGGAAGTTGCATATATGAAATTTTGGCACAGTTACCAGGTGAATATATTTTAACACTAGATCAGAATCTTACTTTGGTAGAAAAACCTGCAATTATAATCTGTCTAAGTAGATTTTACCATAAAATAAAGAATATCAATATTTTATGAAATAAATTTTATCTATATAAATTAATTTATATTCAAATATAAACATGGTATATAAAGTAACATATTCTTTATATTAAAATAATAAACAAGAGAGATTGCTATAGTCGAGTTCCCGGACTATCAGATACCCGTTACTCAGCTAGTGGGAATGCTAACGCAAATTCATAACTTTTCTGATTTGATATCAAAAGGTGAAAGGAGGGGCGTGGGCACAGTGTTTTTGGTATACCGATACAGTTGACAAGACAAATAATAAAACGAAGAAAAATCTATACAGTTTTAGTTCTAGGCGGTTCTGGGCGGCTTGTGGGCGTTAGAGTGGGCGTGGCAGTATGGATCAACAAACTTGCGTTGCGTCTATGTCTCTAGAATCTGTGTGCCTAATATAAACCTTCTGGCCTTTAAAGTTCGTGAGATCAAGGCGTTCATACGGACGGACGAACAGAAGGATATGGTCAGATCGACTGGACTATTGATCCTGATCAATTATATATACGCTTCCTTCTGCCTGTTACATACTTTTACACGAATCTAGTATACCCTTTCACTCCACGAGTAACGGGTATAACAAAGGAGACTGCTATAGTCGACAGCAAGATATTTAAACGTAATTCTTAAAAAATTTGTTAATATAATCAAATTAACTATTTCAATAACATTGCAGATTTTACATGTGAACACTGTGTTCTGCAATGGCGTTATGTTGCAGGCAATAATTGGGGTATGTGTAGCAATGGTATAGGAGCTATTGGATGTGGTCCACAAGAAGAATTTCGTTCGTGCTCTGATATTGCCTTAACTACAGAATATTTGCACCCATATCTAGGTCCTATTAGCGCACCACCTACACAATCTAATGGAATGCCTGCGAACACGACACATAATTCTGTTAATACACAAAGTGACAAATTAAAGTATATTTTCATCATTTTACTGCTGTTAATACTAATATTAGTTTGCCTTGTTGTTATACGTTTGAAGTTCCACAATCACAACAGCTTTTGTATTCAACAATTTGTTAATAATCTTAAAAAATATTTATTTTGGAATTCATTTCAACACAATAATTTTATATGTGATGTATTTACCCCTGGCAATGATAAATTAGGTAGCCGACCCAGTCCACTTCCACGAAATAAGAGATTAAATAATGAAGTAAAAAATTTAGTAATAGAAACAAGCACAGTATAAATACCTGTAAGTTGTAATTATTTTTGCACGTTTTTAAACACATTAATAAAATAGTTTACAATTAGTTTATGTTAAGAATGGTTATATATATCATGTGATTAAGTAAATATTTATTACAAATTGTTATTTTATGTTAAGCTGTGCACTATAAAAAACCAAATTCAACGTGTCCTCATAATTTTTGTATTTTACGCACTCAAAGGATCGATCTACGGTTTTATACGAAGGGTAAGTTAATTGTTTTAAATATCATACTAGAACAAAAAGCCTTTTAATTAAAAGAATCAATGGGGCCGAACGAACCCTTTCTTGGTCGGCTTGGCAGCTCCAACAAGTGCCGCGGACAGCAGTAGGATAGATAAGTACTTGGCCATGACTGGGACGAAATTTGAACAGTAACGGACGACACATCGTGCGGCCCACCATAGCATCCTTGGTCTTATTGGATTTGGGTTGTCGGCGAAGATCCGAATGCACAAGCTTTCTGAGCTTACCACTGCTAGTTGCTTTACTTTGTCTTACAAATAAATGACCTGCCTTCAGGGTCAGCAAATCTGTCGAATTCTCAGTAATAAGCAGATCGCTCTGGAGTTGATGCACGTAAGCACATAGAACACATAAAACATAACATTCTACGCCTGCTTTCCAAAGGCCTATATTGCCCAAATAGTGAAGGCGCTACACTCTCTTGGAAACAAAACTACTAAAACTAAAAAATCTTTTCTAAGAGCTTGTTGAGCTAATAAGATTTTTAATAGCTGGCTTTAAAGAACCGCAAAAAAAATGCCACGAATTGATATTAGTCTTGTAAATTTCATTTTTAAAAAATTGCTGGATATTTTTTCATAATTTTATTAGTGTTGTAAGTTTCTATCGGTTTGCCAAAAACTTTTTGCCAAGACTAGTCTAACGCATTTAGCCGCCCAAAACCGCCACGTCCACACTTTCGAAAACTGTTTAGATTTTCCATCGTTTTATTTTTCATTCATATTCACGCCCCTCCTTTCACTTACAAAACGACCAAACCGGTCACGTCCACACCTTTGAAAATTTTTTAAATATCTGTCGATATCCCAGATAAATTATGAAATTTCGAATTCACACTAACGGATATGTGATAGTCGGGGAACTCGACTATAGCATTCTCTAAAAATAAATTAAAATAATGATCCACTAAGATATATTCCAAACACTTTCACTTTTTCCCGAAATAAGCTTTGATTTTATAAAGAATACAAAAGGACTTAATCAGTTGTCGATTGTAGCAAATCCTTAAATGTTGCTATGATCGGCAGATACAAAATTTTTAAAGCAATCCGATTAATTCGTTGTGATAGTCGCAGCACAAACTTTTCTTTCCATTATTATTCGCCACACGTACGATAGGTGAAGTGTACTCCGAAAAAGTGTGCTTAATAATCTTTTGGTCAAGCCACTCTTGAACCAACGACACTAGAATAACAAGATGCGTAACGCCATACAAATTTTTGGCACGCGATTTTTTGGCCGTGGCTCTAGAGGTGGCTCCAGGCTCTCTCGAGTTTTTTGTTCGATAGAGAAAGAGCGGAGAGCGCTACAGCAAACAGCTCTTTTCTACGCATACAGTGATAGCAGACAACTGTATGTGTGCACACGTATGCTCATGCATTGTAAATTTGACAAAATATGCCCTTCACCTTAGAAGTTCGTTGACTTTAAATCTATATTATTTTTTAACAATTGGCACCATGCGAAAAATTCTCCTTTGAGTGCGTAAAATACAAAAATTATGAGGACACGTTGAATTTGGTTTTTTATAGTGCACAGCTTAACATAAAATAACAATTTGTAATAAATATTTACTTAATCACATGATATATATAACCATTCTTAACATAAACAAATTGTAAACTATTTTATTAATTTGTTTAAAAACGTGCAAAAATAATTACAACTTACAGGTATTTATACTGTGCTTGTTTCTATTACTAAATTTTTTACTTCATTATTTAATCTCTTATTTCGTGGAAGTTGACTGGGTCGGCTACCTAATTTATCATTGCCAGGGGTAAATACATCACATATAAAATTATTGTGTTGAAATGAATTCCAAAATAAATATTTTTTAAGATTATTAACAAATTGTTGAATACAAAAGCTGTTGTGATTGTGGAACTTCAAACGTATAACAACAAGGCAAACTAATATTAGTATTAACAGCAGTAAAATGATGAAAATATACTTTAATTTGTCACTTTGTGTATTAACAGAATTATGTGTCGTGTTCGCAGGCATTCCATTAGATTGTGTAGGTGGTGCGCTAATAGGACCTAGATATGGGTGCAAATATTCTGTAGTTAAGGCAATATCAGAGCACGAACGAAATTCTTCTTGTGGACCACATCCAATAGCTCCTATACCATTGCTACACATACCCCAATTATTGCCTGCAACATAACGCCATTGCAGAACACAGTGTTCACATGTAAAATCTGCAATGTTATTGAAATAGTTAATTTGATTATATTAACAAATTTTTTAAGAATTACGTTTAAATATCTTGCTGTCGACTATAGCAGTCTCCTTTGTTATACCCGTTACTCGTGGAGTGAAAGGGTATACTAGATTCGTGTAAAAGTATGTAACAGGCAGAAGGAAGTGTATATATAATTGATCAGGATCAATAGTCCAGTCGATCTGACCATATCCTTCTGTTCGTCCGTCCGTATGAACGCCTTGATCTCACGAACTTTAAAGGCCAGAAGGTTTATATTAGGCACACAGATTCTAGAGACATAGACGCAACGCAAGTTTGTTGATCCATACTGCCACGCCCACTCTAACGCCCACAAGCCGCCCAGAACCGCCCAGAACTAAAACTGTATAGATTTTTCTTCGTTTTATTATTTGTCTTGTCAACTGTATCGGTATACCAAAAACACTGTGCCCACGCCCCTCCTTTCACCTTTTGATATCAAATCAGAAAAGTTATGAATTTGCGTTAGCATTCCCACTAGCTGAGTAACGGGTATCTGATAGTCCGGGAACTCGACTATAGCAATCTCTCTTGTTTTTTATTGCACAAGTTAGATGGCGTGCTAGTTGCATCGTAGCTTTTACTGATCATCTGGATCGACTTAGTATTGCAGTGTCATCAGCGAATGTGGATATCGTTAGCTGGTAGTTTGTTGGGACTGAACTGTATCTAACAGCGAACACTATTTTATATAGGTAAGACTTTAGAAACTTATGTATGTTTTGAGGCAGCAGTTTGATTATTTTAAACATAAGTCTATTCAGCCATACTCTATCGAATGCTTTTGCAACGTCTAAGAATAGAGCTGTGCAATATTCACGGTGTTCAAAGGCAGTGCGAATTTCTGTTGTGATGCGGTTAACCTGTTCAATGGCTCCATGTTTTGCCCGAAAACCAAATTGGTACGATGGGAGTGTGTTGTGTGTTTTGAGGTGGGGGCTGATGCGTAGCAGCAGCACTTTTTCAAATAGCTTGGATAGACAAGTAAGTAAGCTTATTGGCCTGTATGATGATAGCTGTGTCTTTCCCAGGCTTAGGGATCATAATTATAATTGATTTTTTCCACTTTTGAGGTAAGTATCCAATTTTAGTGGCTGTGGGTTTGGTTGAAATACTTTTTTTTTTTTTCTTTTTGTTTTCACCGACCGAGGGGCGCTGCCGTGTATCGTACTGCGTATTGTGGACTTCAAACAGGTGATCCGCACTCGAGAATCGGACGGGCTAACGAAATAAATACGGTTTTAGTCAAGTAAAGGTCAAATTCCTTAGACCACCTTTTTATAAAACCAAGCACACCCCTGGCCTTATTGAGAATAGACGAAATATGTTCAAAAAATTTTAGTTTTGGGTCCAGAACACCTCGTGTTATTCTGTCCACAGAGCACCCACTTAGAGTGTAAGTCGTGCGTATTGGGTTGGCACGACAAAAGGTCATAACTTTACACTTGGACCCATTTAAGTCTAATATGTTATCACGGCACCATATTTGAAATCGGTCTAGATCGGATTGTAAGCCCAAATGGCAAGAAGTGTCCTTGTACTGGAGACATAATTTAACATCGTCTGCGTACATAAGTACACGCGAATGTTTTAGTATTAAGGGGAGGTCGTTAATGAATAAGGTAAAAAGAAGCGGACCAAGATGGCTCCCTTGAGAATAGAAGATAAAGAATTTTTAAAGAGGACTTGTTGTGTCCTGCCATTCAGATAGCTTGAAATCCAATTTAGAAGATCAACAGGGAAACCTATAAGATCAAGTTTTCTTATTAGAAGGTAATGATTAACAGAGTCAAATGCTTTACTAAAATCAGTGTAGATGACATCTGTTTGAAGATTATTTTTGAAACACTGTATTACGAAAGAAGTTAGCTCCAAGAGGTTAGTGGTTGTAGACCTGCGTTTCATAAGATGATAAGATGATTTTTAAGATGATCAGCGAAGACTCTTGCTCTGTCCGCGAGACCAGTTTCCTGTAGAGTTACGGAGAGGTACAAACGTTTCTGTTGGTGCCTGTAGGTTCCTGTGGTCTTTCCACAACGAGTTCTTAGTGCCTATGGGAGTGAAGCGTTCGCTTCTTCTTTCTTAAGCGCTTTGGTAAGTCTGCGAGAAGCTGCTTTTAATTTACTCTTTGCGCCAGGTGATCTGTGCTCCTGCCACTCCCTTCGATGTCTTCGTTTTTCAAGCACAAGCAGTTCAATAAATCTACTTGTCCTGTTAAACTTTATACTGCATGCATGGTTGTCTTGTGGAGTTGACGCTTTTGCTGCTGTGACAAGTATTGATTTTATATCACCAGCAAATTGATCACTGTCTTGCTCGGTTTCCAGGGGGCTAGAAAAGCCGGTATGGGAACAAACATATTTTTTGTACCTCGCCCAGTTGGTCCTATTGCTTGTAAGCCTGCACGGTCTTTTGATGTGTTGTAGCTGGTACAAAAGATGAAAGAGTACCGGACAGTGATCAGATGAGAGTTCTGGAAGTGTAATCATTGATTGGGATATCCTTTTTGTGATGGCAAAGGGCAAAGGGAATAAAATCTGGAAGCTTCATGGGATCTGCTGGCCAGTATGTAGGCGCTCCCGGGGAAACATAGTTAAGTTTGTGTTGCGGTTTGATGATTGCGTTGAACAGCTGTTTTCCTTTAGGGTTCGCTATCCCGGATCCCCAGTACATGTGCTTGGCATGAATTTTTCCTCAGAGATTGTGAAGCGAGTTGGGCAATAGACAGCATCCAGAGTGAGATCACCGTTATGGCATTGGAGGTTTATAGAGGTACAGCAGTCTTCTTGCCAATTACAAAGAAAGTGGTGCTTAATTCGCAATCGTATTAGTATCCCAGTGCCTCCATGCGCCTTGCTATCCGGGTGATTCATAAAGTAAAATTTATATCCTGGTATTTGGAAGTTGTACTTTTCGGTAAGGTGAGTCTCTGAGAGTAGCATAACGTCAATGTTTCTGTCGGCTAAGAACTGAGCAAGTTCTAGCTTGTGCCGCGAAACGCCATTGACGTTCCAGGTAGTTATTATTAAGGGAGTCATTATCCTGTTTTAGAAGAAACGAGCATTTGAATAAGGATGTTGTGGTTCCTTAAAAACTCTTCCATAGTTTCTTGCAGGTCATGAAGTCTTTCATGGTTTGCTGTATCGAGAGCATAATCGCTTCAACGCCAATAGGCTGCTGTTCCATGTTCTGTGTGTTTATTTGTTTATTTGTGTTTATTTGGTGAATTTTATGCTGCACGCTGGAGGTGACTGCTGTCGGTTCTTTGATCCCTGATTTTAGTACACTGGCAAAGGAAGAATTTGGCATTGTTCGGTGGCTGGCAGACGAAGGGATGTTAGATGTAGTCGGTTCCATTGCTTTGTGAGCTGTTGATGTGAAAAGATCTCGAGCTGAATCCACTCGTTTGCTTAGGCGACTCTTGAGTTCCTTGTAAACAATGCATCCTCGCCAGTTGGCTGTGTGTTTTTCGCCAGAGTTGCTGCATAACTTAATTGAACTATCGTTTTTATTCTTAGGACAGCTTACAGTACTGTGGGCATCGCGGCAAACGACGCAGATGGATTTTAGGGTGCAGTACGCTTTGGTGTGACCATATTCTTGGCAGTTGGTGCACTGCAGAAGTTGCC
Organism: Drosophila sechellia; assembly: GCF_004382195.2. Classification (NCBI taxonomy): domain Eukaryota; kingdom Metazoa; phylum Arthropoda; class Insecta; order Diptera; family Drosophilidae; genus Drosophila; species Drosophila sechellia. The sequence continues at coordinate 25,515,172 of NC_045951.1, forward strand.
TTCGCTTGTGTGGCTCTTCTACGGTTATTCTTCGGTGCAGTAAATACTGTAGCTTATATATAGGATGTACTTAATTTTTGTTGTTTTTCTGACTAAATGGCTCCAATTCGACTTTAAAGAGTGGCTGCGGCACTTTGTTCCTGTTGAGAATGTTGATCACCGTTTTCGCGTTGAAGTTCTTCTCCTTTAGTGCCGTGATAATTTCGGATGATGTCACTGATGAATCTATTCCTTTAATGACAACCTGCAATCCTTTGGCACTTTTCAGCTGGTAGGTATAGTAACTCTTCCCAGCTTCGTCCAGGTACTTGGTCACTGATCGGTGGCTAGACTCATCCTGAGTCTGCACTTTCGTTTCTTATATGTTGCCCTTAGTAAGAGGTATAACATGGAACTTGTTTTCTCCGACAATTGCAGCTAGTTTGTTAACCAGCGCACTTGATGTTTTCTCACGTATATATATTGGTGGCGGCTTTATCTTCTTCTGCCCCTGCTCCTGCACTTCGCAGTCATCCAAAAGTGCAAACCTATTTGAACTTGAGTCATTGGAGGCATTGGCGCGATTTATTTTTCGGCTGATTACCAGCCTGCTAGTGTTGTGGGCTTAGCTTTCGCTTTATTTGGATGTAGCGATCCAGCCCTGTTTCACAAAGATTTTTGTTTTGTTTTGTCGGTTTTGAGCATAGATTTGATGTTGGTGCTGTTGCAGTTGTTATTGCAGTTATTGTTGCTAAAGGTGCAGTTGCAGTAGATATCGTGATTGCTGTACTGATAGCTAAAGAACTTGACAACGTTTGGAATGGGGAGAGCTTGGGAGATACGTTCTCAGTGCGTTCGGGTTCATTTCGTGCAAAGTATAAGTGCATGGTCAGCATTCCCACGCCGACCAAATGCATAATACATAAGTACATACATAGCTCGCTCTCTCTATAAGCCTAGATATATAAGATATACATAAGAAAGCCGCTCCGCCGCTGGCGTACCCGGCAGCGCAGCTACGCGGTTTAGCCTGAGACGAAATATATTCAAAACTCACAACGCAGACACTGTGAAGACGTTGAACTGGGAGAAACATTTCTGCCAAACAAAAATATAAGAAAAACCAATGTTAGGATGCTGGGGTTTGCTGGTCCTGGAAAATTCCTAGTTTGCTGAAAATAGAACACTCGAAAAAACACTCGAAGACTTGTAGAAATGGCGCGGGCGCGACCGGGCGTATGTTTTATTGTTCGTGGTTAGTCTTACACTAAAGCTTATTCTAATGAGTTGAATTCTCCCAAGCGCAGCGAAGACTCCTCGGAGACTCTGTGGTGAAGAGCGGGAGAGCGTAAGAGGGAGTGGAGAGCGTAAGAGGGAGCGGAGAGCGGGTGACAGTCCAAACTCCGTAACTTAAACATTCCGCCCCCCCTGGAAATCACTGTGGTTGCAACATAGCCATCCTACGGCAGGCTGCAGGCACCGGACACGATCCACCCAAACACGGTCTTTTGAGCGACCGGCATGCCCTCGTCGAAGGTCAGGAATCCGGATTGGATAACCTTAGGATAAATATCTGCTCCTAAGACCATGGAGACGATAGCAGGCCGATGGAACTCGTCATCAGCCAGCATGATGTCCCGTTACTTGGACACTACGGTGTCGCTCAATGCCCGGCCTGGTGTGCGGATCCGCACCCTGGGCTCGATCTTGAGCACGACCTCCAGCTTCGTGTTCCCGTCGATCCTGGAGCGAATCGTCGTTGTGCAGACCTTCTCGTCGCCAACATTGGTCATAGGAAGCTTTAAGGCTGACGCCAACGAAGCGTCAATGCAGCTCATGGGGCTGCACGGATCGATAAGTGCTGCGGTCTCGAAGGTCTTCGTCCCGGTTTCCAACTTGACCGAAACTGTGGGACGAGGCCGAAGCTGCTTGCCGGGTTGTCACCGCTTGGAGACGCGAGCGCGCTCGCGACCGCGACAACGAGCTAACCTGCTCGTGCATGTGGAGCAGCGTGTGGTGGGATCGATCGCACTTCTTGCAACGATCACCGCTTCGGAAGTCTCCCGTGGAATGCTCGTGAACGAGGCAATTGGCGCAGTATTTGTTAATGAGGACTGCTCGCAAACGCTTTTCAGCGCTGAGCTTTAGGAACCTCGCGCACTTCCGAAGAGGATGGATACCGCGGCAGACTCGGCATCGGTAGGATTGAATACCTCGGGTACGTCTGCTCACCAAGGCACGAGCACTGCGTGCGTTTTGTTGACGAGGGGCCATGATGCGCGTAGTCGAATGTCGAACGGAGATCGAAAACGAAATGAAAAATAATGGATGATTAGTGCTAGTGAACTACAACTAAGGACGATAGGAGCGCCTATTATTGTCGAGATTCGGAAGACTCCGTCGGCAAAAGATACTACGCATATTTACTACACGGACGTTGCCATCGGCTCCTGGGAAAACAGACTCAATTCTGCCGAGCCGCCACTCATTAGAGGGCAAGTTGTCGTCCTTGATGACGACCATGTCATCGATGCGGAGATTTTTGGACGGGGCCTGCCATTTAGAACGCTTGTGGAGTTCTTTGAGGTACTCTTCTTTCCATCGCACACGGAACTGCTGATGGAGAGCCTTCATATGCTGCCACCGATTAAGAAGGGATTTCGTTTCCCCCTTTACTTCGGGTTCCACCGTGGACATAAGGGGTCCCCCGACAAGGAAATGCCCTAGCGTCAGAGCCAGCAAATCTGTCGGATCCTCAGACATAGGAGAGAGCGGCCTGGAGTTAAGGTACGCTTCTATTTTTGCCAAGAGCGTGGAGAGCTCTTCGAACGTGTATTTTCGCGTGGCAGTGCATTTGTAAAATAGCGTCTTGAAGCTTTTTACGCCTGCTTCCCAAAGGGGTGCCCCCGGAGGAATAAATTGCCATTGCATCTCTTGATGAATATAGGCATTCGTAACCGACTCTTTTACGGCTTGAAGGAAATCGCGGGAAAGCAGGGTGGCAGCGCCAACAAAGGTTTTGCCATTGTCTGACTGGACTTGCGGTGGACACCCTCTTCTGGATACAAAACGAGAGAAAGCGGCACGAAACTTTTCAGTCGTTAAGTCAGATGTAGGGTCTAAGTGGATGGCCTTGGTGGAGAAACAAACAAAAACTAACACATACCCCTTTGTAATAAGACATGCTCTTCCCGTATAGTTCTTTATATCGAACGGACCGGCGTAATCCATGCCAGTATACGTGAATGGTCGGGAGAACGATGCTCTTTCTTTGGGCAGGACACCCATCAGTTGGCTTTGCAACCGCTTTTTGTGGATCACACATACTTTGCACGAATTTACTACTGCTTTCATCAGGTTCTTAATTCTCGGAATCCAGTATTTCGACCGCATGAGGCGCACCATTAACTGGTTACCACCATGGAGAGTTATGCGATGAGTGAAATTCGCAAGGAGGCGAGAAAGCAGGCAGTTATACGGAAGAATCACTGGATGGCGTTCATTGTATTGAAGGCTTTCGTAAGCCGCCACACGGCCGCATGCCCTGATCAGTCCTTGCGGATCTAGAAACGGGTTCATGCTTAGGATGGCACTTGAACTTGGCACTGGACGCTTTTCACTTAGGCAGTGATATTCCACAGGGAATTCTCTGCGCTGAGTGTTTGAAATTAGGAACCGCTCGGCGGCGGCGATTTCAGTGGCTAGTAGATGCACATCAGATGGAGATGTCTGCTTCCTGCACCGCTGAATGAAGCGATAAACATAAGCAAGGACTCGTAGAGCTTTCTCTAGCTTGGAGAAACGTGCCAACAACTCTTCAGAAGGAGCTGCGAGATGGACTTTTAGAGCACGCTTCTCCAGGTCGGTCACCGGAGCGTTGTCGACCTGAGTTGGCCATTGGTTACGTAGATTTTGCAACCAAGTCGGTCCGTGCCACCATAACTGGCTATCGGCTAGATCTTGGAGGGAAACTCCTCTACTTGCCAGGTCTGCTGGATTATGCTCAGATTGAACATGAGACCAATTCTCTGTTTTTGTGGCCTGGGCGGGAGAGAATTCCGGCGGAATTCAGAGCGTCTCGGAGCTCTAGCACCATGAGCTGAGCGTCTTCCGTGGAGTCCGCTCCGGCTAGAACATCATCCACATACATGAAATTTCGAATGACATTGCTAGCTTTTGGATGGCTGAGTTCTACGTCAGCTGCTAGCTGCTGCAGTACTCGGATGGCCAGGAAAGGCGCGCAATTGACTCTAAAGTTTACTGTTTTCAGTTCGAAATCTCTGATTTCCCCTCTATTGTTACGGAAAAGTATTCGCTGGAATGGAGTGTGTCTCGGATCTACCCAGATCTGCCGATACATTTTCTCGATATCGGCGTTGAACACGTATCGGAAATAGCGCCACTTCAGAATTTGAATGGTCAAGTCGGACTGTAAGACAGGGCCAGCATGAAGGATATCATTTAAACTGGTACCATTCGATGAAGGGCTGGAGGCATTGAATACTACACGGAGTTTAGTAGTTACGCTCTCCTTTTTTAAGACGGCGTGATGTGGCATATAATAGGCATTGCAATCATGCGTAGGAAGAACTTGTCGCATGTGCTTTAAGTCGAGATATTCCTGGATCACCGAATCGTATCTCGCTTTCAAGGCCTCATCTCTTTTTAGACGCTGCTCATTTCTTAAGAACTGAGCTAATGCGAAAGACCTAGAATGCCGTAGCCCGGAACCGATATGTTCTGGGTCGCGAAAAGGCAGAGTAACGACATATTTGCCGCACTCGTTTCTCGTGGTCGTTAGAAGGAAATTCTTCTCGCATATGGAATCGGATTCTTTTACCAACTTTGTTGGTATATCCTCCACCTCCCAAAATTTTGTGAGGAGTTTGTCCAGTGAATTATCGTACGCGTGGGTGATCTGTGTCGAAAAAGAGGAAATTCTGCTTTGGGCTGAGGCTGACACTGGCCCAGTTAGTACCCAGCCGAAAATGGTCTCTTGCCCCAAGAGAGAGCCACAGATGTTGGTTTTTGCTCCACTCAGAAGCACCGAAGGCAGGATGTCGGCTCCGATAAGTACAGCTATTTGTGCGCTCTCATAGAATTTTGGATCCGCCAGTGGAAAATCGGGAAGATCCCGAAGGAAATTTTGCGGAATTGGGTAGGAAGGCAGATTTCCGGCTAGTTGAGGGAGGACATAGGCCGTCGTCTCCAACTGCAACGCGGGCCTATTCCGAGATCGGATGGTGAAACTGCAGAGCTTCTTGGACTGAGCAGCTACTGTTTGGTTTAAGCCCGAGACTTGGGCTTGAACCACCTGGAATGGCAATTTAATTAGATTGAACAGTCGCTCGGTTATGAATGTCGCTTCTGATCCGGAGTCGATCAGGGCGCGTGCCTTAAAGTTAGTGCCAAGATGGGAGATATTGATTATGGCAGTGCCAAGAAGGATAGCTCTTGAAATAATTTTGAACACCGGCTTGCTCATTTGGAACGAAATTGGCCTGATTAGCGGAAATTGGCCTTGCAGGATTTGAAGGGCTTGAATTGCTGGAACAGAGGTTGTTTCGGTGCAACTACGTGTGATGCCGGCCACGGCAAGACTTTAAGTGGTGTAGAACTTACGAAGTGGAAACGCCGTAGTTTAGACTAATCGGACAGGTGACTCGGAGTGAACAGCGAATTTTAAAAATGACCTGTGATTTATGGTAATTGGGTCCACCTTATTTACGGTTGGAACCCTTGGAGTGTGGAACACGGTGATAATATATTTGGGCAGAATCCATTGTATTGTTCACGTTTGTCCGCGAGAGAGTTTCTACTAGAAGCAGACTGATTCTCTGGTGAGTGTCATTAATTCGCTTCTTATTTTTCCGGCTGAGTAATACTATTTTCCGTCCGGAAGATTGTTTAGCTCTCTAACAAGCCTTTCTTCTGTTTTCTTGCTTGAGTATAGTCGCTTGAGGTTTGCTTTGATGTCATCCCAACTAAGGAGTACATCGCAGACATTCAGAGCTTCGTCTGCCCTGCCTTTTATTTTGTCGCGGATAGTTCCAAAAAAGTACTGTCCGCATGTTGTTTGGTCCACTGGTGAGGCTATGATCTACTATTTCTATAAACCTATCAAGATTGTAGGTTGATAATTGATGTACAAGGGTTAGTATTTGTTGTAGATTCAGGTTTGTGTTTGTTGATGAATTAACGGTAGGACTTAGTGGCCCTGTGGCGTTACCGGATTCCATAGCGTTGGTGAGATTATTACTTGGGATTGAACCGACTGGTCTTTCTGTTCTGTCGCTTGACTTATCTCAGATAGACTAAATCCGCTTCATACCCCTAATCTGCTCCTAGCTGTGTTATTAGTGTTGGCTTTTTTCCTTAACTTTTCCTGTCGCTTGACTTATCTCAGATAGACTAAATCCGCTTCATACCCCTAATCTGCTCCTAGCTGTGTTATTAGTGTTGGCTTTTTTCCTTAACTTTTACGTGAACTGTATTTTTGTTTTGCAAATAATCGCGAATAATTATATATTGGGGTATGGTTATGATATGTGTAATTTTATGTGAGGTATAAATAGGTATATTTTTATTATGTACTAGCTGACCCGGCGAACTTCGTACCGCCTTAGCGTAGCTTTGATGCACTACTTTATTTTGTATAGTTGACCTATCTTAGGTATAAGTACCTATTCAATTTAAACTGTAATCTATGTTATCCTCCATATATAAATTAATCCCTACTTCCCTGGTCTCGCCATATCTGAAAAGGACCTAATTTTATTAAATACAAAACAAAATATATATTTTCATAATAGAGTTTATTCCATAGGATTCAGTAATTCCACTTATATTTTTACAAATTGCTATTGAACAACTTGGCATTTTGAAGTAAATACTGAGCTTAACACCACGCGCGCTCTAGAAAAGAACTAATTGCCTCTATACCCTTCACTTTTTCTCTCTATTCTAATGCTGCTGTTTCTTTAATCTAATGCTTTTTGGTACACTATAATTTTAGTTTTATGTTCTGGCGCGTAAATAAATAATGCTGATGGTTTTCCGACACGGGAACAGGCGACATATAATTGGCCATGTGAAAAACATGGATTTTCTAGATTGATGCCACATACACTTAGCGACTGCCCTTGTGATTTATTTATTGACATTGCAAATGCAAGCCGCACTGGAAACTGTAAACGCTTAAAGCTGAATGGCATATCGTTCGGTATCATATGGATGCGTGTGATTAAAACATCTTCGCCTTTGTACTTCCCTTTCAAAATTGTTGCTTCGATGACGTTGTTCAATAATTTCTTCACCGCAAGCCGGGTGCCATTACACAGACGTGGCTGGTTTTTGTTCCGTAACATAATAATTACTGATCCGATTTTTAATTGCAGATTATGAGGTGGTAACCAGGGCAAATCCAGCGAATTTAAAAATTCTGTTGGATAATTCACAACTCCATCTTCATTAGTAACGGAATCAACTGATTTGTAATTCTTCTAGCAGAAAAGTACGTATTTTGTTTTGCTTGCCAATGGTGTGACCGTTCGCGGCTGGTCGCAAGATCACCCATAAATGTGGTGGTGAAAATTCATTAGCCAACACTATGCAAAATTAAATATATACTTTTCAATATTTCTGAGAGATTTTCTTAGTAAGAACCATCCTTGAACTTCCACAAACATTTAAAAAAAAGAATTATCGAAATCGGTTCAGCCGTTCACACGTGATGCCGTGACAACGCGAAACGGGTTTCATTTTTATATATATAGATGTATGTATGAACGTTTTTTTTTTGTATATGGGAAATTTTGGGTGTTTGTTTGGTTTTTTTTTTGTTTTCGTTTGTATATTAATGTAGTAATATATTGTATTATATTTTGTGATACTATGTATACGTATATTTGTTTAAATGTGTATTATATGTGTGTATTCTTTCCAAAATAAAAGGAAACCTGTAAATGTGTGTCCGTTACGCAGTTTTTTCTTTTTCTTGTTTCCCAGTGCTTAGTGTTAATTGTATGTCGTTATGGTAGTGCTGCTGTGCTTCCTTACACCTTTGTAGTTTTTTTTTTGTCTTCGACTTTAACTGTAATACATGAATTAAATAAGTATTCAATATAGTAAATTTTTTATAGAGGTTAGTGAACATGTGACAACAGTAGGCGTTAAGTTGTTTGTGGTTTGTTTCTCTTTTTTTTTGTTTTCTTATTTTGTTTTTATTAATTTTTTTTTAAATACATATGTATAATATTTTTCTTGAATTAATTTTATTGTTGTTTTTTTTTTTAAGTGGTTTTTTTCTCGTAGTGAGTGGCGTGCAAATTCAACCGAATTCAACAGAATTCAACAGTGTACAAGCGAACACGGCGTCAAGAGTCACGCCGCGACGCCGTCTCTGCCAGGAATCAACTGGCTCTTCAAACGACGAAGGCGGACCACCATTGAGAAAATGCGCCGGAGTGAGGACATCCAGATCGGCAGGGTTCTCTGAAATGGGAACTAAAGGTCTGGAGTTAATAACTGCCGAGATGTGGCACACCAGCGTCCTCAGCTCGTCGAAGGTCAGAACCGCCGTACCCACAGCGCGGTAGAAATGATGTTTGGCCGTTTTCACCGCTGCCTCCCAAAGTCCACCGAAATGGGGCGACCGTGGAGGGATGAACCGCCAGTCAATCGTCTCCGAAAGGCAAAAATTCTGAAGGGAGCCTTGATGCTCGCTGCTGAGAAATAACCTTCGAAGTTCCAGAAGTTCATTTTTGGCGCCGACAAAGTTGGTGGCGTTGTCTGACCAAATTTGCTTCGGCTTCCGCCGGGTGCATATGAACTTCTTGAGTCCGCACAGAAACGCAACTGTCGAGAGATCCTTGACCAGCTCCAGGTGCACTGCCTTGGTTGCAAAGCATATAAACACGCAGACGTAGCATTAAACCGTGGGCTTGTTGCGACTATCCGACTTGTGAAAGAAGGGTCCACAGAAGTCTATACCAGTCACCTCAAAAGCATGAGATCCTTCCAAGCGCTCCTTGGGAAGGTCCGCCATTATGTGCTCTATCAGCCGCGGCTTACTCCGAAAACATCTGATGCACCTGTTCACGGCATTGGTAACCGTCTTCCTCCCCCCAATAGGCCAATATTGGGATCGAATTGCACCCAGAAGAGCCCGAGGTCTGGCATGAAGATTGCTTTCATGGTAATGCGAGATAATTGCTAGAGATGGGATCTTGGAAGGATTTTCGGGTGGCGGTCATCAAAGTCCAATGACGAATTCCGGAGGCGACCGCCTACTCTAAGAAGTCCAAATTGATCCAGGAACGGCGAGGGCGATGATATGGGACTAGACGAGGAAACTCTTCCGAGCGTTTTTAGGGACTGCAGGTCCTCCCATAAATGCGCGCGCTGCACCAACCGCAGCATCATATGAGTACCCTCTTGAATGTGTGCGACGGTGAGCCCAGGATGACGAATTCCATTACAAAATTTGTAAATGTGTGCAAATACTCGTTGCAGTGAGGGGTAAGAATTTGCGAATTTGGAGCTAGCAATTACATCCACGTACGGCGACTTTACGATGAACACACTTCGACGAAGCTCAAGCACCGGTTTGTCAGGACAAACAGCTGTTGGCCAATCTCTTTCAGGCCCCGTAAGATAGGCGGGTCCATGCGACCAGAGTGACGATTCGCTAAGCTCAGACGGCAGGGATCCTCTGGATAAGATGTCAGCCGGATTTAACGCTGTTGGAACCTACCGCCAAGCCGTGACATCTGTCAGCTCCTGAATGGCAGCAACCCTATTTGCCACAAATATGTTGAACCTGGCGGGCTCATCTCGGATCCAGGAAAGTGCCACCGTCGAGTCGCACCAACAATAGTAGCGTCCTTTAAATACTTTCAAGCCAACTATTTCCCTCATGATTTTAGCCAGAATATCCGCACCACAAAGCTCCAGCTTTGGTACTGTTATGGTCTTCAACGGAGCTATGCGCGACTTCGAACAAAGCAAATGGCTAAAACTTTGATTCCCTTTAGAAACCACATAAACGCACGCTCCATAGGCATCAATGCTTGCATCACAAAACCCATGCACCTCAAGATCAGACTCTGCGCTAAACACAAACCGAGGGAAACTCACATGACTTATTATTTCAAAACTGCGACATATATCAAGCCATTTCGTGTTATGAGTTTCCGGGAGGCTTTCATCCCAGGACAGCTTTTCCTTGCTGAGCTGCTGCAAAAAGATTTTACACCTTGTAATTACCGGACCGACCAGGCCGAGAGGATCGTAAAATTTAGCAATCGCAGACAAAACAGAGCGCCTGCAGGGTCTCAGTGGCGACTGAAAGGCAGAGAACGAAAACAATAGCTGGTCGGATGCGGGATCCCAAGCGAGACCTAAAGTTTTGGTGAAATCGCTACCATCTTCAAACTTCATGAATGACTCCTTGTCCTCGGCGGGCACACCCTCCAGCACAAGCGGAATGTTAGAGCACCATTTCCTTAGCTTGAGCTTGCCCTTCGCAAGAATGCCAGCCGTCTGTTGCATTATGCTGATAGCATCCTTTACCGTGCCTGAGCCGGAGATAAGATCATCCACGTAGAAATCACGCCGAAGGATTTCTGATCCAATGGGAAACGATGCCTGCTCATCGATTGACAACTGCTGCATAGCCCTCACGGACAAGAAGGAGGCTGGTTTGGTGCCTCCTCGCAATCTAGCTCCTCGCCTCGCAATCTAGCTCCTCCTTAGTGGCTTGAACTATTGGGCCGGGACAATTTTCTACATCCCAAAAGCGCTGCAGAAGTGAATCAAGTTCAACATAAATCCTGTTTTCCTTGCTGGCTGAAGAAGGATCGCGTGAAGCTATTAAGGCGCTACCGCAAGGGGGCGCGCAGCCTCCAGACACAACCCAGCCCAGACGAGTTGTTTGAAGCAGAGGCAGTCCTGGTAACAACTTTATCTGACCTACGCACAGCAGCTCATAAAACAGGGTAGCTCCTATTAACAGGTCAACACGTTGAGCTTTATAAAAATGCGGGTCGGCGAGCTGCAGGTTTTCTGGAATCTTCCAGTCCCCAATGTCCACATTAAAACTTGGCTGGCGATCCGTGATATTGGGAGCGATAACTGCTGTTATGCTCGTTGAGAAATCCGAAGCGACAGACCGAATCGCAATTTCTACCGAGAATCCATCAGTCGCGAAATTGGAATCCCCGATTCCAGTGACGGAGCCGGACGACCTCGACCTTTTGAGTTGCAGTTGATTTGCAAACCGAGAGGTGACCAAGTGCAGTTGAGAGCCAGAATGTAACAAGGCCCTGCAGGGAACGAACAGTCCCGACCGATTCTGCACTAGAACGGTTGCAGTGGCTAGCAGCACAAGGTCACTACCGAGATCCTGGGCAATTAGAGTAGAAGAAGTCGAAAGCGGGTCAGAAGGCTCAGTGTGGGAGCTTGAAGACACCGGAACATGTGGCTGCGAGGAAGGCGGACCATCCAGATGGAGCAGCGTATGATGCCTGATTCCACAGGTGCGGCAGCGGCTCGAGCTGCATTGCCGTAACTGATGACCTGCCTTTAGGCAATTTAGGCAAAGTGCTAGTCTCTTTGCCTCGCGCAGCCGATCTACTGGCGCTAAGTCTCTAAATTGCGGGCAATAATATATGGCATGCTCTGCACTATGGCAAAGCATGCAACCAAGAGAATTTTGGGTGGTAGCAACTAGCGTCGAACGATTTCTGCCCACCTGAACGCCTGGCGCATAGGTTGCCATGGCGCAATCCACGGCCTCCAAAGTCCTACATCGCTGTTCCAGGAATGCAGCCATCGATTCCCACGACGGAATAAGGTTGGCAAAGACCGGATCCTCCAAGCGCTCCTCCCACTTAGCTTGGCTCGCCGCATCCAGCTTTTGCAGCAGCACTTGAACTATGATGCAGCCAGCGATTTGCTCAGTGGTGCCCAAACCCTTCAACGCACGAATGTGAGCGTTAAATTTGTCCGACAATTCCCGAAGCGATGCCACTGAACCATTCCGTACTACCCTTAAACCCAGAATCTCGGTGATGTGCGCCTGAAAAACGAGACGCCGATTATCAAACCTTTTTTGAAGCAACTCTAAAGCCGCTTCGTAATTGCTGTTTGAAATCTCCAATGATCGGATAGTTTCCAGCGCTGAATCCCTCAAACATGACCGCAGATGTTGAAATTTCTCAATGTTGGAGAGGTCCGGATGGCTTTCGGTTATGCTCGTGAACATGGAGTAAAAATCAGCCCAGTTTGCGTAGCCTCCGCCAAACGTTGGCAGCTGCACAGGCGGCAACGGCATCGGCCTCGGCCGCGGCTGCGTTTGAGGACCACTACACTGGTGTGGCACAACAACTTCCGCAAGCGTTGAGTGCGGCGCGAAATGCACATTGCGTTTGGCTATTTCCGCGCGCACACTAGCCTTGAATTCAACGATGAATTCATCGAAAGACTCGCTCATTTCACTGCCAATTTCGTCGAAGTCCAATTCCTCCAGTTCTGTATGCAGAACATTAAAGGCACTTTGCAGCTCATCAATCTGCTCCAGCCTCACCGTAAGAGTGGGTTCTTCGTATTCGCTTAGCGTCTCATTAGACAGCGACGTTTGTAGCCTCTGCAACCTGCTGAACAGCGCATTGGCTTTGCGCTTTAAAAAGGTCACCCTGTTTTTTTCACCTTCAGCGGGCATAGCAACAAATCGCCTTTGATTCGGTTCAGCGGGAAGATGAGCACAAAATAGATGCCGAAAATGCAAGCGAGGTCAATGCACGCAACGATATATGTAGCAATGTATGTATATATGCAATGCTAGCTCGCTTAAACACAGCCACTATCACCGAAATCTCCACTCACTTGTCCAACCGATTGCGATTTAATGTATTTATATTTATTTATAAACGGGATAAGTGCATTAATTAATGCATGCAAATTAACACTATCACGTCGGGGTCACCAAATGTTTAGCTATTGAGCTTTTTCAATAGCTGTTGCGAATAATAAAAAACCGAAGAAAGTTTGTTTTTATTACGACAATTTTTTATTTTGCGAATTGTTATTCTTTTACGATAGCGATAATTGCGTAAGTTTGGTCTTTTCCGAAACACGAAGAATTGGCAACTGGCGGGCAGACAGCCGAAATGCAGCGCCCAAGCTTAACGTAGGTAGCTAACAACAACAAACAAGGAATGAGCGCCGTACAGATAAATGCGCGAGTTACGAGTGCCTCCGTTGGATCGGGGGTCCTCCTTTCTCTACTCTTAGTTAGTTGCTGCCCAGGCACTTTAAATAAATCAACTGCTCGGTTTGGTGTCAAGATCAAGAATGATGAAAGCTTTATTCTTAATGTATACGCACGGGCAAGCAGCAGTGCTTTTGATCCCGTTAGTTCTAGATAGCGAGTCTAGACGAGGACGTCGCGATTACGCAGTGTGTATGTGTGTGTGTAGTTTCATGTTAATTTCAACGTCGAGAGCGTCGCCACCACTCAGTATGTGTGAATATGTGTGTGTGTGTGTGTTCATGCCGATTTCATCATCGGGTGCAACAGAGTTTCAGGTAGCGGGGGACGAGGCTATGCTGGCATGGTAGCTCGTGATCAATATATATATATACAGCGTTGGCACTTTGCTGATGTCGCCTACCGGGCGGGCTTCATAGGCGGAGGTGGTTGTTGAGGGGGGTTAATGCTGGGCATGGTAACTCCTCCCCCCCTAGTGTGGAGAGATGGCCATAACGAAGGGATAGCCGACTCGACAACGTGAGGTGTGTGGGTGGGTTGCTGGGTAAAAATCGTTTTCTGCCTTTTACAGGTTCGGAGACAGATCACAAGTATTAGTACTATGCTCAATGCAAGGTACGTAGCGGTAAAGTATTGTTGAGTTATGTAGTCCATTTTCCCGGTTGTTGCCAATGCCTCCAGGTGCAGTTTCGGAATTCTCTTTGGCATGTAGGTGTTTTTGATTTGTGTAGTCTGTGTGTTGTACTTAAAAATATGGTATATGTGTTATTGTGCTTATATACTTTTGTATACGTGTACCTATATGTTGTGTATATGTTTAGTGTAATAATGTTTTAGCTTAAATAATAAGGTGTAATTAAGTAATTGTAATCTTATATATAGATAATCTTAAAATGTAGTGTGTATTTATAATATGAATCCGTTTGTTTCTTTCTAAGTAAGTGTTGGCTCCAATGTTTGACTGTAATATATTATGTACATTAGTAAGTATAAAAAATTTATATTCAGTTTGTATAAGTAAATGAACACATGGCAGTAACACAATCCGAAGTAGTAAGTTGAGTGTATTTGTAATTTGACAAATGTTTCTCAATTGGGAACATTCGCGAACAAGTATATGGCTTTTAAGGAAAGGTTCAACCTGACACACATAGTGATTTTATTACTGATTTATTGTTTAATTTCTTTCAATGTTGTGGTCCCGGTGCCTTTTCAGCGATTGATGTACACATATTCGGCCACAACATTGAACTAGATTTATTTGTTTTGCTTATTTATGTATGGTCCCGGTGTCTCATCAGCGATTGATGTACACATATTTGGCCATAGCACTGAATGATGTTAACTTTTTATGTATGTCATAAGTGATCCCGGTGCCCTTTCAGCGATTGATGTGCACATATTCGGTCACTTTGAATGTAAAGACATTTTTTTTTTATGTGTGATCCCGGTGCCCTTTCAGCGATTGATGTGCACATATTCGGTCACAATAGTTTGTAATTATACTGTATGTCACTGTTGAACTTGTTTGTGTGAAGTTTTTTCCTTTTCTTCTCTTTTTTTGAGAACCATATATTTACACTTGGCTCCTCAAACTTGTGTTTTTTTTTTTCTGCCACTTGTTCACTTACTTACCCGTTTACAGAAGTGGAACGAAGAACGTGAAAGGCGTTGTTAATCCTTTTAGTTCTAGTCCGGCTGCGCCAGTTACGAGTGCCTCCGTTGGATCGGGGGTCCTCCTTTCTCTACTCTTAGTTAGTTGCTGCCCAGGCACTTTAAATAAATCAACTGCTCGGTTTGGTGTCAAGATCAAGAATGATGAAAGCTTTATTCTTAATGTATACGCACGGGCAAGCAGCAGTGCTTTTGATCCCGTTAGTTCTAGATAGCGAGTCTAGACGAGGACGTCGCGATTACGCAGTGTGTATGTGTGTGTGTAGTTTCATGTTAATTTCAACGTCGAGAGCGTCGCCACCACTCAGTATGTGTGAATATGTGTGTGTGTGTGTGTTCATGCCGATTTCATCATCGGGTGCAACAGAGTTTCAGGTAGCGGGGGACGAGGCTATGCTGGCATGGTAGCTCGTGATCAATATATATATATACAGCGTTGGCACTTTGCTGATGTCGCCTACCGGGCGGGCTTCATAGGCGGAGGTGGTTGTTGAGGGGGGTTAATGCTGGGCATGGTAACTCGCGCGAGAGCAGCGGTTTGCACTATGGGCATCGCAACTGCTTATTTAATATTAAAGAATATGAGATATCATGCGGCTGCATGACCCAACAGTGAGTTTCAGCTAAATTTTCGATTTCTTTTTTTCTAATAAAATAGTCGATGAGTCAAGTCGTGGAAAGTTCATGTCGGAAAAAAATCATAACCTGCGGACGTGAGACTTTTTTTGTGCCTGGAAATATTATTAGAGTGAGTTTTCCTCCACACATTATCAGTGCGCGTATTAAGTTTTGCGTGTGTTTTTCAGGCAGAAATTTAAGCCGGAAATATCTTCGCTTGGCGTAGCCATCCCGCAGCAGCAGTATCACCACACCACAGCCACAGGTTAGTGAATATCGGAGGAAAAGTGATCTGTTAGTTGACGCGAAGGCCTTAACTTCTTAGGCGGGCAGAAAGAGAGAAAATAACTTAGTCAGGCCCTCTAGTGGAGCGCCCTTTCCATCGAGTGGCAAAAGAGGAGAAGCAGCAGCAGCGGGACCGCAACCGGCGATAAGCCGGGACCCTAAGATGCTTATTTAAGTTAATTGCCAAAAAATGCAATAACTAAAGAGTACCCCAAAGTGAGGTTAAAGGCGCGGGGAAAATTTAGCGGGATGAAGCGAACATCTAAAAATCTAAATTAGTTGTCAAAATGCTAGATGAGCCTGTCTGACCTAACCTACATCGGAAAATTTTTTGATTCCCGAACCGCCATTTTGAACTGAGAGAAATGAAGTTGAATTTTTAAATGATGTATTACAAGTTTTCACAATAAGCTATAAAAAAAATGTTTACTCGAGGAGGAGTCTTAGTTTATATCACTTATGTATTTTTTAATTGTATTTAAATTGAATTTGGAAAAGTTTGTTTGCAGTCGTTTAAATCGAAATTTGAGTGACAGTATCCGAGCGTTCATTCATTCTCAAATTATTCGTGGAAAATACCACGCTTTCATTTCAGCTCATCTGCGCCGGGAGATCGATCTTTCGCCGAGGAGTGAACATTTTTGTGAGTTTTATTTACAATAATTTTTATTGGAAGTATCCCAAGAAATACACTGAAAAAAATTACGGGAGGTCATCATTTTGATGGCGAACAAAATTTCAGTTTTTATTACACACCAAAAAAAATCATGGAAGCTAAACAGTAAAAGTAAATAAAATTGGGAATTTTTTTTATTTATTGTTGAACTTTGCTTTCCATTTGTTTTAAAAGAAAAGAAAGAATTTGAATGAACACACTGCGAATAAATTATTTGTTCCTAATGAAGTGGCGGAAATAGCCGATTGAATATATAATAATATATATTTAATTATAATATAATAAAAATATAATATAGTAATATATCTACACCCACAACTCCCCAACCACAACCACAATCCACGTCCCCTAAACATTCGATCACTTTGCGAGCCAACTGAAATAACAAAAACTTCCGCCCACACAATCTCAGGATTCTCAAATTACTCCTATTTTTCGGAAGCTCCTCTCTTAACGGGAGAATAGACACCTCTCTTTTCGGGAGAATAGACGTTGATAACTTTATTCTCTTAAACTTCGCCCTTAAGGTATCCCAATTTGCCTATATAAACCCATACAGTAGTTCAGTTCTGAGTAAGTTATCAATCGCGATAATACTGCTAAGCCCACTTCAACTTCGATGGTGCCAAAGGCTCTAGTTCTTCCTTTATTGGAAATAATAATATAATAAATATTATTAAATACATAAAAAACCTAACTGTGTTCTTTTTTTATTAAACTCTCGGTCTGAATTCGTAAATTTCGCAGTCCGTAGGATAAATAGGAAAAATTGTGAGAGTTGTTTACAAATATCAATCTAGTGACAAAAGATCCTTGTACGACCAAGCGGATCTTGAACCATGATAATTGAACCACGCGAATCGGCGCTAAAGTGAACATAATATCGTAATACAATTAACTGTATTTATCCGCAAAAGAACTACGTATAATCGGTGGTTGACACACAATAGTCAAACCTACTGCATACGGTTAATAAAAGTGTAAATACAAAAATAAAAATAAAAATAAAATCATCAACCATGGCAACCGAGCAAGTCAAACTGTTATCGGAATCCCATCTGAATCAAGCCTTAAGCCAAATTAGGCAAATACTAACATTCAGCGGTAATACCCAAGAACTCAGTGACTTTATCCGAAGGATCGAGTTCATACTTCAGCTCTATCCATCAACGGAAACCAGGCAAAGGCATGTATTCTTCAGCGCAATTGAGATGCAACTTGCAAGAGATGCTCAACGAGTATCCAAGCTATCCGGAGCAACAACCTGGCCAACCCTAATGAATGCGCTCATCAGCGAATATAAAACCCAAACACCATGTGAAGAACTACTCCGTCGTCTTTACAACACAGCCTTCTGCGGAAGTATCCGTAAATTCGTCGAAGAATTAGAAATAAAATCATTCACGATATCGAATAAACTTATGCTTGAAAATGATATCAATAAGACCGTATTATACACAAATGCATTAAATAATACAGTAAAAGATGTAATCATGAGAAAATTGCCCGATAGGTTATTTATTACTTTTGCTAGATTTGACAGTACGACAGTATCAAACAAATAGCACAACAAGAAGGTGTATACGAAATAACTTTCAATGACAGAACGAGACCCCAAATCCAATCCTAACTCAATCCAACCCCAAACCTCTAAGAATAAGGGCAACTATCAAAATTTCGTGAACAAGACTATGCATTATACAATTAAGTCAAATCCAAGCACTACTACGAGACCCTGCGAACCAAATCCAAAGTTTGCAAGAGAACTCACACAAAAATTAAATACACGGTAGAGTCCAGAATCTATTAGATTTTCAACAAAGAAGTAATAGTGCCTCAGACCCTCCCGTTAAACGACAGAGAGAAAGTGATATTGCCCAATACAGAATGGATACAGGATGCGATAATTTTCTTCAACCAGCCTCGGAATCAGAAAGCGATTCAGGGGAGGAGGAAACGCATTCTTTAAAATTACAATGAATAATATTACTCTCAAATGTTTAGTAGACACTGGTTCGTCAATTAATATTATGAAACAAAATTTCTTTAATTTCCAAATCAAACCTTCTAAAGTAAAAGTCCACACTATTAATGACATTATAACGTTGAACCAAAGCGTTTCATTGCAGTCAAGCAAACTTTGTCCTATTGAAGAAACATTCTATATTCACAACTTTTCAGAAAAATATGACTTACTATTAGGCAGAAGCTTTTTAGAACCAACTAACTATAAATGGCTACACATTTAAAATGTGGTACGACCACATCCAAACAGATGAGTCCAAGGCTAACAATGAGTGCCCCAGGTCATCTTACCCAGAGGAAACCCCTCTACACACACCAAAAAAGGAGAAAACCCTCCTGAAAATTAAGCGGAAACCCCACTTAAAATCAGATGAGTCAAAGGTTACCAATGAGTGCCCCAAATCATCTAATTCTGAGGAAACATAAGCAGTAAAAGGTGAAAAACCTCCAGAAAATTAAGAGGAAAACCCACTTAGAACCAGATGAGTCAAAGGTCTCCAATGAGTGCCCCAGATCGTCTAACTCAGAAGAGTCCAAGACTACCCATGAGTGTCCCAAGACTTTTAAATCTGAGGAAAACCCTCTTATCACCCCATACATAGAAGAAGCCTTTCTAGTAACATCCTCTAACTACGACTTAGATGACGAGTTAAGAAAATCGAACGTATTCAAATTAGAACATCTAAATACAGAAGAAAGGCAACTTTCCCACGTTTTGCTTGAATACCGTGATATTCAGTACAAAGAAGGTGAAACTTTGGCCTTCACAAACATGCCATTCATACAAAACACGAAGACCCTATCTATAAAAAACCATATAAATATCCCCAAGCGTTTGATCAAGAAGTCAACAGGCAAATCAAAGAAATGATAGAACAAAACATAATTAGGAAATCTAAATCCCCCTATTGTTCTCCCATTTGGATTGTGCCAAAGAGAAGTGATGCTTCTGGCAAACCAAAATTTCGATTAGTCATAGACTATCTCAATGAAATAACCATTGACGACAAATTCCCTATTCCAGTAATGGACGAAATATTAGAGAAGCTTGGACGCTCTCAATACCTCACAACCATTGATCTAACTAAAGGTTTCCATCAAATTCAAATGGACCAGCAATCAATATCCAAAACAGCATTTTCAACAAAACATGTACATTACGAATATACTCGTATGACTTTTGGTATAAAAAATGCACCACCAACATTTCAACGCTGCATGAGCAATCTTCTAGAAGACTTAATTTAATTTGTTTAGTTTATTTAGATGATATAATCATTTATTCCACTTCATTGGAAGAACACAATCTAAAATTGGAAGTTGATAAATGTGAATTTCTGAATAAAGAAACAGAATTTCTCGGTCACATTATCACAACAGACGCTATAAAACCAAACCCTAACAATTATTAATTTTCCTATTCCTAAAACCACATTCCTTGGACTCTGCGGATTCTACCGTAAGTTCATTCCCAATTTTGCAAAAATAGCAAAACCTATGACGTCCAAATTAAAAAAAGGAGCAGTAATTGACACAAAAGATAATGATTACTTTTCCGCCTTCGAGAAACTAAAAGTACTCATCAAGTCTGATCCAATCCTAATATACCCCAACTTCGAAAAGAAATTATCGCTGACAACAGACGCAAGTAATATAGCCATAGGTACTGTATTATCCCAAGAGCATAAACCACCCTGCTATGCAAGCAGAACTTTAAACGAACACGAACTTAACTATTCGGCAATATAAAAAGAACTATTAGCTATAGTATGGGAAACAAAATATTTCAGGACCTACCTATTCGGTAGAAAGTTCGACAGATTAAGCGATCATAGGCCACTTGTACGGCTAAGTAACATAAAAGATCCCAATATGAAATTACAGAGATGGAAGATAAAACTTAACGAATACGATTATAATATTCAATATCTACCCGGTAAAGAAAATCATGTAGCTGACGCTCTATCTAGAGTTGAAATTCAGGAAAACTTCCTAGGAGAAGATGACCCAGCTTCCCTTTCCACAGCAGTTACTGTGCATTGTGCACAAGAAGACAACCAAAATGACATTTCAATAACAGAAAGACCTCTTAATTATTACAACAGACAATTCGAATTCATAAAAGACAATTTTGACGACATCCAAATAATAAAATATTTCCATAAAACCAGAATTAAAATCAGTTATAAAGAAATGACTGATACCCTTCAAAAGATATCATTAAAGAATACTTCTGGACTAAGAAAAGTGTTATTTACTTTCCTGATGAGATCGACTTTCAAATATTTCAAAATGCGTATAGTCAAATCATAAGTCCCGACAGTTTCACTAAAACTATGAAAACTAGTAGTAAACTAATAGACATTCAAACATACGCCCAATTTAAGAAATCATTCTCAAAACGCATAAAGAATTAATATACCCTGGTATAGAAAAACTCACACTTCAGTTCAAAGAACTTTACTATTACCCTGATTATCAAAAACTTATCCATAACATCATAAACGAATGGGAAATCTGTAACATCGCTAAAACTGAACATAGAAATACAAAATTAACCCTTGAAACAACCCCAGAAACCTTTACTCCCAGAGAAAAGTATGTCATGGACACCATATTTAATTAGTAAACAATAAACAATTCCTATCATGTATTGACATTTATTCTAAATACGCCTTCCTGATAGAGGTAAACAGTAGAGATTGGCTTGAAACTAAAAGAGATATTTTACGCATATTCAACGATATGGGTAAACCCATAGAAATAAAAGCCGACAAAGACTCCGCCTTCATGTGCATTGCACTTAAACTTAAAACCGTTAATGAAAAATTAATAATATTTAATTTTTTATTTTTTTTAATTTTTAATTTTAAAATTTAAAAAAATACTTTACATTGACAATCACAAAACAAAACGCAACACAACTGGTCGAACCCCATCAGATATCTTCATTTTTGCAGGAACCCCTACCTATAACACTCAAAAAATAAAGTAAGCAAAATTGACAAACTCAATGAAAATAGACACGATTTTAACATAGACACAAACTTCAAAGAATCCCCTCTAGTTAGATCAAAAACGACTAACCCATTCAAAAAGACAAGAAATTTAAGACAAATAGATGATAAACATTTCGAAGAAACAAATAGAGGTAGAAAGATACACTATAAATCTAAGTGAAAAAAAAGAAAATTTATAAAAGTAAATATAATAACGATAATTCCAGGCCTACTCCCGAGCATGATATTCATGTTATGCCTCCTATCGACAATCAACACACAATACCTAAAAGTAACCCCTATCCAGTCCAAAAACGGCGACCTAATCTTTCAATCCGGATCAATAGATTTACCGACAAACCACGAAAATCATTACTTATCTATTAACTTAACTAAAAACTAAAAACTACTTATGAAGAACTTATTAAACAAACTCAACATTTTAATACCTCACCACAAATACAGTATCAGTATCAAGAAAAACTTAAAAGAGAAATGAACGCTATACGAATTGTAAAACGTAGCAAACGCGGTCTTGGTAACTTTATGGGAACAATTTACAAATACTTATACGGTACTTTATATAAAGAACTAACACTAAAAATAATGTACAAATAAGCGAACTTAACCACGTAATAGAAGTCATTAACCAAGGAATCGAATTGACTAATCATTTAAATAATAACTTTAAAGGAGAAAAAATTGTAAATTTAATAATTTTCAACTTACAACAATTCACTGAATACATTGAAGACATAGAGCTTGGTTTGCAACTGACACGCTTAGGTATCTTTAATCCAAAACTTCTAAAACACTGTTCATTAATCCACGTCAATTATGAAAAACTTCGAAATATTAAAACTTCAGCTTGGCTTAAATCTGATACGAACGAAATTCTGATAATATCCCACATTCC
The DNA here is from genome assembly GCF_004382195.2 of Drosophila sechellia. Lineage (NCBI taxonomy): Eukaryota > Metazoa > Arthropoda > Insecta > Diptera > Drosophilidae > Drosophila > Drosophila sechellia. Next base: position 25,537,614 of record NC_045951.1, read on the forward strand.
ACGAGAAATAACCAAATCACCCGTTTTTTAAATAATCCGGAAAAAGTAACATACAAACCGAAACAATACATGACTAATATTTTTCACACAATAATCAAACATACACGGCAAGTTCTCAAAGCTTAGTTGTAAATAAATGTATAATTGGTATACTAAACCAGGTCCCAACACAATGTAGATACAGTAAAACACATTCTGATTTTGAAATAAAATATGTAGAACCTAATATAATCACAACTTGGAACCTTTCCAAGACTATCCTAAACCAAAACTGTATCAATAGAGAAACTATAATAGAAGGCAATAATATGATAAAAGCATTTAATTGTTCTGTCAAATTAGAAGAAATATTAATTACCAACACAATGTTAGACTATAATCAAACTATCTATTTTAACAATAATGTAACTAAACATGAACCACTCGAACAAAGGAAATAATCGAGCAACTCAATCAGACGAATAATATCTTTCAATAAAAAAAAACCCTCCAATACCCCTGTATTGTACACTAATCTAAACGCCCCTGGAAGGGCTTTTTTCTTAAGTATGGGGAAGTAACATATCTACACCCACAACTTCCCAACTATAACCACACACACTATTGTAAACAATGACTCACACACATTAATGTCAAAGATCGAGAGACCTTCGATTATGCTTAGCTGTCATTTACGCACAGCAAAGTGCAAAAGTCCGAAGTCCAAAGTCTAGACTCTGGGCCGAGCCAACGTCCACGTCCCCTAAACATTCGATCACTTGGCGAGCCAACTGAAATAACAAAAACTTCCGCCCACACAATCGTCTCAGGATTCTCAAATTACTCCTATTTTTCGGAAGCTCCTCTCTTAACGGGAGAATAGACACCTCTCTTTTCGGGAGAATAGACGTTGATAACTTTATTCTCTTAAACTTCGCCCTTAAGGTATCCCAATTTGCCTATATAAACCCATACAGTAGTTCAGTTCTGAGTAAGTTATCAATCGCGATAATACTGCTAAGCCCACTTCAACTTCGATGGTGCCAAAGGCTCTAGTTCTTCCTTTATTGGAAATAACAATATAATAAATATTATTAAATACATAAAAACCTAACTGTGTTCTTTTTTTTATTAAACTCCCAGTCTGAATTCGTAAATATATAATCAATTGAAATATAATAATAATAATAATAATAATAAATAATAATAATAATAATAAATAAATGCTTTGTTATAATTAGCAACCTGTACCCTTTAACCCTTTAATTATACCTTTCTTGAATAACTTTATAAACTTGTTTTCTGAATTCGCAAAAAAAAACGACAAAAACAAAAAAAAATAAACAAAAACCCTCTGCCTTTTATTCCCTCGACTTACTTTAGTTCGTTTTTATTTGTACCAATTTACTTTCTTACCAAGTACCAAAGGGGCCACTAGAGTCATGCTTTTAAGGAAAGTGGTCATAGGTAGGGCAGGGCAATCCGCGAACACGATTCCACTGGTGTTTCGCAGGCTACAAATTCTCAAGCTTTTCTGTTCTAGAACTGCCCCCTTCCGAATATATTAATTTGCTTCCTCCGATTTTGTGTCCTAGCTCCTCTATTCTGTTGTTGTAAGCACACTCAATTCTTGATCTTATTCATTAATGTATGTAGCGAAAAGGTATATGTACAAGCAAGACCACCACACCCAACGCCATGAGCTAGATAGCCAAGATATCATCATCCGTTTCTTCGATTTTCTTAAGAAAATATTATTGACACACGCGTGCAACATTTTTCTGGTATTTATAGTTCTTGAAGGGCGAACAGACGAACAGAAAGTTAGATAAACTAACGGACATCCTGATCACACACTAAAGATTAAAACAGCTGTGCTCGCTCTCTATTGAGAGAGAGGAACACATCATAAAGGGGAATTCAAAATCTTTCTTTTTGCACACAGCAATGTATAAGAGTGATAAATAAAATAACTCAAATTTATGATGAGCTGCTGCTGGCTGCGGGCTGCTTCAGCTTCCTTCTACCTGATACCTAATATGTACTTTTCAACTAATCTACTATACCCTTTTGCTCTACAAGTAAAAAGTTTGAGTTTTAGCAAAACGCTAAGCAAAAGGCGCGAAAGAGATAGAGAGAGGCGTGCCTAGATGCCACCGCAGCACGTCTGTATAGATAACGAAAAATATTATTGCACACCTGAAGTATCCAATGTGGAAGTTCAATAAATTTAAGGTTTACTGGCGGCTACGACACCCGTCATAGTGATTTTCATACTTTTATGACTGAAGCATGTTTGAAATGATACCGTTAAAATAAATAAAAGTAAACACTGTGGTTCGAAAAGTAGATTCGAACAATACGCCACCTTTGGACGGTTTCTGCTTTTTGAAGCTAAATAAAACAGCCCGCTTGTATAAGTAAACGTTTCAATCAATGCTACTATTAAGCCAGCTTCTTGCAGTGGGGCTAGATGTTAGTTTCAAGAATTGGAAGAAGTAATAGAGGAGTATGGTGCAGTGGTCGGGCAACAAACAATTAATCGGATTGCTTTAAAAATTTTGTATCTGCCGATCATAGCAACATTTAAGGATTTGCTGCAATCGACAACTGATTAAGTCCTGATGAAGTCCTTTTGATCACTTCCCGAATGCTACGGGTCATGCCTTTTATGCAGGCAACTACCAGCGGATATTTTGCGCCTTGGAACAACTCTAACAGCTTATGATTATGATTACCTGACGGCTTTTGTGTTGAGAGCAGACATTATATATTGTTTTTTTTTTGTATTCTTTAAAAAATCAAAGCTTATTTCGGGAAAAGTGAAAGTGTTTGGAATATATCTTAGTGGATCATTATTTTAATTTATTTTTAGAGAATGCTATAGTCGAGTTCCCCGACTATCACATATCCGTTAGTGTTCGAAATTTCATAATTTATCTGGGATATCGACAGATATTTAAAAAATTTTCAAAGGTGTGGACGTGACCGGTTTGGTCGTTTTGTAAGTGAAAGGAGGGGCGTGAATATGAATGAAAAATAAAACGATGGAAAATCTAAACAGTTTTCGAAAGTGTGGACGTGGCGGTTTTGGGCGGCTAAATGCGTTAGACTAGTCTTGGCAAAAAGTTTTTGGCAAACCGATAGAAACTTACAAGACTAATAAAATTATGAAAAAATATCCAGCAATTTTTTAAAAATGAAATTTACAAGACTAATATCAATTCGTGGCATTTTTTTTGCGGTTCTTTAAAGCCAGCTATTAAAAATCTTATTAGCTCTTAGAAAAGATTTTTTAGTTTTAGTAGTTTTGTTTCCAAGAGAGTGTAGCGCCTTCACTATTTGGGCAATATAGGCCTTTGGAAAGCAGGCGTAGAATGTTATGTTTTATGTGTTCTATGTGCTTACGTGCATCAACTCCAGAGCGAAAAAATATCCAGCAATTTTTTAAAAATGAAATTTACAAGACTAATATCAATTTGTGGCATTTTTTTTGCGGTTCTTTAAAGCCAGCTATTAAAAATCTTATTAGCTCAACAAGCTCTTAGAAAAGATTTTTTAGTTTTAGTAGTTTTGTTTCCAAGAGAGTGTAGCGCCTTCACTATTTGGGCAATATAGGCCTTTGGAAAGCAGGCGTAGAATGTTATGTTTTATGTGTTCTATGTGCTTACGTGCATCAACTCCAGAGCGATCTGCTTATTACTGAGAATTCGACAGATTTGCTGACCCTGAAGGCAGGTCATTTTTTTGTAAGACAAAGTAAAGCAACTAGCAGTGGTAAGCTCAGAAAGCTTGTGCATTCGGATCTTCGCCGACAACCCAAATCCAATAAGACCAAGGATGCTATGGTGGGCCGCACGATGTGTCGTCCGTTACTGTTCAAATTTCGTCCCAGTCATGGCCAAGTACTTATCTATCCTACTGCTGTCCGCGGCACTTGTTGGAGCTGCCAAGCCGACCAGTAGTTAATAAGGATATTGTGAAGCTGTCGCTGTGCCAGTATTTGGGAAAGTATGTGGTGGTACTCTTCTACCCACTTGACTTCACCCCAAGAAAGGGTTCGTTCGGCCCCATTGATTCTTTTAATTAAAAGGCTTTTTGTTCTAGTATGATATTTAAAACAATTAACTTACCCTTCGTATAAAACCGTAGATCGATCCTTTGAGTGCGTAAAATACAAAAATTATGAGGACACGTTGAATTTGGTTTTTTATAGTGCACAGCTTAACATAAAATAACAATTTGTAATAAATATTTACTTAATCACATGATATATATAACCATTCTTAACATAAACTAATTGTAAACTATTTTATTAATGTGTTTAAAAACGTGCAAACGTTTTTTCACATTTCGACCGCCGAAGTGTGAAGACGTTTTTACCGAGCTCCGCACAAAATCGGTTGTTTTGAGTGAAGTGAACGCCAAAAAAAGTAAACTAAATAAAAAATCCGAAAGCGAAAGAGACGCTCTATGCGATGCAAGATCGCTTAATTATTTAGTGATTTGTTATCTTAAATTATAAAACTATGAGTCAGAACGACACTCGCGCTCAGCGACAGCGCGAGCAAGACGAACGTCGGCTCTCAATTCAACGCAACAACGCGTACTTCTCCTACGTCTCACCGACAATCCCAAACGCAGACATCGAGCGGTCAATAACCCATAGCCCAAAAAACCTTATTCTACCAACAAATCAAGAAAGAGCGCGCTCCTGCTCCCCCGCTCTCCTAGCTCCGACAGAAGCCCCGCTACCTCCGCTACCTCCAACAACAACAGCTGGAGACAGACCGACAGCCCGCTCTACCTCGTTATCGGCTGCACCCGCTCACGCTCTGACTGAGTCAGCGAAAGCAAAAACGCAAGCAATAAACGGTACTGCTGCACTACCAACAAAACTAAACGAAAACGTAAACAAAAAAGCTGGGTCGACCTGGCAAACTGGAATGGACCGCTACATTACAATAAAGCGAAAGCTCAGCCCGGAAAAATCAGATCTGGAAAACAAGCCGAAAAATACACGCGACAATTCTACCTTGATCAAAAATGTAGCCCCTGCAAATACCAACAGATTTGCCTTGCTGGTAGATACCGCTGAGGACGTGCCGCTGGGATCCGTTGATATCGAACCGAAGAAAACAAAACCTCCGCCAATATACATCCGCGAGAAGAGCACAAGCGGTTTTGTAAATACTTTGATTGGCCTTATTGGAAAAGATAGCTTTCATATAATTCCCCTCGTAAGAGGTACTATCAATGAAATCAAACTTCAGACGAAAACGGAGGACAACTACAGAAAAGTCACAAACTATTTTACCGCACAAAAAATAGGCTTCTACACCTACCAGCTTAAAAGCAGCAAGGGTCTGCAAGTAGTCCTGAAGGGCATTGAGTCTGATGTTACGCCCGAAGAGATAACTGAGGCGCTAAAGGAAAAGGGATTTTACGCCAAAAGCGTGTTCAATATCAAAAACAGAAACAGGCAACCCCAACCACTCTTCAAGATTGAGCTTGAACCAGAAAACAAGCCTCTTAGAAAAAACGAGGTTCACCCAATTTACAAACTCCAGCTCCTTCTGCACCGTAGGATCACGGTAGAAGAGCCGCACAAACGTATCGCTCCTGTACAATGTACAAACTGCCAAGAGTACGGCCACACAAGGTCGTATTGTACACTTCGCCCGGTGTGCGTAGTCTGTGGAGATCTCCACGACTCCAAACAGTGTCAAACTAACAAAAAAAATGCATGTGAGAAAAAATGCAATAACTGTGGGGGCAATCACACAGCAAACTACAGAGGCTGTCCAATCTACAAAGAGCTGAAAACCCGTCTTCACAAAAGAATGAACACGGCGCGGGCACACCAAGGAACAGCTACGCTGATACCATCAGAGACAAATCCTGAAGTAATTTTCTCGAAAGCAGCAAGTTTCGCTCCCTGGCCTACATCCAACACTAACAAGACAACATTTGCAAACGTTTTAAAATCAGGTATGACGCCTCCAACCCAAAATTCCCGAACTCCACATGAAGTGTACACAAAATTAGACACACAACAAAACTATAGCCCAGCTGCGCAGCAGGAAACAAAAACTGAAGCTATGATCCAAGCCTTACAACAGAGCATGATGGAATTTATGACATTCATGAAGACCACCATCCAAGACATGATGCGTAATCAAAACCTTTTGATACAAATGCTTGTAGCCCAACAAAACAAATAAACAATGGCTACCTTACGCATAGCTACGTGGAACGCCAATGGCGTCTCACAGCGCAAACTTGAGCTAGCTCAATTCCTACATGAGAAGCATATCGACGTTATGCTTCTTTCGGAAACTCATCTCACAAGCAAATACAATTTCCAAATAAGAGACTACCATTTCTACGGTACAAATCATCCCGACGGAAAAGCACACGGTGGCACCGCCATACTCATAAGGAACCGTATGAAGCACCACTTTTACAAAGAATTTGCGGAAAATCATCTTCAGGCCACATCCATCAACATTCAGCTGGAAGACAACACTCTCCTTACACTAGCGGCCGTATACTGCCCCCCCGTTTCACAGTATTAGAAGATCAATTCCTGGATTTCTTCCAAGCACTAGGGCCACACTTCATTGCAGCAGGCGACTACAACGCTAAACACACTCACTGGGGATCGCGACTTGTGAACCCAAAAGGAAAACAGCTTTATAAGACTATAATTAAAGCCACTAATAAACTCGACCATGTTTCCCCCGGGAGTCCTACATACTGGCCATCAGACCTCAATAAGCTGCCTGACCTGATCGACTTCGCAGTTACGAAAAATATTTCCCGCAGTTTGGTTAAAGCTGAATGTCTGCCGGATCTGTCATCTGACCACTCGCCTGTACTAATTCACCTCCGCCGGCACGCAGAAAACGTTAAACCACCATCCAGACTGACTTCCCACAAAACAAACTGGCTCAGGTATAAAAAATATATAAGTTCACATATTGAGCTAAACCCAAAACTCAATACTGAATCTGATATAGAGAGCTGCACGTGTGCATTGCAATCCATCCTTACTGCAGCAGCTCTTACTGCAACGCCCAAAATAACAAATAATACAATTAATTCAAAAAAGACCAACGTACAAATCGAGCAACTCGTCCACGTAAAACGACGCTTACGCAGAGAATGGCAATCCTCCAGATCCCCAACTGCAAAACAAAAGCTAAAAGTAGCCACACGGAAACTGGCCAACGCTCTGAAACAAGAAGAGGACGACGATCAGCGCCGATACATAGAGCAACTCACACCAACAGGCACAAAACAAAAGTCACTGTGGCGAGCCCTCTCAACTCTTCGCCCACCGACTGAAACCGTTTTGCCGATAAGGAATTCCTCAGGTGGCTGGGCCCGTAGTGATGAAGACAGAGCCACCACATTTGCCGCTCACCTACAAAATGTGTTCACGCCAAACCAGGCTACTAGCACATTCGCGCTACCGTCCTATCCCGTAAACTGCCACCAGCAACACACCCCAATTGTGTTTCGCCCTAAAGAAGTAACTAAAATAATCAAAGACAATCTCAGCCCGAAAAAATCCCCCGGCTGCGACCTTATAACACCGGAAATGATCATCCAGCTGCCACATTCTGCAGTTCGCTACATAACCAAGCTCTTTAATGCCATCACCAAACTTGGTTACTTTCCACAACGATGGAAGAGGTCGATTATCATAATGATTCCAAAGCCTGGTAAGAACCACACAGTCGCTTCATCTTACAGACCAATAAGTCTACTCTCATGTATTTCGAAACTATTTGAAAAATGCCTGCTGATCCGACTTAATCAACATCTGATATACCACAATATAATCCCAGCCCACCAATTTGGATTTCGCGAAAGCCATGGAACCATTGAACAGGTGAATCGTATTACAACGGAAATAAGAACTGCATTTGAATATCGCGAATACTGTACAGCAGTATTTTTAGACGTATCCCAAGCATTCGACAGAGTCTGGCTCGACGGCCTAATGTTTAAAATTAAAACATCCCTACCCGAAAGCACACACAAACTTCTAAAGTCTTACCTCTATAACAGAAAGTTTGCAGTGCGGTGCAACACTGCCACTTCCACTGATCATACAATTGAGGCTGGAGTCCCCCAAGGCAGCGTTCTTGGGCCAACATTATACCTCATATATACAGCCGACATCCCTACAAATAGTCGCTTAACGGTATCCACATTTGCCGACGACACAGCTATCCTTAGCCGTTCAAGGTCCCCTATCCAAGCCACAGCACAGTTGGCACTGTACCTCATCGACATTGAGAAGTGGCTCTCTGACTGGCGAATAAAAGTAAACGAGCAAAAATGCAAGCACGTGACGTTTACGCTAAACAGACAAGACTGTCCTCCGCTCTTGTTGAACAACATACCACTCCCGAAAGCAGATGAGGTAGCATACCTAGGAGTACACCTTGACAGAAGACTCACATGGCGCAGGCACATTGAAGCCAAAAAAACCCAACTTAAACTCAAAGCCAACAACTTACACTGGCTCATCAACTCTGGTTCTCCGCTCAGCCTAGACCACAAGGTCTTGCTCTACAATTCTGTATTGAAACCTATCTGGACCTATGGCTCACAGTTATGGGGCAATGCCAGCAACAGCAATATTGACATCATACAGCGAGCACAATCAAAGATCCTGAGAACCATCACTGGGGCACCGTGGTACGTTCGGAGTGAAAACATCCAAAGAGACTTAAATATCCCATCAGTTACCAACGCAATCACGGAACTTAAGGAAAAATACCATAGCAAGCTTTACACGCACCCCAACCACCTAGCGCGAGGTCTAATCCAGCTCAGCAGCCGTTCCCGACTCCGGCGAAAGGACCTACCAACCCAGCGAATAAATTATTAGGGCCGCTTAATCATAGAACAGTTGGAAAAATAATACAACTGTTCAAAAAATACTTGTTATAGTTAAGATTTTTAAACTTATTGTTAGTTCTTATACAAGAAGATTCAATAAATAAAAGAAAAGCAAAAAAAAAAAAAAAAAAAAACTTACAGGTATTTATACTGTGCTTGTTTCTATTACTAAATTTTTTACTTCATTATTTAATCTCTTATTTCGTGGAAGTGGACTGGGTCGGCTACCTAATTTATCATTGCCAGGGGTAAATACATCACATATAAAATTATTGTGTTGAAATGAATTCCAAAATAAATATTTTTTAAGATTATTAACAAATTGTTGAATACAAAAGCTGTTGTGATTGTGGAACTTCAAACGTATAACAACAAGGCAAACTAATATTAGTATTAACAGCAGTAAAATGATGAAAATATACTTTAATTTGTCACTTTGTGTATTAACAGAATTATGTGTCGTGTTCGCAGGCATTCCATTAGATTGTGTAGGTGGTGCGCTAATAGGACCTAGATATGGGTGCAAATATTCTGTAGTTAAGGCAATATCAGAGCACGAACGAAATTCTTCTTGTGGACCACATCCAATAGCTCCTATACCATTGCTACACATACCCCAATTATTGCCTGCAACATAACGCCATTGCAGAACACAGTGTTCACATGTAAAATCTGCAATGTTATTGAAATAGTTAATTGATTATATTAACAAATTTTTTAAGAATTACGTTTAAATATCTTGCTGTCGACTATAGCAGTCTCCTTTGTTATACCCGTTACTCGTGGAGTGAAAGGGTATACTAGATTCGTGTAAAAGTATGTAACAGGCAGAAGGAAGCGTATATATAATTGATCAGGATCAATAGTCCAGTCGATCTGACCATATCCTTCTGTTCGTCCGTCCGTATGAACGCCTTGATCTCACGAACTTTAAAGGCCAGAAGGTTTATATTAGGCACACAGATTCTAGAGACATATGGTAGACGCAACGCAAGTTTGTTGATCCATACTGCCACGCCCACTCTAACGCCCACAAGCCGCCCAGAACCGCCCAGAACTAAAAATGTATAGATTTTTCTTCGTTTTATTATTTGTCTTGTCAACTATATCGGTATACCAAAAACACTGTGCCCACGCCCCTCCTTTCACCTTTTGATATCAAATCAGAAAAGTTATGAATTTGCGTTAGCATTCCCACTAGCTGAGTAACGGGTATCTGATAGTCCGGGAACTCGACTATAGCAATCTCTCTTGTTTACCATGTTTGTTACTTTATATACCATGTTTATATTTGAATATAAATTAATTTATATAGATAAAATTTATTTCATAAAATATTGATATTCTTTATTTTATGGTAAAATCTACTTAGACAGATTATAATTGCAGGTTTTTCTACCAAAGTAAGATTCTGATCTAGTGTTAAAATATATTCACCTGGTAACTGTGCCAAAATTTCATATATGCAACTTCCGTTCCGAGGATAAAATCGGTTATCTAGATCTGATTTATTTGGCTGAGAAGGAGATCCATTAAGAATTGACAATACATTTTTATCCAAGCATGACTGCTTAGCATTTGGATTTGGGCATATTCGAAACTCAAAATATCTGGAAATATAATTATGTATATACTGATTTTAAGCAACACAAAAAAATTAGTTACCCCATATGACTAGCTGTCAATTCTACACGAATCGTCATTTGAGATCCAGGCAAATAGCTTCGCACAATTAAGCCTTTTCCCCAGTGGCCACCATATTCGTGGGGTCGTGGTTCTGGAACATCCCACGCGTCTCCACATTCTCCACATTTACCGCCGTTTCTTTGCCATTGCCGGCTAAGCCCTCCGCAGTATAGTTCATGGTCATTATAGTCTGGTGGTGTTTGAAATCCAAAACGCCAAGCTGATGCTCTACTGGGTGGTTCGACCAGTCTGCCATGGCCACTACACGACATTACAAAAATTGAAGCAGCAAAAAAGAAGGCAATGTACCATTTCACTGCAAATACCATGTTCGTTCCCGGCATAAATGCTTTAAGTCGGGAATTCAAAATATTCATTTAAATATAAACAAAGCTTAATTATCATATAAATTTTTTTATAGTCTACGATTATTATCAAATATTAACGAGTTCATGAGTAAGTAATATAATCATAATTATTAATAATTATTAATTAATAATTAATTATAATTATAGGTAATAATGGTAATATCTTATAGGTAGCTTCTAAAAAATTGCGTATTTAAATCTGCAGAAATAAATAAGATTTACGTTATGCCTATAAATGTAATGATCTTCTATACCTTTCGTAAAACAACAGTTTTTTTATGTTATGTTGGGTGCTTAGATTATGGATTCTGGAGAGTAAAATTACTCAAAGAATTTAAAATATAAAAGAATCTGTGGAAGTGGAAGTTTTTAAAGCTAATTATGTAGACTTATGGATATGTAACTCAAGCCGTTTCGAACTTCCTGGAAAAAGACATAAAAATATAACTCATTAAAAGTAGGTATGCCTTCCGAGGAGAAGAGTTTTCATAGAGTACAGATTTGAATGGTGCTTAACAGACTTAGTCAAAGCTGATCTAGGAGGATAGAATAGCTTCGTCCGTTGTAAAATATTTAGTTTAATCACGAAGCCCGACAGTTGCCAATTTTATTTAACAAGTTCTATTTGGAGCTTTGCAATATTTAAGCTTTTATACTGTAAATGGGATCTGAGGAAAACCCTCTTATCACCCCATACATAGAAGAAGCCTTTCTAGTAACATCCTCTAACTACGACTTAGATGACGAGTTAAGAAAATCGAACGTATTTAAATTAGAACATCTAAATACAGAAGAAAGGCAACTTTCCCACGTTTTGCTTGAATACCGTGATATTCAGTACAAAGAAGGTGAAACTTTGGCCTTCACAAACATGTCATTCATACAAAACACGAAGACCCTATCTATAAAAAACCATATAAATATCCCCAAGCGTTTGATCAAGAAGTCAACAGGCAAATCAAAGAAATGATAGAACAAAACATAATTAGGAAATCTAAATCCCCCTATTGTTCTCCCATTTGGATTGTGCCAAAGAGAAGTGATGCTTCTGGCAAACCAAAATTTCGATTAGTCATAGACTATCTCAATGAAATAACCATTGACGACAAATTCCCTATTCCAGTAATGGACGAAATATTAGAGAAGCTTGGACGCTCTCAATACCTCACAACCATTGATCTAACTAAAGGTTTCCATCAAATTCAAATGGACCAGCAATCAATATCCAAAACAGCATTTTCAACAAAACATGTACATTACGAATATACTCGTATGACTTTTGGTATAAAAAATGCACCACCAACATTTCAACGCTGCATGAGCAATCTTCTAGAAGACTTAATTTAATTTGTTTAGTTTATTTAGATGATATAATCATTTATTCCACTTCATTGGAAGAACACAATCTAAAATTGGAAGTTGATAAATGTGAATTTCTGAATAAAGAAACAGAATTTCTCGGTCACATTATCACAACAGACGCTATAAAACCAAACCCTAACAATTATTAATTTTCCTATTCCTAAAACCACATTCCTTGGACTCTGCGGATTCTACCGTAAGTTCATTCCCAATTTTGCAAAAATAGCAAAACCTATGACGTCCAAATTAAAAAAAGGAGCAGTAATTGACACAAAAGATAATGATTACTTTTCCGCCTTCGAGAAACTAAAAGTACTCATCAAGTCTGATCCAATCCTAATATACCCCAACTTCGAAAAGAAATTATCGCTGACAACAGACGCAAGTAATATAGCCATAGGTACTGTATTATCCCAAGAGCATAAACCACCCTGCTATGCAAGCAGAACTTTAAACGAACACGAACTTAACTATTCGGCAATATAAAAAGAACTATTAGCTATAGTATGGGAAACAAAATATTTCAGGACCTACCTATTCGGTAGAAAGTTCGACAGATTAAGCGATCATAGGCCACTTGTACGGCTAAGTAACATAAAAGATCCCAATATGAAATTACAGAGATGGAAGATAAAACTTAACGAATACGATTATAATATTCAATATCTACCCGGTAAAGAAAATCATGTAGCTGACGCTCTATCTAGAGTTGAAATTCAGGAAAACTTCCTAGGAGAAGATGACCCAGCTTCCCTTTCCACAGCAGTTACTGTGCATTGTGCACAAGAAGACAACCAAAATGACATTTCAATAACAGAAAGACCTCTTAATTATTACAACAGACAATTCGAATTCATAAAAGACAATTTTGACGACATCCAAATAATAAAATATTTCCATAAAACCAGAATTAAAATCAGTTATAAAGAAATGACTGATACCCTTCAAAAGATATCATTAAAGAATACTTCTGGACTAAGAAAAGTGTTATTTACTTTCCTGATGAGATCGACTTTCAAATATTTCAAAATGCGTATAGTCAAATCATAAGTCCCGACAGTTTCACTAAAACTATGAAAACTAGTAGTAAACTAATAGACATTCAAACATACGCCCAATTTAAGAAATCATTCTCAAAACGCATAAAGAATTAATATACCCTGGTATAGAAAAACTCACACTTCAGTTCAAAGAACTTTACTATTACCCTGATTATCAAAAACTTATCCATAACATCATAAACGAATGGGAAATCTGTAACATCGCTAAAACTGAACATAGAAATACAAAATTAACCCTTGAAACAACCCCAGAAACCTTTACTCCCAGAGAAAAGTATGTCATGGACACCATATTTAATTAGTAAACAATAAACAATTCCTATCATGTATTGACATTTATTCTAAATACGCCTTCCTGATAGAGGTAAACAGTAGAGATTGGCTTGAAACTAAAAGAGATATTTTACGCATATTCAACGATATGGGTAAACCCATAGAAATAAAAGCCGACAAAGACTCCGCCTTCATGTGCATTGCACTTAAACTTAAAACCGTTAATGAAAAATTAATAATATTTAATTTTTTATTTTTTTTAATTTTTAATTTTAAAATTTAAAAAAATACTTTACATTGACAATCACAAAACAAAACGCAACACAACTGGTCGAACCCCATCAGATATCTTCATTTTTGCAGGAACCCCTACCTATAACACTCAAAAAATAAAGTAAGCAAAATTGACAAACTCAATGAAAATAGACACGATTTTAACATAGACACAAACTTCAAAGAATCCCCTCTAGTTAGATCAAAAACGACTAACCCATTCAAAAAGACAAGAAATTTAAGACAAATAGATGATAAACATTTCGAAGAAACAAATAGAGGTAGAAAGATACACTATAAATCTAAGTGAAAAAAAAGAAAATTTATAAAAGTAAATATAATAACGATAATTCCAGGCCTACTCCCGAGCATGATATTCATGTTATGCCTCCTATCGACAATCAACACACAATACCTAAAAGTAACCCCTATCCAGTCCAAAAACGGCGACCTAATCTTTCAATCCGGATCAATAGATTTACCGACAAACCACGAAAATCATTACTTATCTATTAACTTAACTAAAAACTAAAAACTACTTATGAAGAACTTATTAAACAAACTCAACATTTTAATACCTCACCACAAATACAGTATCAGTATCAAGAAAAACTTAAAAGAGAAATGAACGCTATACGAATTGTAAAACGTAGCAAACGCGGTCTTGGTAACTTTATGGGAACAATTTACAAATACTTATACGGTACTTTATATAAAGAACTAACACTAAAAATAATGTACAAATAAGCGAACTTAACCACGTAATAGAAGTCATTAACCAAGGAATCGAATTGACTAATCATTTAAATAATAACTTTAAAGGAGAAAAAATTGTAAATTTAATAATTTTCAACTTACAACAATTCACTGAATACATTGAAGACATAGAGCTTGGTTTGCAACTGACACGCTTAGGTATCTTTAATCCAAAACTTCTAAAACACTGTTCATTAATCCACGTCAATTATGAAAAACTTCGAAATATTAAAACTTCAGCTTGGCTTAAATCTGATACGAACGAAATTCTGATAATATCCCACATTCCACGAGAAATAACCAAATCACCCGTTTTTTAAATAATCCGGAAAAAGTAACATACAAACCGAAACAATACATGACTAATATTTTTCACACAATAATCAAACATACACGGCAAGTTCTCAAAGCTTAGTTGTAAATAAATGTATAATTGGTATACTAAACCAGGTCCCAACACAATGTAGATACAGTAAAACACATTCTGATTTTGAAATAAAATATGTAGAACCTAATATAATCACAACTTGGAACCTTTCCAAGACTATCCTAAACCAAAACTGTATCAATAGAGAAACTATAATAGAAGGCAATAATATGATAAAAGCATTTAATTGTTCTGTCAAATTAGAAGAAATATTAATTACCAACACAATGTTAGACTATAATCAAACTATCTATTTTAACAATAATGTAACTAAACATGAACCACTCGAACAAAGGAAATAATCGAGCAACTCAATCAGACGAATAATATCTTTCAATAAAAAAAAACCCTCCAATACCCCTGTATTGTACACTAATCTAAACGCCCCTGGAAGGGCTTTTTTCTTAAGTATGGGGAAGTAACATATCTACACCCACAACTTCCCAACTATAACCACACACACTATTGTAAACAATGACTCACACACATTAATGTCAAAGATCGAGAGACCTTCGATTATGCTTAGCTGTCATTTACGCACAGCAAAGTGCAAAAGTCCGAAGTCCAAAGTCTAGACTCTGGGCCGAGCCAACGTCCACGTCCCCTAAACATTCGATCACTTGGCGAGCCAACTGAAATAACAAAAACTTCCGCCCACACAATCGTCTCAGGATTCTCAAATTACTCCTATTTTTCGGAAGCTCCTCTCTTAACGGGAGAATAGACACCTCTCTTTTCGGGAGAATAGACGTTGATAACTTTATTCTCTTAAACTTCGCCCTTAAGGTATCCCAATTTGCCTATATAAACCCATACAGTAGTTCAGTTCTGAGTAAGTTATCAATCGCGATAATACTGCTAAGCCCACTTCAACTTCGATGGTGCCAAAGGCTCTAGTTCTTCCTTTATTGGAAATAACAATATAATAAATATTATTAAATACATAAAAACCTAACTGTGTTCTTTTTTTTATTAAACTCCCAGTCTGAATTCGTAAATATATAATCAATTGAAATATAATAATAATAATAATAATAATAAATAATAATAATAATAATAAATAAATGCTTTGTTATAATTAGCAACCTGTACCCTTTAACCCTTTAATTATACCTTTCTTGAATAACTTTATAAACTTGTTTTCTGAATTCGCAAAAAAAAACGACAAAAACAAAAAAAAATAAACAAAAACCCTCTGCCTTTTATTCCCTCGACTTACTTTAGTTCGTTTTTATTTGTACCAATTTACTTTCTTACCAAGTACCAAAGGGGCCACTAGAGTCATGCTTTTAAGGAAAGTGGTCATAGGTAGGGCAGGGCAATCCGCGAACACGATTCCACTGGTGTTTCGCAGGCTACAAATTCTCAAGCTTTTCTGTTCTAGAACTGCCCCCTTCCGAATATATTAATTTGCTTCCTCCGATTTTGTGTCCTAGCTCCTCTATTCTGTTGTTGTAAGCACACTCAATTCTTGATCTTATTCATTAATGTATGTAGCGAAAAGGTATATGTACAAGCAAGACCACCACACCCAACGCCATGAGCTAGATAGCCAAGATATCATCATCCGTTTCTTCGATTTTCTTAAGCACAGAAAATATTATTGACACACGCGTGCAACATTTTTCTGGTATTTATAGTTCTTGAAGGGCGAACAGACGAACAGAAAGTTAGATAAACTAACGGACATCCTGATCACACACTAAAGATTAAAACAGCTGTGCTCGCTCTCTATTGAGAGAGAGGAACACATCATAAAGGGGAATTCAAAATCTTTCTTTTTGCACACAGCAATGTATAAGAGTGATAAATAAAATAACTCAAATTTATGATGAGCTGCTGCTGGCTGCGGGCTGCTTCAGCTTCCTTCTACCTGATACCTAATATGTACTTTTCAACTAATCTACTATACCCTTTTGCTCTACAAGTAAAAAGTTTGAGTTTTAGCAAAACGCTAAGCAAAAGGCGCGAAAGAGATAGAGAGAGGCGTGCCTAGATGCCACCGCAGCACGTCTGTATAGATAACGAAAAATATTATTGCACACCTGAAGTATCCAATGTGGAAGTTCAATAAATTTAAGGTTTACTGGCGGCTACGACACCCGTCATAGTGATTTTCATACTTTTATGACTGAAGCATGTTTGAAATGATACCGTTAAAATAAATAAAAGTAAACACTGTGGTTCGAAAAGTAGATTCGAACAATACGCCACCTTTGGACGGTTTCTGCTTTTTGAAGCTAAATAAAACAGCCCGCTTGTATAAGTAAACGTTTCAATCAATGCTACTATTAAGCCAGCTTCTTGCAGTGGGGCTAGATGTTAGTTTCAAGAATTGGAAGAAGTAATAGAGGAGTATGGTGCAGTGGTCGGGCAACAAACAATTAATCGGATTGCTTTAAAAATTTTGTATCTGCCGATCATAGCAACATTTAAGGATTTGCTGCAATCGACAACTGATTAAGTCCTGATGAAGTCCTTTTGATCACTTCCCGAATGCTACGGGTCATGCCTTTTATGCAGGCAACTACCAGCGGATATTTTGCGCCTTGGAACAACTCTAACAGCTTATGATTATGATTACCTGACGGCTTTTGTGTTGAGAGCAGACATTATATATTGTTTTTTTTTTTTGTATTCTTTAAAAAATCAAAGCTTATTTCGGGAAAAGTGAAAGTGTTTGGAATATATCTTAGTGGATCATTATTTTAATTTATTTTTAGAGAATGCTATAGTCGAGTTCCCCGACTATCACATATCCGTTAGTGTTCGAAATTTCATAATTTATCTGGGATATCGACAGATATTTAAAAAATTTTCAAAGGTGTGGACGTGACCGGTTTGGTCGTTTTGTAAGTGAAAGGAGGGGCGTGAATATGAATGAAAAATAAAACGATGGAAAATCTAAACAGTTTTCGAAAGTGTGGACGTGGCGGTTTTGGGCGGCTAAATGCGTTAGACTAGTCTTGGCAAAAAGTTTTTGGCAAACCGATAGAAACTTACAAGACTAATAAAATTATGAAAAAATATCCAGCAATTTTTTAAAAATGAAATTTACAAGACTAATATCAATTCGTGGCATTTTTTTTGCGGTTCTTTAAAGCCAGCTATTAAAAATCTTATTAGCTCAACAAGCTCTTAGAAAAGATTTTTTAGTTTTAGTAGTTTTGTTTCCAAGAGAGTGTAGCGCCTTCACTATTTGGGCAATATAGGCCTTTGGAAAGCAGGCGTAGAATGTTATGTTTTATGTGTTCTATGTGCTTACGTGCATCAACTCCAGAGCGAAAAAATATCCAGCAATTTTTTAAAAATGAAATTTACAAGACTAATATCAATTTGTGGCATTTTTTTTGCGGTTCTTTAAAGCCAGCTATTAAAAATCTTATTAGCTCAACAAGCTCTTAGAAAAGATTTTTTAGTTTTAGTAGTTTTGTTTCCAAGAGAGTGTAGCGCCTTCACTATTTGGGCAATATAGGCCTTTGGAAAGCAGGCGTAGAATGTTATGTTTTATGTGTTCTATGTGCTTACGTGCATCAACTCCAGAGCGATCTGCTTATTACTGAGAATTCGACAGATTTGCTGACCCTGAAGGCAGGTCATTTTTTTGTAAGACAAAGTAAAGCAACTAGCAGTGGTAAGCTCAGAAAGCTTGTGCATTCGGATCTTCGCCGACAACCCAAATCCAATAAGACCAAGGATGCTATGGTGGGCCGCACGATGTGTCGTCCGTTACTGTTCAAATTTCGTCCCAGTCATGGCCAAGTACTTATCTATCCTACTGCTGTCCGCGGCACTTGTTGGAGCTGCCAAGCCGACCAGTAGTTAATAAGGATATTGTGAAGCTGTCGCTGTGCCAGTATTTGGGAAAGTATGTGGTGGTACTCTTCTACCCACTTGACTTCACCCCAAGAAAGGGTTCGTTCGGCCCCATTGATTCTTTTAATTAAAAGGCTTTTTGTTCTAGTATGATATTTAAAACAATTAACTTACCCTTCGTATAAAACCGTAGATCGATCCTTTGAGTGCGTAAAATACAAAAATTATGAGGACACGTTGAATTTGGTTTTTTATAGTGCACAGCTTAACATAAAATAACAATTTGTAATAAATATTTACTTAATCACATGATATATATAACCATTCTTAACATAAACTAATTGTAAACTATTTTATTAATGTGTTTAAAAACGTGCAAAAATAATTACAACTTACAGGTATTTATACTGTGCTTGTTTCTATTACTAAATTTTTTACTTCATTATTTAATCTCTTATTTCGTGGAAGTGGACTGGGTCGGCTACCTAATTTATCATTGCCAGGGGTAAATACATCACATATAAAATTATTGTGTTGAAATGAATTCCAAAATAAATATTTTTTAAGATTATTAACAAATTGTTGAATACAAAAGCTGTTGTGATTGTGGAACTTCAAACGTATAACAACAAGGCAAACTAATATTAGTATTAACAGCAGTAAAATGATGAAAATATACTTTAATTTGTCACTTTGTGTATTAACAGAATTATGTGTCGTGTTCGCAGGCATTCCATTAGATTGTGTAGGTGGTGCGCTAATAGGACCTAGATATGGGTGCAAATATTCTGTAGTTAAGGCAATATCAGAGCACGAACGAAATTCTTCTTGTGGACCACATCCAATAGCTCCTATACCATTGCTACACATACCCCAATTATTGCCTGCAACATAACGCCATTGCAGAACACAGTGTTCACATGTAAAATCTGCAATGTTATTGAAATAGTTAATTTGATTATATTAACAAATTTTTTAAGAATTACGTTTAAATATCTTGCTGTCGACTATAGCAGTCTCCTTTGTTATACCCGTTACTCGTGGAGTGAAAGGGTATACTAGATTCGTGTAAAAGTATGTAACAGGCAGAAGGAAGCGTATATATAATTGATCAGGATCAATAGTCCAGTCGATCTGACCATATCCTTCTGTTCGTCCGTCCGTATGAACGCCTTGATCTCACGAACTTTAAAGGCCAGAAGGTTTATATTAGGCACACAGATTCTAGAGACATATGGTAGACGCAACGCAAGTTTGTTGATCCATACTGCCACGCCCACTCTAACGCCCACAAGCCGCCCAGAACCGCCCAGAACTAAAAATGTATAGATTTTTCTTCGTTTTATTATTTGTCTTGTCAACTATATCGGTATACCAAAAACACTGTGCCCACGCCCCTCCTTTCACCTTTTGATATCAAATCAGAAAAGTTATGAATTTGCGTTAGCATTCCCACTAGCTGAGTAACGGGTATCTGATAGTCCGGGAACTCGACTATAGCAATCTCTCTTGTTTACCATGTTTGTTACTTTATATACCATGTTTATATTTGAATATAAATTAATTTATATAGATAAAATTTATTTCATAAAATATTGATATTCTTTATTTTATGGTAAAATCTACTTAGACAGATTATAATTGCAGGTTTTTCTACCAAAGTAAGATTCTGATCTAGTGTTAAAATATATTCACCTGGTAACTGTGCCAAAATTTCATATATGCAACTTCCGTTCCGAGGATAAAATCGGTTATCTAGATCTGATTTATTTGGCTGAGAAGGAGATCCATTAAGAATTGACAATACATTTTTATCCAAGCATGACTGCTTAGCATTTGGATTTGGGCATATTCGAAACTCAAAATATCTGGAAATATAATTATGTATATACTGATTTTAAGCAACACAAAAAAATTAGTTACCCCATATGACTAGCTGTCAATTCTACACGAATCGTCATTTGAGATCCAGGCAAATAGCTTCGCACAATTAAGCCTTTTCCCCAGTGGCCACCATATTCGTGGGGTCGTGGTTCTGGAACATCCCACGCGTCTCCACATTCTCCACATTTACCGCCGTTTCTTTGCCATTGCCGGCTAAGCCCTCCGCAGTATAGTTCATGGTCATTATAGTCTGGTGGTGTTTGAAATCCAAAACGCCAAGCTGATGCTCTACTGGGTGGTTCGACCAGTCTGCCATGGCCACTACACGACATTACAAAAATTGAAGCAGCAAAAAAGAAGGCAATGTACCATTTCACTGCAAATACCATGTTCGTTCCCGGCATAAATGCTTTAAGTCGGGAATTCAAAATATTCATTTAAATATAAACAAAGCTTAATTATCATATAAATTTTTTTATAGTCTACGATTATTATCAAATATTAACGAGTTCATGAGTAAGTAATATAATCATAATTATTAATAATTATTAATTAATAATTAATTATAATTATAGGTAATAATGGTAATATCTTATAGGTAGCTTCTAAAAAATTGCGTATTTAAATCTGCAGAAATAAATAAGATTTACGTTATGCCTATAAATGTAATGATCTTCTATACCTTTCGTAAAACAACAGTTTTTTTATGTTATGTTGGGTGCTTAGATTATGGATTCTGGAGAGTAAAATTACTCAAAGAATTTAAAATATAAAAGAATCTGTGGAAGTGGAAGTTTTTAAAGCTAATTATGTAGACTTATGGATATGTAACTCAAGCCGTTTCGAACTTCCTGGAAAAAGACATAAAAATATAACTCATTAAAAGTAGGTATGCCTTCCGAGGAGAAGAGTTTTCATAGAGTACAGATTTGAATGGTGCTTAACAGACTTAGTCAAAGCTGATCTAGGAGGATAGAATAGCTTCGTCCGTTGTAAAATATTTAGTTTAATCACGAAGCCCGACAGTTGCCAATTTTATTTAACAAGTTCTATTTGGAGCTTTGCAATATTTAAGCTTTTATACTGTAAATGGGATACTTTTCTCAGGGATCCTCCGTAACTACTTTTGATTTGTGAATCACCAATAAAACTATTAAGTCAAAGCATTCTCTACGTGATCTACAACATAAACAAGAGAGAACGCTATAGTTCAGCTCCTCCACTATCAGATACTTCTGTCGAGGCTAGTGGGATTGCTAAAAAGAAATTAGACGCGCTAATTTAGTCATAAACTGCTGAACATATCTGAATTTTTAGAGAATTGAAAGCCGTTGCATTTTTAGCCGGTGTATTTTGAGTTAATCCTTTATTTGGGGTCTCTCATTACAGAATATGTCTTCACTTAATTCAAATTCAAACTAAGAGAGGTTTTCGTTTAACATCAGAATGCATCGTTTTTAACTTTTATCGTTCATCAACGTTCATCTCAAATTGGTAAAAGTTAATTATTGGTGGATTTTTTATATATATTTGTTTATAATTTTGTTTATTCTTTACTAGGTATTTTTTTCGCTAATTATCATTAAAGAATGACTTACGTGAAGATCGTTGTTAAGCTAAATAATGTTTGTTTGTATACTTCATGTCAACACGGTTCGTTAGGTTTAAACTAAAATTCGTGCTATTTTTTGTTATTTTCTATTCCATAAAATGGGATGAGCTTGAACTGGCTCTGCTCAATTGACGACTACGTGTATATTTATAAATTATTGTATATTTAACAGCTCTCACTTACTTGAGATGTACCTATACATACAGTATTAATAATAAGGCTCGTTTTAAAAGTCACTCAGATCTTAAAACATATGTCGACTCAATTTTGAGTTTCAAGTCACTGCAAGGAGCGGATTCCCTCTATTTCCCTTTTTATAAACAATGTTTTTTCTTCTGCTATATATTTTATGGGAGACCAGTATTTAAAATTTGTTTTTAATTGTTCAAAAATTGTTTAACTGATCTGGATTAAACTTTTTGAAGACAATACACATATTGAACCGACATTACGATTTTTAGTTTGATGAGCTGTTTACTTGGCAAATAATTGTCCTTAATGTTTTATGAATGTTCATATTGGCAAAGATAAGGACAGAATTGGTATATTAGTTTGATAAGAATCATTACAGACTCGATCTATTCATGTTAGTCAAGATCTTTAAACTAATAAGCTAGAAATAACAAAAGCTAAAATTTTATCGTGCACTATGTCTAATCGTCACACCGACTCTTACGTTTTGTGCAAATCCATAGAAATTTATTATTTTAAAATAATATGAAAAATATCAAAACATACTACATAGATCCGTTGAAAAGTATTAAACAGGCAGAAGGAAGCGTTTACAGCTATATGAAGGATATTTATGTACATATGTAGGAATCGGAACCAAGCTCGAAGAGCAAATATGCCGTGAGACGCGGAGTGGTCTTCGGTTCTAATAACGCCACAAGAGAGCATGAGAGAGAGAGAGAGAGATGAATAAAATTGATGGGGAGTCGGTGCCGAGATCTCAAGCGTAACACATGAACCACACATTGTTGTAAACTCTTTAAAGTTTAACCACACGTTATGCTAAATGTTAATAATAATATATTAAACAATTATAATAACACAACGTCGCCGTAGGAGTTTTATGCCATTAAACGGAACATTGGGCCACAATTTTGGGGCTCAACCAGGTTATTTGCAAAAATCAGTCATCAAACAAGGTTGTAAGAAGGTAAGAAATTATAAAACTCTGGTGCAAAATTTGCAAAGAAAACGGTTTGTGTGGGATCGAGAAGGCAAATTTGCGAATTGCATGATATTGTGAAATTGTCTTGCTGCAACGTGATGGAATGACAGAGAAACCGACTCTAAGAGAATTGATGTGAGCAACCTAGAAGGCGATTGATCAGCGAGAGTACCAAATCGGAGAGCAGCGTAACGACTTTGTGGTGGACGTCAAAAATCTAGAGACAGGATTGTGGACGTAGTCAACTGGACAAGGTGCAAGGCGTTAATCAGTTTTGGTGGATGGCGGATAGCAGAAGTTGTGCATCAGCAGAGAACTTCAAGTGGCTAGTAAAAGCAAGTAAAGGAAGCGGAGCGATAACAAGGCGGTAGCGATCTACAAGAATGTTGGGAAAGTTGTCACTAGTCTACAAGAGGATCTGAAGAGGTGGCGCTTGGATATGCAAAGTGGCAGCTAAGATCGAGAAGGCCAAGGTAGAGCAGTATTGGTAACGCGCTGTGTAGGGAAAGAGAAGGAGAAGAACGAGTTACAAATATATCTGGAGAAGTATTGGTGACGCCGAATAGCTGGAAAAAAGAAAGATCTGGAAAAAAACGAACTCGTCATATAGGGAGAAGTATTGGTGAGACAACGAGACCGAATTTGTATTTGTGAGTTGGCGAGACACTCAGATAGTTGCAACATTGGCAACTGGCAGCAAACTTAACGAGTGGCGGTAGGCGATTGCCAGCGAAAGACGCCACAAAAAGAAGACAGAACTGGATGATACCATGTTAACGGATGAATATTACGTAATTGCGATGTTGCATTAACAGAAGTTCAATTTTAAGTAGTGTTAAGAGTTGCAGTATTTTAAATTAACATTTCTTGGAGTTAAACTGTATTATTTCATTGGCCAAGTGGCATTTTTGATTTAAACTGTTATGTTTGATACCTTACATTACCTTGATATTTAATATAATATTCTAAAGGTATTTTCTAGAACTATAGTTAAGTTTGAGAATGAACAGGCAAGATTTAGGCACTGCCAGTTGCAGAGGTTCGAGAAAAATTAACAGAATTGGGACTTAGCAGAGATGGAAGGTGTAACGTGTAACGAAATAAAGGGATGGAAGACGAGAGTACCTGTACTTGCTGGTGTACGCTTTAGAGGCTGGCTCTAGCTCATGGCGTTGGGTGTGGTGGTCTTGCTTGTACAGATATCTTTTCGTTGCATACATTAATGATTAAGATCAAGAAGTTGAGCGTGCTTACAACAACAAAAGAGCGTAAGAAAGTTAAAAATAGAATTTGCTTGCTTGTGTGAGTAAAAACAAGAGACGAGAACGCATATATGTGTGCATGTTGTGCTAGAAGACGATTTTCGGGCCGAAATCAATTCTGATCGAAGAAACGAATTTACATATTTGAAGTTTTGGCCAATTTCGTAGCAATATGATGAAATAAAATAAAAATTCACGCCCTGACTATTATAATTTAAAAATTTTTAAAATTCGTTTGTTAAGATCGCCGCTCGAATTAGCTACCTTTTACATATTTATATAGTGACGTATTTGGGTGGTCCAAACCAGCCACTTCTATTATTTCAAAGAAATCAGTAATGCACTCTAGTAATTTTCCATAATGTATCCCAGCTGCGCAGCATTCGTTTATCTTTGGCAGCGCAGCCGTTCTTGTAAACATCCTAAAGCCTGACCTAAGCAGATTTGACTGCCCTCTTTCAACGCTACCTAATCTTAAGGACCCAAGAGCGAGGCTCTCCCGAAATACAAATATTGTTCAAATACTGAGGCTTCTCCTCAATCCAATTTGCATTTGATTTTTAGTCTTAAGCTGAGATCCAAAGAATAAAGTCGTGAAACTATTTCTCCTAAAAACTATTTTTTATTTCTTGGCGTTGTCCTTAGTCAACTGACGGGACATTAGTTCGACTCAAAAATAAAACAACAATTTTACTGGCGCAGTCGGTAGGATACAAAAGTATCCGAAAAAAAGAACCTTCGAGTGGAAATAAGTTAAATTGTATAGTCCAGTGCTCGAAACATCTCCCAAAATAAATTCGTGAAAAGTCTTCAACTTGGATTATAATTCCAATTCGGTTATCCAATAATAAGTGGAAGTGAAATACGAAACAAAAACATTAAGTCCAAAGGCAACTAAGTTTTAAAACCAACATATAAAAATAAAAAATAAAAACAATATAGAATTTTAATAATACAACACAAAAATTTACAAAAAAAAAAAAAAAGTGAAACTAGAAAGCTTAAAATAATAATAAAATTGAATCCGAAACAAAACAAAAAAATAAAACACAAATTTTAAAAATTTTACAATAAAAATGTCACAACCAATTATTGCCGCACCCCAAATTGTTGCGCTGAGCGACATCAACCTTGCCGAAGCCCGTCGGCAGCTTAAAGACATTATGCCATTCAAGGGTGATCCAGAAACCCTTCACACCTTTATCAGCAGAGTGGATTACGTAATTTCGCTCTACCAAACAAATGATGTCCGACAACAGAGGGTTCTACTGGGAGCCATCGAAAGGAACTTGGACGGACAGATTACACGATCTTTGCGACTTCCGAACATCGAAGATTGGTCTACCCTTAAAGCAAGACTCATCGCGGAATTTAAAACTCAAACACCAAACTACAAACTTCTGGAGAACTTCAGGGAGACACCATACAGAGGAAACCTAAGAGCATTATGCGAAGAAGCGGAAAGACGACGTCAATTACTAATTTCGAAACTACACCTGGAAGGTAACCAATCGGATTTTCTTATTTATATTCAGGCTATTAAAGAATCTATTAAGATACTGATAAGGAAACTACCAATACAATTATTCACTATTTTAGCCCATCACGATATTACAGACTTAAGATCCTTAATTACCATTGCACAAAATGAGGGAATTTATGAAGAACACATTAATTTTGAATTTTATAAAAACCCAGAATATCGTAATAAAAATTCAAATTCTAATCAGAATTCGAAAGCACAAAAATTCAATACAAATGTTCAAACTCAAAATCGACCAAGTTACTCACAATATTCCCAACCCTTCCAACCTAATTTTAATCAATACATTCAACCATTTAGACCTAGCTATACACAGCAGATGACTAACAACCCACCCAAGTGGCACGCACCTAATTATTTCAGACCCAACCAATACATAAACCCACAACCCATTATTCAAAAAAATCATTTCCAACAATATCCCAACAAAGCTCAAAATCCCCAAACAACGCATTTTAGAGGAAATACATACCCTCGACTACAACAACCCTCTACATATAAAAATACTAACTTCCCGATTACTAAACGACTAAGACCATCGGACAGTGAACAAACTAAAATGTCTATTGACGAAATTAGATTCCAAGACGGGCATGAATTCGAAGAAGTCCAACCTAATTATTACGAGCAACAGTATTATAACCAAAATCAATACAATCCGCATCAAAATCATAGCTTCATTAATGAAGGGCAACAACAAGTCCAATCTGTACAACAAATTAATAACAAACAAAACCAAAATAATTCTGAACTAAACGAAAATTTTCGGTTAACAGCCCCGGAAAAATACGAATTCATAAAAATAGTATACAAAGGGCGCTCATACAAATGCCTTCTAGACACAGGATCAACAATTAATATGATCAATGAAAATATATTTTGTCTTTCCGTTCAAAGTAGTAGATGTGAAGTTTCAACATCAAATGGCCCTATTACCTTGAACGACTTGATAATGTTGCCCAGAAATAGTATTTTCAAAAAAACCGAACCATTTTATGTGCACAGATTTTCTAATAATTACGATATGCTAATTGGCAGAAAATTGTTGAAAAATGCTGAATCAGTTTGATCAAACATACAAATTAATTACTTCAGAATCCGAAAGAAACCAAAATTTGTATATCCAAAGGACACCAGAATCAATTGCAAGCTCAGATCAGGAATCAATAAAGAAATTAGATTTTTCACAGTTTCGATTAGATCACCTAAATCAGGAGGAAACTTTTAAGTTAAAAGGCTTATTAAATAAATTTAGAAATCTTGAATATAAGGAGGGAGAAAAATTAACATTTACAAATACAATGAAACACGTACTAAATACAACACATAACTCCCCAATTTATTCGAAACAATACCCACTTGCGCAAACACACGAAATCGAAGTAGAAAACCAAGTACGGGAAATGCTGAATCAGGGATTAATTAGGGAAAGTAATTCGCCATACAATAGTCCTACTTGGGTCGTACCAAAGAAACCGGATGCTTCTGGCGTAAATAAGTACAGGGTAGTAATTGATTATAGAAAGCTAAATGAAATAACCATACCTGACAGATATCCAATTCCAAATATGAACGAAATTCTTGGCAAACTGGGTAAATGCCAATATTTTACAACGATCGATCTGGCAAAGGGATTTCATTAAATAGAAATGGACGAAGAATCAATTTCTAAAACTGCATTCTCCACAAAAAGCGGTCATTACGAATACCTTCGAATGCCATTTGGCCTTAGGAATGCACCCGCTACTTTTCAAAGATGCATGATTAATATCCTTCGAGTAAATGAGAAGGTTCGTGTCTAACAATACGCACCTGACAAAGTGGATAAAGTGAAATTAGTTTTCGCGGTAATAAACTTATGGACAAGTCCAGAATACTGGCACATATCGCAAATAGTGACCCACCAAGTCACTAACAGTGAAATAATAGTGAAACGAAAACATTTTCATTCAAAAATACAAAGTTAAGTTACTCGAACTGGGGCTCCGCTGCCCAGCTGCCACGCGATCGCACAAACAGCTGTTTGCGAGCTTAAAGCTTCTCTTGCCCAGGGTTCAAGTTCTGGCTAGAACCCTGGTGGTTTGGTGCACACTTCAGTATGAACTTTTTAAATGAAACCGCTGCGGCTGATGAATCATTGGATACTGCGGTTCTCTCGAGCCCCTAATGTGCTGCCCCGCAGCGCTTTCAAAAAATAAAGCGAAAGTCTCGTGTTTCTCCGGAGACTGAAAGGAAAAAATCCAAATCAAGCATCGGCAAACAAGGGGAAAACCATTAGTCTACAGAACCTAGATATGGCGGCAACTCAAACCGATTTGGTTTACTTGCGCATCTCTTTGTGCTTTGTGCTGGTGTTCCACGAGGTAGTGTACTCGGCCCCCTGTTCTACTGCCTGTATAGCCACGACATGCCGCAGCCGGATGTAAGCTTTTACGGGAAATCTATGTTGGCCACATTTGCCGATGACGTGTGCGTCACCTACAGGTCCCGATGCGAGCGCGACGCAGCCGGTGGTATCCAGGACTTTGCATATCAATTCTCGGAATGGGCAAGACGTTGGAACATTGGCATCAATAGCAGTAAATCCAACAACGTCTGCTTTACTTTAAAGCGGAGAACGCCACCGCCCGTCTACATCGAGGAAGCCCCCGTACCACAGCCGAACGCAGCAAAGTACCTTGGAGTGCTTCTGGATCGCAGACTCACATTTTGCAAGCATGTGACCGACATCAGATCGCGCCTACGTGCTAAGGTGGCGAAGCACTACTGGCTACTTTTTTCTCGCAGTAAATTGTCGCTATCCAACAAGCTGACAATTTACAAACAGATCTTAGCACCAAACTGGAAGTATGGGTGCCAAATCTGGGGCTTGGCATGCGACAGCCAAATCAAAAGAATCCAGGCTATTCAAAATAAGGTAGCAAGACTCATCACCGGCTGCGAGTGGTTTGTTCGAAACACCACTCTGCACAGAGACCTGAAACTAGCAACGGTATTTGACGAAATAAACCAGCAATCGAGCAGATACCATGACAGGCTGGAGCGCCACAGAAATCGGCTGGCCAGCGCTCTAAACAGATCTCGCCCACCAAGGAGGCTCAATAGAAGGCAACCGAGGGATCTCATTACCCGATCTCCTTTGACAAGGGTCAGCAGAAGCTGACCCTTATCTTAAATCCTATTTCTTATATGTGATTGTTATGTAATTGTAGTAAAATTACTGTAAATTTGAAAAAGCTAACTATAGTTAGCCGGCGAGCCAAAATGGGCTGAATTATTAGATAAGAAGGATACAAAGGGGCTCCAAGACTTCCCCGTATGCCTTAATAAATAAATTAAATAAAAAAATATCCTTCGATCGTTGCTTAACAAACACTGTTCGGTGTACCTGGATAATATTATATTTCTTCAACATCCCTTACAGAACAATTAAATTCAATACAATAGTTTTTTCAAAGCTTGCAGATGCAAATTTAAAATTGCAACTAGACAAATGTGAGTTCTTAAAAAAGGAAGCTAACTTTCTTGGTCACATAGTTACCCCTGATGGTACTAAACCAAATCCTATTAAAGTTAAAGCCATAGTTTCATACCCAATCCCGACAAAAGTAAAAGAGATTAAAGCTTTCCTCGGACTAACAGGGCTGTCCTTTCTCAAAACGGTCATCCTATATCTTTTATTAGTAGAACACTTAACGATCACGAATTAAATAACAGTGCTATAGAAAAATAATTACTCCCCATAGTTTGGGCCACTAAAACTTTTCGACATTATTTAGTAGGGCGACAATTTCTCAATGCTAGTGACTATTAACCTCTGAGATGGCTTCATACCTTAAAGAAACCGAATGATAAGTTAGAAAGGTAGAGAGTTAAATTAAGCGAACACCAATTTAAAATAGATTATATTAAAGGAAAAGAAAATTCAGTTGCCGATGCATTATCAAGAATTAAAATTGAAGAAAATCATCAAAGTGAAGCAACTCAACATAGTGCAGAAGAAGACAATAGCAACCTTATTCATTTAACAGAAAAACCAATAAATTATTTCAAAAAACAAATAATCCGTATTAAATCCGATAAAAATAAAGTAGAGCATTCAAAAATATTCGGTAACTCCATTACCACAATTCAATATGATGTAATGACACTTGAAAAGGCCAAACAAATTTTACTCGATCACTTTATCTATAGAAACATTACCATTTATATTGAGAGCGATGTAGATTTTGAAATTATTCAAAGAGCACACATAGAAATTGTTAATACCACCTACACAAAAGTAATTCGCAGTCTTTTCCTATTAAAGAACGTTGGTTCATACGCCGAATTCAAAGAAATCATACTTCAATGACATAAAAAACACCCTGGTATACAGAAAATGACAAAATTATTTAAAGAAAATCACTTCTTTCCAAATAGCCAACTATTAATTCAGAATATAATAAACGAATGCAACATATGCAATTTGGCCAAAACAGAACATAGAAACAACAAATGCCTTTAAAAATCACACCCAACCCGGAACATTGCCGAGAAAAATTTGTAGTAGATATTTATTCATCTGAGGGAAAACGTTACATCAGTTGCATTGATATTTATTCTAAATTCGCTACACTTGAGCAAATTAAAACTAAGGATTGGATAGAATGCAGAAACGCATTAATGCGCATTTTTAATCAATTAGGTAAACCAAAATTACTAAAACCAAATTACTAAAGAGACGGAGCTTTCTCCAGTTTAGCTTTGAAGCGATGGCTTGAGGAAGAAGAAGTCGAATTACAGCTCAATGCAGCAATAAACGGGGTAGCAGACGTCGAAAGATTACACAAAACAATAAATGAAAAAATTCGTATAATCAATTCATCTGATGATGAAGAAGTAAAATTAAGCAAGATAGAAACAATCCTCTACACATACAACCATAAAATTAAACATGACACTACTGGACAGACACCTGCTCAAATTTTCTTATACGCTGGGCATCCAATATTAGACACTCAAAAAATTAAAGAGAAGAAAATAGACAAAGTAAATGAAGACAGACAGGAATTTAATATTGACACTAATTACAGAAAAGGTCCACTACAGAAAGGCAAATTAGAAAACCCATTTAAACCAACCAAATATGTAGAACAGGCAGACCCTGACCATTACAAAATCACTAATAGAAATAGAGTTACGCACTACTACAAAACACAATTCAAAAAACAAAAGAAAATTAATAAACTCTCAAATAAAATGTGAACAGCCAAAATATTTTAAACATTAAAACATCCTCTTGGATAACTACAATGATAACCATTTATTAGTCATATGCCACATACCCATTTACTTTTCACTAATAAACACAATTAAAATAACCCCTTACCCAGACTCCAACGGCTATGAGCTAGATTACACAGACACACAATCATATTTTGAAAAAGAAAATAAAGTTTATAATGCCGAAAATAAAGAAATAAAAAATTAATGTGTCACCAATGTTATTAAACACTTAAAACCAATTTGTAATTTTAAGCCAGTGCACACGAACGAAATAATAAAATACATAGGACCAAACACAATTGTAACCTGGAACTTAACCCAAACAATTCTTAACCAAAATTGCCAAAATTCAATTAATAATATAAAAATAGAAGGAAACAAAAACAAAGGAAACAATGATAAGAGGAACGCAATGCAAAATATAAATCAATAGTATAATTTTAAGTGAAAATCTTTTGAAACCAGAAATAGATTTGACACCACTATACACACCACTTAATATAACAAAAATAAAAATTATAAAACTCAACGTCATTGTTGAGATGATTTCATAGAGCAATATACACTTTACATACTAATGATCATTGTAATAATTGCACTAATTTTATTGTACTTATATTTAAGATATGTATCATTTAAGCCATTTATGATGCTGTATGTAAAACTTAAAATAAGATAAAATCAAAATCAAAACACACCACAACAAAAAAAAACAGAAGAAACTCCATTTCCCACACTATATCCATCAATCCCAGCCCAAGTATAGGCTTCTCTTTAAGGGGAGGGGAGTGACGTATTTGGGTGGTCCAAACCGGCCACTTCAATTATTTCAAAGAACTATACCATAATGTATCCCAGCTAGATCCGTTTCTAATAAAAAATTCATTGGCAGCGGCCCAATTTGCATTTGATTTTTAGTCTTAAGCTGAGATCCAAAGAATAAAGTCGTGAAACTATTTCTCCTTAAAACTATTTTTTATTTCTTGGCGTTGTCCTTAGTCAACTGACGGGACATTAGTTCGACTCAAAAATAAAACAACAATTTCACTATATTTATGTTGATAATTAATTATGTGTAATATATATACACTACTTTTATTTGTGCACTAATGCTCAACAAAAAATTTTTTTATACACATTTGTTTTTTATTATTTTTAAAAATAATTCAAATAATAATAATAATAATTAATATTTTACAAATATTAATAAAAAGATCAGATGGTGCCTTAGTTTTCCGAAATATTTAAAATTTAAGTAATAAAAATTAATAAAATAAATAAAAATATGAAAACATATCTGTAAGCACGAAGTGCGGACACACGCCTTATTTATTTTTCTCACGTCGCAAGCTGAATACCCTAATGACAAGTATTCTAATATAAAGTCATTTTCGAAATTTATTTTGTGATGTAAATAGATTCGGCTATTACTATTTCTAAGCATTATTTAAATAATAATAACGTTAAGGCAAGGCAAAACAAGAATTTTTCGCGTGGTGCCAATTGTTAAAAAATAATATACATTTAAAGTCTAAGAACTTCTAAGGTGAAGGGCATATTTTGTCAAATTTACAATGCATGAGCATACGTGTGCACACATACAGTTGTCTGCTATCACTGTATGCGTAGAAAAGAGCTGTTTGCTGTAGCGCTCTCCGCTCTTTCTCTATCGAACAAAAAACTCGAGAGAGCCTGGAGCCACCTCTAGAGCCACGGCCAAAAAATCGCGTGCCAAAAATTTGTATGGCGTTACGCATCTTGTTATTCTAGTGTCGTTGGTTCAAGAGTGGCTTGACCAAAAGATTATTAAGCACACTTTTTCGGAGTACACTTCACCTATCGTACGTGTGGCGAAAAAATTTGGAAAGAAAAGTTTGTGCTGCGACTATCACAACGAATTAATCGTATTGCTTTAAAAATTTTGTATCTGCCGATCATAGCAACATTTAAGGATTTGCTACAATCGACAACTGATTAAGTCCTTTTGTATTCTTTATAAAATCAAAGCTTATTTCGGGAAAAAGTGAAAGTGTTTGTAATATATCTTAGTGGATCATTATTTTAATTTATTTTTAGAGAATGCTATAGTCGAGTTCCCCGACTATCACATATCCGTTAGTGTTCGAAATTTCATAATTTATCTGGGATATCGACAGATATTTAAAAAATTTTCAAAGGTGTGGACGTGACCAGTTTGGTCGTTTTGTAAGTGAAAGGAGGGGCGTGAATATGAATGAAAAATAAAACGATGGAAAATCTAAACAGTTTTCGAAAGTGTGGACGTGGCGGTTTTGGGCGGCTAAATGCGTTAGACTAGTCTTGGCAAAAAGTTTTTGGCAAACCGATAGAAACTTACAAGACTAATAAAATTATGAAAAAATATCCAGCAATTTTTTAAAAATGAAATTTACAAGACTAATATCAATTCGTGGCATTTTTTTTGCGGTTCTTTAAAGCCAGCTATTAAAAATCTTATTAGCTCTTAGAAAAGATTTTTTAGTTTTAGTAGTTTTGTTTCCAAGAGAGTGTAGCGCCTTCACTATTTGGGCAATATAGGCCTTTGGAAAGCAGGCGTAGAATGTTATGTTTTATGTGTTCTATGTGCTTACGTGCATCAACTCCAGAGCGATCTGCTTATTACTGAGAATTCGACAGATTTGCTGACCCTGAAGGCAGGTCATTTTTTTGTAAGACAAAGTAAAGCAACTAGCAGTGGTAAGCTCAGAAAGCTTGTGCATTCGGATCTTCGCCGACAACCCAAATCCAATAAGACCAAGGATGCTATGGTGGGCCGCACGATGTGTCGTCCGTTACTGTTCAAATTTCGTCCCAGTCATGGCCAAGTACTTATCTATCCTACTGCTGTCCGCGGCACTTGTTGGAGCTGCCAAGCCGACCAGTAGTTAATAAGGATATTGTGAAGCTGTCGCTGTGCCAGTATTTGGGAAAGTATGTGGTGGTACTCTTCTACCCACTTGACTTCACCCCAAGAAAGGGTTCGTTCGGCCCCATTGATTCTTTTAATTAAAAGGCTTTTTGTTCTAGTATGATATTTAAAACAATTAACTTACCCTTCGTATAAAACCGTAGATCGATCCTTTGAGTGCGTAAAATACAAAAATTATGAGGACACGTTGAATTTGGTTTTTTATAGTGCACAGCTTAACATAAAATAACAATTTGTAATAAATATTTACTTAATCACATGATATATATAACCATTCTTAACATAAACTAATTGTAAACTATTTTATTAATGTGTTTAAAAACGTGCAAAAATAATTACAACTTACAGGTATTTATACTGTGCTTGTTTCTATTACTAAATTTTTTACTTCATTATTTAATCTCTTATTTCGTGGAAGTGGACTGGGTCGGTCGGCTACCTAATTTATCATTGCCAGGGGTAAATACATCACATATAAAATTATTGTGTTGAAATGAATTCCAAAATAAATATTTTTTAAGATTATTAACAAATTGTTGAATACAAAAGCTGTTGTGATTGTGGAACTTCAAACGTATAACAACAAGGCAAACTAATATTAGTATTAACAGCAGTAAAATGATGAAAATATACTTTAATTTGTCACTTTGTGTATTAACAGAATTATGTGTCGTGTTCGCAGGCATTCCATTAGATTGTGTAGGTGGTGCGCTAATAGGACCTAGATATGGGTGCAAATATTCTGTAGTTAAGGCAATATCAGAGCACGAACGAAATTCTTCTTGTGGACCACATCCAATAGCTCCTATACCATTGCTACACATACCCCAATTATTGCCTGCAACATAACGCCATTGCAGAACACAGTGTTCACATGTAAAATCTGCAATGTTATTGAAATAGTTAATTTGATTATATTAACAAATTTTTTAAGAATTACGTTTAAATATCTTGCTGTCGACTATAGCAGTCTCCTTTGTTATACCCGTTACTCGTGGAGTGAAAGGGTATACTAGATTCGTGTAAAAGTATGTAACAGGCAGAAGGAAGCGTATATATAATTGATCAGGATCAATAGTCCAGTCGATCTGACCATATCCTTCTGTTCGTCCGTCCGTATGAACGCCTTGATCTCACGAACTTTAAAGGCCAGAAGGTTTATATTAGGCACACAGATTCTAGAGACATAGACGCAACGCAAGTTTGTTGATCCATACTGCCACGCCCACTCTAACGCCCACAAGCCGCCCAGAACCGCCCAGAACTAAAAATGTATAGATTTTTCTTCGTTTTATTATTTGTCTTGTCAACTGTATCGGTATACCAAAAACACTGTGCCCACGCCCCTCCTTTCACCTTTTGATATCAAATCAGAAAAGTTATGAATTTGCGTTAGCATTCCCACTAGCTGAGTAACGGGTATCTGATAGTCCGGGAACTCGACTATAGCAATCTCTCTTGTTTATTATTTTAATATAAAGAATATGTTACTTTATATACCATGTTTATATTTGAATATAAATTAATTTATATAGATAAAATTTATTTCATAAAATATTGATATTCTTTATTTTATGGTAAAATCTACTTAGACAGATTATAATTGCAGGTTTTTCTACCAAAGTAAGATTCTGATCTAGTGTTAAAATATATTCACCTGGTAACTGTGCCAAAATTTCATATATGCAACTTCCGTTCCGAGGATAAAATCGGTTATCTAGATCTGATTTATTTGGCTGAGAAGGAGATCCATTAAGAATTGACAATACATTTTTATCCAAGCATGACTGCTTAGCATTTGGATTTGGGCATATTCGAAACTCAAAATATCTGGAAATATAATTATGTATATACTGATTTTAAGCAACACAAAAAAATTAGTTACCCCATATGACTAGCTGTCAATTCTACACGAATCGTCATTTGAGATCCAGGCAAATAGCTTCGCACAATTAAGCCTTTTCCCCAGTGGCCACCATATTCGTGGGGTCGTGGTTCTGGAACATCCCACGCGTCTCCACATTCTCCACATTTACCGCCGTTTCTTTGCCATTGCCGGCTAAGCCCTCCGCAGTATAGTTCATGGTCATTATAGTCTGGTGGTGTTTGAAATCCAAAACGCCAAGCTGATGCTCTACTGGGTGGTTCGACCAGTCTGCCATGGCCACTACACGACATTACAAAAATTGAAGCAGCAAAAAAGAAGGCAATGTACCATTTCACTGCAAATACCATGTTCGTTCCCGGCATAAATGCTTTAAGTCGGGAATTCAAAATATTCATTTAAATATAAACAAAGCTTAATTATCATATAAATTTTTTTATAGTCTACGATTATTATCAAATATTAACGAGTTCATGAGTAAGTAATATAATCATAATTATTAATAATTATTAATTAATAATTAATTATAATTATAGGTAATAATGGTAATATCTTATAGGTAGCTTCTAAAAAATTGCGTATTTAAATCTGCAGAAATAAATATAGTAAGATTTACGTTATGCCTATAAATGTAATGATCTTCTATACCTTTCGTAAAACAACAGTTTTTTTATGTTATGTTGGGTGCTTAGATTATGGATTCTGGAGAGTAAAATTACTCAAAGAATTTAAAATATAAAAGAATCTGTGGAAGTGGAAGTTTTTAAAGCTAATTATGTAGACTTATGGATATGTAACTCAAGCCGTTTCCAACTTCCTGGAAAAAGACATAAAAATATAACTCATTAAAAGTAGGTATGCCTTCCGAGGAGAAGAGTTTTCATAGAGTACAGATTTGAATGGTGCTTAACAGACTTAGTCAAAGCTGATCTAGGAGGATAGAATAGCTTCGTCCGTTGTAAAATATTTAGTTTAATCACGAAGCCCGACAGTTGCCAATTTTATTTAACAAGTTCTATTTGGAGCTTTGCAATATTTAAGCTTTTATACTGTAAATGGGATACTTTTCTCAGGGATCCTCCGTAACTACTTTTGATTTGTGAATCACCAATAAAACTATTAAGTCAAAGCATTCTCTACGTGATCTACAACATAAACAAGAGAGAACGCTATAGTTCAGCTCCTCCACTATCAGATACTTCTGTCGAGGCTAGTGGGATTGCTAAAAAGAAATTAGACGCGCTAATTTAGTGATAAACTGCTAAACATATCTGAATTTTTAGAGAATTGAAAGCCGTTGCATTTTTAGCCGGTGTATTTTGAGTTAATCCTTTATTTGGGGTCTCTCATTACAGAATATGTCTTCACTTAATTCAAATTCAAACTAAGAGAGGTTTTCGTTTAACATCAGAATGCATCGTTTTTAACTTTTATCGTTCATCAACGTTCATCTCAAATTGGTAAAAGTTAATTATTGGTGGATTTTATATATATATTTGTTTATAATATTGTTTATTCTTTACTAGGTATTTTTTTCGCTATTTATCATTAAAGAATGACTTACGTGAAGATCGTTGTTAAGCTAAATAATGTTTGTTTGTATACTTCATGTCAACACGGTTCGTTAGGTTTAAACTAAAATTCGTGCTACTTTTTGTTATTTTCTATTCCATAAAATGGGATGAGCTTGAACTGGCTCTGCTCAATTGACGACTACGTGTATATTTATAAATTATTGTATATTTAACAGCTCTCACTTACTTGAGATGTACCTATACATACAGTATTAATAATAAGGCTCGTTTTAAAAGTCACTCAGATCTTAAAACATATGTCGACTCAATTTTGAGTTTCAAGTCACTGCAAGGAGCGGATTCCCTCTATTTCCCTTTTTATATACAATGTTTTTTCTTCTGCTATATATTTTATGGGAGACCAGTATTTAAAATTTGTTTTTAATTGTTCAAAAATTGTTTAACTGATCTGGATTAAACTTTTTGAAGACAATACACATATTAAACCGACATTACGATTTTTAGTTTGATGAGCTGTTTACTTGGCAAATAATTGTCCTTAATGTTTTATGAATGTTCATATTGGCAAAGATAAGGACAGAATTGGTATATTAGTTTGATAAGAATCATTACAGACTCGATCTATTCATGTTAGTCAAGATCTTTAAACTAATAAGCTAGAAATAACAAAAGCTAAAATTTTATCGTGCACTATGTCTAATCGTCACACCGACTCTTACGTTTTGTGCAAATCCATAGAAATTTATTATTTTAAAATAATATGAAAAATATCAAAACATACTACATAGATCCGTTGAAAAGTATTAAACAGGCAGAAGGAAGCGTTTACAGCTATATGAAGGATATTTATGTACATATGTAGGAATCGGAACCAAGCTCGAAGAGCAAATATGCCGTGAGACGCGGAGTGGTCTTCGGTTCTAATAACGCCACAAGAGAGCATGAGAGAGAGAGAGAGATGAATAAAATTGATGGGGAGTCGGTGCCGAGATCTCAAGCGTAACACATGAACCACACATTGTTGTAAACTCTTTAAAGTTTAACCACACGTTATGCTAAATGTTAATAATAATATATTAAACAATTATAATAACACAACGTCGCCGTAGGAGTTTTGTGCCATTAAACGGAACATTGGGCCACAATTTTGGGGCTCAACCAGGTTATTTGCAAAAATCAGTCATCAAACAAGGTTGTGTGTAAAAAGTATGTAAGCCTTTGTGCTATGCGGTGGTGTTGGCAGTAATTAAAGAAATTATAAAACTCTGGTGCAAAATTTGCAAAGAAAATGGTTTGTGTGGGATCGAGAAGGCAAATTTGCGAATTGCATGATATTGTGAAATTGTCTTGCTGCAACGTGATGGAATGACAGAGAAACCGACTCTAAGAGAATTGATGTGAGCAACCTAGAAGGCGATTGATCAGCGAGAGTACCAAATCGGAGAGCAGCGTAACGACTTTGTGGTGGACGTCAAAAATCTAGAGACAGGATTGTGGACGTAGTCAACTGGACAAGGTGCAAGGCGTTAATCAGTTTTGGTGGATGGCGGATAGCAGAAGTTGTGCATCAGCAGAGAACTTCAAGTGGCTAGTAAAAGCAAGTAAAGGAAGCGGAGCGATAACAAGGCGGTAGCGATCTACAAGAATGTTGGGAAAGTTGTCACTAGTCTACAAGAGGATCTGAAGAGGTGGCGCTTGGATATGCAAAGTGGCAGCTAAGATCGAGAAGGCCAAGGTAGAGCAGTATTGGTAACGCGCTGTGTAGGGAAAGAGAAGGAGAAGAACGAGTTACAAATATATCTGGAGAAGTATTGGTGACGCCGAATAGCTGGAAAAAAGAATGATCTGGAAAAAAACGAACTCGTCATATAGGGAGAAGTATTGGTGAGACAACGAGACCGAATTTGTATTTGTGAGTTGGCGAGACACTCAGATAGTTGCAACATTGGCAACTGGCAGCAAACTTAACGAGTGGCGGTAGGCGATTGCCAGCGAAAGACGCCACAAAAAGAAGACAGAACTGGATGATACCATGTTAACGGATGAATATTACGTAATTGCGATGTTGCATTAACAGAAGTTCAATTTTAAGTAGTGTTAAGAGTTGCAGTATTTTAAATTAACATTTCTTGGAGTTAAACTGTATTATTTCATTGGCCAAGTGGCATTTTTGATTTAAACTGTTATGTTTGATACCTTACATTACCTTGATATTTAATATAATATTCTAAAGGTATTTTCTAGAACTATAGTTAAGTTTGAAAATGAACAGGCAAGATTTAGGCACTGCCAGTTGCAGAGGTTCGAGAAAAATTAACAGAATTGGGACTTAGCAGAGATGGAAGGTGTAACGTGTAACGAAATAAAGGGATGGAAGACGAGAGTACCTGTACTTGCTGGTGTACGCTTTAGAGGCTGGCTCTAGCTCATGGCGTTGGGTGTGGTGGTCTTGCTTGTACAGATATCTTTTCGTTGCATACATTAATGATTAAGATCAAGAAGTTGAGCGTGCTTACAACAACAAAATAGCGTAAGAAAGTTAAAAATAGAATTTGCTTGCTTGTGTGAGTAAAAACAAGAGACGAGAACGCGAATATGTGTGTATAATATTTCACGCCCTGACTATTATAATTTTAAAGTTTTTTAAATTCGTTTATTAAGATCGCCGCTCGAATTAGCTACCCTTTACATATTTATATTTATGTTGATAATTAATTATGTGTAATATATACATATTATACACATTTTTTTTCAACTTGTCCACAATACATTTTTTTAGACACATGTGTTTTTTTTTTATTTTTAAAAATATTTAAAAAACTTTAATGTGTATTTTACAAATATTAAAAAAAAAATCAGAATGTGCATTTAGTTTTCCGAAGTCTTAAAAATTTAAGTAATAAAAATTTATAAAATAAATAAAAATATGAAAACAGTTTGTTGCAAAAGTCATATCTTGATGCACGAAGTGCGGACACAAGCACTCAACAATCATTGCCTTATTTATTTTTCTCATGTTGGAATATACTATTCAACCTACAAAAATAACGTTAAACAACACTACTTTAAATTTGACATGAATGGCCACACTTTTTGTTTGTTTTCTCATTCTTGTACGTTTTTTTGCTGAGAGTAGGTCGTGGTGCTGGTGTTGCAGTTGAAAATAACTTAAAATATAAAACATAAAACTCAAACACAAACCTGACTATTTATTTATTTATTAAGAAAGGAAATATAAATTATAAACTACAACAGGTTATGGGCCCAGTCCATGCCTAATAAACAATTAAATTGTGAATTAAAGATTGTGAAAATAAATTGTGAAATAGCTTTTTTTTTCACATTCTTGTGAAATTAATTCCTTCTCAGAATTTGAGTGAAAAATGGACAAGGCTAAACGTAATATTAAGCCGTTTGATGGCGAGAAGTACGCGATTTGGAAATTTAGAATTAGGGCTCTTTTAGCCGAGCAAGATGTGCTTAAAGTAGTTGATGGTTTAATGCCTAACGAGGTAGATGACTCCTGGAAAAAGGCAGAGCGTTGTGCAAAAAGTACAATAATAGAGTACCTAAGCGACTCGTTTTTAAATTTCGCAACAAGCGACATTACGGCGCGTCAGATTCTTGAGAATTTGGACGCCGTTTATGAACGAAAAAGTTTGGCGTCGCAACTGGCGCTGCGAAAACGCTTGCTTTCTCTGAAGCTATCGAGTGAGATGTCACTATTAAGCCATTTTCATATTTTTGACGAACTTATAAGTGAATTGTTGGCAGCTGGTGCAAAAATAGAAGAGATGGATAAAATTTCTCATCTACTGATCACATTGCCTTCGTGTTACGATGGAATTATTACAGCGATAGAGACATTATCTGAAGAAAATTTGACATTGGCGTTTGTGAAAAATAGATTGCTGGATCAAGAAATTAAAATTAAAAATGACCACAACGATACAGGCAAGAAAGTTATGAACGCGATCGTGCACAACAAAAATAACACTTATAAAAATAATTTGTTTAAAAATCGGGTAACTAAACCAAAGAAAATATTCAAGGGAAATTCACAGTATAAAGTCAAGTGTCACCACTGTGGCAGAGAAGGCCACATTAAAAAAGACTGCTTCCATTATAAAAGAATATTAAATAATAAAAATAAAGAAAATGAAAAACAAGTTCAAACTGCAACATCACACGGCATTGCGTTTATGGTAAAAGAAGTGAATAATACTTCAGTGATGGATAACTGCGGGTTTGTCCTTGATTCTGGTGCTAGTGACCATCTTATAAATGATGAGTCGCTGTATACCGACAGTGTGGAGGTTGTGCCTCCACTTAAGATTGCAGTGGCCAAGCAAGGCGAATTTATTTATGCCACTAAGCGTGGTATTGTCCGACTACGGAATGACCATGAGATTACACTGGAGGATGTACTCTTTTGTAAGGAAGCTGCTGGTAATTTGATGTCCGTAAAGCGTCTCCAAGAGGCAGGAATGTCGATCGAATTTGACAAAAGCGGTGTAACCATTTCGAAA
This sequence comes from Drosophila sechellia, assembly GCF_004382195.2. NCBI lineage: Eukaryota > Metazoa > Arthropoda > Insecta > Diptera > Drosophilidae > Drosophila > Drosophila sechellia. Next base: position 25,580,176 of record NC_045951.1, read on the forward strand.
AATGGGTTAATGGTTGTCAAAAAATTCAGGTATGTTAAACAATGTACCTGTGATCAATTTTCAAGCATATTCTATAAATGCTAAGCATAAAAATAATTTTCGTTTATGGCATGAGAGGTTTGGCCATATAAGCGATGGCAAATTATTAGAAATAAAACGAAAGAATATGTTTAGTGATCAAAGTCTTCTAAACAACTTAGAGTTATCATGTGAAATTTGTGAACCCTGTTTAAATGGTAAACAGGCAAGACTTCCTTTTAAACAATTGAAAGATAAGACCCATATTAAAAGACCACTTTTTGTAGTACACTCAGATGTCTGTGGGCCTATTACTCCAGTTACTTTAGATGATAAAAATTATTTTGTGATCTTTGTTGATCAGTTTACACATTATTGTGTAACTTATTTAATTAAATATAAATCTGATGTGTTTAGCATGTTTCAAGATTTTGTAGCCAAGAGTGAAGCTCATTTTAGTTTAAAGGTTGTGTATTTATACATTGACAATGGTAGAGAATACTTGTCAAATGAGATGAGACAATTTTGTGTTAAGAAAGGAATTTCTTATCACTTAACAGTGCCACATACACCTCAGTTATGGTAAATGGTGTTTCTGAGAGAATGATAAGAACCATTACGGAAAAAGCTCGAACCATGGTTAGTGGTGCAAAACTAGATAAAAGCTTTTGGGGCGAAGCAGTATTAACTGCTACTTATTTAATCAACAGAATTCCTAGCAGAGCACTAGTTGATAGTTCAAAGACCCCATATGAGATGTGGCACAATAAGAAGCCATACTTAAAACATTTGGTGCAACTGTTTATGTGCATATTAAAAACAAACAAGGAAAGTTTGATGATAAATCATTTAAAAGTATTTTTGTGGGCTATGAACCCAATGGTTTTAAGTTGTGGGATGCTGTAAATGAAAAATTTATTGTCGCAAGAGATGTTGTTGTCGATGAAACCAATATCGTTAATTCTAGAGCTGTTAAATTTGAAACAGTGTTCCTGAAAGATAGTAAGGAAAGTGAAAATAAAAATTTTCCGAATGACAGTAGGAAAATAATACAAACAGAATTCCCGAATGAGAGTAAGGAATGCGACAACATACAATTCCTGAAAGATAGTAAGGAAAGTAATAAATATTTTCTGAATGAGAGTAAGAAAAGAAAGCGAGATGATCACCTGAATGAAAGTAAGGGATCAGGCAACCCGAATGAGAGTAGGGAAAGTGAAACAGCAGAGCACTTAAAAGAAATTGGAATTGATAATCCAACTAAAAATGATGGCATAGAAATTATTAATAGAAGAAGTGAGAGATTAAAGACTAAGCCTCAGATATCCTATAATGAAGAGGATAATAGTCTAAATAAAGTTGTTCTAAATGCTCACACTATATTTAACGATGTCCCAAATTCATTTGATGAAATTCAATATAGGGATGATAAATCTTCTTGGGAAGAAGCCATTAATACAGAGTTTTTTAAAATTAATAATACTTGGACAATTACAAAAAGGCCTGAAAACAAAAATATTGTAGATAGCAGATGGGTATTTTCTGTTAAATATAATGAACTTGGAAATCCAATTAGATACAAAGCTAGATTGGTTGCACGAGGATTCACTCAAAAATACCAAATAGACTATGAAGAGACATTTACTCCTGTAGCTAGAATTTCAAGTTTCCGATTTATATTGTCATTAGCAATACAGTATAACTTGAAAGTCCATCAAATGGATGTAAAAACAGCTTTCTTAAATGGCACGTTAAAAGAGGAAATTTATATGAGACTTCCTCAAGGTATATCGTGTAATAGTGACAATGTGTGTAAATTGAATAAGGCAATTTACGGACTCAAGCAAGCGGCTAGATGCTGGTTTGAAGTATTTGAGCAAGCATTGAAAGAGTGTGAGTTTGTAAACTCTTCAGTTGATCGCTGTATATATATTTTAGACAAAGGTAACATCAATGAAAACATATATGTATTATTATATGTAGATGATGTGGTTATAGCTACAGGAGATATGACAAGAATGAATAACTTCAAAAGGTATTTAATGGAAAAGTTTAGGATGACTGACCTAAATGAAATAAAACATTTTATTGGAATTAGGATAGAAATGCATGAAGATAAAATCTATTTAAGCCAATCTGCATATGTTAAAAAATTTTAAGTAAATTTAACATGGAAAATTGTAATGCAGTTAGTACTCCTTTACCTAGTAAAATAAATTATGAATTACTTAATTCAGATGAAGACTGCAATACCCCATGCCGTAACCTCATAGGATGTTTAATGTACATAATGCTTTGTACACGCCCAGATTTAACTACTGCAGTAAATATCTTGAGCAGATATAGTAGCAAAAATAACTCCGAGTTATGGCAGAACTTAAAAAGAGTTCTTAGATATTTGAAGGGCACTACCGATATGAAATTGATTTTTAAAAAGAACTTGGCATTTGAAAATAAAATTATTGGTTATGTGGATTCTGATTGGTCGGTAGTGAAATTGATAGAAAAAGTACAACAGGGTATTTATTCAAAATGTTTGATTTTAATCTCATTTGTTGGAATACAAAGAGACAGAACTCAGTAGCAGCCTCATCAACTGAAGCTGAGTATATGGCCCTATTTGAAGCCGTGAGAGAAGCTCTATGGCTTAAATTTTTATTAACTAGATTAATTAAACTATTAAACATTAAACTAGAAAACCCCATTAAAATTTACGAAGACAATCAAGGCTGTATTAGCATAGCAAACAACCCCTCATGTCATAAACGAGCTAAACATATTGATATTAAATATCATTTTGCCAGAGAGCAAGTTCAGAATAATGTGATTTGTCTTGAGTATATTCCTACAGAGAATCAACTGGCTGACATATTTACAAAACCGTTGCCTGCTGCGAGATTTGTGGAGTTACGAGACAAATTGGGTTTGCTGCAAGACGACCAATCGAATGCTGAATGAAATTTTTATATATATTTTTCAAATTTAAATTCCTGTAAACATATTTTGTTACAATGATCTGATCGGGTTTTTCTGGGTTTTCCCCGTATCCTCGCAGCAAATGCTGGATCAGTTAACACTTCCCAGAATGCACACCACCCACATTTGATAGTTACTAATGAATATTATTGTTATGTTTTTAATTATAGACGTTATTTTTGAGGGGGCGTGTTGGAATATACTATTCAACCTACAAAAATAACGTTAAACAACACTACTTTAAATTTGACATGTGTTCACGCCAGAAGGGCGCAAACAGTTGAGCGGCAGTGTAAGCGGCCAATGCTTTTACTCGAAGCTTCTCCACGGCTCGCAAGCACCGCTGCTCGCGCTCTCCTTCTCTTCTCTCGCTCTCCTCCCTTCCCGCAATGTATTCACCACTCCGCGGTCCCGCGGTATTTCCACTGTTAGTGTTAAGGTAGTCTTAAGTTACAAGTGCGCGAATAAAGAGCGGAACTCTCGTGAAGTCGTTCCCGAGTGTTTCATTTCAGGGAAAAAATCAGCAGCAGCCGCAGCAACCACCACCCCAGGATTTTCCGCCCACTCCACTTCATGGTCCTTCGAGCCGGATGAGCTCTGATCCTGCCAGCGCTCCTTGCGGAAAATTCAAGATAAGTACGGCTTTAAATCCTATTCCGTCCGTGGTCGCCATTTTCGTTTTTCCAACGGCGTTTATTCTTTCCGTCCATCCGTATCAAGTGAAAAGTGAAAATATATAAGTACATGCGCCCAGCCACCGTGATTACTTTTTTTTAAGTGCATAAACAAGCACTTTGCCAATACCGGCCTCCTAATTACGGTGCTCCGCTGATATCCAAGCGCATGTACACACATATATACACTGTCCAAAATTCACTGTTATCGTCCGCTGCTAAACTGCTGTTTTTTTTGTGTGTGCCTCAATAAAATACAATCCACAAATACAATTAAATTAAATTAAATATACACATATATATTAAATATATAATTATTGTAAATTAAATATATACATACATATATTCACCAAATATATTCACATACAAAATATCCCAAATAAAGTTCACATACACACAAATATACATAGCCATATACATACATTACGACATATCCATTGTCAGACCTAGCTTCCAACGATATTGACATACACACAGTCGCGACTTACGCAGACTTTCCAAGTGCAAGGTCTTTCGTCTCCTCTTTGTTCGTTATTGCCCTGACAAAAACCAGCGCATAGCGACGAGAGAATACCCTATTGTCGAGACATAAAATAAAATAAATAAGTCCGACGATAAAATTTAAAAATAAATAATTTAATAAAAAAAAAAAAGGGAAATAAACGATTGTTTTAATTATTATTATTATTGATTATTATTTAATAATTATTATTTAATAATTATTTAACCCAAATAATAATTTTTTTTTTTACAAGCTATTTCTGGCTCCCATTTCTGGTTACTAAATTAAAATAATAAAATTGTGGTCCTAAATCCGGTAGCTATTTTTATAAATTTAAACTTGAATTTTCTAGCTATTTTCCATATATTAGCTATTTTTTTCGGGTTTTCCAGTCGATAGCGATTTTTTATAAATCCTTGGCAATTTTCCAGACTCCAGCCGGTAGCTATTTTTATAAATTTAAACTTGAGTTTTCTAGCTATAGCTAGCTATTAGCTAGCCAATTTCTAGCTATTTTCTAGCTATTTTCTAGCCATTTTCTATATATTAGCGATTTTTTGGGATTTCCAGTCGATAGCGATTTTTTATAAATCCTTGGCTATTTTCCAGACTCCAGCTGGTAGCAATTTTTTAGCAATTTTTTCAGAAATTGCAATTCATAGTTTTTTTTTTATATAAATTTGAGCTATTGTTTTTCTGGACCACCAATATAGCTATATCTTCTTGTGGACTTCACTCTAGCTGTTGGTTTTCTTTTGTGAATCCTCCTAGCTATTTTTTTTTCACACTGAATTTTAGCTATATTGTGCTTCATTTAAGCTTTTTTCAAGTTGATTGAAGATCTATTGGGCCTTATTTCACAAAGACTGCGATTTTTGTTTCTTTCGTGCTCCAATCTCCAGATCCCAATTGCAACTTTCTCCCGAATTCCGACGGGATCCTTTGTCCATCCAGATTTGGTGCCCTCTGTGTCTGGTTCTTGTTCTTTTTTTCTCAATTCCACACTTTTTTTGTTTGCGGCGTGCAGGCCTTCGTGACTTCCTTCTCTTAGGGCATAGCTGAGCATGCCCCTAGAGGGAGACAAGAAAAAGACCACCGCACCTGGAAAAGAACAAAAGTTCAACCCGCAATCTCCGCTATCCACTCGCGGTAAGCCAGCACCCAAGTCCGTTAGTCCTAGGGTCAAACCCGCGACTCCCACTCCGAAAGCAAAGGGTTTGCCATCGACCAGTTCGAAGACAACTCCTAGGTTGGTCATTTCCCGACCAGTGACGCGAGCGTCTAGTGAGTCTTCTCTATCGAGAAAATCCGAGAGTCCCTCCGCTGTCGGGACTGATTTCCTCCGCGTCACACGCTCTAACACAAGAAAAATGGCATCCTCTGAGCAGCCAACGCCCGCAAACGCAGCGTTGCATAAATTCATCGCCGTCAGCGATCGCGTAAGCCTTTTCGAAGCGAAGATCAACACTCCTGATCAAGCCTCTCCGTCCCTACACACGTTACAAGTCCGTCTGCAACAGGTGCGAGCCTTATGGGACAAAGTGGAAAGAGAGTACGAAACATGCTCTGACCTAATGGCCCAACAAGGATCCCTCGACACAGTGCCTATTCTCCAGGCCAAATATGACTACTGCTACTCAGTATACGAGTCATGTGCAGCACAAATTGGCGAAACAATCGACAGAGCAACGCCTCAAGTCGCGCAAGCACCCTCTCAGCCGCTAATTTCGTCCGGCTGCCGCTTACCTCCATGCGACACGGAAGTCTTCGATGGCGACTACCTCCGATGGCCCACTTTCCGGGACCTATTCACGGCAATTTACGTAAACAACCCCAGGTTGACTCCGGTCGAGAAGCTATTCCACCTCCTTACCAAAACAAGTGGCGAAGCAAAAGCCATCGTGGCGAAATCTCCTCTCACGAATGATGGTTTTGCTTCGGCTTGGGAGGCGCTTCGAGATCGGTTCCAAAATAAGCGACTTTTAGTCAACAGCCAGCTCAAGCTTCTTTTTAACTTGAGCTCAATTTCACAAGAATCTGGTCATGCTCTAAAAGAGCTACAATCCACGATTCAGGGGTGTTTAATAGCACTAGAGCATTCCCAGGTATCCACAGAGAACTGGGATTGTATCTTGGTTTTCCTTTGCGCGAGCAAACTGCCCAAGCAGACCCTGTCCTTATGGGAACAGTCGCTAACTGCTAAATCCGAGATCCCAGCTTGGGAAGAAATGAATGCCTTCCTGAGCGAAAGGTATCGGACATTGGAAGCCATCGAAGATATGAAACCGACTCAGGCAGTTCCAAAAAGGCTTCAATCCTTCGAGACAAAGGTCAGCACCAAACAGAAAGGGTGTGACTTATGTTCGAAGGAGAACCATCCGGTAAGATTGTGCCCGCGTTTTCTTCAAATGTCTGTTGACTCGCGCTCCGGGTATATCAAAAAGAAGCAGCTATGTCTGAATTGTTTTGCCAGAGGTCATCAGCTACGTGACTGCACAAGCACGCACAGCTGCTTTACATGTAAGGGCAGGCACCATACGCTGCTGCATCGCAGCCCCCCAAATTCCGAAAACGCGAGTTCCTCAACCTCGCCCCCTACACAGCAACTTCCGAGACCCTCTAGCAGAAATGCATCGGCAGGCACCTCAGCGGTGCAAACTTTTTTCGCGTCCGGCACTTCAGCCGTCCTACTGAGCACAGCGATGATTGACGTGTGCCATTTGGGGATGAGCTACCGAGCCCGAGCCTTAATCGACTCGGGATCCGAGGCGACGTTCATTTCAGAACGCCTGTTCAACCTCATCAAGTTGCCATTCCGCAACACCCAGACCCAAGTCTCCGGGTTAAATCATTCAGTCTCCGCGAAGTCCTCGAAGCTGTGTCACTTCGGGATTCGCTCTCCTACTAAGCCAGGTCTACAGTTAGACACTGAAGCTTACGTCCTTCCGGAGCTCTCAGGCAAACTGCCCTCCTATCCGATCCCTCGGAATTCCTTGAAGGACCTGCCCGCACTCCGCTGGGCAGATCCTACCTTTTTTGAGAGCTCTCAAATTGATGTATTGATCGGGGCTGACATTCTACCATCCATAATGATGGATGGCACCCGACAAAATATTTGCGGCTCGCTCCTGGGCCAAGAAACTATTTTCGGGTGGGTGCTAACGGGGCCGATTTCCAAGGGCAAGCCGAAACGGGTCGCATCCTTCACGACCCAGGTGCATGAAATAGGCGACCCTGATACGCTCGACACGCTTCTCAGCAAGTTCTGGGAGGTGGAGGATCTACCAGTAAAGATGGTAAAAGAGTCGGACTCCTATTGTGAAAGGAACTTCCTCCAAACAACGACAAAAGACGCAAGCGGGAGATACGTGGTGACGCTCCCGTTCCGGGATCCCGAGAATATCGGATCCGATTTAGGATATTCAAGGTCCATTGCGCTAGCTCAGTTTCTTAGAAACGAAAATCGTTTAAAAAGAGACTTTCCATTAAAAGAGCAATATGACAGCGTGATCCAGGAGTACCTGGATCTGGGTCATATGAAAGAAGTTCCGCCGACTCACAATTCTCCATCGTATCATCTTCCTCATCAAGCGGTAGTTAAGCCCGAAAGCACCACTACAAAGCTTCGCGTTGTATTCAACGCTTCGAGTCCGTCGGCAAAAAATGATATCCTTCATGCTGGTCCAGTCCTACAATCCGCTGCACGCCGCAAGAAAAAAAAGGCACAACATCAGCAGTTTAGTGCACGGTGGAAAGAGGAGTATCTTAAGGAACTCCATAAACGAAGCAAATGGCAATTTCCGACCAGGAATCTCCAAGCCGACGATATGGTAGTTGTCAAGGAGGACAATCTACCACCGCACGAATGGCGGCTCGGCAGAATCGTTTCTGCCTTTCCAGGAGCCGACGACCGCATTCGAGTCGTCGAGATCCGTACGTCTCGCGGCACCATAAAACGCCCTATCCACAAAGTTATTCTGCTACCGATGGAGGACAAAGAGTCCTCCGTTCCTAGGGATTAGGGCACTTCCCCCATTCCGGGGCCAAAAGAGTAGTCGGCTCATACTAAGCTTCTTCATTTCTTTTATTGGCAGACTTACTCACTTCCTCCAATAATGGCTCCTCGTCCTCGTGCCACACAGTCGTTGGAGAGCAGACGTACTCGAGGTATCAAATCCTACCGCTGCCGAGTCTGCTCTGGAATCCATCCTCTTCGGAAGTGCAAGAGGTTCCACAAACTGAGCGCTGAAAAGCGCCTTCGGGCAGTACTTATTAATAAGTACTGCTCGAACTGCCTCGCCCATCAGCACTCAGGAGGAGACTGCCGAAGCCAAGAGGGATGCAAGAAGTGTGGAGGAGACCACCACACTCTACTCCACATGCACGAGGTCCGTCCCGCTCCGTCCCCAGCAGCGCTACCAGCTCCGACGCGCAGAGAGCGCCATCCCGCTGCACCTCGTCCGGTCCGGATTTCCCGCATTCCACCACCAGCCCCAGTCGCCAACAATCAGCGGCGTCCGAAGGTCTCCGTCGCGTCTCCGGCGGTGGCAACGGGGCAGCAGAAGGCTGTTCCCATTCTGCCTACAGCCATCGTCGTGCTGGACACGGGCTCGAAGACCTTCGAGACCGGGGCCATGATCGACCCATGCATGCCGGTGAGCAGCATCGACCGGTCGTTGGCGGCTGCGTTCCGGCTGCCCATCGCCCGGCTGGGAGGCAACGAGGTCTGCTCGGTGACACTCCGGTCCCGAACAAGCACCTTCCGACTCAACGTCGTCCTGAAGGTCGAACCCAGCCTAAGGATCCGGACACCCATCCAAGCTCTGAGCGACGCCGCCAGGGCCAAGTTTGACGGTGTTCGTCTCGCGGACGAGCGCTTCCACCGGCCGGCCTCCATCTCCCTCGTGTTGGGATCAGATGTATATGCCAACTTGATCCAACCGGGGTTCCTAAAAATTGATGATGGCTTGCCCGTCGCGCAGAACACGGTGTTCGGATGGACCGTTTCTGGAGCGTGCACGGAATGAAGAGGCCGATCCTGATGTCTAGCCGGCCAGGGATACCTTTGCCTACGCAAGGGGGGGGAGAATGTTCACGCCAGAAGGGCGCAAACAGTTGAGCGGCAGTGTAAGCGGCCAATGCTTTTACTCGAAGCTTCTCCACGGCTCGCAAGCACCGCTGCTCGCGCTCTCCTTCTCTTCTCTCGCTCTCCTCCCTTCCCGCAATGTATTCACCACTCCGCGGTCCCGCGGTATTTCCACTGTTAGTGTTAAGGTAGTCTTAAGTTACAAGTGCGCGAATAAAGAGCGGAACTCTCGTGAAGTCGTTCCCGAGTGTTTCATTTCAGGGAAAAAATCAGCAGCAGCCGCAGCAACCACCACCCCAGGATTTTCCGCCCACTCCACTTCATGGTCCTTCGAGCCGGATGAGCTCTGATCCTGCCAGCGCTCCTTGCGGAAAATTCAAGATAAGTACGGCTTTAAATCCTATTCCGTCCGTGGTCGCCATTTTCGTTTTTCCAACGGCGTTTATTCTTTCCGTCCATCCGTATCAAGTGAAAAGTGAAAATATATAAGTACATGCGCCCAGCCACCGTGATTACTTTTTTTTAAGTGCATAAACAAGCACTTTGCCAATACCGGCCTCCTAATTACGGTGCTCCGCTGATATCCAAGCGCATGTACACACATATATACACTGTCCAAAATTCACTGTTATCGTCCGCTGCTAAACTGCTGTTTTTTTTGTGTGTGCCTCAATAAAATACAATCCACAAATACAATTAAATTAAATTAAATATACACATATATATTAAATATATAATTATTGTAAATTAAATATATACATACATATATTCACCAAATATATTCACATACAAAATATCCCAAATAAAGTTCACATACACACAAATATACATAGCCATATACATACATTACGACATATCCATTGTCAGACCTAGCTTCCAACGATATTGACATACACACAGTCGCGACTTACGCAGACTTTCCAAGTGCAAGGTCTTTCGTCTCCTCTTTGTTCGTTATTGCCCTGACAAAAACCAGCGCATAGCGACGAGAGAATACCCTATTGTCGAGACATAAAATAAAATAAATAAGTCCGACGATAAAATTTAAAAATAAATAATTTAATAAAAAAAAAAAAAGGGAAATAAACGATTGTTTTAATTATTATTATTATTGATTATTATTTAATAATTATTATTTAATAATTATTTAACCCAAATAATAATTTTTTTTTTTACAAGCTATTTCTGGCTCCCATTTCTGGTTACTAAATTAAAATAATAAAATTGTGGTCCTAAATCCGGTAGCTATTTTTATAAATTTAAACTTGAATTTTCTAGCTATTTTCCATATATTAGCTATTTTTTTCGGGTTTTCCAGTCGATAGCGATTTTTTATAAATCCTTGGCAATTTTCCAGACTCCAGCCGGTAGCTATTTTTATAAATTTAAACTTGAGTTTTCTAGCTATAGCTAGCTATTAGCTAGCCAATTTCTAGCTATTTTCTAGCTATTTTCTAGCCATTTTCTATATATTAGCGATTTTTTGGGATTTCCAGTCGATAGCGATTTTTTATAAATCCTTGGCTATTTTCCAGACTCCAGCTGGTAGCAATTTTTTAGCAATTTTTTCAGAAATTGCAATTCATAGTTTTTTTTTTATATAAATTTGAGCTATTGTTTTTCTGGACCACCAATATAGCTATATCTTCTTGTGGACTTCACTCTAGCTGTTGGTTTTCTTTTGTGAATCCTCCTAGCTATTTTTTTTTCACACTGAATTTTAGCTATATTGTGCTTCATTTAAGCTTTTTTCAAGTTGATTGAAGATCTATTGGGCCTTATTTCACAAAGACTGCGATTTTTGTTTCTTTCGTGCTCCAATCTCCAGATCCCAATTGCAACTTTCTCCCGAATTCCGACGGGATCCTTTGTCCATCCAGATTTGGTGCCCTCTGTGTCTGGTTCTTGTTCTTTTTTTCTCAATTCCACACTTTTTTTGTTTGCGGCGTGCAGGCCTTCGTGACTTCCTTCTCTTAGGGCATAGCTGAGCATGCCCCTAGAGGGAGACAAGAAAAAGACCACCGCACCTGGAAAAGAACAAAAGTTCAACCCGCAATCTCCGCTATCCACTCGCGGTAAGCCAGCACCCAAGTCCGTTAGTCCTAGGGTCAAACCCGCGACTCCCACTCCGAAAGCAAAGGGTTTGCCATCGACCAGTTCGAAGACAACTCCTAGGTTGGTCATTTCCCGACCAGTGACGCGAGCGTCTAGTGAGTCTTCTCTATCGAGAAAATCCGAGAGTCCCTCCGCTGTCGGGACTGATTTCCTCCGCGTCACACGCTCTAACACAAGAAAAATGGCATCCTCTGAGCAGCCAACGCCCGCAAACGCAGCGTTGCATAAATTCATCGCCGTCAGCGATCGCGTAAGCCTTTTCGAAGCGAAGATCAACACTCCTGATCAAGCCTCTCCGTCCCTACACACGTTACAAGTCCGTCTGCAACAGGTGCGAGCCTTATGGGACAAAGTGGAAAGAGAGTACGAAACATGCTCTGACCTAATGGCCCAACAAGGATCCCTCGACACAGTGCCTATTCTCCAGGCCAAATATGACTACTGCTACTCAGTATACGAGTCATGTGCAGCACAAATTGGCGAAACAATCGACAGAGCAACGCCTCAAGTCGCGCAAGCACCCTCTCAGCCGCTAATTTCGTCCGGCTGCCGCTTACCTCCATGCGACACGGAAGTCTTCGATGGCGACTACCTCCGATGGCCCACTTTCCGGGACCTATTCACGGCAATTTACGTAAACAACCCCAGGTTGACTCCGGTCGAGAAGCTATTCCACCTCCTTACCAAAACAAGTGGCGAAGCAAAAGCCATCGTGGCGAAATCTCCTCTCACGAATGATGGTTTTGCTTCGGCTTGGGAGGCGCTTCGAGATCGGTTCCAAAATAAGCGACTTTTAGTCAACAGCCAGCTCAAGCTTCTTTTTAACTTGAGCTCAATTTCACAAGAATCTGGTCATGCTCTAAAAGAGCTACAATCCACGATTCAGGGGTGTTTAATAGCACTAGAGCATTCCCAGGTATCCACAGAGAACTGGGATTGTATCTTGGTTTTCCTTTGCGCGAGCAAACTGCCCAAGCAGACCCTGTCCTTATGGGAACAGTCGCTAACTGCTAAATCCGAGATCCCAGCTTGGGAAGAAATGAATGCCTTCCTGAGCGAAAGGTATCGGACATTGGAAGCCATCGAAGATATGAAACCGACTCAGGCAGTTCCAAAAAGGCTTCAATCCTTCGAGACAAAGGTCAGCACCAAACAGAAAGGGTGTGACTTATGTTCGAAGGAGAACCATCCGGTAAGATTGTGCCCGCGTTTTCTTCAAATGTCTGTTGACTCGCGCTCCGGGTATATCAAAAAGAAGCAGCTATGTCTGAATTGTTTTGCCAGAGGTCATCAGCTACGTGACTGCACAAGCACGCACAGCTGCTTTACATGTAAGGGCAGGCACCATACGCTGCTGCATCGCAGCCCCCCAAATTCCGAAAACGCGAGTTCCTCAACCTCGCCCCCTACACAGCAACTTCCGAGACCGTCTAGCAGAAATGCATCGGCAGGCACCTCAGCGGTGCAAACTTTTTTCGCGTCCGGCACTTCAGCCGTCCTACTGAGCACAGCGATGATTGACGTGTGCCATTTGGGGATGAGCTACCGAGCCCGAGCCTTAATCGACTCGGGATCCGAGGCGACGTTCATTTCAGAACGCCTGTTCAACCTCATCAAGTTGCCATTCCGCAACACCCAGACCCAAGTCTCCGGGTTAAATCATTCAGTCTCCGCGAAGTCCTCGAAGCTGTGTCACTTCGGGATTCGCTCTCCTACTAAGCCAGGTCTACAGTTAGACACTGAAGCTTACGTCCTTCCGGAGCTCTCAGGCAAACTGCCCTCCTATCCGATCCCTCGGAATTCCTTGAAGGACCTGCCCGCACTCCGCTGGGCAGATCCTACCTTTTTTGAGAGCTCTCAAATTGATGTATTGATCGGGGCTGACATTCTACCATCCATAATGATGGATGGCACCCGACAAAATATTTGCGGCTCGCTCCTGGGCCAAGAAACTATTTTCGGGTGGGTGCTAACGGGGCCGATTTCCAAGGGCAAGCCGAAACGGGTCGCATCCTTCACGACCCAGGTGCATGAAATAGGCGACCCTGATACGCTCGACACGCTTCTCAGCAAGTTCTGGGAGGTGGAGGATCTACCAGTAAAGATGGTAAAAGAGTCGGACTCCTATTGTGAAAGGAACTTCCTCCAAACAACGACAAAAGACGCAAGCGGGAGATACGTGGTGACGCTCCCGTTCCGGGATCCCGAGAATATCGGATCCGATTTAGGATATTCAAGGTCCATTGCGCTAGCTCAGTTTCTTAGAAACGAAAATCGTTTAAAAAGAGACTTTCCATTAAAAGAGCAATATGACAGCGTGATCCAGGAGTACCTGGATCTGGGTCATATGAAAGAAGTTCCGCCGACTCACAATTCTCCATCGTATCATCTTCCTCATCAAGCGGTAGTTAAGCCCGAAAGCACCACTACAAAGCTTCGCGTTGTATTCAACGCTTCGAGTCCGTCGGCAAAAAATGATATCCTTCATGCTGGTCCAGTCCTACAATCCGCTGCACGCCGCAAGAAAAAAAAGGCACAACATCAGCAGTTTAGTGCACGGTGGAAAGAGGAGTATCTTAAGGAACTCCATAAACGAAGCAAATGGCAATTTCCGACCAGGAATCTCCAAGCCGACGATATGGTAGTTGTCAAGGAGGACAATCTACCACCGCACGAATGGCGGCTCGGCAGAATCGTTTCTGCCTTTCCAGGAGCCGACGACCGCATTCGAGTCGTCGAGATCCGTACGTCTCGCGGCACCATAAAACGCCCTATCCACAAAGTTATTCTGCTACCGATGGAGGACAAAGAGTCCTCCGTTCCTAGGGATTAGGGCACTTCCCCCATTCCGGGGCCAAAAGAGTAGTCGGCTCATACTAAGCTTCTTCATTTCTTTTATTGGCAGACTTACTCACTTCCTCCAATAATGGCTCCTCGTCCTCGTGCCACACAGTCGTTGGAGAGCAGACGTACTCGAGGTATCAAATCCTACCGCTGCCGAGTCTGCTCTGGAATCCATCCTCTTCGGAAGTGCAAGAGGTTCCACAAACTGAGCGCTGAAAAGCGCCTTCGGGCAGTACTTATTAATAAGTACTGCTCGAACTGCCTCGCCCATCAGCACTCAGGAGGAGACTGCCGAAGCCAAGAGGGATGCAAGAAGTGTGGAGGAGACCACCACACTCTACTCCACATGCACGAGGTCCGTCCCGCTCCGTCCCCAGCAGCGCTACCAGCTCCGACGCGCAGAGAGCGCCATCCCGCTGCACCTCGTCCGGTCCGGATTTCCCGCATTCCACCACCAGCCCCAGTCGCCAACAATCAGCGGCGTCCGAAGGTCTCCGTCGCGTCTCCGGCGGTGGCAACGGGGCAGCAGAAGGCTGTTCCCATTCTGCCTACAGCCATCGTCGTGCTGGACACGGGCTCGAAGACCTTCGAGACCGGGGCCATGATCGACCCATGCATGCCGGTGAGCAGCATCGACCGGTCGTTGGCGGCTGCGTTCCGGCTGCCCATCGCCCGGCTGGGAGGCAACGAGGTCTGCTCGGTGACACTCCGGTCCCGAACAAGCACCTTCCGACTCAACGTCGTCCTGAAGGTCGAACCCAGCCTAAGGATCCGGACACCCATCCAAGCTCTGAGCGACGCCGCCAGGGCCAAGTTTGACGGTGTTCGTCTCGCGGACGAGCGCTTCCACCGGCCGGCCTCCATCTCCCTCGTGTTGGGATCAGATGTATATGCCAACTTGATCCAACCGGGGTTCCTAAAAATTGATGATGGCTTGCCCGTCGCGCAGAACACGGTGTTCGGATGGACCGTTTCTGGAGCGTGCACGGAATGAAGAGGCCGATCCTGATGTCTAGCCGGCCAGGGATACCTTTGCCTACGCAAGGGGGGGGAGAATGTTCACGCCAGAAGGGCGCAAACAGTTGAGCGGCAGTGTAAGCGGCCAATGCTTTTACTCGAAGCTTCTCCACGGCTCGCAAGCACCGCTGCTCGCGCTCTCCTTCTCTTCTCTCGCTCTCCTCCCTTCCCGCAATGTATTCACCACTCCGCGGTCCCGCGGTATTTCCACTGTTAGTGTTAAGGTAGTCTTAAGTTACAAGTGCGCGAATAAAGAGCGGAACTCTCGTGAAGTCGTTCCCGAGTGTTTCATTTCAGGGAAAAAATCAGCAGCAGCCGCAGCAACCACCACCCCAGGATTTTCCGCCCACTCCACTTCAACATGAATGGCCACACTTTTTGTTTGTTTTCTCATTCTTGTACGTTTTTTTGCTGAGAGTAGGTCGTGGTGCTGGTGTTGCAGTTGAAAATAACTTAAAATATAAAACATAAAACTCAAACACAAACTTGACTATTTATTTATTTATTAAGAAAGGAAATATAAATTATAAACTACAACATCTCACGTCGCAAGCTGAATACTCTAATGACAAATATTCTAATATAAAGTCATTTGTGAAATTTATTTTGGTATATTATGTACATAGATTCGGTTATTACTATTTCTAAGCTATACTTAAATAATAATAACGTTAAGACAATGCAAAACAAGAATTTTTCGCATGGTGCCAATTGATGAAAAATAATATACATTTAAAGTCTAAGAACTTCTAAGGTGAAGGGCATATTTTGTCAAATTTACAATGCATGAGCATACGTGTGCACACATACAGTTGTCTGCTATCACTGTATGCGTAGAAAAGAGCTGTTTGCTGTAGCGCTCTCCGCTCTTTCTCTATCGAACAAAAAACTCGAGAGAGCCTGGAGCCACCTCTAGAGCCACGGCCAAAAAATCGCGTGCCAAAAATTTGTATGGCGTTACGCATCTTGTTATTCTAGTGTCGTTGGTTCAAGAGTGGCTTGACCAAAAGATTATTAAGCACACTTTTTCGGAGTACACTTCACCTATCGTACGTGTGGCGAATAATAATGGAAAGAAAAGTTTGTGCTGCGACTATCACAACGAATTAATCGGATTGCTTTAAAAATTTTGTATCTGCCGATCATAGCAACATTTAAGGATTTGCTACAATCGACAACTGATTAAGTCCTTTTGTATTCTTTATAAAATCAAAGCTTATTTCGGGAAAAAGTGAAAGTGTTTGGAATATATCTTAGTGGATCATTATTTTAATTTATTTTTAGAGAATGCTATAGTCGAGTTCCCCGACTATCACATATCCGTTAGTGTGAATTCGAAATTTCATAATTTATCTGGGATATCGACAGATATTTAAAAAATTTTCAAAGGTGTGGACGTGACCAGTTTGGTCGTTTTGTAAGTGAAAGGAGGGGCGTGAATATGAATGAAAAATAAAACGATGGAAAATCTAAACAGTTTTCGAAAGTGTGGACGTGGCGGTTTTGGGCGGCTAAATGCGTTAGACTAGTCTTGGCAAAAAGTTTTTGGCAAACCGATAGAAACTTACAAGACTAATAAAATTATGAAAAAATATCCAGCAATTTTTTAAAAATGAAATTTACAAGACTAATATCAATTCGTGGCATTTTTTTTGAGGTTCTTTAAAGCCAGCTATTAAAAATCTTATTAGCTCAACAAGCTCTTAGAAAAGATTTTTTAGTTTTAGTAGTTTTGTTTCCAAGAGAGTGTAGCGCCTTCACTATTTGGGCAATATAGGCCTTTGGAAAGCAGGCGTAGAATGTTATGTTTTATGTGTTCTATGTGCTTACGTGCATCAACTCCAGAGCGAAAAAATATCCAGCAATTTTTTAAAAATGAAATTTACAAGACTAATATCAATTTGTGGCATTTTTTTTGCGGTTCTTTAAAGCCAGCTATTAAAAATCTTATTAGCTCAACAAGCTCTTAGAAAAGATTTTTTAGTTTTAGTAGTTTTGTTTCCAAGAGAGTGTAGCGCCTTCACTATTTGGGCAATATAGGCCTTTGGAAAGCAGGCGTAGAATGTTATGTTTTATGTGTTCTATGTGCTTACGTGCATCAACTCCAGAGCGATCTGCTTATTACTGAGAATTCGACAGATTTGCTGACCCTGAAGGCAGGTCATTTTTTTGTAAGACAAAGTAAAGCAACTAGCAGTGGTAAGCTCAGAAAGCTTGTGCATTCGGATCTTCGCCGACAACCCAAATCCAATAAGACCAAGGATGCTATGGTGGGCCGCACGATGTGTCGTCCGTTACTGTTCAAATTTCGTCCCAGTCATGGCCAAGTACTTATCTATCCTACTGCTGTCCGCGGCACTTGTTGGAGCTGCCAAGCCGACCAGTAGTTAATAAGGATATTGTGAAGCTGTCGCTGTGCCAGTATTTGGGAAAGTATGTGGTGGTACTCTTCTACCCACTTGACTTCACCCCAAGAAAGGGTTCGTTCGGCCCCATTGATTCTTTTAATTAAAAGGCTTTTTGTTCTAGTATGATATTTAAAACAATTAACTTACCCTTCGTATAAAACCGTAGATCGATCCTTTGAGTGCGTAAAATACAAAAATTATGAGGACACGTTGAATTTGGTTTTTTATAGTGCACAGCTTAACATAAAATAACAATTTGTAATAAATATTTACTTAATCACATGATATATATAACCATTCTTAACATAAACTAATTGTAAACTATTTTATTAATGTGTTTAAAAACGTGCAAAAATAATTACAACTTACAGGTATTTATACTGTGCTTGTTTCTATTACTAAATTTTTTACTTCATTATTTAATCTCTTATTTCGTGGAAGTGGACTGGGTCGGCTACCTAATTTATCATTGCCAGGGGTAAATACATCACATATAAAATTATTGTGTTGAAATGAATTCCAAAATAAATATTTTTTAAGATTATTAACAAATTGTTGAATACAAAAGCTGTTGTGATTGTGGCACTTCAAACGTATAACAACAAGGCAAACTAATATTAGTATTAACAGCAGTAAAATGATGAAAATATACTTTAATTTGTCACTTTGTGTATTAACAGAATTATGTGTCGTGTTCGCAGGCATTCCATTATATTGTGTAGGTGGTGCGCTAATAGGACCTAGATATGGGTGCAAATATTCTGTAGTTAAGGCAATATCAGAGCACGAACGAAATTCTTCTTGTGGACCACATCCAATAGCTCCTATACCATTGCTACACATACCCCAATTATTGCCTGCAACATAACGCCATTGCAGAACACAGTGTTCACATGTAAAATCTGCAATGTTATTGAAATAGTTAATTTGATTATATTAACAAATTTTTTAAGAATTACGTTTAAATATCTTGCTGTCGACTATAGCAGTCTCCTTTGTTATACCCGTTACTCGTGGAGTGAAAGGGTATACTAGATTCGTGTAAAAGTATGTAACAGGCAGAAGGAAGCGTATATATAATTGATCAGGATCAATAGTCCAGTCGATCTGACCATATCCTTCTGTTCGTCCGTCCGTATGAACGCCTTGATCTCACGAACTTTAAAGGCCAGAAGGTTTATATTAGGCACACAGATTCTAGAGACATAGACGCAACGCAAGTTTGTTGATCCATACTGCCACGCCCACTCTAACGCCCACAAGCCGCCCAGAACCGCCCAGAACTAAAAATGTATAGATTTTTCTTCGTTTTATTATTTGTCTTGTCAACTGTATCGGTATACCAAAAACACTGTGCCCACGCCCCTCCTTTCACCTTTTGATATCAAATCAGAAAAGTTATGAATTTGCGTTAGCATTCCCACTAGCTGAGTAACGGGTATCTGATAGTCCGGGAACTCGACTATAGCAATCTCTCTTGTTTACCATGTTTGTTACTTTATATACCATGTTTATATTTGAATATAAATTAATTTATATAGATAAAATTTATTTCATAAAATATTGATATTCTTTATTTTATGGTAAAATCTACTTAGACAGATTATAATTGCAGGTTTTTCTACCAAAGTAAGATTCTGATCTAGTGTTAAAATATATTCACCTGGTAACTGTGCCAAAATTTCATATATGCAACTTCCGTTCCGAGGATAAAATCGGTTATCTAGATCTGATTTATTTGGCTGAGAAGGAGATCCATTAAGAATTGACAATACATTTTTATCCAAGCATGACTGCTTAGCATTTGGATTTGGGCATATTCGAAACTCAAAATATCTGGAAATATAATTATGTATATACTGATTTTAAGCAACACAAAAAAATTAGTTACCCCATATGACTAGCTGTCAATTCTACACGAATCGTCATTTGAGATCCAGGCAAATAGCTTCGCACAATTAAGCCTTTTCCCCAGTGGCCACCATATTCGTGGGTTCTGGAACATCCCACGCGTCTCCACATTCTCCACATTTACCGCCGTTTCTTTGCCATTGCCGGCTAAGCCCTCCGCAGTATAGTTCATGGTCATTATAGTCTGGTGGTGTTTGAAATCCAAAACGCCAAGCTGATGCTCTACTGGGTGGTTCGACCAGTCTGCCATGGCCACTACACGACATTACAAAAATTGAAGCAGCAAAAAAGAAGGCAATGTACCATTTCACTGCAAATACCATGTTCGTTCCCGGCATAAATGCTTTAAGTCGGGAATTCAAAATATTCATTTAAATATAAACAAAGCTTAATTATCATATAAATTTTTTTATAGTCTACGATTATTATCAAATATTAACGAGTTCATGAGTAAGTAATATAATCATAATTATTAATAATTATTAATTAATAATTAATTATAATTATAGGTAATAATGGTAATATCTTATAGGTAGCTTCTAAAAAATTGCGTATTTAAATCTGCAGAAATAAATATAGTAAG
Organism: Drosophila sechellia; assembly: GCF_004382195.2. Classification (NCBI taxonomy): domain Eukaryota; kingdom Metazoa; phylum Arthropoda; class Insecta; order Diptera; family Drosophilidae; genus Drosophila; species Drosophila sechellia. The sequence continues at coordinate 25,600,310 of NC_045951.1, forward strand.
ATTTACGTTATGCCTATAAATGTAATGATCTTCTATACCTTTCGTAAAACAACAGTTTTTTTATGTTATGTTGGGTGCTTAGATTATGGATTCTGGAGAGTAAAATTACTCAAAGAATTTAAAATATAAAAGAATCTGTGGAAGTGGAAGTTTTTAAAGCTAATTATGTAGACTTATGGATATGTAACTCAAGCCGTTTCCAACTTCCTGGAAAAAGACATAAAAATATAACTCATTAAAAGTAGGTATGCCTTCCGAGGAGAAGAGTTTTCATAGAGTACAGATTTGAATGGTGCTTAACATACTTAGTCAAAGCTGATCTAGGAGGATAGAATAGCTTCGTCCGTTGTAAAATATTTAGTTTAATCACGAAGCCCGACAGTTGCCAATTTTATTTAACAAGTTCTATTTGGAGCTTTGCAATATTTAAGCTTTTATACTGTAAATGGGATACTTTTCTCAGGGATCCTCCGTAACTACTTTTGATTTGTGAATCACCAATAAAACTATTAAGTCAAAGCATTCTCTACGTGATCTACAACATAAACAAGAGAGAACGCTATAGTTCAGCTCCTCCACTATCAGATACTTCTGTCGAGGCTAGTGGGATTGCTAAAAAGAAATTAGACGCGCTAATTTAGTCATAAACTGCTAAACATATCTGAATTTTTAGAGAATTGAAAGCCGTTGCATTTTTAGCCGGTGTATTTTGAGTTAATCCTTTATTTGGGGTCTCTCATTACAGAATATGTCTTCACTTAATTCAAATTCAAACTAAGAGAGGTTTTCGTTTAACATCAGAATGCATCGTTTTTAACTTTTATCGTTCATCAACGTTCATCTCAAATTGGTAAAAGTTAATTATTGGTGGATTTTATATATATATTTGTTTATAATATTGTTTATTCTTTACTAGGTATTTTTTTCGCTAATTATCATTAAAGAATGACTTACGTGAAGATCGTTGTTAAGCTAAATAATGTTTGTTTGTATACTTCATGTCAACACGGTTCGTTAGGTTTAAACTAAAATTCGTGCTACTTTTTGTTATTTTCTATTCCATAAAATGGGATGAGCTTGAACTGGCTCTGCTCAATTGACGACTACGTGTATATTTATAAATTATTGTATATTTAACAGCTCTCACTTACTTGAGATGTACCTATACATACAGTATTAATAATAAGGCTCGTTTTAAAAGTCACTCAGATCTTAAAACATATGTCGACTCAATTTTGAGTTTCAAGTCACTGCAAGGAGCGGATTCCCTCTATTTCCCTTTTTATAAACAATGTTTTTTCTTCTGCTATATATTTTATGGGAGACCAGTATTTAAAATTTGTTTTTAATTGTTCAAAAATTGTTTAACTGATCTGGATTAAACTTTTTGAAGACAATACACATATTAAACCGACATTACGATTTTTAGTTTGATGAGCTGTTTACTTGGCAAATAATTGTCCTTAATGTTTTATGAATGTTCATATTGGCAAAGATAAGGACAGAATTGGTATATTAGTTTGATAAGAATCATTACAGACTCGATCTATTCATGTTAGTCAAGATCTTTAAACTAATAAGCTAGAAATAACAAAAGCTAAAATTTTATCGTGCACTATGTCTAATCGTCACACCGACTCTTACGTTTTGTGCAAATCCATAGAAATTTATTATTTTAAAATAATATGAAAAATATCAAAACATACTACATAGATCCGTTGAAAAGTATTAAACAGGCAGAAGGAAGCGTTTACAGCTATATGAAGGATATTTATGTACATATGTAGGAATCGGAACCAAGCTCGAAGAGCAAATATGCCGTGAGACGCGGAGTGGTCTTCGGTTCTAATAACGCCACAAGAGAGCATGAGAGAGAGAGAGAGATGAATAAAATTGATGGGGAGTCGGTGCCGAGATCTCAAGCGTAACACATGAACCACACATTGTTGTAAACTCTTTAAAGTTTAACCACACGTTATGCTAAATGTTAATAATAATATATTAAACAATTATAATAACACAACGTCGCCGTAGGAGTTTTGTGCCATTAAACGGAACATTGGGCCACAATTTTGGGGCTCAACCAGGTTATTTGCAAAAATCAGTCATCAAACAAGGTTGTGTGTAAAAAGTATGTAAGCCTTTGTGCTATGCGGTGGTGTTGGCAGTAATTAAAGAAATTATAAAACTCTGGTGCAAAATTTGCAAAGAAAACGATTTGTGTGGGATCGAGAAGGCAAATTTGCGAATTGCATGATATTGTGAAATTGTCTTGCTGCAACGTGATGGAATGACAGAGAAACCGACTCTAAGAGAATTGATGTGAGCAACCTAGAAGGCGATTGATCAGCGAGAGTACCAAATCGGAGAGCAGCGTAACGACTTTGTGGTGGACGTCAAAAATCTAGAGACAGGATTGTGGACGTAGTCAACTGGACAAGGTGCAAGGCGTTAATCAGTTTTGGTGGATGGCGGATAGCAGAAGTTGTGCATCAGCAGAGAACTTCAAGTGGCTAGTAAAAGCAAGTAAAGGAAGCGGAGCGATAACAAGGCGGTAGCGATCTACAAGAATGTTGGGAAAGTTGTCACTAGTCTACAAGAGGATCTGAAGAGGTGGCGCTTGGATATGCAAAGTGGCAGCTAAGATCGAGAAATCCAAGGTAGAGCAGTATTGGTAACGCGCTGTGTAGGGAAAGAGAAGGAGAAGAACGAGTTACAAATATATCTGGAGAAGTATTGGTGACGCCGAATAGCTGGAAAAAAGAATGATCTGGAAAAAAACGAACTCGTCATATAGGGAGAAGTATTGGTGAGACAACGAGACCGAATTTGTATTTGTGAGTTGGCGAGACACTCAGATAGTTGCAACATTGGCAACTGGCAGCAAACTTAACGAGTGGCGGTAGGCGATTGCCAGCGAAAGACGCCACAAAAAGAAGACAGAACTGGATGATACCATGTTAACGGATGAATATTACGTAATTGCGATGTTGCATTAACAGAAGTTCAATTTTAAGTAGTGTTAAGAGTTGCAGTATTTTAAATTAACATTTCTTGGAGTTAAACTGTATTATTTCATTGGCCAAGTGGCATTTTTGATTTAAACTGTTATGTTTGATACCTTACATTACCTTGATATTTAATATAATATTCTAAAGGTATTTTCTAGAACTATAGTTAAGTTTGAGAATGAACAGGCAAGATTTAGGCACTGCCAGTTGCAGAGGTTCGAGAAAAATTAACAGAATTGGGACTTAGCAGAGATGGAAGGTGTAACGTGTAACGAAATAAAGGGATGGAAAACGAGAGTACCTGTACTTGCTGGTGTACGCTTTAGAGGCTGGCTCTAGCTCATGGCGTTGGGTGTGGTGGTCTTGCTTGTACAGATATCTTTTCGTTGCATACATTAATGATTAAGATCAAGAAGTTGAGCGTGCTTACAACAACAAAAGAGCGTAAGAAAGTTAAAAATAGAATTTGCTTGCTTGTGTGAGTAAAAACAAGAGACGAGAACGCATATATGTGTGCATGTTGTGCTAGAAGACGATTTTCGGGACGAAATCAATTCTGATCGAAGAAACGAATTTACATATTTGGAATTTATATTGCCAAAATGAAAAAAATTAAAATTAATAATTCACGCCCTGACTATTATAATTAAAACTATTAAATTTTATTATACACATGTCGGGAATATACTTGGTTTATAAGATTTAATGTTAATTACAAGTCTTTCTGTGTATTCGCTATGGAAATAAATTATGATGAAAAGGAATGAGAAGAGAGAGAGAGCGCTATATTGAGAGAGCGCGTGTATGAGAGTTTCTGTATGAGAGCGCTGTGGGGAAGGAGAGCGAAAATCCCTGTTGATCGTGGCGCAATGGGAGGTGAGGAGGAAGAAGAAACAGGAAGATGAAAGACAGTTCGAATTGGCCTCCAAGAAGAACAGAAGTGACCATTGCGACTCGCTGCGTGTGCCGTGAAATAAATCATAAAATATGAACGACGCTAACGAAAATACATCTCCGACATCAGAAGTGGGATCACCACATCTAAAAAACAATTCGGAACAAAGTTTACGCGCGATAGTCGAAAGGCAAAAAAAAGTGATAGCTGAATTATTAAAAGCGTCGGTGCCTGGCGCACGTGCTGTTGCAACATAAATGCCTTTCGGTGTACTCCAGCCGTTTGGTTACAACTTTACTGACCAAGTGGAAGTGGAAGGCACGAGGAGATTGCGGTATCATTGGCCCTGGCACATACATCGCAAATAGACCCCAGACTTCAGCATTTGGTTTTCACAACGAACGTAAAGACACGAGCGGAGCTACAAGAACAACTCAGAGCTCACTCGTTCGTCAGAAATGCCGAATTGGCTGGAATCGAGCAAGGTCCCGAAAAGAAGAGGCACAAAATGCAAACAGCGATTAGATGCCATAGTTGTGGTAAACTCGGACACAAGGCAATGGAGTGCCGAAAGAGAAGAGCAGAAGAAAGGAACGAGAGAAACGAGACGAGACCAGGCGATAGCAGCGGCAGATCTACAGTTACGTGTTTCAAATGTGGCGCGAACAGCAACAGCGAATATAACCATAGAGCGGTTTCCATTTTTCTTTGATTCTGGTTCCGAATGCTCGTTAATAAAAGAGACTATTGGCGAGAAGCTTGCCGGCAAGAGACGCCATAATCTTGTAGTTTTGAGAGGCATAGGCGACAATGTTGTCAAGAGTAATTTGCAAATTCTGTCCACTGTAAAAATTTCTGAATTTAATCTTGAATTGTTATTTCACGTAGTTGATAATAAATGCTGTTCACACTATATACTTGTGCGTACACTTAATGAGTTCAATTCGGGTGTTTGAATCTAACTGTCTCGCTGCTGCGAGGGCTTCGCCTTTTATTCATTCTTACCGTCATTTTTTCAACATTGGATTGGTTGGGTGTGTGAGAGACTCGTGATCTGTGAATATCTCTATTTTGGTTGGACCATACAAAAAATTTCGAAGAGTTTGTATTGCCCAAATTATGGCCAGCATTTCTTTTTTGTTCGGTGCGTAACTTTCTTCTGCCTTACTTAAGGTCCTAGAAATAAACATTATTGGTTTGTCCTCCAGAGCTAATACGGCTCCTATGGCATAATCGGAGGCATCGGTGGTCAATTGAAATTCTTTACTATAATCTGGATAAGCCAGCATGACTTCTTCGGAAGCTAGAGTTTGTTTTAGTTTATTGAATGCTTCCCTAGCGTTTTCGTCCATGTAGATTAGCGTTCTGTTTGAGACATTTTTTGAAATATGGCCTCGGCCCTCTTCCCCTCTTAAAAGGGCTGTAAGGGGCTTTGCGAGTTTCGTATAATCTTTGATAAAGCGACGGTAAAACCTTGAGAGTCCTAAAAAGGAACGAAGATCTTTGATGGACTTTGGCTCGGGAAATTCTTTGATAGTCCTGACTTTTTCAGGATTCTTTTTTATTCCAGTATCGGCCACTAAAAACCCTAAGAATTCCACTTCTTTTTTGAAGAATTCACATTTGTCAAGCTTAATTCGCATATTTGCTTCTTCTAGTATTCTAGAAAATATTATCTTGATGTCTTTTAGATGGTTTTCCTCATTTTAACTAAAGATGATGATGTCATTGATGTATACGAAACACCTTATTCCTATATGTTCTCTAAGGATATCGTACAGTGTCCGTTGAAAAATTGAAGTAGCGTTTTTGAGCCCAAAAGGGTAGTCTGGTAAACTCGTATTTTCCCTGGTTAAACGAGAATGCCGTTTTTTTAATATCGCATTTTCTTAGTGGGATTTGGTGAAAGCCGCTTTTGAGGTCAATGACTGAGAAAAACTTATTCTGTCCTAGTTGTGCAAGTACGTTGCTAATGTCCGGTATGGGGTATCTGTCTGGAATGGTAACCATGTTAAATTTCCTATAGTCAATTACCATTCTGTGCATTCTCTGTCCTGATGCGTCCATTTTTTTTGGGACAATCCATATTGGGGAATTGTATGGAGATCGTGAGGGTCTAATTATGTCGTTTGCGAGTAGCTCTTGTATTTGTTTTTCTAATTCTGGTCTAAGAGCCTCTGGGTAGTGTCTTGAGTATATTGGGCTCTCGTATTCTGTATTGAAATATACCCCTTTTGCATATTAATTTGGGCTTTTACTTCGCGCAAAAAAGTATTTTTTAGGTCGAAAGGATTGGCGATTGTATGGTGTGTTATAAGAATTTTTCCGCCCATAGAGTTAACGAAAAAGGGTTGGTTGTTTTTGATTGGTTTCTTAGCTAATCTTGGTTGGATGTAATTTTTGTTGGATCCAGTGTATATCAGAATGTTGATCATCTCTCCATTACCTGCTTTACATGGGAAGTAGGGTAACGAAGAGTAGGGTAACGAAGATATGAAAATTTCTCTGTTTTTCTGCTGTCCAAATCTGGGTCTGTTCATGTAGTTAACTTGTTTTGTCTGCATACTTCTATCTATGTCCATAGGCTCTGGCCTCGGTTGTGGCATTGGGGCCGATGGTCTTGGTGGCTGTGTTGGTAGGTTGCCATAGTGTTGTTGATAATTCCCTTCATATTGTTGCTGTGGTACATAATGAGTTATTCTAGGGGTCTGTGGAACATAAGCCAAGTGTGGAATGAATGGTTGTCGACCTGCGTTTGAGAATTGTTGTACGGGTTTTCTTGGTAGGGGTGGTCCTCTACCAGGGCCTTCGAATTTTCTTAAATGGGTTTGGCTATTATTTGCGTAATTGGTCCTAAATTTTTGGTTTTCTAACTTCTCGCATAACTGAAGTGCTGATGGGAGATCTGCGGGCTCTTTGGTTCCCAACAGTCTGGGCAAGTCGCCGTTCAGGCCTCTGACGAAGGTGTCAAGTGCCTTGCCTCTGTAGGATTTGGAAAAAAGATCTATTGATTCTTTTCCCATTTCCATGCATGTAATTTTGTTCAAAATATGGGATAAGTGGGTATAAACTTGCTGGTAGAAATCTGCTGTACTTTGATTTCCTTGCGTTTATCCGCATAGTGTGCTGTCAAACATTTCGAGATAGCTGTCCAATTTAGTGGGGTGTTGTAAGACTCCAGGACTGAGTCTGCGTTGCCTACAATTTTGTTCCTGATAACGTTAAGAATTCCGTAATATTTGGGTCATCCTGCTAATGTTGAATATATGTTTAATATTTTCTACGCTTTTTCTCCATGAGCTAAATTCTCCTGCTTGGCCAGAAAATTCCATTAAAAACTTTACTACTACTATTTACTACTACTATACTGGGACTCGTTCTAATTCACTCATATTAACATTATTGATATGGACTGCTTGATCAAATAGTGGTGTAGTGTCTGAGTTTAATTTTTGGTTCAAAATTCCTCTGTTATTTCCTGAATTTTTCCCTGCATATTGGCTATGTTAAGGGCTTTGTTTACTTCGGGGCCTGTGTTATTATTAAGTAGGGCAGACCTAATTAGATTGTTTGTGTTTGCCATGATTATTTATAAAATATTTTTTTTTAATATTTTTTCAGTGTTTCTCGTATAGATTTTAAATGTTTTTCAAATATTAAAAAAAAAATTTTAGTTCTTATAAATTTTGTATGTTTCAAATATTTGTTCCTTAAATTTTTGTTAGAAAATTTTAGATTTTAATTTTAATTTTGTGTGTCTTATAAATATTTTTTCCTTTACTTTTTGTTTTATATTTTATAGTTTTAGATTATTTTTCCTATAGATTTTTGCACTTGTGTTTTTTTTATTCTTATCTCTTAACTTGCTTAACTTACAGTGTAAAATACATCCTGAACCAGTTATTTGGTATTCTTCCTTTTTGCTCCTGGGGGCTACTGGGGTACCTTTGTAACACTCCCGTCCAGTCGTCTGCGGCGATAGCCTTCAGGCCGATGTAAGTGAGTACTTTCTTTGCAGGATCCGTCCCACGGTGATCTTGGCAGCCAATTGGGTGCTCTTACAGATTTGTTGTTTTTGTTTGTTTTTGTTGTTTTATCGTTCGCGAACCGGGGCAGCCTATGGGGTGCTCTTACGGGATTGCGTTTTCGCGTATCGTAATTAGGGCAGCCTATGGGGTGCACTTACTGGATTTTTGTTACGATGAAGGATTTTTTTTCGCGGCAGGACCCTTTTAACGTTGGGCGCCAGTTAAAGTAAACGTTTGTTTATTTTCACAAAAAGGTAATTAGGACCGGTGGTACGTCTTTATTTTGACAAAAATCGGAACTAAATTTAAAGTACAAAATTGGGTGGTATTTATACCCCCCAGCACCGTCGCTGCTTCTGCTAGCGTCAGTGCCCACTCCGTTGCTGGCTCTGCCATCGTCGCTCCCACGGAAGTTCTCCAGAAGTGCTCCAGACGCTGATCTTGCATTTATTGGCTACTGCAGGTGCAAGGCCGGATGCGCGTGTAAGCCTTCGCAGATTGTTGTTGCTAATTCTTTTGGTGCTATCTTATACAATATTATTTGCATTTATTAGAATGGCACTTTCTTGAATGATATCTATATTCATATTTTTTCTCGTATTTTAGTGCAAATGATTTCCTTCCATTTAGTAAGCTGGTAAAACAAGTATTATTTTTACTTAAAATAACAAAGTTACCAAAAAGTTTTTTGTGATTTGTGCAGTAAATCTAAAATTTCTGAGCGTGCAGGATGCTCTCTTGCGGTTCTTTAACAGCTCTCTTGAATGTTTTGATTTTGTGTTTTCGTGCACAGTGGTCTGATTTTAGACAAATATGGAAACAGTAAATGTTGTCTGCTTTTATAAAAATTGCTGCCAGGTTATAAAACCTGAGCAGCCAAAAATGATTTGTTGGCTATGTGATAGAATGGTGCATGACCTAGCAAAGGGTCAAAATCTAAATTACTGTTGTGTTGCATGCATTGTGGTTGCGAACGAGATGAAATTGTTTATGCGCCAAACTAATGGTGGCTTGAAAGAACTGATCAACAGTTTTGGCGTAGCTAGAGATAGTTTTCGTCGAGCCGATGACATTCTTTCCGCTCTTAATTCACAGTTTGGCCTTGAGCTATTAGATGAATCATAAAAGCGCAAAAAAGCCGTTGTTGGTAGGCTGCGTAAGGTCCAGCAACCACGTGCAAATGATCAACAGGACTCCACAACTGATCAGCTGTCATATGTTGTTAAGATCGGCAGCTAAAAAAGAACATTGAGTCCGGACTACCGGCACAAGCTGGCACTTCAGAAATACAATCTGCAGGGCCAAAACCGCTCGTGGTGGTTCCACTAAAGAAACAAATTTTCGTTTCTCGGCTTTCCCCTGATCAAACAACATCTGATGTATTGTCTTATATACAAGACAAAACAAAAGCCGATGATATAAAAGTGGACAAATTTAACTTCTCTTACGATAGGGACACATCATCTTTCCAGATAACTGTCCCAAACGAGCTTTTTTCGACCATATGTTCGGGTGATATTTGGCCGGATAGTATGGTGGTAAAAGAGTTCGAAGCTAAGATCGAAATAGGAAAAAAGGGTCCGTGGGAATTAAACTTATCTCACTTGGCCAGACCACTGCACCATCCGCCTCTTCATCTTCTCCCTCTTCTTCAAAAAACTAAAAACGAATCTTACTATAACGAAATTGTATTGTGATAGCCTTTCCTTTGCATCCCATATAATAGTGTTCACAGAGACTTGGTTAAAGCCGGAGATACTTAACTCCGAAGTCTTCCCAGGTATGTACACTATATATAGGATAGACCGTCCCTCCAGACGGGGAGGTGGAGTCTTAATTGCGGTTAGATCTACCCTCGCGTCGGAGGAGTTACTTTTGGACGATTTCCGTAACTCGGAATTCTTATGTGTGGAGCTGTCTTTTTTAGACAGATCAGTTTATATTACGTGCTCCTATATTTCGCCATCTTCTGAATTCCCAGAATATCAGAATCATCTGTCCGCTATCCAGTCCATCTTGAATAAACTTTCTGACAGGGACCAATTGGTAGTTCTAGGTGATTTTAATATACCTGGCACAATGTGGTCCCCAGAAGAAAATTCGAATATCCTTCTCCCTTTAGCACAACATGACTTTATTGACGGCTTTCTCGATTTATCGTTGTCGTAAGTTAATTATATTCGAAACCCTCTTGGATCTATGTATTGTAATAAGTCCTGAAAGTACTCAACCTGAAGATCCATATCATCCTACTATCGAGGTGGCAATCGACATAGGTACGGTATTAAAAGTAAATTCAGTGAAATCAACAAAGCGAATTCACTGTTTTCGCAAGGCAAATTTTCGGAGGCTAAACAATTTTATTGCTGGCTTTAATTGGTCCGATCTTTACTCCTGCAACATAATGACGGATGCCATTAATATTTTTTATACCACAATTAAATCATTTTTGACTGTTGTAAGCCGATGTACTATCCGTCAATCTCTAAACCTCCTTGCCTTAATAAAGAGTTGACACACCTAAGAAATGTCAAGTCCAGACTTTATACAAAATTTAAAAATACCGGTTCTCAGTCCATCCTTTCTAAATATGTAAGCGCTCGGTTAAACTTTACCGAGCTTAATGTTCAGTGCTACAGGAATTATTTAAACCGTTGTAAGTTCCAGTTAGCACAGGATCCGAAACAGTTTTATAATTTCGTTAACACTAAGGGAAAATCAAGTTCTTACCCTTCCTCGCTATTTTTTGAAAACTCAACGGTAACATCGAATCAGGCAATAGCCGATCTATTCGCAAAGTTTTTTTTAACAACATATTCTACTTTACCTTATTCCGAACAGCCATCTAATATTCTGCCCCACTATAAACGAAAGCTCAGTGCTTAAAGATCTTGTAGATGACATCTGCTTGAAGTTTATTTTTGAAATCCTGTATTACAAAAGAAGTTAGCTCCAAGAGGTTGGTGGTTGTTGATCTGCGTTTCATAAAACCGTGCTGACACGGTGATATGATTGATCTACAAAGGTGCTGGAAATGAGGAGTGATAACATTTTCAAAAAAGTTTTGGGATAGCCGACAATTTAGAGATTCCGCTGTAATTGCTTGCATCCAGTTTGCTACCTTTTTTGTGAAGAGGAATCACAACGGACTCCTTCCATATATGAGGGAATTGTGAAGATTCCAAAGATAAGGTAAACAGTTTCAGTAGAGGCTTGCACAAGGCTTCCGCACAGAATCTGAGCACACAGCCAGGGATTCCATCGGGACCTGGCGAATAGACCGGTTTAACACGCTGAAGATCGTTTAGCAGTGAGCTTTCGTTTATAGTGGGGCAAAATATTAGATTCGACTTAGATACCGCATAAGAGTATGGCTGTTCGGAATGAGGTAAAGTTGAATATGTTGTTTGAAAAAACTTGGCGAATAGATCGGCTATTGCCTGATCCGATGTAACCGTAGTGTTTTCAAAAAATAGCGAGGAAGGGTGAGAACTTGTTTTTCGCTTAGTGCTAACGAAATTATAAAACTGTTTCGGATCCTGTGCAAATTGGAACTTACAACGGTTTAAATAATTTTTGTAGCACTGAGCATTAAGCACGGTAAAGTTTAACCGAGCGCTTAAATATTTACAAAGGATGGACTGAGAACCGGTATTTTTAAATTTCATATAGAGTCTGGACTTTACATTTCTTAGGTGTGTCAACTCTTTATTAAACCAAGGAGGTTTAGAGATTGACGGATAGTACATCGGAACACAAGAGTTAAAAAATGATTTAATTGCGGTATAAAACATATTAATCGCATCCGCCATTATGTTGCAGGAGTAAAGATCGGACCAATTAAAGCCAGCTATAAAATTGTTTAGCCTCCGAAAATTTGCCTTGCGAAAACAGGGAATTCGTTTTGTTGACTTCTCTGAATTTACTTTTAATACCGTACCTAAGTCGATTTCCACCTCGAAAGTAGGATGATATTGATCTTCAGGTTGAGTAAGAGGTACTACCCTGGACAGAAACACACATTCAGGACTTGTTACAAAACATAGATCCAAAAGTCGACCAAGAGAATTTGGAATATAATTAACTTGCGACAGCGATAAGTCGAGCAAGCCGTCGATAAAGTCATGTTGTGCTAAAGGGAGAAGGATATTCGATTGTTTTTCTGGGGACCACATTGTGCCAGGTATATTAAAATCACCTAGAACTACCAATTGGTCCCTGTCAGAAAGTTTATTCAAGATGGACTGGATAGCGGACAGATGATTCTGATATTCTGGGAATTCAGAAGATGGCGGAATATAGGAGCACGTAATATAAACTGATCTGTCGGAAAAAGACAGCTTTACACATACGAATTCCGAGTTACAGGAATCGTCCAAAAGTAACTCCTCCGACGCGAGGGTAGATCTAACCGCAATTAAGACTCCACCTCCCCGTCTGGAGGGACGGTCAAACCTATATATAGTGTACATACCTGGGAAGACTTCGGAGTTAAGTATCTCCGGCTTTAACCAAGTCTCTGTGAGCACTATAATATGGGATGCAAATGAAAGACTATCACAATACAATTTGATTAATTTGCTACGCAAGCCTCTAACATTTTGATAGGAGATAGTAAGTTTTTTGTTCGCAGACGATGTTAAATTATGCCTTCAGTACATGGATTTTTCGCGTCATTTGGACTTACAATCTGATCTAGACAGCATTCAAATATGCTGCCGTGATGTAAGATGTAATGAACTGATTTTCTTATTTCGCTCGCTGCGGATTGCAGCGGCTAGCTCAGAGAGTTTGTGCGTTCGTCCCACCAAATGTATGATTTGTGTGATTACCCGACCAAGGAAAAGCAATGGGTTCTTAGTATAACCGTTTATTATATACTGTTTATACTGTTTCATATATTATTTCTTCGGAGATCTCACTACTCCTGCGGTGTTTCTCCTGCAACGCCTTGCCTCCGTGGTATTGATTGCTCCTTGACGTGGACGACGAGTCGGCCCGGCCGGGACTAGGATGTTATGGGGCACGGTGTATCGTCCTTGGGCGAGGCAACGCTTGTCCTGGGACCACCTGTACCGACCACTGTCTCCACTGACACTTACGGACACGCCAAGTTCTTGCCTTCCCTTCTGAAGGTCCTTCTGCCAGCCGGAACGGACTTAGGATGTTATGGTGCAGGCTGTATCGTCCACGGGCAAGGCAACGCTCGGCCTGGGACCACCTTTGCTGGCCACTGACTCCACTGATCCTTCTGGCGATACGCCAGATCCTTCTCCTCCACTCCCAGGATCTCTACTTGCTTGTGGTGACCGTCCTTCCGTGTCCTTCGGACTTCTTGCCGCCCGATGCTTGCACTGTTTCTTTCCTTCTGACTTGACCGTGCGTTCTCACTTTCGAGCTCCTTCCGTTAACACTCCGACGCTCGGTCTTCTTCCGTACGCGATCGTGCTGTCTCACTAACTGTCTCCTACTCCTCCGCCTTCAGACCCCGTTCCGACTGCGCGCTGACCGCGTGACTTGCGCCGGTACTCTCTTCGTGCTATAGAAGTAACTGTAATGAAACCGGGAACCCCGATCATCCAAATAACGCCAGTAGAAGTTGAACGTAAATTTTCTATCACTTGAAGCACTCGAGGCACTCCACATCAACAACACTGAACATCTAAATCACCTTAATGTTCAAACCACCAGAAATCGGGTCACCCTCATCTCGCTATTTGGTTTTGTTTTATTAATTATTTGGATATTTCGCGCCTACGGTCGAAAAAAGAAGAATATTATACTAAAGATGGCCCCTAGTTCGGAGATCAAGGACCTTGACCAAGGCAATAAACCAAAGGAGGTACAACCAAAAAAACTTCCGGAGCTTGATCCACAAATACAGTTCAACAACATTCCATATTTCTGATGGCTGCTTGAAGACAAGCAGAAATTAAGGAGGGAGGAGTTAACTACAAAAATTGCACAACAACAACTCAGCTCGCTACATTGTAATAAAAAGCTGATCTTGCGTCTGGATAACTTCCTCACCAAGGCACGTGCAACCGAAATTCCGCTTCTACTGCCTCTGCAGCGAACACGTCATCCGCTGCTGACCATTTGCCAAAACTTCTCACTCAGCAGTTTCTTGTAATCTGCAGCTTTGTCGCCGCTACAACTGTCGCCGACGCCGGCGCAGCCAACTCAGCTTAGCTTAGGGATAGCATTGATCTAAGTAATCAATCACAATCTTACATCTAAATAAAGAACACCGAAATTACTTTGAAGTGTTTCATTTATAAAGTATTAACTTACATAAGTCATTGTGGAGAGCCCACTTAACTTTTCGCCCACCTACTGAAACCGTATGCTTGAATTCTAAGGAATTCTTTAGGCGGCTGGTCCCGTAGTGATGCAGATAGAGCCACCATATTTGTCGCCTACAAAATATATTTACGGCAAACGAGGCTTCGAGCATATTCACGCTACCGTCTTCACTCGTAAAGTGCCACACCTCAATTGAGTTTCGGCCAAAAGAAACGAATAAAATAATTAATAATCCACCGTCTGTGACCGTATAACACCGGATACGATCATATTCTGGAGTTCGCTAAAAACCCAGCTAAAGCGCTTAAAGACTCAAGCCCTGCGCTCACCGTAAGTAGGAGGCTTGCATTGCCTTGTTATTTAAAAAAGAATTGTTCAAAAAATCATCGACTCATTTGCCATATAAAGACAAACGGCCGGCGATCGTACCCGTAGTTCGGGTGCAAACAGCTTCTTCTGGCTCGAGCTTGCTCCTACTGGTTTCCTTTTCTGTTCGCGAGTTGAAGGTTGTGATACTCTGTATCGTCTTCCCCCTCCCTTCTTTAGAAGTCGTCTCCGACCTAACGCTCCTCCTGCTCCTTGGGCATGAATTGGTCTCCTCGTGCTGCCTCCTTGATCAGGACAATCCCGTTGTGCGCCAGATGTAACGAACTGTTTTTCTTGTCTCTGTTCGCTACGAGTTGCAACGGCTAGCTCAGAGAGTTTGTGTGTTTGTCCCACCACATTTATGATTTGTGTGATTTCCTGACCAAGGAAAAGATAGAAGTTCTGATTATAGTCGCTTTATTGTGTTTTCACGGCTGACTCCTCCGCTGATCGCGGATCGCGTAGCCGGCTCGAATTTTATTATGATGTCATCATCCATACGTTAAGGCAACTCTCGGCCTGGGACCACCTTTTCCCACCACTGACTCCACTGTCCCTTTCAAACTCCACTGATCCTTTCAACCACGCCAGGTCCTTGTTCCTCCACTGCAAGGATCGATATCCACCTCGTGTTGCTCGTCCATCCTTCTGTGTCCTGACCACGATTTACCTTCGGGGAGTCAAACGGTAGGTATTAATGCAGTGTATAGGTGGGTCTAATTTGACTTGGGCTTCGCTTTTCTTAATGTCGCTGTAAAGTTTTCGAGAAGGAAAAAGGTCTGGCTGTTGTGTTTGATGTGGGCTATCGACTCAAAAGAAAAATTTTCTTTTTTTTATTATTATTATTATTATTTTTATTTTTATGCCTATGTATGATCATACTATAAATATTTACGACGTCGCAATTTTTAATCTCTCTTTATGAACAGTTTGCTTTTTATTTTTATTATTAGTTATTATAATGTTATTATTTTCTCCTATTTCCGTTACTTTATACGGACCTGTATATTTGGAGTCTAACTTATGACCTGTTTCGTTTTTTAATAGAACTTTATCTCCTACTAATATATCTAAGTTCCTTGCTTTCTGATCATAAAGTTTCTTATTTTTCTCTTTATGTTCATCTATCATAATTCTAGCTCTTTTATAGGCTACTTCTAATCTATATTTACTTTCCTTAGCATAATCATCTACATTATATATGGGTTCTATACTAGTTATGCTATTAAATTGATTTGGCAAGTTACTTGTTTTACCAAAGACAAGTTCGTATGGACAATAGTTATGTGCTATTGATGGGGTCGTGTTAAAACAGTATACGAAATATTTAAGCCATACGTCCCAATCAGTTTTATCAACAGATATGTATGAACGTATATATTCATTGAAAGTTCGGTGACTTCTTTCGACCGTTCCAACTGTCTGGTGATGATGTGCAGTTGATGTTATATTTTTTATTTTAAGATATTTGCACAAGTCATTTATAACTGAAGTCTTATATTCTGTTCCCATGTCCGTAATGAACGTCTTCATTGGACCGTACTTTAGAATAAAAGATTCATAAATTGCTTTAGCGACAGTATTTGCGCTTTTGTTTGCAACTGGTATGGCAACTAGATATTTAGTTAAATCACATATTAGTGTGATTGCATATTCATTGCCATTTCCTGATTTTGGTAGTGGACCTATAGTGTCCACTATCACCCTGTCGAAAGCTTTTATTGGGGTCTCTGTTATTGTTAAAGGAGTTATTGTATTTCTTGTCACTTTTGATTTTTGGCATTTCTGACATTTTTTAATGTACTCAGTTATATCTTTAGACATACCTTTCCAGTAATAGTATCTTTTGACCTTGGCCAAGGTTTTTGTGATGCCTGTGTGACCTCCTTGTATTGGATCGTCATGAAATGTAGACAATATAGCTTCTTTTTCTTTTAATTTTTCTATTAGGGTCACCGGGTTGAGTAGCGCTACTCTCAATGAATTTAATATTTTATTGCCCATTATTTTGAAATTATCAATTGAAACATGTTCAAAGATATTTTCCCACGGTGCCACTTTGAGTTGGCTGATTTTATTTATACCGGCTTGCATTTCAAGCCTTTGGAAAAAATGACCTAAATCAAGTATTCCATTAGTATATAAATCGCTAACATCATATCTTGCAATAATTTTCTTACCATGTTTAAAGAAACATAGCATATTTTTTATATGCAAGGTCACTACTTTACGTAATTCGTCATTTTTGATGACTTCATATACGTTGGGCTTTGAAGCTTTTTCTATAGATTGCTTAGGCAATTCTATTTCTTTATCTCCTGCGCAGGATTTTTGTCTAATTTGATATCTTGTAGTGACTTTCTTTATATTTCTGTTAATTTCTTGTAGTTCTTTGATGGTTATTCTTGATAACGCATCAGCTACATAGTTGTCTTTTCCCTTTAGATACTCAACTGTAAAATTATACTCCTCTAATTCAAGTCTCATACGAGTTAGTTTAGAGCTCGGATTTATCATAGAGAACAGGTATGTAAGTGGTCTGTGGTCTGTTTTGACAGTGAAATGTCTACCATAAATATATGGTCTGAAATGAGTTATTGCCCAATGAATTGCTGCCAATTCTTGTTCTGTTGTGCTTTTATTACTTTCACCCTTTGTGAACGCTCTTGATGCATATGCCACTGGAAGTTGGAGACCTTTTTTGCATTGAGTTAACACTGCTCCACAAGCTTGCTTACTTGCATCCGTTATTATGCAAAACTCTTTGCTGAAATTTGGGTATTGTAATAAGTTGGGATTAATTAATGCCGATTTGAGATGTTCGAAGGCATGCTGGCATTCAGATGTCCATTCGAATTTTACATCTTTTTTACATAATCTTGTTATGTGACGAGAATATTCGGCAAAATTTTGGATAAAACGTCTATAGTAATTGCAAAATGCAATAAATCGTCTAGCACTGTCCGCATCGTGTGGGACTGGATAATTTTTGATGACGTCATACTTTTTGTCATCTGGCAAGATTCCTTTATCTGTGCATTTGTGTCCCAAAAATGTGACTTCATGCATGAAAAATGAACATTTTTCTGGATGTAGCTTTAGGTTGAATTTCCTGCATTTCTCAAAAATATCAGTCAAGTTTTTAACCATATGTTTTTCGTAACAACCAATAACTATTAAATCATCCATATACAGGAATGCTTGAGAAGGTTCAAGTCCAGAGAAAGCTATAGTCATCATTCTCTGAAAAGAATTCGGTGCTATTTTTAGACCGAATGGTAATCGCGTGAAGCGATATGAGCCATTGCTCGTTGAAAAAGACGTTACATCTCTTGAACTTTCTTCGAGTTCAATTTGATGAAAACCTGACATTAAGTCTAGGCATGAAAAATATTTTGCTCTACCTAGTTGATCTAAAATATCATCAATTCTAGGTAGTGGGAATTTATCGGACAACAATTTTTTATTAATTTGACGATAGTCAATTACTAATCGCCATTTTTTCTTGTCAGAACCAGGAAGAGATTTCTTTGGAACTAACAAAAGTGCGCTGTTATATGGGGACACAGACGGTTCGACTATTTTGTTATTAATTAATTTTTCTACCTGTACTTGAATTTCGTCAAGTTGACTATGAGGATTTCTATAATTTTTAATATATACTGGTTCATCATCTGTCAATCTTAGCTTTTGTTTGTAGAAATTATTTGTTGTGATTGATTCGGTTTCAAGTCCGAATACATCGCTATACTTGGTGCATAAATCTGTTAGTGTAGATTTGAATTGTGGTGGAAAATTTTTTGTTAATTGAGACATGACAGTTTTCTCTTGCTTCAGGATTGGTTTGAACTATGTCATAGTTCGAAAGTGATTCATATTGTAGATCTTTTATATTTACTATTTGATCTTTATTATTTGTATTCAGCAATCGGACAAATGCATTTTTGGTTGTTGCAACTGTGTTTGCAACATAAATGCCTTTTTGAATTTCCTGGTTTTTTATTAAAACACTATCTTCATTTGTATTTTTCGGACAACCTGGGATCTTGCTGGTAGAATTATTGAGTTATTACCAGAGCTGTATGCTATTGGAACGTATATTGGGAAATTCAAATTAGTTGGTCTCATCTTGAGCCAATCTTCTGTTTGATTAAAATCTAATTGACAATTGAATTTCTTTATGAAATCAATTCCTAATATTCCATCACATGGGATTAAGAAATGTGAATCTACTATATGAAAATCGTGTGGAATTATGTAATTGCCTGTCTGTATCTCAATTGAAGTTAATCCTTTGGATTGAATTAATTCTTGTCCTATTCCTTGAATATTAATTTTATTGTTGCCTTGGATATCATTAAAGATATCAGAATTTTCTTTTAGAAGAGAAATATCTGCACCTGTGTCTATTAAAAAGACAAGTTTTTTATTTGTTTCTACATTGACAAAATTAACAAATATGCTTTGGCTAAGATTAATTGTGTGAACCTTGTGTCTATTTATTGATGAGCAGCTAAAGGGTGTTCGGAGTTTCCCGAGTTATTTTGGGCTACTCTTACATATCCCTGATTATTGTTGTTTTGGCCTCGGTTCGAGTTGCCACGGCCTCTAAAGTTTCCTCTATTATTATTATTATTGGTATTGTTATAACGATGACCGCCTCTGTAATAAGGGCGGCCCCTTGTGTTATAACGACCGCGGTATGTACCGCGCTGAGTCTGATTCTGGTAGAACAGAACAGCGTTGGAATGTCCAGTTGCTTCTGTGCAACTGTCTATAAATTTAGATACGGCATCGTTCATGCTGTTGAACGTGCCTGCTTGCATGATAACTTTTACTTTATCAATCGAGCAATTCCTCGTCATTGCTTTGACGGCTTGTGTCGTGCTATATTTGTTTGCAAGTTCTGGTTTCAAACAATCACTAATATAAGCACCTTCTAGAGCTTTTGTTAATTGCTCCACCTCTTGCGTGTAAAGGTTGGCTGTTTTGTTCTTTTGCTGCAGATTTAGTAATTTTGCAGAGAGTACCTCAACAGATTCCCCCTTTACTGTTCGCGAGAGTTTATCTTTAATTTCCTGTATAGTATTTTCCGTGCTAATGAGATTCCTAGCATGACCTTTTAGTTTGGTCTTAATGACATTGACTGCTAAAGTCTCATGTTCTCCTTTTATCGAATCTAACAAGTTCAGAGCGTCTTTGAAACTCTGTAGGTTTTCTGCTTTGCCATCGTACTCGAATAATAGAGACGAGGCTGTTTTTAGGAAATCTACTACTGATTGTGCCATCTTGTTTACTACTTTACTTTCTGTTGGCTTATTTCTTTCCTCAGCAATTACGTCTAGTAATAGTTCAGCTGGGAAATTTAGTGTATTTGGAACAAGTACTTGTAACTTGTGCCTTTGTGACACATATAATATGTTCTCTTTTAATCGAGATATTATATCTTTTACTTGTGTCTGTTGTAACGAAGAAAATTTCGTATTGTGGTCAAGTATTATGACACGAACCTCGTTATATTTTCCTAATAGTGTCTCTAAATGTTTTATCTTTGTATCGTTACTTATTGGTGCACTCTTATTGAGGCACTTAAACGATCTATCAAAGTCTTCCCGCAGTTTCTTGATTTTAGCTATTATATTTAGCCAATCCATCAAGTTAGGAACTGGGGTGTTAATAAAAAGATTTATTTAATAAATTTAATAAAAAGATTTATTTAATTATATTTTATATTTCATTTTATATTTTCATATTTATTTATATGGTCATAACTAGGCTTGTTTTTTTTTCTTTCCTTTTTGAAGCTTTTGACATGGCAGTTTTATTCTTGCTTACTTGGGTTAAATTTGTTTTTTTTTTTGCTTTATTTATTGCCTTTCAGCTATCAAACCCTGTCCAAGTCATTAGTTCTGCTTACATATCTTTTCTTAAGGCATTTACTATGCATTTTGTATATTTTATAACATGTATTTATCAACATAATTATTGTTATAATAATTAAACAAATTATTATGTAATCCAGGTTTAAAGGAACAACTTCGACCTTGTTGATTACATTGGCAGTGGAGTCCACTGACTTAACATCTACTAGACCCATTTTTGAAAAGAGTTTTTCTCCTAGTACAGTATTTTCTGAATATATTTGGTCTGGGTAAAATTTACTTATAGAGTTGTCAAATGACATTTACTTATTTTGTATTTATTGATTTTGTTTTTTTTTTTTTTTTAATTTTTAAATATCAGTTTTTTTTTTGTTAAGACGCCTTGCGGCGGTGAGAAATTTAAAATTAATTCATCCGTATGAATTTACAGGTTTCCTACCTAAATTTTCGTTTGGCTTTACAGGCCGAACTTCTCATCGGGCAGAAAAGGTTCCGCTCAATGTTACAATTGGTTTTTATAATTATTAAAAAAAAATATGCATCGCAGTGCAATCAGAAAAAAATTTTGCACGCAGTGCTATTAAAAAAAATTTTGCGCTCTTTGAAGCGCTGTCGGTTCCCTCTTGTCATTTGTTGTTGGAGATCCACCGTTGCTGTAGTGTGCGGATAGCGCACCACAGTGTGAATACTATTCCCGTGTTGACGTAGTGGGCGGGCTGCACACCACGTTATCCTGTGTCAGCTGGGCGTCGCCGGTGTTGGCACGCTGACACGCCCTCGATGACGTAGTGGGCGGGCTGCTCACCACGTTCATGATAATGTCCTCTTGTTATTGTTGGGTGCCGGTGTTGCAATGCCTGCAAGTGCGTTCACAATGTGGTGTGAATAAGGGTCCCTCGCAGTCCTTCGGGCAGATCTTCTTAAACTCCGGAAGGCTTTTTGGCTGGGCAGGTAGAATATTATTAATTTTTGGTATGCATTTTATTTCATTTACTGAGTGAGCGGGTGTGGTTGGGTTTGTTTCACTAAGAAATTTTACGTAGTGGTCTAGCTCGGCTAGTAGTTTTTGAGCTTTCGACCATACTGGCGGTGGAGTGTTCGTATATAATAGCCACTTTAGGTGCGCTATTCTCTTTTTTGCTTTATTTCGAACTCCGCCCCTGTTTTTACCCATCACACTCACACTCTACTCACTCAGATCATTGTTTCTTTGCTCCAGTTGTTTGTTGAAGTTGTTGCGTGGTCAAAAGTTTTTTTTTTCTTTTGAGGAGCGTCGAATGCCGGGCGTGCTGATCTTCTCACATCCAGTGCTAGCTGATGTAAGTTGGAATTTATCACAAGCGGCTTCTTTTTTCCATTTCCTTCTGCTACAGCTTATACGTGTCCTGTAATCTTCAGTCCTGTCACGGTCGCCATGTTGTAGCTCCCAGTTAAAAGATTGGTTTTCAGTTTATATTCACTTTTTATTTGATTTGTAGGAGCAGGGAAGGTCCCGCTCCATTCGAAGTTAATTCGTCAATAATCTGGCGATCTAAATACAATGGTTTCTTAGCCTAAGTCGAGGAGCAGCGCTGCCGGCATAGCCTGCAGCGCAGCGACGCTTATATGCGTTTCCTACATATATATATATATTGTCGCCGAGCGACGGTGCTGGAGGAGGGGTGCTATAGGCACACATATTAGCGGTCAGCGCTTGGCCAGCGTGAGTACTGCTGATCATGCAAATTAGGTACGTTGCCCTCAACATACGCTTGGGCTGAACTGTTTATGTACACATTGCAACAGAGTGATACAATGTGATTGTATATTATGAATACAGTGGTTAACCGATATGTGTGCATACTACACTGCACTTAATGGGGCGAATTGTAAGTACGTGGCGATGACCGACGCTTCTAATCTCCCAAAATCGACTGACTTAAGTATAGCAAGAGTTATTATCTCTAAAGCTTAATCTACTAATAACAAGGTACAGTTTTTTATAGGTAAAGCTCAATCTATAAATAGGAAAAACACTTGAGGCTTACGACTATATTTCGTCTGTTTGGTGATTGTGTTAACTCCTCCCCTTCTAAGACGAAGGCTGTCCACAGACTTTTTACAATTGGCAAATCTATTTGAAAGCGGATCTTACGGGTAACGTAGCGAACTTGGAAAAATCTTTATTGTAACCGTCGACTTGTTGACGACGATGATGCTGATGTTGGTTGAACTAGTTGACCATCAAAACGTATTTGTTGAACGCACTCTGGATGGCGTCTGATGGCAGATATTATTCAGTTCGTCGTTTCAGTACCCAGGCGCAGAAATAGTTGCCGCATCTTTACGTCTTTAGCAGATACTACGTTGATAGATCTTAATTCCCTCTTCTACTCTTCTCATCTACTTAAGAGGTAGTTACAGTTTTTATACTAAAGTTTTGACAATAATTAAGTATAACAATTATAATTTTATAATAAAGTTCATTCAGATATTTTTGATATTAAAGTATGTAGTAAAACGCTTATTGATTGCAAGTATTGATTTTCCTATTTAGTTGAACAATCGGGAATTCGAAATCTTATTAGAGTGAGTGCGCTATACTGTTATTATTCCGTTTTGGTTATGCATTTATTTTCTATGGTAGTTTTAGGAAATATTTGTGGTTGCGTGGATTTTAAGTTTTCAAATCATTCGGGTCTAGCATTTCATCACATACCTTTAAACTTTTCTAAAGAGGATGAAGCGGAAATAATACAAAATGTTTACAGATTAAATAAGTGGGATTTGACAAATATTTAATTGAAAAACTTTTGCAAACTCTTTTACTAGTGTCCAGATTTTACGTTTGTATTTTGCTAACTTGGCGATGGTCACAAAAGGAAAAGAAATAATAAACCTAGCGTAGATTATCTTTATGAACGACCCTCCAAGCAGTAGGTCAGAGTTTATAGTTTTTGTTCGTGAATTTATAAACTAAAATCAAATCCAAAATAGTGGCACAAATTGTTAATAGTGACCCTTAAGTCGCTATCAGTGATATTGTAGTGGAAATTAACGTCTTTAACTTATAATAAAGACTGTGAATTTGTTTGCACGAAGTGGGGCTCCGCTGCCCAGCGGTCGCTTGTCTTAGACACTCTGCTGCTTGAACTGTAAGCTTTTGGCTGGTTAGAGTCGTCGCTAAGCAGTTTTTGAATATGGATAACGATCCACAGCAAAAATCTATCGATAATGAGTCGATGAAGCTAATTGCTGGCGCTGCCCCTAAAGAAATACGGAAGCAATTGACAAAGAGCTGGCAAAGTGAAGATCCAGCCTTCGCTACTACCAGTATTTCTAATACCTACTGCAGCTCGACCTTCACACTGACCACCACCAGCTCGACTATCTCGTCTGCGTACATATTCACCTCCTCCTTGAGCGGCAACGTATGCTCTACTGCCGCCAGTACAACTCACAACAGTGCATCTGTCAGCTCAATTGCGAAGCCACAATCTGGCACCGGCTGGCAGGATGTCTCCTTTAAATCTAGGAATAGAGGAATTATAAAGAGAGCAGGTGCGGTCCTCTCCCCTAAAATGGTAAAAAAGGTGGCGTCTGATAAGCCGGCAAAAATCACTGCCAATCGCTTCCAAGCCCTTAGCGACGAGGAAGATATGGTCCTGGGCGAGGTATCTTCGAGTGACAACGACGAGCCATGCTCCTCGAATACCGCCCTCAACCGTTCCGCAAGGAAAGCAGGACAAAAACAACAGCTGAAAGGTGCTCACCAAAATGTACCAGACCCGAAATCAAGCCGTCACTCTAAGGTACCTAGAATGATGTTTCCCAATGTGGTGAACTTCACATCATTTCGCGGCGAGCTGGACTCTCTTGTGGGAGACTCCTATACAATCAAGGCCCTGAATTCGGGATATTGCGCTGTTCAGTGCAACTCCCCAGAAAGCTACAGGCTGGTGGCCCGGCACTTTCTCGACAAAGGATCCCTTTTCCATCACCATCAGCTACCGGAGGACCGACGCTACAAGATTGTCATGCGCAATATTCACCACGGAGTCCCATCGGAGGATATCATCGCAGCCCTCCAGAACAAAGGACATATCGTTGTACGGATTTATACTCCGCGCAACAAGGCTACCTCTCTTCCTCTTAATATGAGGTTCATTGACCTCAAAAAAGCTGAGAACAACAACCAAGTAAAGGGCATTCCGATTGTCTGCAGGCACAGGGTAACTTGGGAGAAACCCCGTAAGCAATCGGAACCGATTCAATGCCACAGGTGCCAAGGCTATGGTCATACCAAGGCATATTGTTCTCGGCACTATATATGCAGAGAATGCGGAGAAAATCACCCCACTGCAGAGTGCAAGTTGGAACAGGACGAGGCCAGATTCTGTTTTCACTGTGGCGGCCCCCATGCAGCCAACTTTAAAGGTTGCAAAAAATACCTGCTAGAGGCTTCTAACCGCAAACATCAACGGAAAGTCAATGAACCCTCTGTTTCTGGTCGTGCAAGAGGAGTACACCAACCTAGTCCACCAGTCCACATGTCTGGAAAGCCTTCCTTTGCTAGTACAGTCAGAGGAAGTCAGCCCGTCGACAAGCCTGCCGTTACTGTCCCCCCTGCAAGCGCCAACCTTGAGTCCAAGCTGGAACAGCTATTTTCTAGGCTTGACAGGATGATGTCACTAGTTGAAACACTAATGCAACTGCTCCTGCAAAATCGCACCTTCCCTCCTGCTGCTCAAAATGGGTCCTCTTAAGATAGCAGCTTGGAATGCCAATGGGGCCTCCTCGAAGACCAATGAGATCCTCGCCTTCATCGAGCTTCACGAAATCGACATCCTCCTGCTGTCGGAAACCCATTTCGTTTCCCGGTCCACTTTCAGAGTTCCTGGCTTTACCCTCCACACTGCCAACCACCCGGATGACAGCAAACGCGGAGGTGCGGCGATCCTTATTAGATCACTCATCTCCCATCAACTCTTCTCCACCCTGTCGGAAAAGCAAGCAGGGTACTTTTAACATTTGCCCTAGTATACTGCCCTCCTAACCTCAGGTGGACGGAGGCTGACGTTGAGCTGATCATCGCTCAATTTGGCACTAAGTTCCTAGCGGCAGGTGATTGGAACGCAAAGCACAGATGGTGGGGAAACTACAGGATGTGCACTAGAGGCAGGGTGCTGTTCTCCGCTCTGGCGGGCAAAGGTATCGACATCCTTGCAACTGGAGAAGCTACTTGCTATCCCTTTCGAACCAGTGTCACTCCAAGTGCCATCGATTTCGGGATCTTCAAAGGATTCAGACAGCAAGAAATCAACGTGCAAACCCTGACAGAACTGTCGTCTGACCATCTCCCCCTGCTGTTTGTGCTGGATGAAGACGCCCAGCTATTCAAAGGTGTCACTAAAATGCTGTCACCTACTGCAAATACTGTGGCCTTTAAGGAGCACACCGAGGCCACAGTTGATCTCAACATCCCCATTGACACCTGCAATAGTCTGGAAGCATATGTAGATTACCTCGTAGCTACAATCGCGGAAGCAGCACGGAGGGCCACACCTCCCCCACATCAAGCTCGTCACACGACCGCAAGGAGGGCTCCCATCTTGAGCTTGGAGGCTAGGGAGCTGCTCTCCCACAAAAGGCGCCTCAGGAGACGGTATATCGCCACAGGAGATCCAAGCATCAAGCAGCTATACTCTAGTACCACAAACAGACTGCATCGTTTGCTAGCCAGGACCCGACGAGAAAATCTGGATACCCTCCTGGAGGGTACTGGCCCAGATAACAACAGCAACTTCTCGTTATGGAGGCTCACAAGAAATATCAAGAGACAGCCGATGTTTCAATCTCCCGTCCTGAGTCAAAGTGGCCTCTGGCTCAAGACGGACGTTGAAAAAGCGAGGGCGTTTGCTTTGCACCTGACCTCCACCTTCTTGCCCTTTAACCTAACAGACGACTCAAACCGCGTAGAAATCAATAATTTTCTGGACGCTGCGACTGTACCGGCTCGCCCCATTAGGCATACCACACCGAAGGAAGTCATGATGCAGCTGAAGGCGCTACACATCAAGAAAACCCCTGGTTACGATAGCATCGACAACCGTGCTGCGAAGTCTCTGCCACGCAAAGGAGTCCTAGCCTTAATAAAAATTTTTAATGCCATGCTAAGGCTAGAGCACTTTCCAAGGCAATGGAAGCGAGCACGTATCATCATGATACCTAAAGCCGGAAAGCCGCCAACGCAGATCGATGCATATCGCCCAATCAGCCTGCTATCAACATTCTCTAAGATTTTTGAGAGAATACTCTTAGCCCGCCTGATGGAACTGCCGCAAGTAGTGAACCACATACCTCCACACCAATTTGGTTTCAGGAAGTCCCACGGCTGCCCTGAACAAATACATCGACTGGTAAACCAGGTGACGCATGGCTTCGAGCACAAACTCTGTGGCATGAGGGCCTTCTATACAAGATGAAAGCTCTCCTTCCTGCTCCCTACTATGCCATCCTGAGATCGTTCATCTCTAATCGGACGTTCGACGTTGCAGTGCGTGATGCTCGATCCAGCCTGGAAGAGATTCACGCAGAAGTTCCACAGGGAAGTGTTCTTGGGCCCTTCCTATACACCCTGTACACTGCTGACATGCCATCTCCCGCAAACAACGCCGAAGTCCCCCCGGCTCAGCTGCTCCTGGCCATGCTGCCATGCTGGCGTCTCATCCTTCACTGCAAACTGCCTCCAACGCAGTCCAGGAATGGCTGGACTGCCAAATGGAATGTGGCCATAAACTCCTCAAAGTCAGCCTGTGTAACTTTTTCCCTGCGACCCGGAACCTGCACAGATCTGACCTTCGATGGAAGCCCTATCACCAATGCTAGATCGCACTGCTACCTAGGAGTTCATCTAGATCGGAGACTGACCTGGAGGCCCCACATCACGTCGGTCAAATCTAAGTCACTGGCGAAGCTAAAAAAGCTCGACTGGCTCTTCCACTCCAGCAAACTTCAAATGAGCTCTAAGGCTCTTTTAATCAAAGCCATTCTCGCTCCAACGTGGAGTTATGCCATCCAGGTGTGGGGAACTGCTGCCAAATCCCAGATTAATAGGCTCCGTGTGGTACAGTCGAGAGCTGCACGTCACGCATCTGGGCTCCCCTGGTACGTGACGAACATGGTCATCGAAAGAGGTCTGAAAGTTACCCTTCTTGGGGATCAGATTAATTTCCACAGCAGCCGTTATGCCGACAGGCTTATGGCCCACCGAACCGACTAGCAACTATCCTAGCTGATCCCATCTCCCTCCGAAGACTGAAGAGGGTACACCCCAGCGATCTCCTTACCCGGAGGATAATATAACATATTACATTTTAAGTAATTGATAACTAGACTAGATTTTTCTTTCTTTTGTACTTTATAATTAAGATACCATTTGGTCTCATTTATCTTTATCACACATTAGGTTATGTACAGAGGAATTACTGAACGATTCCTTTTGAAACCTTAATAAATAGAATTAGTTCCCTTTAAACAAAAAAAAAAAAAAAAAAGAAATAAATAAACCTAGCGTAGATTATCTTTATGAACGACCCTCCCTATTATGAGGACCGTTGTCCCGAGGTCTGCTTCGATTAGTTCTTCCCTATACCGTGGGGTTATTTTATTTCCCAAGCGGTTGTTTTGTTTTACCATGACGGTTTCTCCCACCTCAAAGGTTCTGTCTCGTCTTGTTACATTTTCTCTTCTTAGCTGTTTTTCCTGAGCTTCGTTAACCAGTTCTACTATCTCGTTAGCCAATTCGGGAGGAGTTGAATGAATAATGTCGATCGGTCTTCTATTGGTGATTGAGTGCACCGTCTTATTGTATTCTATTGTTGCCTGAAGAATAAGGTTGATTGTATCATTCATTCCACTGTCAAGTTTCAGGCATCGAGCTATTTCTAAAAGCGTGCTGTGAAACCTTTCAACCTGTCCGTTTGAGGTACTATGAAGTGGAGGTGCGTTCGCTATGTCAACATTAAAACGATTTTTCAAAAGTGACTTGATTGACTCGGAATTTATGGACGGTTCATTGTCACAAAATATTGTCTTTGAATGGGGATAAAAGTTCATTAGTTGCATAATTGCAGGTTCTAAATCAGTTATCGTTCGAGAGCCGATTGGTTGCACAATAGCGAATTTGGAAAGTTTGTCAATACATGTCAAAAAGTACTTCCTGTCCGTAGAAAATATATCAATATGTAATGTCTCGCCTACATGTGACGGAATAGATGTTCTCCCGAGGATTTGCTTTTGCGGATGGCGGTCGTATTTGGCTTTTTGACAAACCAAGCAGTTAGCAACAAAGGTAGCGGCTATTTGTGACATTTTAGGGAAAAAGTAGTATTGAAGAATTTGTTTTACATTCTCCTGTGCTGCCCTATGCGCTCTGTTGTGCTCCAAAGACACTATTTCCCGTTGCTCAGTTTGATTAAAAATGTCGCTAACCATTTTCATAGTGTGTCGGAAGGTCGTTGCTGGAAACTCATTTACAAGACTGTTTTGAATGAAAGCTAGTACAGGTAATTCGCAGTTTATCGCATTCACTACATCCGGCTTAACCACATCACGAATTCTTCCGATTAAGGTCTCTTTGGGTAGAAATTGTATTAGATGCCTTGTCTTGCTTCCGAAAATAACAAAAGTTCGAGTTGAGTCTGCGGTGCCCTTATCTATTACAATTTGGTTTCTAAAACAGTTAACCGGCTTGTCGATAGTTTCGATTGTAAAAGTCAATGAAATTTCGCTATGTATTGTTGCAATGTCTGACCGGGTTCGTCCTCTAGGACATGAATAGCATGCCTGGATAGTGCATCGGCAACATAGTTCTCCTTGCCAGGTTTATAGAAAATTGTAGCATTATGTTTGTCTATAAACTCCTTCCATCTCTTGATTTTTGCATTTGGATTCCTATCTGACACGGCGTATGTTAACGGTTGGTGATCTGTAAAAATGTTTAGGTTTATGACACCATATAGATAGTTCCTAAGAGACTTTAAAGCCCAAACGATGGCCAAAAGTTCTCGTTCATTTGTTGCGAAATTAAGTTATCTATCCTGTAAAGTTCTCGAAATCATTGTAACAGGCTTGCCATCCTATGATAAGACTGCCCCCAGGCCAAAAGCCGAAGCGTCTGTTGTTAAGTCAAAGGCTTTTCTATAATCGGGAAACAATAACATTACATTTTCGGAGACAAGAACATTTTTAAGCTTCTCAAAAGCAGAACATTGTCTTTCATCGAAAGAAATTGGTATCTTTTTAGACTGGCTTGCGGAAACTTTTCTGTTTTCATCCTTCAGAATGGCAGTGAGTGGTCTAGCAATAGAGGCGAAGTCCTTAATAAAGCAGCGGTAATAACTTGCTAGCCCTAAAAACGATCGAACACTAAACAGATTAGTAGGTTGATTATATTTCTGAATAGCCTCTACTTTGCTAGGACTGGTTGTGATACCTCCACTTGACACCATAAATCCGAGATACTCGACGCTTTCCTTTAAGAAAAACGATTTCTCTTTAGAAACCCTCATGTTTTCGTTTACGTGGTCCTCAGTTCCGTTTGAAAATATTATTACGTCATCAACGTAAACATAACATGCCTTTCCTATACGGTCCCTAAGAACATCATCAATAGCACGTTGAAAAATACTTGGGGCATTTTTCAAGCCAAACGGCAAAACTCGTATTTTCCATTTCCTACTGAAAAGGCAGTTTTCTCCCTATCCTTTTCTGCGAGCATAATTTGGTGAAACCCCGATTTAAGGTCAAGGGTTGTAAAGAACCTGGCCTTTCCCAAATTTGACAAGATGGATACTACGTTTGGTATAAATTAAAAAAATAAAATAATAAAATTTTTAAATTTAGTTTTCTAAAATCTATAACCAACCTTTTCTTAGTATTTCTCTTTTCATCTGTACCTTTTTTATCGACTACCCAAACCGGATTGTTGTAAGGTGACGACGAGGGCCTGATAATTCCGTCCTTTAACAAAGCATTTGTCTCCTTATTCACAAAATCTGATACGCCCATGGGGTACGGATAGAGTTTTGAGTAAATGGGTTGGTCGTCCTCAGTACGTATTGTGGCAACAATGTTGGTATTATACGGCAGTGCTTCTTCCGCTTCCGCAAAGACGGCCAATCGGTTTCGAAGCATTGTATGGAATTTAT
Organism: Drosophila sechellia; assembly: GCF_004382195.2. NCBI lineage: Eukaryota > Metazoa > Arthropoda > Insecta > Diptera > Drosophilidae > Drosophila > Drosophila sechellia. The sequence continues at coordinate 25,630,988 of NC_045951.1, forward strand.
TAGATATCTGATTTGGAACCACAATATTCTCTATGTTGGTGAAATTTACGCTGTCACATCTCAAAAACTGAATAGATTCCACTTCATTGTTGATATTCAACGTTTTTTTCTTAACATCTAACGTTGCATTTCCCTGTTTCAAAAGGTCAAGTCCTATTATTGCGTCATAACTAGAAAGACTTGGAAGAATAAAGAATTGAACAGATGTGTTAAACATCTTAATAAAGCATTTCTGTTTGACGGTGTTGTAACCATGAAGCGATTTTACCTTCTTAATAAAGCATTTCTGTTTGACGGTGTTGTAACCATGAAGCGATTTTACCGTGAATTTATTTTGTACCGGCATTATGTTTTTTAATTCAGGGAGGGGCTGTATGTAATTTTTCGAAGCCCCGGTGTCAATCAAAAGTTTTATGGTTCTCAATGCTATCTCTCTTTCTATGTACGGTAGCAGGGATTTGTGGCAAAAAAATGAACATGATCGTAATTCACTAGTTCTTCCTCATAATCATCAACCTCCGCTTCTGCCTCCTTTTGATAACCGTCTGTGTCTTCCTCACATTGACCTTTCTCAAGTGGTTGATTCTCTGCTGTTTTGGCCCTGTAAACCTTGCACTGCCACTCGTTGGTCTTTTTGATGCTTGCGCATACCCAACATGTCCCTGAGCCTGACTTGTGTTTTGCTGTTGGGGTTGCGATGCGAATTGATTCTGTGTTTGAAATGAATTTTGTTGTTGGGATGGCCAAGAATATTGTTGTTGAGATGGCCAAGAATTTTGTTGTTGGGATGGCCAAATATTTCCCTGAGTCGGAAATGGAGCTTGTCCAAAATTTCCAAAATTGTTCAAATTCAGTAAGAGTCATGTCTCCCTGTCGCATAGTTGATAGCTCTTGTTCGATTAGGTAGATCGGCATTTTGTCAGAATATGTGAAATCAAGATGTCTGATCATTGCTTTGAAATGTAAAGGAGTATTAAAAGAAGCCTATATTGTATTCGGTGGACCTTTTATTTTATTTCGCATAATACCAAGAGCTTGGTAAAATGTTGAACTTCCCTCGTAGTCTTTAAAAACTTTAAAAGCGACATGAGCCGCTTTTCTCCACGACACTTATGTTTCACTTTTGCCCTCAAAATCTGGCAGAGATTTAACTATATCTAGAGGCTCGTTTCAGACAACACCTGGTCTAATTTCAGCATCTACATAAGATTCCACCTCTGGGGTGTTCACTGTTAATTTCCCGATTCGCTCATTCATCTCCTGCAATTGCTTTTCAAATGATTGTTTTTGGACTGCGAGCGCACCGGCAACAGCACTCTCTACGATCGCTTTTAACTGAGCTTCAAATTCCATTTCGCTAGTTGTATTTGTTTTTGACCACCAATTATCTGATGACTTATTATTTTTTTCTGCACTGTTTTGCCTACTTGCCTGGTGCGCTGACCATTTATCTAAGCTTGACACGAGGTTGTCTAAAAGGTTATCACTGTCACTCATGTGTTTTTATTATCAATACTCTTTGCATAGGTTATGTAATAAAAAGGTATTGGTATTTTTAATTCGTTCAATAAGCGTTATACTTACAATATAATAATAGTGCTTAACAAACAATTTTAAGGTAGATGGTCTTAGTAATTAATATTATATTTTATGTAATCAGGAAATTTTTATTTTTTAGGTTAGAGTTGATTAGCCAATGCCGCTGGTTTTGTCTCCGGATCCTCCTTTTGTTATTTATTTATAATTATTCAGTTATCGTAGGTTTTTATATCCGTTTGGGCGCCAATTATTGTTGAATAAATTTTCAATATATTTATTAGTGTAGGTTTATTAATTATAATAGGGCTTGTGCGGTCTGCACTTAATGAGGCGAATTGTAAGTACGTGGCGATGACCGACGCTTCTAATCTCCCAAAATCGACTGACTTAAGTATAGCAAGAGTTCTTATCTCTAAAGCTTAATCTACTAATAACAAGGTACAGTTTCTTATAGGTAAAGCTCAATCTATAAATAGGAAAAACACTTGAGGCTTACGACTATATTTCGTCTTTTTGGTGATTGTGTTAACTTGTACACCATATATAGGTTTGACCGTCCCTCCAGACGGGGAGGTGGAGTCTTAATTGCGGTTAAATCTACCCTCGCGTCAGACGAGTTACTTTTTGTCGAGTCCCGTAACTCAGAATTCATATGCGTAAAGATGTCATTTTCCGACAGATCAGTTTATATTACGTGCTCGTATATTCCACAGTCTTCTGAATTCTCAGAATATCAGAACCATCTGTCCGCTATTCAATCCATCTTAAATAGAATGTCTGACAGGGACCAATTGGTAGATATAGGTGATTTTAATATACCTGGCAAAGAGAATTCACTGTTTTCGCAAGGCAAATTTTTGGAGGCTAAACAATTTTATTACTCCTGCAACATAATGCCGGAAGCCATTTATATGTTTTATACCACAATTAAATCATTTTTTGATTCTTGTGTTCCGATGTACTATCCGTCAATCTATAAAACTCCTTGGATTAATAAAGAGTTGACACACCTAAGAAATGTAAAGTCCAGACTTTATACAAAATTTTAAAATACCGGTTCTCAGTCTGTCTTTTCTAAATATGTAAGCCCTCGGTTAAACTTTACCGTGCTTCATGCTCAGGGCTACAGAAATTATTTAAACAGTTTTATAATTTCGTTAACACTAAGCGAAAAATAGTATGGGGAACTCATCCCCGCTATTTTTTGAAAACACGACGGTAACATCGGATCAGGCAATAGCCTGATCTATTCTATTCTATTCGGTCTATTCGCCAGGTCCCGATGGAATCCTTGGCTGTGTGCTAGTCGCTAGTCCGTCCGATTCTTGAGTATGGATCACCTGTTTGTAGTCCACAATACGTAGTCCACTCGGACCGTATTGAATCGGTCGAAAAAAACTTTTTACTTTTTGCCTTGCGGCGCCTAAATTGGGATGCAAACCGTATATTACCTCCTTATTCCAGCAGACTACTTTTAATTAATTTACCTTCCCTAGCTAACTGTAGAACTATGCTTGGAACAGTCTTTATTTGTAAGCTTATTCGTGGGGATGTTGAGAGTCCCGACTTGATTAGTCGGCTTAACTTCTTGGTTCCAAGTAGATTCTCTAGAAACTATATACCCATCACTTAAATCATTGTAGATCTAACTATGAGTTGCATGACCCTTACAAAGTTTTATATTCTGACTATAATAGACTTTATCCTATTATTTGTAATCTTGACTCTCTGCCGCTCTTAAAGCAATCAATTTTAACTATTTTAATACATAATTAGATCATACTAACACTAATATTTATTAGAGATACTTTACATTATATGCATTTCCTCGTTTCTGTTCTCTTTCCTATACCGCGTCTATCTTCTCGCGAATCGATCCATACGATACACGGCAGCGCCCCTCGATCGGTTTGGCGGGAGGTGTGGGACGCGTGCAAAAACAAAAAAAAAATTAACTACAGGGTATTTGATATAAATAATTAGGAGTTCGTTATGTAGTACAATTTTAAATACGGAGATTACAGGGTTTTCTTGGTGATTTAATATTTCTTTAATTTCTTCATTATTAAACAATTTTCTGTTATATACATCAGTTTTTGCGGTATGTTAGTATCAATTATGTTTTGCAAGTCGAATGTTAACAATCGTAAGCTATATTTTCTTAACGGCAATTCTTGATCAATAAAAATGTTTTTAAGGCGATCGGAAAGTGATTTTATCTCATTTATTCTGTATTTTAATGAAATCATCGTGATCCGGAGTTCCAGCTAACCACCATTCCAAACAGTGCCTAACTCATTTATTCCCCTTTTTGATCTAGTGCAAAGGACTTAAATTGAGCAGAGATGAAGCTTGGTTCGTTATCACTTATAATTACTTTGGCGTGGGGAAATTTTTGAATGAATTCCAATACTTTATTCTCGATATTTAGTTTATTTTTAATTTCATTTAGTACTAGGTATTTTGATGACGCGTCAATGCAAGCTAAGAAAATAAAATATATATAAAGTATAATATATTCCTTTCATTTGATAAATAACTTTGGCCAATAATATAATCTGTTGATTTGTAGTTTTCGTCTAGTCCTCTATGAGCTCGACTATGTGTTTCTTCTATTATGATAGCCTTATCTTCATTATTCTCTACGTCTTGCTGAAATATTTTGGTAAAAAGAAATTTGTGAGTAAAATTATTTTTTAAAGGTAATATGATAAAGATCTTCTGAAGTGCAATGAATTCCTACCGTTATTGTTGGTCGTAGATATTCTCTTAATATTCCTACTAAATTTTCTGGTGTATTACATTCGATTATATGTCGTGTCTTATCAAAAACTCTCAATGACTCATGTATTGTATACCTCCCCGTTGTTAATAACAGTTGTTGCTGAAACTGATTTAACGGTTTACGGGTCTCAAGTATTACACTTTCAAAACTACTTTCAGCAGAATGCTGTGTATTTTGATCTCAGCTTGATTGTTCAATATCCCTGTTTGCAATATTATTTATTTTTATTCGGGATAACGCGTCAGCTACGACATTTGTTGTTTCGGGTTTATATATTATTTTTGGGGTGAAACGTTCTATTAAAGTATAATAATTTTCATTTCTACGTTTAGGTTTTTATCTGAGATTGTGAAAGATAAAGATTGATGGTCTGTTTGTATTTCTGTACCAATTACACCATATAAGTAATTCCGGAGATTTTTAAGAGCCCAAACTATTGCCAATAATTCTTTTTTATTTGTGGCATAAAGTTTAATTAAAGTTTAATTAAAGCTTTCAAAGCGAACGGTCGTGTTTTTTTTGCTCCCCGGTTTTTATTTTGTGTTTGTCAAACCAGCCGTGGTTTTTAAATAATTTTCTATAATAATTATATATCTAAACATAATTATTAAAGATCCGTTCGCTTCGCGAGTGATTCTTTTGTGATTTGTGCAGTAGTTTAAACAAATATACAAAGTAGTTTGCATTTTTCGTCTCTTTGTTTTGTTTACTCTCCCTTTTTGTGCGTTGTTCGCAGTGGTGTTTGGTGTTGTTTTTTTTGCATGCACATAAACTGCACTTTTCGATCTCACTCTCTCTCTCTCTTTCGCTCTCCCACACAAAATCTAAATTTCTCAGCATGCTCTCGTGTGGTTCTTTTAACAGCTCGCTTAAAAGATTTGGTTTTGTGTTTTCGTGCACGCACAGTGGTCTGATTTCATTTAAACATGGAAACCGTAAATGTTGTCTGCTTTTATAAAAATTGTTGCCAGGTTATAAAACCTGAGCAGCCAAAAATGATTTGTTGGCTATGTGATAGAATGGTGCACACTAAGTGCGCTGGTTTTAATGACCGAACGAGTGATGACCTAGCAAAGGGTAAAAATCTAAATTACTGTTGTGATGCTTGCCTTGTAGTTGTGAACGAGATGAAATCGTTTATGCGCCAAACTAAAGGTGGCTTGAAAGAACTGATCAACAGTTTTGGCGTAGCTAGAGATAGTTTTCGTCGAGCCGATGATCTTCTTTCCGCGCTTAATTCACAGTTTAATGGCCTTAAGCTATTAGATGAATCTCCAAAGCGCAAAAAAGCCGCTGGTGGTAGGCTGCCTAAGGCCCCGCAACCACGGGCAAATGATCAACAGGACTCCACAACTGATCAGCTGTCAATCGCAGCAAATCCACATATGCTGCTAAGATCGGCAGCTAAAAAAGATTCGGAGCAATCCGATCAATCAGCTGTGGATGGACCCCAACCTGTGATTGCTAAAAATTCAGAATTGTCTGCACTGGTTTCTCAACCAGTGATTCCACCTTTCTCGATTAGTTTACCACCACAAGGGAACATTGAGTCCGGACTACCGGCACAAGTTGGCGCTTCAGAAATACAATCTGCAGCGCCAAAACCCCTCGCGGTGTTTCCACTAAAGAACCAAATTTTTGTTTCTCGGCTTTCCCCTGATCAAACATCGTCTGATGTATTGTCTTATATACAAGACAAAACAAAAGCCGATAATATAAAAGTGGAAAAATTTAACTTCTCTTACGCTAGGGACATATCATCTTTCAAGATAACTGTCCCAAACGAGCTCTTTTCGACCATATGTTCGGGTGATTTTTGGCCGGATAGTATGGTGGTAAAAGAGTTTGAAGCTAAGATCAAAAATAAGAAAAAGGTGCCCGTGGGAATTAAACTTCCCTCACGTGGCCAGACCACTGCACCATCCGCCTCTTCATCTTCTTCCTCTTCAAAAAACTAACTACAAAACTTACTATCTCCTATCAAAATGTTAGAGGCTTGCGTAGTAAATTAATCAAATTGTATTGTGATAGTCTTTCATTTGCAACCCATATTATAGTGCTCACAGAGACTTGGTTAAAGCCGGAGATACTTAACTCCGAAGTCTTCCCAGGTATGTACACTATATATAGGTTTGACCGTCCCTCCAGACGGGGAGGTGGAGTCTTAATTGCGGTTAGATCTACCCTCGCGTCTTTTTTAAACATGGAAACCGTAAATGTTGTCTGCTTTTATAAAAATTGTTGCCAGGTTATAAAACCTGAGCAGCCAAAAATGATTTGTTGGCTATGTGATAGAATGGTGCACACTAAGTGCGCTGGTTTTAATGACCGAACGAGTGATGACCTAGCAAAGGGTAAAAATCTAAATTACTGTTGTGATGCTTGCCTTGTAGTTGTGAACGAGATGAAATCGTTTATGCGCCAAACTAAAGGTGGCTTGAAAGAACTGATCAACAGTTTTGGCGTAGCTAGAGATAGTTTTCGTCGAGCCGATGATCTTCTTTCCGCGCTTAATTCACAGTTTAATGGCCTTAAGCTATTAGATGAATCTCCAAAGCGCAAAAAAGCCGCTGGTGGTAGGCTGCCTAAGGCCCCGCAACCACGGGCAAATGATCAACAGGACTCCACAACTGATCAGCTGTCAATCGCAGCAAATCCACATATGCTGCTAAGATCGGCAGCTAAAAAAGATTCGGAGCAATCCGATCAATCAGCTGTGGATGGACCCCAACCTGTGATTGCTAAAAATTCAGAATTGTCTGCACTGGTTTCTCAACCAGTGATTCCACCTGTCTCGATTAGTTTACCACCACAAGGGAACATTGAGTCCGGACTACCGGCACAAGTTGGCGCTTCAGAAATACAATCTGCAGCGCCAAAACCCCTCGCGGTGTTTCCACTAAAGAAGCAAATTTTTGTTTCTCGGCTTTCCCCTGATCAAACATCGTCTGATGTATTGTCTTATATACAAGACAAAACAAAAGCCGATAATATAAAAGTGGAAAAATTTAACTTCTCTTACGCTAGGGACATATCATCTTTCAAGATAACTGTCCCAAACGAGCTCTTTTCGACCATATGTTCGGGTGATTTTTGGCCGGATAGTAAGGTGGTAAAAGAGTTTGAAGCTAAGATCAAAAATAAGAAAAAGGTGCCCGTGGGAATTAAACTTCCCTCACGTGGCCAGACCACTGCACCATCCGCCTCTTCATCTTCTTCCTCTTCAAAAAACTAACTACAAAACTTACTATCTCCTATCAAAATGTTAGAGGCTTGCGTAGTAAATTAATCAAATTGTATTGTGATAGTCTTTCATTTGCATCCCATATTATAGTGCTCACAGAGACTTGGTTAAAGCCGGAGATACTTAACTCCGAAGTCTTCCCAGGTATGTACACTATATATAGGTTTGACCGTCCCTCCAGACGGGGAGGTGGAGTCTTAATTGCGGTTAGATCTACCCTCGCGTCGGAGGAGTTACTTTTGGACGATTCCTGTAACTCGGAATTCGTATGTGTAAAGCTGTCTTTTTCCGACAGATCAGTTTATATTACGTGCTCCTATATTCCGCCATCTTCTGAATTCCCAGAATATCAGAATCATCTGTCCGCTATCCAGTCCATCTTGAATAAACTTTCTGACAGGGACCAATTGGTAGTTCTAGGTGATTTTAATATACCTGGCACAATGTGGTCCCCAGAAAAACAATCGAATATCCTTCTCCCTTTAGCACAACATGACTTTATCGACGGCTTGCTCGACTTATCGCTGTCGCAAGTTAATTATATTCCAAATTCTCTTGGTCGACTTTTGGATCTATGTTTTGTAACAAGTCCTGAATGTGTGTTTCTGTCCAGGGTAGTACCTCTTACTCAACCTGAAGATCAATATCATCCTACTTTCGAGGTGGAAATCGACTTAGGTACGGTATTAAAAGTAAATTCAGAGAAGTCAACAAAACGAATTCCCTGTTTTCGCAAGGCAAATTTTCGGAGGCTAAACAATTTTATAGCTGGCTTTAATTGGTCCGATCTTTACTCCTGCAACATAATGGCGGATGCGATTAATATGTTTTATACCGCAATTAAATCATTTTTTAACTCTTGTGTTCCGATGTACTATCCGTCAATCTCTAAACCTCCTGGTTTAATAAAGAGTTGACACACCTAAGAAATGTAAAGTCCAGACTCTATATGAAATTTAAAAATACCGGTTCTCAGTCCATCCTATGTAAATATTTAAGCGGTTAAACTTTACCGTGCTTAATGCTCAGTGCTACAAAAATTATTTAAACCGCTGAAGTTCCAGTTTGCACAGGATCCGAAACAGTTTTATAATTTCGTTAGCACTAAGCGAAAAACAAGTTCTTACCCTTCCTCGCTATTTTTTGAAAACACTACGGTTACATCGGATCAGGCAATAGCCGATCTATTCGCCAAGTTTTTTCAAACAACATATTCAACTTTACGTCATTCCGAACAGCCATACTCTTATGCGGTATCTAAGTCGAATCTAATATTTTGCCCCACTATAAACGAAAGCTCACTGCTTAACGATCTTCAGCGTGTTAAACCGGTCTATTCGCCAAGTCCCGATGGAATCCCTGGATGTGTGCTCAGATTCTGTGCGGAAGCCTTGTGCAAGCCTCTACTGAAACTGGTTACCTTATCTTTGCAATCTTCACAATTCCCTCATATATGGAAGGAGTCCTTTGTGATTCCTCTTCACAAAAAAGGTAGCAAACTGGATGCAAGCAATTACAGAGGAATCTCTAAATTGTCGGCTATCCCAAAACTTTTCGAAAATGTTATCACTCCTCATTTGCAGCACCTTTGTAGATCAATCATATCACCGTGTCAACACGGTTTTATGAAACGCAGATCTACAACCACTAACCTCTTGGAGCTAACTTCTTTCGTAATAGAGGGTTTCAAAAATAATCTTCAAACAGATGTCATCTACACTGATTTCAGTAAAGCATTTGACTCTGTTAATCATTACCTTCTAATAAAAAAACTAGATCTTATAGGTTTCCCTGTTGATCTTCTAAATTGGATTTCAAGCTATCTGAATGGCAGGACACAACAAGTTCTCTTTAAAAATTCGTTATCTTCTATTCTCCGAGTCACATCCGGTGTCCCACAAGGGAGCCATCTTGGTCCGCTTCTTTTTACCTTATTCATTAACGACCTCCCCTTAATAATAAAACATTCGCGTGTACTTATGTACGCAGACGATGTTAAATTATGCCTCCAGTACAAGGACACTTCTTGCCATTTGGACTTACAATCCGATTTAGACCGATTTCAAATATGGTGCCGTGATAACATATTAGACTTAAATGGCTCCAAGTGTAAAGTTATGACCTTTTGTCGTGCCAACCCAATACGCACGACTTACACTCTAAGTGGGTGCTCTCTGGACAGAATAACACGAGTTGATGATCTTGGTGTTCTTCTGGACCCAAAACTAAAATTTTCTGACCATATTTCATCTATTGTCAATAAGGCCAGGGGTGTGCTTGGTTTTATAAAAAGGTGGTCTAAGGAATTTGAAGACCCTTACTTGACTAAAACCTTATTTATTTCGTTAGTCCGTCCGATTCTCGAGTACGGATCACCTGTTTGGAGTCCACAATACGCAGTCCACTCGGACCGCATTGAATCGGTCCAAAAAAAGTTCTTACTTTTTGCCTTGCGGCGCCTAAATTGGGATGCAAACCATATATTACCTCCTTATTCCAGTAGACTACTTTTAATTAATTTACCATCCCTAGCTAACCGTAGAACTATGCTTGGAACAGTCTTTATTTGTAAGCTTATTCGTGGGGATGTTGAGAGTCCCGACTTGATTAGTCGGCTTAACTTCTCGGTTCCAAGTAGAGTCACTAGAAACTATATACCCCTTATCTTAAATCATTGTAGATCTAATTATGAGTTGCATGACCCTTACAGAGTTTTATGTTCTGACTATAATAGACTTTATCCTATTATCTGTAATCTTGACTCTCTGCCGCTATTAAAGCAATCGATATTATCTTTTCTATTACATAATTAGATCCTACTAACACTAATATTTATTTATTATTTAACATTATATTCATTTCCTCGTTCCTATTCTATTTTTTATATCGCGTCTATATTTTCTCGCGAATCGAGCCGTACGATACACGGCAGCGCCCCTCGGTCGGTTGGGCGGGAGGTGTGGCCGTGGGACCCGTGCGTAAAAAAAAAAAAAAACAAAAAAAATAAAGTTGTTCGGTTTTATTTATAGTTTTGGATATGAAAGTAATTGGTTTGATAAAACAGCTCCAATATCGCCTGTTGTCAATGTGAAATTTTTGTTATAATCTGGTTAAACTAATTCAACTTGTGCTATTAAATTATGTTTGAATTCGTTCAAGGCTTTTACAGTTGGGTCATATAACTGTATTGTTATTTTTGTAGACATTCTCCTAGAAATTTTACCATCCTCCTAAGTATTTGGTTAAAGGTATTTGGTTAAATTCTCAGTAATATCCAGTGAGGCCTACAAAACTTCAAAGTTTTCTAATGTTTTGTGGAACGGATACTTCAGAATTGTCTACATTTTTTCAGTATCTGTTTAATTACATTTCGAGAAACAAAGAAATGCTGTTTCTAATTTAAAGAATTTATATTTTTCAAGATAGATTTTCATATTTGCTTGTAAAATATTATATTTATTATATTTGAGTAAGATCGGTATAATGTTGATGATAATGTTGTTGTATTTAAAAAGATTATTATATCATCCATATAAATGGCATATAATGGCAAGTTTTTCCGACTTGTTCTCTTAATATATCATCCATTGCTCATTGAAATATTCTAGGTGCTTTTGTTAACCCAAATGTCATTCTTAGGAATTCCAATTTCCCATTGTTATAACAAAGGCAGTTTTAATATCTGTCTCTTTCAATAAAATTTGGTGGAATCCTGATTCCAAATCAATTGTTTAGAAATATATTGACTTTCCTAAGTAATATTACAGACGGGAGTTTCATCGGGTTTCTGTCCGGTATTGTGTTTTCGTTTATTTTTTATAATCAATTACTAGTCGATGCTTTTGCGTTCCATCTTCATTTTGACCCTTTTTGGGCACCACTAAGACTGGTGAATTATAAGGGCTTCTACTTGGTCTTATAATTTGTTCTTTTAACATTCTATCGAATATCCTTATCTATCCTTAGATTGGTGGCGCTGGATATCCCGCGCGCAGAAAATGTTGGTGCTGAACCTCCAGTTGACATTGTTAATTTTAAATTTTCAAAACTGTTTCTTAAATTTTCCAGATTGTTTTCTTTAATTGATTTTGTAATGTTTAATTTTAAAATTTATAGAACTCCCTATATCTGATCTTAGCTTATTAATTTTTTTTTAGACCTTATATTATTTTCTACTCACGATAGTTTCCGTTGGAATCTTCCTTCATTTTAATTGTCCTGATTATTATCTAATTGGGTCTTCCTTCATTTTTTTGTATTTAGTTGTAGCGAAGGATTGCCCTCAGACCTTCCTTTCTTCTTGGTGTTGATTTTTTTTTTTTTTTTTTAATATTTGATTATAGATTTTGGTTTGGTTTTATTTGTGTTTTTTGTTAAGTCTGATTTTTATTATTCTTGTGCTCTTGTTATTTGTATTAAGTATTCAATTTCCAATTAACTTTTTCCACGATCTCGACAGTGATGTAGTTGGATTAATGTGGATGCTTAAATTTTTCTACGTAAAATGTGAGTTATTGACGGCGCGATGTTAATATTTTTTAGAACTTTTAAAGTACTGATCAGCCGAGAATTTGAGCTGCGTAAGCGGTTTTAACCCTTTGGTGGGAATAACGGATTCAGCGGCGGATGTTAATGTTTACATTAGTGCAAGCTGGATTTGTTATTGACACCAAAATTGGGATTCTTATAGAATACTTGGATTTATGACTTATATCCTAAGCCATTCTAAAATTTGGTGTATGTATGTCTGATACTATGTAGTCATGTGTGTGTATATGTGTTGATTGTGTGCGTAAGTACATGTAGTCAAGTGCTATACTATGGTACACATGCAGCCCAAAAAAATTAGCCCGTCCTTAGGCGGATAATTTAGTATACAAAATAGGGTTCGTATTATTTTGGATTTCTCTTACATCATTGTTTACAATATATGGTGGTTCGATAGGAGTGGGTGCTTGTTTTTTGAACTTGATTATAATTTTCTTAGGTATATTCTTATATTTATTGTTGAATATATAATGAACATAATGTATAATGAACAACGAAGTATATATGTAAGAATCACTCAATAACTTGTGTACTCAAACACTCCATTCTACTGCGAGCAACGGTTAATTCCTTTTTGAGTGTTTTCGGCGATCTGCGATCACTCTTTGTTCGCATATTTTGACGCTGCCTGTGTGCAGCAAGTATACATAATTTGAATTTAGTTACCAATAAACCTCTGCGCTGTAAACACGTTTAATAGGTTATGGGCCCAGACACAAGTTTGGTGCGGTAACTCGAGTGAATTTGTCTTTACGAAAAAATAAGATTCGGAAAGTGACTATTAAAAGTGAATTTGTCTTTACGAAAAATGAAAATTCAAAATGAGTATTACGGTCAATATTGATAGGCTCGATGAGAGCAATTATGACATTTGGTCAATGTCCATGCGTAGTGTTCTGATAGATGGAACACTAAACCGTCCCAAATGATGCACATTAAGCCGTGTGTGACTGCAAAGGAAGCGTGGAACATTTTAGAAAAAATACATAAGCCGGTCGGACCGTTAATTCAAATGCAGCTCTATCAAAAACTCATTCGCTTAAAAATGAAGCAAGGTGATAATGTAACAGACTATGTGAATTCATTTGTAGAAATTTGTGGAAAATTGGAAGAACTCGATATTTTACTAGGTGATAACCTAAAAGTGATTATGCTGCTAACTGGACTTCCAAAAAGCTTTGAAAATTTCGTAGTTGCCATAAAAACACGCGATATTGTGCCCCCGTTTTCAACTGTAAACTTGAAGCTTCTCGAAGAAGCTGTACGACTTAGGGTGAACGAAGAGTGCGAAGAAGTTTTCGAGAAAAGGGCATACGTGACTCGGGTTGAACAGCCTACCTCGAAGAGCAATACGAAAAGGCTTGCCTGGTGAAACGGAGTTAAAATTGGTTAAACTCCAAGGCAAATCTACGCTTGTGGTTGGTGAGTTGTCTAATAATCCTCCTAATGTAGAGCCTGAGGCAGGCGATGACGAACTAGCAAGTATTTAACAAGAGCCAGAAGACGTAGATCCGAAAAACGCACAGCTTGAAGAAAAAGAAGCACGAAGAGCTCCTGGACGACCGAAGTTAGTGCGATCTGGTTTCCCAGGACGACCTCGCAAAGAATATCAGATGCTGAATGTCCTGACGACTAAGGACATTGCTGTTCCTGGAAGTTTTGAAGAAGCTATGAACGGTGATCACAGCTATAAATGGAAAGCTTCTGTTCAGAAGGAGATGGATGGCCTGCGAGCAAACAAAACTTGGTCACTGGTTGACCTACCGAAAGGCGAGAAGACTGGATGGGTCTTTACGTTAAAACGAGAAAAGAATGGCCACATCGAAAGCTTCAAATCGAGACTGGTGGCCAAAGGGTGCGCACAGCGCCAGGGTATTAATTATTTCGGAACTTTTTCTCCCGTTGCCAGGTACTCCACAATAAGATTGGTGATCGCATCGCATCGTTGAACATGGCATGTTCATGCACCAGATGGACATTTCTTCAGCCTACCTAAATAGCGAATTGCATGATGTGGTGTACATGAGGCAACCTGAAGGTTTTATAGATGAGCAGTTTCCAAGACGCGTTCTGAGACTCCACAAATCACTGTACGGCCTTAAACAGAGTGGACGCGAATGGAACGAGAGACTGAATGCCGTGCTAACCTTGTCCTAGTGAACATTGTTTGTACGTGCGCAAAGTTGATGACAATCTGGGTCTAATTGTGGTGTACGTGGATGACTTGATCATAGCGAGCTCCAACAAAGATGACCTAAACGAGATCAAGTTGCTTATCTCCAAGAAGTTTGACGTGGTCGACGGCTGCGATCTTAAACATTTCCTTGGCATGGAAATTGAGAGAGAGCGTGAAACTGGAAGTATCAAAATTGGCCACAAGCAAGTATGTGGAGAATTATGGAATGCAAAATTGTAAGCCATTCCATAGCAAATTCCATTGGAGGCTGGCCATCAGATAAAATGCGACGACGAGGGATGTGATCGTGTGAATAAGGAATCTTATCAGACATTGATTGGGTCCCTTCTGTATCTGGCGATGACGACTCGATCAGACATATTGCATTCTACTGTGAATTTGGCACAGCGGAATGCAGATCCTCATAAGGAGCACGAGGCGGCTGCCAAGCGTATCTTACGCTACCTGAGGGGCACTTCTGAGAAGAAACTACACTACAGAAGAACTGGGCAGATCATTCACTGCTACGTGGATGCAGACTGGGCTGGCGATTCTTCAGATCGCAAATCATATACTGAATGGGCGTTTTTTGCTGCTGGTGCTGCCTTTAGTTGGGAATCCAAGAAGCAAAGTATTGTAGCTCTGAGCAGCACAGAGGCCGAATATATAGCTCTCTCCTCGGCTGCCAAAGAGGCGGTCTATATCAGGAAGTTGGTTGCCGAAATGGGTTTCGGAGATGTCAAGACTGTGCAGATCTATAGCGACAACCAAAGTTCGCAATGCTTAGTTAAAAATCCTAGGTTCCATGCAAGAAGGAAACACATTGACATTAAGTATCATCATGTCAGAGATATATATATAAGGATATATAAGTTATGAACCCTCTTCTTGCGCTCTTCGTCACACCCCCTCCCACCGGCCTGTCTCACACGCGCTTCCTCCGCTTACGCCACTTTACGGTCACTCAAACCTCACTTCACAACGCTGACTTCGTTCCCGGCCCTTATCCATCAATACAACAATGTACCCAACGACCCGCCGGCTGCGATGTGCTGCGTCTGCAGACGACACTTAGTTGCAGCCTAACTGCTGCGCCCGCAAATAACATTGGTAACGCGATCACGCTGC
This sequence comes from Drosophila sechellia, assembly GCF_004382195.2. Classification (NCBI taxonomy): domain Eukaryota; kingdom Metazoa; phylum Arthropoda; class Insecta; order Diptera; family Drosophilidae; genus Drosophila; species Drosophila sechellia. The sequence goes on from NC_045951.1 coordinate 25,646,408, forward strand.
CGACGAACTGCTGCGTCTGCAACTTACGCCTGTTGCTATGGTGCAGCGGAGCCGCCGGACGTTGGATAAGCGACCGCCGACTTAGCACGGCTCATATTTCGGCGACTTGGCCGACTGCTATGCGGAGTCGCCCCTCACCCTGCCCCAGCAGCGAACGCTGCCTTCGATTCTGGAACCGTAGCTCTGATGGGAACCAGGCCCGGCCCCAGTCTTCAGTCTTTTACGGACACACGACCGAGGCACTATCTGATCACTAATCAAACCTTAAAGAATCTAAAATAAAGTTAACTATAAAGCCGTACCCTGTCGACTTTTACTCTGGAGAAACACAGCATGTTAGCTGTTACATCAAGGTGAGGTATTCGGCAACGAGAGCCGAAAGCCCCGGTGCAAGTATGACCTGCGTTAACTGGCGCCCGAACAGGGACCGGCAATGTCCGGCCGATAAAAATGACACGAATAAAAAATTGTGGAAATTTGTGCGCAAAAATGTGGTGTGCATAAGTCAGATTAAGATCTGAAATTCATAAAGAAAAAATAAGTGTTGCGTGAGCTGTGAATAAAATGATAAAATAGCAATTACCCGCTGTCGGAATTACGTTGTACGTGATATACGATCACCTGTACGATACCTATAACGTAACTAAAACACAATCAACCCACTGCGGCGGTACGGCTTGTGGAAAAAATTTTTTTTCCTCCCCTAAATTGCCAATTCGCGAGTGCAAAAGATTGTGTGGGATAAACCAATAATTAACCGTTGCAGCAGTTTACCTGCGGCAAACAAAGTAATACGAGCGCCCAGCGTGATAAAGTGGTGTGTGGCAGCTTGTTGGATACGTTAAGTGGTGTGGAATGCACCCAAAAAAAACCGCCCAACAAGTTGTGTGGCGGCCGTACCTTAGTAGGCAAACAGCCAAAAGGGATACTACGGAACCACCGTGCCCAGTGCCGAAGTAAATTAGAGGTCATCAATAAAAGCCTGTAACAGCACGCACGCAAGAAAAAAATATTATAAACGTGCGTAGCGCATATGCAACATGGAATATCAAAATACACTACAAAAATTGTATAAACACATGCACAACACCACAATTCAAAAGAAAATAAATATAATACAATTTCCTCAATTTCCCGAGATAGAATGAATGTACAACACACTAAGTCACCTTTTTTTTTACTTATCCCAATAGAATATTCATGCTGTAAGGGTACAACCTATAACGAGGATAACCAATAAAGAGCATACAAGGGTGAGTGAAATATTTCATTAAATTTTTTTGCCACATTTGCTAGATTCAGTAAAAAAAAAAAATACAAAGAAAAACAGATATTCTTTTTTATCAGGTTAAAACCGTTGTCCCACATTTCCGTAAATTAGTAACGAATTCTATTACCCTAAATACTTCCTGCATCTTTCAAACGCAAACTAGAAATCGAAATGGAAGAGACCCTGCGTGCTCTTAGCGAGTCCCTCAATGCCTTGACCAACGTGGTGACAGGCATTAAGGAAGATATTAGGAAGAATAATGATAGGTTGGCTATTTTAGAGCAGGAGCGCGGGAACGCTAACCCTACGATCGATCAACCGCAACCCCTGGTGCGCGAGTTACCGAATCGCCTATACAGAGTATATACAATTCGGTACCACCCGCCAAGCCACCTAGGAGCAGTTCATCGCCCCACTAACTCCAACACTGTTGCAATGCTGACGCAGCAGTGGACAGGATGTCGATTGCGACAGTTCTGGTAAACAAAACTAGAACTGCCGCAGCAGCATTTCGGACAATGAGAACACAGCACATTCTTGTAAACCTTTTAGCTTAAGTTTTTCTCGACTAATAAACGAGAGATCAGTTCATTTTGAGACACAAATCAGAGCAGTCGCTTGTTTTATTACTTAAACCACTTGGATTCAAATATATCCGGACACACACACACACTCACTGGCGCAGTCGAATTACGAACAGGATACAACCCAGGGGACACCTGCAACCAGGATGAGAATCATAATAAGTCTAGTACTGTGAGTAGCTGTGTAGTGATGTGAAAGATGGTGTACAAAAAAAAAAATCATCAAAATCAACGTATAAACAAATAAATATGATAATAATCTAAATAAATTAATCGAAATTTCAAAAAAAAAAAAGAGAAATTAAATAATGATAATTATTTAAAAAATTCAACGATGATATAAACCACAGAAAAAATAATAAACTTAGCGTCAGGCCATACGCCCACATATCGCTGGCAGTTCACTGCAACCGAGCAACAAGTTCGATGCGGCCCCTTTTTTCGGCTTTCACAACATGTTCGGTGTGACGTGCAAACAGTGTCTGGGCAACGGCTGATACATAGCTAACAACATGGCTATGTGACAAACCGCTGGTTGCATCAATACGCTGGACGCGAACGGTTCGATGTTGAACAGGTCACTGAAGCAAGTCAAGCAGACGCTCGACACGCTGGACGCAACACGAACTCGTTCGAATAGGTCACTGAGGCGTATGATACAACTATCACGGCGGTCCGACAGTGGTACCAACATAGTGCAACAAGCAAAAAAAAAAAAGGAATATAAATAAACAAATAAAAAAAATTTTTTTTTTTCTTCTATAAAATAAAAAAAAAGAAAAAGAGAAGAAAATAAAAACAAAAAAAAAAAAAAAAAAAAAAAAGAAAAATAAAATATATATTTATACTGATACATAGCCAACAACATGGCTATGTGACAAACCGCTGGTTGTATCTATACGCTGGACGCGAACGGCTCGATGTTGAACAGGTCACTGAAGCAAGTCAAGCAGACGCTCGACACGCTGGATGCAACACGAACTCGTTCGAATAGGTCACTGAGGCGTATGGCACAACTATTACGGCGGTCCGACAGTTATACCAACATAATACAAAAGAAAAAACAAAATATACCTATACCCTTTTGTACTACCGCTGAATTAAAGCTACCTATATTGCACAAGAGATATAAGAAAGAATAACATACCACTACATTACAGATATTAAACATTCTCACAACAAGGGAAGAAGTCTACTACACAAAAATAATATAAACAACCTACAATTAATCTATTACACAAATAATATAAGCCATCTAGAATTAGATTATTACACAAATAACAACTACACTACCTTTCACTATACCTCGACAACGTTCAATTTAGAGAGAATAACGATAAAGTAAATAGACCGAATCACCAATCAACTCACAGTTTAGAGATAGAAAGACAAATTATTAGATGTCGACTATTGGGAAAGTCAAAAAGCTTATCCCAAACACCAGGAGCAAGATCAGGGCTAGCTCTAGCCTAACGGACGTTAGGGAAGAACCCGAAGAACAACAACTCCAGGCCGTGTTTAGACAAGCGGCTATACCAAACAATATGGACTTGGTTTCGTCCCTTAAGATTCCGGACGTAATCCGTCACCTACCGCCTTATGATGGCAATCCCAAAAAACTTAGCGACTTCATTAATAACGTCGAGGAAATTCTCCTATTAATCAGAGGAACCGATAAGACACCCTACGGTCAAATGCTCTTAAGGGCAATTAGACAAAAGATCGAGGGAAAGGCCGACGATGCGATTCACACATCTGGAGCCAGTCTTAATTGGGATGAAATCAAAGACGCATTGATTCTGCATTGTTCCGACAAACGAGACGAACAAACCCTCTTGACCGAACTACATAGCCTCGCTGATTTTACACTTCCAATTCAAGCTCTATTCGAAAAAATTTGCGAAATCAAAACGACCTTTTTTAAACTAACCGATACCAAAGAATACGAACCAATATCTATTAGAACAAAGAAGAAATTGTTCGCTGACACCTGTCTGAATACGTTCGTAAGGGGTATCAAAGGCCCACTCGGTCTAACGGTAAGGTTCATGAGATTTACCAACCTCCAGGAAGCCTTCGAATGGGCTATCAGGGAAAGGGACATTTATTTCCAAGAAAATAAGAAAAAGCAGGAAACTACTCGGACAGAGTACAGACGACAAGTCCGGTCTTCTAACGAATACCAAAGACGATATCAGGGCAACCAAATCGATAGCCACAGACCAAGAGACTACGGTAGAAAGAGGACTTATCAACAATACACCCCGAACGTAAGAGATAACTTCCAATACAGAAGGAACGACGTACCGGCAATAATGCCCAAAAACATGCAGACTAACCGTAACTACGAACACAATAGACCCGATAATTCAAACCCCAACAGGACTAGGGGTACCATCAAAAATATGGAACAGGTTTCAAACGAATATACCCTTAACACTCAGCTACACAATATAGACGAGGACGCAAATTTTCTATCAAGTGCCTCGAGAAACAAACAGGGTACTTAATTAAACGAGAGACCCGGTCCCCCTTACCATACATAATTATTCACCTAAATTCCGGATACCCTTTAAGATTCCTAATAGACACAGGGGCGACCATGTCATTCATTAACCCTGAATTAGTCCTAAACTCAGAACGAATTAACCTAACAAGCCCAGTTTCAATTAAAACCGCACTTAACGTGCACGAAGTCTTCCAAAAGACCAGAGTTCCTTTATTCAAAGAATTCTCGGATACTACATCTTATAAATTAATTCTGTTCAAATTCCATCAATTATTCGATGGATTAATCGGTATGGACATCTTACAAAGAGTAAAGGCAATAGTCAATATTCAAAAATCGGTACTAGAAACTCAACACTTTAAAACTGTAATGCACATAGAAAACAATACAGCCTCAGAACTCCACGTTCTAGAGGAAACTTCCAAGAATATAGTGAAGCTACCCGTTAACATTGATAACGGCGCATTCTGGTGTGAAACAACACAAATTTCCGAAGACATCCTCATATCAGCAGGATTGTACCAGGCTAGGGACAACCTTAGTCTCAATAAATCACGAGACAAACAGAAACTGTATCTCGACTCAGAGTTACAAGTTGAAAAGTACACCGAGAACGATTTTATTGAATTAAATGTCATGTTTGAGGTCAGTGACAACATACCCAAAGATAAGACCAATATTCTTACCAAACTCGAGGAGCTGACTGCATTAAAAAACCTTTGCAAAAAATTTCCGAAACTCTTTCACCACGAGGGAGATAACCTAACCTTCACTAATCTGGTTAAACATCAAATACAGACTACAGACGAAATCCCACTACATTCAAAACCATTCCGGTATAGCCCCGTCGAAAGACAGGAGATACAGAGACAAATCACAAAACTTCTGGAACAGGACATCATTAGACACAGACACTCCCCTTGGGGCGCACCTATTTTCCTGGTGTCGAAAAAGACCGACAACCCAAATAAAAATGGAGATTGGTAATCGACTATAGGAAGCTGAATGAAAAGTCCGTCAAAGACAAATATCCCATGCCCATTATAACCGATGTTCTAGATAGGATAGGTAGAGCAAAATATTTCACGGCTCTAGATTTAGCAAGCGGATACCATCAAGTGGAGATGGATCCCAAGGACATTGACAAGACGGCCTTCTCGGCATTAGACGGACATTTTGAATTTTTAAGAATGCCATTCGGCCTCACTAACGCCCCAGCAACCTTCCAAAGAGTGATGGACAACATACTAGCAGACCTTAACGGCAAATGTTGTCTAATTTATCTCGACGACATCATAGTCTTTTCGTCATCACTCCAGGAACATGTCAACGATCTAAAGTTAGTATTCGACAAACTAAGTAAAGCAAATCTAAAACTCCAACCGGAGAAATCAAAATTTTTCAGAAAAGAAATTGAATATCTGGGTCATGTGGTTACCGATTCCGGCATAAAACCTAACCCTCAAAAGTTACTCGCCATTAAGGCATTCCCTATACCAAAAACCCAAAAACAAATTAAATCTTTCCTGGGACTACTCGGTTACTATAGAAAATTCATAAGAGACTTCGCAGCGATTACCAAACCTCTGACTCAACAACTGAAAGGCAAAACAACAGTCAAAATAGATGAGGAATATACTAGAACTTTTGAAACGTGCAAAACGCTGCTATGCAACGACCCGATCCTTCAATACCCCGACTTCAGTAAACCTTTTATATTAACTACGGACGCTAGTAACTTCGCCATTGGGGCAGTACTGTCCCAAGGCACGCTCAACCATGATAGACCTGTGTCCTTCGCTAGCAGAACGCTATCAGACACGGAAATAAATTACTCAACCGTAGAAAAAGAAATGTTAGCCATTATATGGGCAACAAAACACTTTCGCCCCTACTTGTACGGACAGAAATTTAAGATCGTTACTGACCATAGGCCATTGACTTGGCTTATGAATTTCAAAGAGCCAAATTCAAAACTGGTCCGATGGAAACTACAATTACTGGAATATGACTATGAGGTTATTTACAAGAAAGGATCTCAGAACGTGGTAGCAGACGCTCTTAGCCGTGTAACGGCCGAAGTTAATACCAATTCCACGGCTCCTCCTGAAAACAAAGACACTTCCGATCTAATTTCCATCTCTAGCAAACCACTAAATGAATTCAACTTACAAATAGTCTTCAAGATCGCAGATAAAACCGAAAGAGCCATTTCTGTGCCTTTCAAAAACAAAATGAGAAGAACAATATCAGAAACACATTACGATAAGGAAAATATGACTAATATTCTAAAACAGATACTTAAACCCAACAAAACGTGTGCTATCTTTGCACCCAATGAAATTTTCAAAACTATTGAGGAAACCATGACAGAATACTTTTTACCAACCAAATTATACAAAGTTATTAGATGCACGAACCTTTTAAAAGACATAACCAACCCACACGAACAAGAAGCGGAAATACCGGAAATACCACTTAGCAAACAACCACAGGGGAATAGACGAGACAGTGGCCCATTTAAAAAGATCCATATACTTCCCACTACTAAAGACCAAAATTTCACACATTATCAATGACTGCGATGTCTGCCAAACACTTAAGTACAACAGGCAGCCGCAAATACTGGAATATAGAGAAACAGAAACTCCTCTAATCCCAATGCAAATTATTCACGTAGACATTTATACGATCAACGGAAAAACAATACTAACCATAATTGATAAATTTTCTAAATTTGCGGCAGGGTATACAGTTCCATCGAGAGACAGTATCAACACAGTAAAATCGATGAGGAACTTCCTCTCGACATTCGGAATTCCGAAAAAACTTATTTGCGATCAAGGCCCGGAATTCTCAAACAAACTTTTTAAAGATTTCTGCGCTCAATATAACATAGAATTACACTTTACTTCATTTCAACAATCCTCGAGTAATTCCCCAGTGGAAAGACTCCATTCGTCTCTAACCGAGATATACAGAATAATTCTAAACAAAAAAAGGACAGAAAGACTCTCTTGTGACCACGAAGACATTTTCTTCGAAACCATCACAACCTACAACAACGCAGTTCACTCGACAACGAAATACACACCCTTCGAGATTTTCCACGGAAGACCTCACAGTATAAATCAGAACATCTCCCAAAACAACGAACACGACTACTTGCAAAAACTGAACGAATTTCGCAATACGATCTACCCAAACATTAAGAAGAACATGGACGATAAAATGAAGGACCGAATAGCTAAAAGTAATGAGAATAGGAACCTACCAGAATCAATTGAGATAGGCAGAACAGTCTTTAGAAAGGAAAACAGAAGGAACAAACTAACGCCCCGATTTACAAAACATATCGTTAAAAAAGGACAATGGGCTAACCTTTATATCACACAAAGAGCAAAAGATCCACAAATCAAAGATAAAGAGAAGAACCAAATAGTAATCACAGCCATATTTTTCAGATTATACTGCGTAACAGCACAGTTTATCAAGATTCAACAATTGGAGGAACACGACAAGATAGCGAAGATCGACCTGGGAAACGCAAGACTGGTACAATCTTACAAACACTTGCTACACAAAATCAACACAAATGACCTCCTCAAAAACACAGAAAATTTCGAAACGACAGTAAACGACTTAAGACATATAGAATTCTCTGAAGAAATAATTGACGTTTTAAAAGAAAAGGTAGACCAGCTAAAAATCAAAATTAAAGCATTAGTACCTTCAAGAAGAAAAAAAAAGAGGATTGGTGAACGGCCTTGGCAGCTTAATAAAAGTTGTAACAGGAAATATGGACGCTAAAGACGCCCAACAAATAAATGATAAGTTTAACGTTGTTAGGGAAAACGAAGATCAAATTACACAAAAAATTAACCAACAAAGTAAACTTAACCAAGAAATTACCTTAAGATTCGAAAACATTACACAACACATAAACCAAGAACAAACAACTATTAACAACTTCATTAAAAATTACAACAACAAAATATATAAAACACTTAATGACGAACACAACCAAATACACTTACTCCAATACATTACTAGAATTAACTTTAATATAGATATTTTACAAAACCACATTAATAACATAGCGGAAAGCATTTTGCTAACTAAACTCAATATAATACCTAAATTCATACTATCAGAAACAGAAATCGAATCCATAAACAAATTTATATCCAATCAGAACATAATAGTAGAATCCGAAGAACATTTATATAGATTGCTAACCTTAGAAACTTATATTGATAAATCGTACATAATATTCCATGTCAAAATACCTATATTTAAGACACAAACTTTCCAATTGGCACACGTGGTCCCTCTGCCACTACATCAAACTAAATTCTTAATCACACCTAACTACATTTTATATAACCAAAACGACCAAGTTACGTACTTCGAAGAAAAGTGTCCGAAAATACATACGACCTATATATGCGAAAGCGCTCGAGCACAAACCAACTTAATCGACATCAGCTGCATCAAAGGAATACTCCAAGGTTAAACAGCAACATGCGACATTAAAGACATCGGGCTGCAAGAAATCATCAAGGAAGTGGAACAACGCCACATCTTCATATTCAACACCGTGAGAACCAACGTCACATCCTCTTGCCGACCTCCCTTCCTAATCAATGGGTCAGTGATACTAACATTTAACAACTGCACGGTCAATATCAATGGCCTAACATATGACGATACGTTGATGGAATTCGAACAGAAAACAGAACTCTCAATAGAGTCGTTCAAGAAGATTAATATTAACAACACGTTCGATGACATAAACCTGTACAAACTTCACCTACGGTCTCTGTCCAGCCAAGACGACCTAATTGTCATGAAAACCTCAGCAACAAACCATCTTTACACAATTTACATTTTATTTGCCCTTTTGACCATATGTGCAGCATGTATCCTGATATGTAGAAGAAGGAGCATAATTTTCGCCTCGTCAGAGCTCCCGTTAAATTACGCTCCGGCCATTCCATCAATGTGGCCGTCACTCCATTCCAGGGGGTGGAGGAGTTACCGAATCGCCTATACAGAGTATATACAATTCGGTACCACCCGCCAAGCCACCTAGGAGCAGTTCATCGCCCCACTAACTCCAACACTGTTGCAATGCTGACGCAGCAGTGGACAGGATGTCGGTTGCGACAGTTCTGGTAAACAAAACTAGAACTGCCGCAGCAGCATTTCGGACAATGAGAACACAGCACATTCTTGTAAACCTTTTAGCTTAAGTTTTTCTCGACTAATAAACGAGAGATCAGTTCATTTTGAGACACAAATCAGAGCAGTCGCTTGTTTTATTACTTAAACCACTTGGATTCAAATATATCCGGACACACACACACACACTCACACACCAGCTGCAGGAGACACTGGTAACTCGCGCACGCACCGAATATTAGCTAAAAGAGATATCGGTCCTCCCTGACTGCGTCAAAGAACTGCAGGCGTTCGAAGGACGGCAGGAGGCTTACCTGTCTTGGATAAATAGGGCACAATCAATATTGACCGACTATGACTTGATTAAAACCAGACCCCTGTATAGGGCAATTGGCTTGCATATTAGACAGAAAATAAGGGGACACGCCGACATGGCCTTGGCGGCCTATGGCGTCCAAGACGACGATTGGGACGACATAAAACGAGTCTTGGCGCTGCATTATGCAGACAAACGAGACTTACGTACGCTTGAGCATGAGCTCGGCGTTATGTCTCAAGGTTCTAGACCACTAGATAGATTCTATATGGACGTTAATGGCCATCTCTCGTTGATCTTAAATAATTTGAAGGCCAGAAACCACCCTCGTGAAGTAGTCAACGCTTTGATAGTAACTTACAGAGACAAGGCTTTGGATGTTTTTATCCGAGGAGTGAGGGGAGATTGTTCCAAACACTTACTTGTCCGCAGCCCCAAGAATCTACCAGAGGCGTACTCTTTTTGTATGGGATTGCAGAATGTAATGTCGAGGAATTCCGCAGCTCAGAACTATCAACCGTCAGGTGCCCCAAGATTCGCAGGCCCATTTCAACATCAGGCCAGGCCACCGTTCCGAACCCCTTTTTCTCCTGGTTCAGGCAGATTTTCGCAAAACTCCTACAGAACTCAGGGTCCTAGACAGGCCATTAAAATGGAATCCAATCGGTCGGGTCAATCTTACCAATCAGGATACAGTGGTCGCCAAGAAGAGGGCTCCGGTATTAAAAGAATGTCCGAAGGCAACAACCCATTCCGAAGGGCACAAAGATTGTACCACATGGAATTGGCACCACCCCCGCTAGCCCCGGCGGCTAGTGAGGATAACCAAGGCCGTTCACATGAGGGTTACTATGATGACGAGTCTAAAGTTGTCGAGGGAACCAACAATTATCCTCCGCAGGAAAATGCGGAAGGAGGTACAGATGCTCCACATAACCTTGAGACTGAGGGAGGGGCAAATTTTATGACCAACGCCTCTCCAGTGTACCGTACTTAGAGTATGCGACGGAGAGGGGAGAAAGGCTAAAGTTTTTGATCGACACGGGGGCGAACAAAAACTTTATTAGCCGAAAACTTGCAGCCGGTTGTACCACAGTCCGTAAACCCTTCTCCGTACTGTCCGCTGCAGGTAACATCACGCACCGCCTAGTTGGTAAATTCTTCAAACCACTAGGAAACGACTCGGACATTACCTTTTTCGTACTACCAAATTTACATTCTTTTGATGGTATCATTGGCGATGATACTCTCAAAGACTTAAAAGCCATAGTGGATAGGAAAAACAATTGTTTGATAATAACCCCAGGAATTAAAATCCCCCTTTTGGTGAGAGCTTCACTAAACGTTAACCCGTTACTCGCCGCCGAACACCCAGACGGTACACAAGAAATTTTGAATTCCCTTCTCGGAGAGTTTCCCCGCATTTTCGAGCCCCCCTTACCTGGAATGTCCGTGGAGACGGCCGTCAAGGCTGAAATCCGGACAAACACACAAGACCCGATCTATGCTAAAAGTTATCCGTACCCAGTCAATATGCGCGGAGAAGTCGAACGTCAAATCGATGAACTGCTGCAGGACGGTATAATTCGACCCTCTAATAGCCCTTACAATTCCCCTATCTGGATAGTCCCGAAGAAACCTAAACCAAACGGGGAAAAACAATATCGCATGGTAGTCGATTTCAAGCGGTTAAATACCATCACCATACCCGATACTTACCCCATCCCAGATATAAATGCTACACTAGCCAGCCTTGGCAATGCCAAATACTTTACCACCCTAGATTTGACTTCTGGATTCCATCAAATCCACATGAAGGAAAGCGACATTCCAAAGACAGCTTTCTCTACCTTAAATGGAAAGTACGAGTTCCTCCGTCTACCATTCGGTTTGAAGAATGCACCTGCAATCTTCCAAAGAATGATCGATGATGTTTTGCGCGAGCATATTGGCAAGGTCTGCTACGTTTATATTGACGATATCATCGTCTTCAGTGAAGATTATGACACACACTGGAAAAATCTCCGATTGGTATGAGCGAGTTTATCAAAAGCAAACCTCCAAGTGAACCTTGAGAAGTCGCATTTTTTAGATACGCAGGTAGAATTTTTAGGATATATCGTCACGGCCGATGGCATTAAGGCAGATCCGAAAAAAGTCAGGGCGATTAGCGAAATGCCTCCTCCGACCTCTGTTAAGGAGTTAAAAAGATTTCTAGGCATGACCTCATACTACAGGAAGTTCATTCAGGACTATGCAAAGGTAGCAAAGCCCCTTACGAACTTGACGCGTGGATTGTACGCTAATATAAAATCTTCGCAATCAAGCAAGGTCCAATTACATTAGACGAGACGGCTCTACAGTCTTTTAATGATTTAAAGTCAATTCTCTCTTCTTCTGAAATACTGGCGTTTCCATGTTTTACTAAACCATCACATGACAGTTCACGATTGATTCCCCACGTTGAATCTTCAATCAACGTTTTCAGGAACCAACTCGTTTTTGACACAACCAGGTCAGAATACTTATGCGAGCACCCGTTCCCAGGTTATACTCGCCATCTGATTCCTCTCAAAGACGGATCACTTGCCGATTTAACCAACTCGTTACAATCGTATCTACGACCTGTAATAATTAACGGCGTCAAAATCCCGGAAGCATATTTGCAACGTTTTCAGTCCATCTGCTTAGCGAATTTTCTTTTATAAAAAATTCGGATAACGCAGCGCCTAGTGGCGGACGTGTCTGGCGCAGAGGAAATTTGTGAAATAATTGAAAAAGAACACCGTAGAGCACATAGGGGCCCTACGGAGATTCGCCTCCAACTTTTAGAAAAATGTTATTTCCCGCGGATGTCCACTACGATCCGTCTGCAAGCTTCCTCATGTCAGTGTTGCAAACTCTACAAGTATGAGAGACACCCTAATAAACCAAACCTACAACCCACGCCAATTCCTAACTACCCATGTGAAATACTTCACATCGACATTTTCGTGCTCGAAAAAAGGTTATACCTAAGTTGTATTGACAAATTTAGCAAGTTTGCCAAACTTTTCCACCTGCAGTCAAAAGCATCCGTGCATTTGCGAGAAACTCTGGTGGAGGTCCTACATTACTTCACCGCCCCTAAGGTCTTGGTTTCGGATAACGAGCGCGGGCTATTATGCCCCACAGTGCTCAACTATCTTCGGTCTCTAGACATCAATCTGTATTATGCTCCAACCCAGAAGAGTGAAGTAAATGGTCAAGTCGAGAGATTCCACTCTACGTTCCTAGAAATTTATCGTTGTCTTAAAGATGAGCTCCCTACCTTCAAAACCCGAACTGGTACACATAGCAGTGGACCGCTATAACACTTCCGTTCACTCAGTAACGAATCGGAAACCAGCAGACGTTTTTTTCGACCGCTCGTCAAGGGTAAACTATCAGGGTCTGACAGATTTCCGGCGGCAGACTTTAGAGGACATCAGGGGCTTAATTGAGCATTATCTAATTGAGCAAATTAGAAGTAATATGGCTCGGAATAAAAATAGGGACGAGCCAAGGTCTTATAGCCCGGGAGATGAAGTTTTTGTTGCAAATAAGCAAATAAAAACAAAAGAAAAGCGAGGTTCAGATGCGAAAAGGTACAGGAAGACAACAAGGTAACAGTTAAAAGCAGATCAGGAAAAACTTTCCACAAATCTGATCTAAGAAATTGAGACGAGGTTTTCACATATAAGAAAGAAACGCGAAAAGAATAACAAAATTAATAAAAGTAGGTTGTGGCAGCTAATGAAATATTCCACCCATTCATACGCTAATTTAACACACACTGACGATATTAAGATTTTATAAAACTATATAAAAAAAAAATATAAATAAGAAATGAATTAAAAAATACTAAAAATATAAAAAAAGTACAGAATATAAGAAATAAAAAATATAAAAAAATAGAAATATAAGTACACAAAATGTACCGTACCCCCACACACTATGTAGTCTTAGAACAACTTAAACGACCAGATATTTACGAATTGTCTTTTTGTAAGCTCGATTTCTGCATGCGTAGTAAATCCTGCCCACGTTTACAAATACGAGGGGCCGGTGATCCCCTTGCAGCACGGCGAAGTATGGAGAATCAACGGTGTTTTCAAACTGGCACACCTCGTCGATCTTGCAAGGATGAACAGACTTGCTGAGGAAATCGGACAAGAAACGGTTGCCTTGGCGGATAAGAGAGCCGAAGCTCTTGTCAACTACTACCTCAACACAGCTATGGAAGGAATCAACAGGCTTTCCGGACGAGCGCGGCGCAAATCTCGCTCACTGGACTGGCTGGGGTCGGCTTGGAAATGGATAGCTGGATCTCCAGATGCTGCTGACTGGAACGCCGTCTTGGCCGCGCAAGCGACGGCTTCGAAGAATAGCGACCAACAATTAAGGATAAACGCGCGCTTGTTCGATGCAACACACGAATCCGTCGAGCAGCTAAACAACGTGATTGCAAAGGTGAATGCGGTGGACAACGATTTGTATACCACTACGACGGTGCTACACAAGTCCATTATCCTATCTAACCAGGTTTCCGAAGTCGTCAGAGCTTGCCAGTTGGCTAAAACCGGCATAGTCGACTCAAATTTGCTGGACCATGGCGAAATTGAGACCATACTGAGGGAAGTGGACAACCTGCCATATAAGAATGTGATCGAAGACCGCGGCCAGGCTAAATGCTCATATCAAAGAAGTAACCAACGAGTGGTTAAGCAAGTCGACGATGGAATGCTCCTCCTGACCAACTTCAACGGAACTCTGAGAACGGCCGCAAAGAACTACGACTTGATCGGCTCCTTTATCATCCAATTTGACAATGAGACGATAACAGTCAACGGCCAAAACTATTCCAGTTACTCGATCAGTCATCTAATGGCGATGCCGGCCGTATTGAGCCACATAACGGCCAGCAACTTTCAACTTTCCCTGGAATACGTCCAAGACGTGAGCATGAAGAATTTGGAGAAGATGTCCAACGTGGCGAGTGAGCTACTAGCCTCTTTTCTCACCGAGGCGGCACTCGCTATCTGTATACTCCTAGGCTTTTATTTCCTCTGGAAGAAGCTGGTGTCCACCAAAGGCATGCCCGATGTCCGCGAGATTGCCGCAAACTTAGAAGCATTGGGCCAAACCGAGCTGGGCAAGGCTCATTAATCTGCGGGACGCAGATCTTGAGGGGGGAGGAGTTATGAACCCTCTTCTTGCGCTCTTCGTCACACCCCCTCCCACCGGCCTGTCTCACACGCGCTTCCTCCGCTTACGCCACTTTACGGTCACTCAAACCTCACTTCACAACGCTGACTTCGTTCCCGGCCCTTATCCATCAATACAACAATGTACCCAACGACCGTAGCTCTGATGGGAACCAGGCCCGGCCCCAGTCTTCAGTCTTTTACGGACACACGACCGAGGCACTATCTGATCACTAATCAAACCTTAAAGAATCTAAAATAAAGTTAACTATAAAGCCGTACCCTGTCGACTTTTACTCTGGAGAAACACAGCATGTTAGCTGTTACATCAAGGTGAGGTATTCGGCAACGAGAGCCGAAAGCCCCGGTGCAAGTATGACCTGCGTTAACTGGCGCCCGAACAGGGACCGGCAATGTCCGGCCGATAAAAATGACACGAATAAAAAATTGTGGAAATTTGTGCGCAAAAATGTGGTGTGCATAAGTCAGATTAAGATCTGAAATTCATAAAGAAAAAAGAAGTGTTGCGTGAGCTGTGAATAAAATGATAAAATAGCAATTACCCGCTGTCGGGGGGAATTACGTTGTACGTGATATACGATCACCTGTACGATACCTATAACGTAACTAAAACACAATCAACCCACTGCGGCGGTACGGCTTGTGGAAAAAATTTTTTTTCCTCCCCTAAATTGCCAATTCGCGAGTGCAAAAGATTGTGTGGGATAAACCAATAATTAACCGTTGCAGCAGTTTACCTGCGGCAAACAAAGTAATACGAGCGCCCAGCGTGATAAAGTGGTGTGTGGCAGCTTGTTGGATACGTTAAGTGGTGTGGAATGCACCCAAAAAAAACCGCCCAACAAGTTGTGTGGCGGCCGTACCTTAGTAGGCAAACAGCCAAAAGGGATACTACGGAACCACCGTGCCCAGTGCCGAAGTAAATTAGAGGTCATCAATAAAAGCCTGTAACAGCACGCACGCAAGAAAAAAATATTATAAAAGTGCGTAGCGCATATGCAACATGGAATATCAAAATACACTACAAAAATTGTATAAACACATGCACAACACCACAATTCAAAAGAAAATAAATATAATACAATTTCCTCAATTTCCCGAGATAGAATGAATGTACAACACACTAAGTCACCTTTTTTTTACTTATCCCAATAGAATATTCATGCTGTAAGGGTACAACCTATAACGAGGATAACCAATAAAGAGCATACAAGGGTGAGTGAAATATTTCATTAAATTTTTTTGCCACATTTGCTAGATTCAGTAAAAAATACAAAGAAAAACAGATATTCTTTTTTATCAGGTTAAAACCGTTGTCCCACATTTCCGTAAATTAGTAACGAATTCTATTACCCTAAATACTTCCTGCATCTTTCAAACGCAAACTAGAAATCGAAATGGAAGAGACCCTGCGTGCTCTTAGCGAGTCCCTCAATGCCTTGACCAACGTGGTGACAGGCATTAAGGAAGATATTAGGAAGAATAATGATAGGTTGGCTATTTTAGAGCAGGAGCGCGGGAACGCTAACCCTACGATCGATCAACCGCAACCCCTGGTGCGCGAGTTACCGAATCGCCTATACAGAGTATATACAATTCGGTACCACCCGCCAAGCCACCTAGGAGCAGTTCATCGCCCCACTAACTCCAACACTGTTGCAATGCTGACGCAGCAGTGGACAGGATGTCGATTGCGACAGTTCTGGTAAACAAAACTAGAACTGCCGCAGCAGCATTTCGGACAATGAGAACACAGCACATTCTTGTAAACCTTTTAGCTTAAGTTTTTCTCGACTAATAAACGAGAGATCAGTTCATTTTGAGACACAAATCAGAGCAGTCGCTTGTTTTATTACTTAAACCACTTGGATTCAAATATATCCGGACACACACACACACTCACTGGCGCAGTCGAATTACGAACAGGATACAACCCAGGGGACACCTGCAACCAGGATGAGAATCATAATAAGTCTAGTACTGTGAGTAGCTGTGTAGTGATGTGAAAGATGGTTTACAAAAAAAAAATCATCAAAATCAACGTATAAACAAATAAATATGATAATAATCTAAATAAATTAATCGAAATTTCAAAAAAAAAAGAGAAATTAAATAATGATAATTATTTAAAAAATTCAACGATGATATAAACCACAGAAAAAATAATAAACTTAGCGTCAGGCCATACGCCCACATATCGCTGGCAGTTCACTGCAACCGAGCAACAAGTTCGATGCGGCCCCTTTTTTCGGCTTTCACAACATGTTCGGTGTGACGTGCAAACAGTGTCTGGGCAACGGCTGATACATAGCTAACAACATGGCTATGTGACAAACCGCTGGTTGCATCAATACGCTGGACGCGAACGGTTCGATGTTGAACAGGTCACTGAAGCAAGTCAAGCAGACGCTCGACACGCTGGATGCAACACGAACTCGTTCGAATAGGTCACTGAGGCGTATGGCACAACTATTACGGCGGTCCGACAGTTATACCAACATAATACAAAAGAAAAAACAAAATATACCTATACCCTTTTGTACTACCGCTGAATTAAAGCTACCTATATTGCACAAGAGATATAAGAAAGAATAACATACCACTACATTACAGATATTAAACATTCTCACAACAAGGGAAGAAGTCTACTACACAAAAATAATATAAACAACCTACAATTAATCTATTACACAAATAATATAAGCCATCTAGAATTAGATTATTACACAAATAACAACTACACTACCTTTCACTATACCTCGACAACGTTCAATTTAGAGAGAATAACGATAAAGTAAATAGACCGAATCACCAATCAACTCACAGTTTAGAGATAGAAAGACAAATTATTAGATGTCGACTATTGGGAAAGTCAAAAAGCTTATCCCAAACACCAGGAGCAAGATCAGGGCTAGCTCTAGCCTAACGGACGTTAGGGAAGAACCCGAAGAACAACAACTCCAGGCCGTGTTTAGACAAGCGGCTATACCAAACAATATGGACTTGGTTTCGTCCCTTAAGATTCCGGACGTAATCCGTCACCTACCGCCTTATGATGGCAATCCCAAAAAACTTAGCGACTTCATTAATAACGTCGAGGAAATTCTCCTATTAATCAGAGGAACCGATAAGACACCCTACGGTCAAATGCTTTTAAGGGCAATTAGACAAAAGATCGAGGGAAAGGCCGACGATGCGATTCACACATCTGGAGCCAGTCTTAATTGGGATGAAATCAAAGACGCATTGATTCTGCATTGTTCCGACAAACGAGACGAACAAACCCTCTTGACCGAACTACATAGCCTCGCTGATTTTACACTTCCAATTCAAGCTCTATTCGAAAAAATTTGCGAAATCAAAACGACCTTTTTTAAACTAACCGATACCAAAGAATACGAACCAATATCTATTAGAACAAAGAAGAAATTGTTCGCTGACACCTGTCTGAATACGTTCGTAAGGGGTATCAAAGGCCCACTCGGTCTAACGGTAAGGTTCATGAGATTTACCAACCTCCAGGAAGCCTTCGAATGGGCTATCAGGGAAAGGGACATTTATTTCCAAGAAAATAAGAAAAAGCAGGAAACTACTCGGACAGAGTACAGACGACAAGTCCGGTCTTCTAACGAATACCAAAGACGATATCAGGGCAACCAAATCGATAGCCACAGACCAAGAGACTACGGTAGAAAGAGGACTTATCAACAATACACCCCGAACGTAAGAGATAACTTCCAATACAGAAGGAACGACGTACCGGCAATAATGCCCAAAAACATGCAGACTAACCGTAACTACGAACACAATAGACCCGATAATTCAAACCCCAACAGGACTAGGGGTACCATCAAAAATATGGAACAGGTTTCAAACGAATATACCCTTAACACTCAGCTACACAATATAGACGAGGACGCAAATTTTCTATCAAGTGCCTCGAGAAACAAACAGGGTACTTAATTAAACGAGAGACCCGGTCCCCCTTACCATACATAATTATCCACCTAAATTCCGGATACCCTTTAAGATTCCTAATAGACACAGGGGCGACCATGTCATTCATTAACCCTGAATTAGTCCTAAACTCAGAACGAATTAACCTAACAAGCCCAGTTTCAATTAAAACCGCACTTAACGTGCACGAAGTCTTCCAAAAGACCAGAGTTCCTTTATTCAAAGAATTCTCGGATACTACATCTTATAAATTAATTCTGTTCAAATTCCATCAATTATTCGATGGATTAATCGGTATGGACATCTTACAAAGAGTAAAGGCAATAGTCAATATTCAAAAATCGGTACTAGAAACTCAACACTTTAAAACTGTAATGCACATAGAAAACAATACAGCCTCAGAACTCCACGTTCTAGAGGAAACTTCCAAGAATATAGTGAAGCTACCCGTTAACATTGATAACGGCGCATTCTGGTGTGAAACAACACAAATTTCCGAAGACATCCTCATATCAGCAGGATTGTACCAGGCTAGGGACAACCTTAGTCTCAATAAATCACGAGACAAACAGAAACTGTATCTCGACTCAGAGTTACAAGTTGAAAAGTACACCGAGAACGATTTTATTGAATTAAATGTCATGTTTGAGGTCAGTGACAACATACCCAAAGATAAGACCGATATTCTTACCCAACTCGAGGAGCTGACTGCATTAAAAAACCTTTGCAAAAAATTTCCGAAACTCTTTCACCACGAGGGAGATAACCTAACCTTCACTAATCTGGTTAAACACCAAATACAGACTACAGACGAAATCCCACTACATTCAAAACCATTCCGGTATAGCCCCGTCGAAAGACAGGAGATACAGAGACAAATCACAAAACTTCTGGAACAGGACATCATTAGACACAGACACTCCCCTTGGGGCGCACCTATTTTCCTGGTGTCGAAAAAGACCGACAACCCAAATAAAAATGGAGATTGGTAATCGACTATAGGAAGCTGAATGAAAAGTCCGTCAAAGACAAATATCCCATGCCCATTATAACCGATGTTCTAGATAGGATAGGTAGAGCAAAATATTTCACGGCTCTAGATTTAGCAAGCGGATACCATCAAGTGGAGATGGATCCCAAGGACATTGACAAGACGGCCTTCTCGGCATTAGACGGACATTTTGAATTTTTAAGAATGCCATTCGGCCTCACTAACGCCCCAGCAACCTTCCAAAGAGTGATGGACAACATACTAGCAGATCTTAACGGCAAATGTTGTCTAATTTATCTCGACGACATCATAGTCTTTTCGTCATCACTCCAGGAACATGTCAACGATCTAAAGTTAGTATTCGACAAACTAAGTAAAGCAAATCTAAAACTCCAACCGGAGAAATCAAAATTTTTCAGAAAAGAAATTGAATATCTGGGTCATGTGGTTACCGATTCCGGCATAAAACCTAACCCTCAAAAGTTACTCGCCATTAAGGCATTCCCTATACCAAAAACCCAAAAACAAATTAAATCTTTCCTGGGACTACTCGGTTACTATAGAAAATTCATAAGAGACTTCGCAGCGATTACCAAACCTCTGACTCAACAACTGAAAGGCAAAACAACAGTCAAAATAGATGAGGAATATACTAGAACTTTTGAAACGTGCAAAACGCTGCTATGCAACGACCCGATCCTTCAATACCCCGACTTCAGTAAACCTTTTATATTAACTACGGACGCTAGTAACTTCGCCATTGGGGCAGTACTGTCCCAAGGCACGCTCAACCATGATAGACCTGTGTCCTTCGCTAGCAGAACGCTATCAGACACGGAAATAAATTACTCAACCGTAGAAAAAGAAATGTTAGCCATTATATGGGCAACAAAACACTTTCGCCCCTACTTGTACGGACAGAAATTTAAGATCGTTACTGACCATAGGCCATTGACTTGGCTTATGAATTTCAAAGAGCCAAATTCAAAACTGGTCCGATGGAAACTACAATTACTGGAATATGACTATGAGGTTATTTACAAGAAAGGATCTCAGAACGTGGTAGCAGACGCTCTTAGCCGTGTAACGGCCGAAGTTAATACCAATTCCACGGCTCCTCCTGAAAACAAAGACACTTCCGATCTAATTTCCATCTCTAGCAAACCACTAAATGAATTCAACTTACAAATAGTCTTCAAGATCGCAGATAAAACCGAAAGAGCCATTTCTGTGCCTTTCAAAAACAAAATGAGAAGAACAATATCAGAAACACATTACGATAAGGAAAATATGACTAATATTCTAAAACAGATACTTAAACCCAACAAAACGTGTGCTATCTTTGCACCCAATGAAATTTTCAAAACTATTGAGGAAACCATGACAGAATACTTTTTACCAACCAAATTATACAAAGTTATTAGATGCACGAACCTTTTAAAAGACATAACCAACCCACACGAACAAGAAGCGGAAATACCGGAAATACCACTTAGCAAACAACCACAGGGGAATAGACGAGACAGTGGCCCATTTAAAAAGATCCATATACTTCCCACTACTAAAGACCAAAATTTCACACATTATCAATGACTGCGATGTCTGCCAAACACTTAAGTACAACAGGCAGCCGCAAATACTGGAATATAGAGAAACAGAAACTCCTCTAACCCCAATGCAAATTATTCACGTAGACATTTATACGATCAACGGAAAAACAATACTAACCATAATTGATAAATTTTCTAAATTTGCGGCAGGGTATACAGTTCCATCGAGAGACAGTATCAACACAGTAAAATCGATGAGGAACTTCCTCTCGACATTCGGAATTCCGAAAAAACTTATTTGCGATCAAGGCCCGGAATTCTCAAACAAACTTTTTAAAGATTTCTGCGCTCAATATAACATAGAATTACACTTTACTTCATTTCAACAATCCTCGAGTAATTCCCCAGTGGAAAGACTCCATTCGTCTCTAACCGAGATATACAGAATAATTCTAAACAAAAAAAGGACAGAAAGACTCTCTTGTGACCACGAAGACATTTTCTTCGAAACCATCACAACCTACAACAACGCAGTTCACTCGACAACGAAATACACACCCTTCGAGATTTTCCACGGAAGACCTCACAGTATAAATCAGAACATCTCCCAAAACAACGAACACGACTACTTGCAAAAACTGAACGAATTTCGCAATACGATCTACCCAAACATTAAGAAGAACATGGACGATAAAATGAAGGACCGAATAGCTAAAAGTAATGAGAATAGGAACCTACCAGAATCAATTGAGATAGGCAGAACAGTCTTTAGAAAGGAAAACAGAAGGAACAAACTAACGCCCCGATTTACAAAACATATCGTTAAAAAAGGACAATGGGCTAACCTTTATATCACACAAAGAGCAAAAGATCCACAAATCAAAGATAAAGAGAAGAACCAAATAGTAATCACAGCCATATTTTTCAGATTATACTGCGTAACAGCACAGTTTATCAAGATTCAACAATTGGAGGAACACGACAAGATAGCGAAGATCGACCTGGGAAACGCAAGACTGGTACAATCTTACAAACACTTGCTACACAAAATCAACACAAATGACCTCCTCAAAAACACAGAAAATTTCGAAACGACAGTAAACGACTTAAGACATATAGAATTCTCTGAAGAAATAATTGACGTTTTAAAAGAAAAGGTAGACCAGCTAAAAATCAAAATTAAAGCATTAGTACCTTCAAGAAGAAAAAAAAAGAGGATTGGTGAACGGCCTTGGCAGCTTAATAAAAGTTGTAACAGGAAATATGGACGCTAAAGACGCCCAACAAATAAATGATAAGTTTAACGTTGTTAGGGAAAACGAAGATCAAATTACACAAAAAATTAACCAACAAAGTAAACTTAACCAAGAAATTACCTTAAGATTCGAAAACATTACACAACACATAAACCAAGAACAAACAACTATTAACAACTTCATTAAAAATTACAACAACAAAATATATAAAACACTTAATGACGAACACAACCAAATACACTTACTCCAATACATTACTAGAATTAACTTTAATATAGATATTTTACAAAACCACATTAATAACATAGCGGAAAGCATTTTGCTAACTAAACTCAATATAATACCTAAATTCATACTATCAGAAACAGAAATCGAATCCATAAACAAATTTATATCCAATCAGAACATAATAGTAGAATCCGAAGAACATTTATATAGATTGCTAACCTTAGAAACTTATATTGATAAATCGTACATAATATTCCATGTCAAAATACCTATATTTAAGACACAAACTTTCCAATTGGCACACGTGGTCCCTCTGCCACTACATCAAACTAAATTCTTAATCACACCTAACTACATTTTATATAACCAAAACGACCAAGTTACGTACTTCGAAGAAAAGTGTCCGAAAATACATACGACCTATATATGCGAAAGTGCTCGAGCACAAACCAACTTAATCGACATCAGCTGCATCAAAGGAATACTCCAAGGTTAAACAGCAACATGCGACATTAAAGACATCGGGCTGCAAGAAATCATCAAGGAAGTGGAACAACGCCACATCTTCATATTCAACACCGTGAGAACCAACGTCACATCCTCTTGCCGACCTCCCTTCCTAATCAATGGGTCAGTGATACTAACATTTAACAACTGCACGGTCAATATCAATGGCCTAACATATGACGATACGTTGATGGAATTCGAACAGAAAACAGAACTCTCAATAGAGTCGTTCAAGAAGATTAATATTAACAACACGTTCGATGACATAAACCTGTACAAACTTCACCTACGGTCTCTGTCCAGCCAAGACGACCTAATTGTCATGAAAACCTCAGCAACAAACCATCTTTACACAATTTACATTTTATTTGCCCTTTTGACCATATGTGCAGCATGTATCCTGATATGTAGAAGAAGGAGCATAATTTTCGCCTCGTCAGAGCTCCCGTTAAATTACGCTCCGGCCATTCCATCAATGTGGCCGTCACTCCATTCCAGGGGGTGGAGGAGTTACCGAATCGCCTATACAGAGTATATACAATTCGGTACCACCCGCCAAGCCACCTAGGAGCAGTTCATCGCCCCACTAACTCCAACACTGTTGCAATGCTGACGCAGCAGTGGACAGGATGTCGGTTGCGACAGTTCTGGTAAACAAAACTAGAACTGCCGCAGCAGCATTTCGGACAATGAGAACACAGCACATTCTTGTAAACCTTTTAGCTTAAGTTTTTCTCGACTAATAAACGAGAGATCAGTTCATTTTGAGACACAAATCAGAGCAGTCGCTTGTTTTATTACTTAAACCACTTGGATTCAAATATATCCGGACACACACACACACACTCACACACCAGCTGCAGGAGACACTGGTAACTCGCGCACGCACCGAATATTAGCTAAAAGAGATATCGGTCCTCCCTGACTGCGTCAAAGAACTGCAGGCGTTCGAAGGACGGCAGGAGGCTTACCTGTCTTGGATAAATAGGGCACAATCAATATTGACCGACTATGACTTGATTAAAACCAGACCCCTGTATAGGGCAATTGTCTTGCATATTAGACAGAAAATAAGGGGACACGCCGACATGGCCTTGGCGGCCTATGGCGTCCAAGACGACGATTGGGACGACATAAAACGAGTCTTGGCGCTGCATTATGCAGACAAACGAGACTTACGTACGCTTGAGCATGAGCTCGGCGTTATGTCTCAAGGTTCTAGACCACTAGATAGATTCTATATGGACTTTAATGGCCATCTCTCGTTGATCTTAAATAATTTGAAGGCCAGAAACCACCCTCGTGAAGTAGTCAACGCTTTGATAGAAACTTACAGAGACAAGGCTTTGGATGTTTTTATCCGAGGAGTGAGGGGAGATTGTTCCAAACACTTACTTGTCCGCAGCCCCAAGAATCTACCAGAGGCGTACTCTTTTTGTATGGGATTGCAGAATGTAATGTCGAGGAATTCCGCAGCTCAGAACTATCAACCGTCAGGTGCCCCAAGATTCGCAGGCCCATTTCAACATCAGGCCAGGCCACCGTTCCGAACCCCTTTTTCTCCTGGTTCAGGCAGATTTTCGCAAAACTCCTACAGAACTCAGGGTCCTAGACAGGCCATTAAAATGGAATCCAATCGGTCGGGTCAATCTTACCAATCAGGATACAGTGGTCGCCAAGAAGAGGGCTCCGGTATTAAAAGAATGTCCGAAGGCAACAACCCATTCCGAAGGGAACAAAGATTGTACCACATGGAATTGGCACCACCCCCGCTAGCCCCGGCGGCTAGTGAGGATAACCAAGGCCGTTCACATGAGGGTTACTATGATGACGAGTCTAAAGTTGTCGAGGGAACCAACAATTATCCTCCGCAGGAAAATGCGGAAGGAGGTACAGATGCTCCACATAACCTTGAGACTGAGGGAGGGGCAAATTTTATGACCAACGCCTCTCCAGTGTACCGTACTTAGAGTATGCGACGGAGAGGGGAGAAAGGCTAAAGTTTTTGATCGACACGGGGGCGAACAAAAACTTTATTAGCCGAAAACTTGCAGCCGGTTGTACCACAGTCCGTAAACCCTTCTCCGTACTGTCCGCTGCAGGTAACATCACGCACCGCCTAGTTGGTAAATTCTTCAAAACCACACTACCAAATTTACATTCTTTTGATGGTATCATTGGCGATGATACGCTCAAAGACTTAAAAGCCATAGTGGATAGGAAAAACAATTGTTTGATAATAACCCCAGGAATTAAAATCCCTCTTTTGGTGAGAGCTTCACTAAACGTTAACCCGTTACTCGCCGCCGAACACCCAGACGGTACACAAGAAATTTTGAATTCCCTTCTCGGAGAGTTTCCCCGCATTTTCGAGCCCCCCTTACCTGGAATGTCCGTGGAGACGGCCGTCAAGGCTGAAATCCGGACAAACACACAAGACCCGATCTATGCTAAAAGTTATCCGTACCCAGTCAATATGCGCGGAGAAGTCGAACGTCAAATCGATGAACTGCTGCAGGACGGTATAATTCGACCCTCTAATAGCCCTTACAATTCCCCTACCTGGATAGTCCCGAAGAAACCTAAACCAAACGGGGAAAAACAATATCGCATGGTAGTCGATTTCAAGCGGTTAAATACCATCACCATACCCGATACTTACTCCATCCCAGATATAAATGCTACACTAGCCAGCCTTGGCAATGCCAAATACTTTACCACCCTAGATTTGACTTCTGGATTCCATCAAATCCACATGAAGGAAAGCGACATTCCAAAGACAGCTTTCTCTACCTTAAATGGAAAGTACGAGTTCCTCCGTCTACCATTCGGTTTGAAGAATGCACCTGCAATCTTCCAAAGAATGATCGATGATGTTTTGCGCGAGCATATTGGCAAGGTCTGCTACGTTTATATTGACGATATCATCGTCTTCAGTGAAGATTATGACACACACTGGAAAAATCTCCGATTGGTATGAGCGAGTTTATCAAAAGCAAACCTCCAAGTGAACCTTGAGAAGTCGCATTTTTTAGATACGCAGGTAGAATTTTTAGGATATATCGTCACGGCCGATGGCATTAAGGCAGATCCGAAAAAAGTCAGGGCGATTAGCGAAATGCCTCCTCCGACCTCTGTTAAGGAGTTAAAAAGATTTCTAGGCATGACCTCATACTACAGGAAGTTCATTCAGGACTATGCAAAGGTAGCAAAGCCCCTTACGAACTTGACGCGTGGATTGTACGCTAATATAAAATCTTCGCAATCAAGCAAGGTCCAATTACATTAGACGAGACGGCTCTACAGTCTTTTAATGATTTAAAGTCAATTCTCTCTTCTTCTGAAATACTGGCGTTTCCATGTTTTACTAAACCATCACATGACAGTTCACGATTGATTCCCCACGTTGAATCTTCAATCAACGTTTTCAGGAACCAACTCGTTTTTGACACAACCAGGTCAGAATACTTATGCGAGCACCCGTTCCCAGGTTATAGTCGCCATCTGATTCCTCTCAAAGACGGATCACTTGCCGATTTAACCAACTCGTTACAATCGTATCTACGACCTGTAATAATTAACGGCGTCAAAATCCCGGAAGCATATTTGCAACGTTTTCAGTCTATCTGCTTAGCGAATTTTCTTTTATAAAAAATTCGGATAACGCAGCGCCTAGTGGCGGACGTGTCTGGCGCAGAGGAAATTTGTGAAATAATTGAAAAAGAACACCGTAGAGCACATAGGGGCCCTACGGAGATTCGCCTCCAACTTTTAGAAAAATGTTATTTCCCGCGGATGTCCACTACGATCCGTCTGCAAACTTCCTCATGTCAGTGTTGCAAACTCTACAAGTATGAGAGACACCCTAATAAACCAAACCTACAACCCACGCCAATTCCTAACTACCCATGTGAAATACTTCACATCGACATTTTCGTGCTCGAAAAAAGGTTATACCTAAGTTGTATTGACAAATTTAGCAAGTTTGCCAAACTTTTCCACCTGCAGTCAAAAGCATCCGTGCATTTGCGAGAAACTCTGGTGGAGGCCCTACATTACTTCACCGCCCCTAAGGTCTTGGTTTCGGATAACGAGCGCGGGCTATTATGCCCCAGAGTGCTCAACTATCTTCGGTCTCTAGACATCAATCTGTATTATGCTCCAACCCAGAAGAGTGAAGTAAATGGTCAAGTCGAGAGATTCCACTCTACGTTCCTAGAAATTTATCGTTGTCTTAAAGATGAGCTCCCTACCTTCAAAACCCGAACTGGTACACATAGCAGTGGACCGCTATAACACTTCCGTTCACTCAGTAACGAATCGGAAACCAGCAGACGTTTTTTTCGACCGCTCGTCAAGGGTAAACTATCAGGGTCTGACAGATTTCCGGCGGCAGACTTTAGAGGACATCAGGGGCTTAATTGAGCATTATCTAATTGAGCAAATTAGAAGTAATATGGCTCGGAATAAAAATAGGGACGAGCCAAGGTCTTATAGCCCGGGAGATGAAGTTTTTGTTGCAAATAAGCAAATAAAAACAAAAGAAAAGCGAGGTTCAGATGCGAAAAGGTACAGGAAGACAACAAGGTAACAGTTAAAAGCAGATCAGGAAAAACTTTCCACAAATCTGATCTAAGAAATTGAGACGAGGTTTTCACATATAAGAAAGAAACGCAAAAAGAATAACAAAATTAATAAAAGTAGGTTGTGGCAGCTAATGAAATATTCCACCCATTCATACGCTAATTTAACACACACTGACGATATTAAGATTTTATAAAACTATATAAAAAAAAAAATATAAATAAGAAATGAATTAAAAAATACTAAAAATATAAAAAAAGTACAGAATATAAGAAATAAAAAATATAAAAAAATAGAAATATAAGTACACAAAATGTACCGTACCCCCACACACTATGTAGTCTTAGAACAACTTAAACGACCAGATATTTACGAATTGTCTTTTTGTAAGCTCGATTTCTGCATGCGTAGTAAATCCTGCCCACGTTTACAAATACGAGGGGCCGGTGATCCCCTTGCAGCACGGCGAAGTATGGAGAATCAACGGTGTTTTCAAACTGGCACACCTCGTCGATCTTGCAAGGATGAACAGACTTGCTGAGGAAATCGGACAAGAAACGGTTGCCTTGGCGGATAAGAGAGCCGAAGCTCTTGTCAACTACTACCTCAACACAGCTATGGAAGGAATCAACAGGCTTTCCGGACGAGCGCGGCGCAAATCTCGCTCACTGGACTGGCTGGGGTCGGCTTGGAAATGGATAGCTGGATCTCCAGATGCTGCTGACTGGAACGCCGTCTTGGCCGCGCAAGCGACGGCTTCGAAGAATAGCGACCAACAATTAAGGATAAACGCGCGCTTGTTCGATGCAACACACGAATCCGTCGAGCAGCTAAACAACGTGATTGCAAAGGTGAATGCGGTGGACAACGATTTGTATACCACTACGACGGTGCTACACAAGTCCATTATCCTATCTAACCAGGTTTCCGAAGTCGTCAGAGCTTGCCAGTTGGCTAAAACCGGCATAGTCGACTCAAATTTGCTGGACCATGGCGAAATTGAGACCATACTGAGGGAAGTGGACAACCTGCCATATAAGAATGTGATCGAAGACCGCGGCCAGGCTAAATGCTCATATCAAAGAAGTAACCAACGAGTGGTTAAGCAAGTCGACGATGGAATGCTCCTCCTGACCAACTTCAACGGAACTCTGAGAACGGCCGCAAAGAACTACGACTTGATCGGCTCCTTTATCATCCAATTTGACAATGAGACGATAACAGTCAACGGCCAAAACTATTCCAGTTACTCGATCAGTCATCTAATGGCGATGCCGGCCGTATTGAGCCACATAACGGCCAGCAACTTTCAACTTTCCCTGGAATACGTCCAAGACGTGAGCATGAAGAATTTGGAGAAGATGTCCAACGTGGCGAGTGAGCTACTAGCCTCTTTTCTCACCGAGGCGGCACTCGCTATCTGTATACTCCTAGGCTTTTATTTCCTCTGGAAGAAGCTGGTGTCCACCAAAGGCATGCCCGATGTCCGCGAGATTGCCGCAAACTTAGAAGCATTGGGCCAAACCGAGCTGGGCAAGGCTCATTAATCTGCGGGACGCAGATCTTGAGGGGGGAGGAGTTATGAACCCTCTTCTTGCGCTCTTCGTCACACCCCCTCCCACCGGCCTGTCTCACACGCGCTTCCTCCGCTTACGCCACTTTACGGTCACTCAAACCCCACTTCACAACGCTGACTTCGTTCCCGGCCCTTATCCATCAAAACAACAATGTACCCAACGACCCGCCGGCTGCGATGTGCTGCGTCTGCAGACGACACTTAGTTGCAGCCTAACTGCTGCGCCCGCAAATAACATTGGTAACGCGATCACGCTGCCGACGAACTGCTGCGTCTGCAACTTACGCCTGTTGCTATGGTGCAGCGGAGCCGCCGGACGTTGGATAAGCGACCGCCGACTTAGCACGGCTCATATTTCGGCGACTTGGCCGACTGCTATGCGGAGTCGCCCCTCACCCTGCCCCAGCAGCGAACGCTGCCTTCGATTCTGGAACCGTAGCTCTGATGGGAACCAGGCCCGGCCCCAGTCTTCAGTCTTTTACGGACACACGACCGAGGCACTATCTGATCACTAATCAAACCTTAAAGAATCTAAAATAAAGTTAACTATAAAGCCGTACCCTGTCGACTTTTACTCTGGAGAAACACAGCATGTTAGCTGTTACATCAAGGTGAGGTATTCGGCAACGAGAGCCGAAAGCCCCGGTGCAAGTATGACCTGCGTTAACTGGCGCCCGAACAGGGACCGGCAATGTCCGGCCGATAAAAATGACACGAATAAAAAATTGTGGAAATTTGTGCGCAAAAATGTGGTGTGCATAAGTCAGATTAAGATCTGAAATTCATAAAGAAAAAAGAAGTGTTGCGTGAGCTGTGAATAAAATGATAAAATAGCAATTACCCGCTGTCGGGGGGAATTACGTTGTACGTGATATACGATCACCTGTACGATACCTATAACGTAACTAAAACACAATCAACCCACTGCGGCGGTACGGCTTGTGGAAAAAATTTTTTTTCCTCCCCTAAATTGCCAATTCGCGAGTGCAAAAGATTGTGTGGGATAAACCAATAATTAACCGTTGCAGCAGTTTACCTGCGGCAAACAAAGTAATACGAGCGCCCAGCGTGATAAAGTGGTGTGTGGCAGCTTGTTGGATACGTTAAGTGGTGTGGAATGCACCCAAAAAAAACCGCCCAACAAGTTGTGTGGCGGCCGTACCTTAGTAGGCAAACAGCCAAAAGGGAAACTACGGAACCACCGTGCCCAGTGCCGAAGTAAATTAGAGGTCATCAATAAAAGCCTGTAACAGCACGCACGCAAGAAAAAAATATTATAAAAGTGCGTAGCGCATATGCAACATGGAATATCAAAATACACTACAAAAATTGTATAAACACATGCACAACACCACAATTCAAAAGAAAATAAATATAATACAATTTCCTCAATTTCCCGAGATAGAATGAATGTACAACACACTAAGTCACCTTTTTTTTTACTTATCCCAATAGAATATTCATGCTGTAAGGGTACAACCTATAACGAGGATAACCAATAAAGAGCATACAAGGGTGAGTGAAATATTTCATTAAATTTTTTTGCCACATTTGCTAGATTCAGTAAAAAAAAAAAATACAAAGAAAAACAGATATTCTTTTTTATCAGGTTAAAACCGTTGTCCCACATTTCCGTAAATTAGTAACGAATTCTATTACCCTAAATACTTCCTGCATCTTTCAAACGCAAACTAGAAATCGAAATGGAAGAGACCCTGCGTGCTCTTAGCGAGTCCCTCAATGCCTTGACCAACGTGGTGACAGGCATTAAGGAAGATATTAGGAAGAATAATGATAGGTTGGCTATTTTAGAGCAGGAGCGCGGGAACGCTAACCCTACGATCGATCAACCGCAACCCCTGGTGCGCGAGTTACCGAATCGCCTATACAGAGTATATACAATTCGGTACCACCCGCCAAGCCACCTAGGAGCAGTTCATCGCCCCACTAACTCCAACACTGTTGCAATGCTGACGCAGCAGTGGACAGGATGTCGATTGCGACAGTTCTGGTAAACAAAACTAGAACTGCCGCAGCAGCATTTCGGACAATGAGAACACAGCACATTCTTGTAAACCTTTTAGCTTAAGTTTTTCTCGACTAATAAACGAGAGATCAGTTCATTTTGAGACACAAATCAGAGCAGTCGCTTGTTTTATTACTTAAACCACTTGGATTCAAATATATCCGGACACACACACACACACTCACACACCAGCTGCAGGAGACACTGGTAACTGGCGCAGTCGAATTACGAACAGGATACAACCCAGGGGACACCTGCAACCAGGATGAGAATCATAATAAGTCTAGTACTGTGAGTAGCTGTGTAGTGATGTGAAAGATGGTGTACAAAAAAAAAATCATCAAAATCAACGTATAAACAAATAAATATGATAATAAACTAAATAAATTAATCGAAATTTAAAAAAAAAAAAAAGAGAAATTAAATAATGATAATTATTTAAAAAATTCAACGATGATATAAACCACAGAAAAAATAATAAACTTAGCGTCAGGCCATACGCCCACATATCGCTGGCAGTTCACTGCAACCGAGCAACAAGTTCGATGCTGCCCCTTTTTTCGGCTTTCACAACATGTTCGGTGTGACGTGCAAACAGTGTCTGGGCAACGGCTGATACATAGCTAACAACATGGCTATGTGACAAACCGCTGGTTGCATCAATACGCTGGACGCGAACGGTTCGATGTTGAACAGGTCACTGAAGCAAGTCAAGCAGACGCTCGACACGCTGGATGCAACACGAACTCGTTCGAATAGGTCACTGAGGCGTATGGCACAACTATTACGGCGGTCCGACAGTTATACCAACATAATACAAAAGAAAAAACAAAATATACCTATACCCTTTTGTACTACCGCTGAATTAAAGCTACCTATATTGCACAAGAGATATAAGAAAGAATAACATACCACTACATTACAGATATTAAACACTCTCACAACAAGGGAAGAAGTCTACTACACAAAAATAATATAAACAACCTACAATTAATCTATTACACAAATAATATAAGCCATCTAGAATTAGATTATTACACAAATAACAACTACACTACCTTTCACTATACCTCGACAACGTTCAATTTAGAGAGAATAACGATAAAGTAAATAGACCGAATCACCAATCAACTCACAGTTTAGAGATAGAAAGACAAATTATTAGATGTCGACTATTGGGAAAGTCAAAAAGCTTATCCCAAACACCAGGAGCAAGATCAGGGCTAGCTCTAGCCTAACGGACGTTAGGGAAGAACCCGAAGAACAACAACTCCAGGCCGTGTTTAGGTTGCCTTCAACATCGTCGATGAATTCGTCAGCAAGCTCTCCGCCACTTAATCAAGCGGCTATACCAAACAATATGGACTTGGTTTCGTCCCTTAAGATTCCGGACGTAATCCGTCACCTACCGCCTTATGATGGCAATCCCAAAAAACTTAGCGACTTCATTAATAACGTCGAGGAAATTCTCCTATTAATCAGAGGAACCGATAAGACACCCTACGGTCAAATGCTCTTAAGGGCAATTAGACAAAAGATCGAGGGAAAGGCCGACGATGCGATTCACACATCTGGAGCCAGTCTTAATTGGGATGAAATCAAAGACGCATTGATTCTGCATTGTTCCGACAAACGAGACGAACAAACCCTCTTGACCGAACTACATAGCCTCGCTGATTTTACACTTCCAATTCAAGCTCTATTCGAAAAAATTTGCGAAATCAAAACGACCTTTTTCAAACTAACCGATACCAAAGAATACGAACCAATATCTATTAGAACAAAGAAGAAATTGTTCGCTGACACCTGTCTGAATACGTTCGTAAGGGGTATCAAAGGCCCACTCGGTCTAACGGTAAGGTTCATGAGATTTACCAACCTCCAGGAAGCCTTCGAATGGGCTATCAGGGAAAGGGACATTTATTTCCAAGAAAATAAGAAAAAGCAGGAAACTACTCGGACAGAGTACAGACGACAAGTCGGGTCTTCTAACGAATACCAAAGACGATATCAGGGCAACCAAATCGATAGCCACAGACCAAGAGACTACGGTAGAAAGAGGACTTATCAACAATACACCCCGAACGTAAGAGATAACTTCCAATACAGAAGGAACGACGTACCGGCAATAATGCCCAAAAACATGCAGACTAACCGTAACTACGAACACAATAGACCCGATAATTCAAACCCCAACAGGACTAGGGGTACCATCAATAATATGGAACAGGTTTCAAACGAATATACCCTTAACACTCAGCTACACAATATAGACGAGGACGCAAATTTTCTATCAAGTGCCTCGAGAAACAAACAGGGTACTTAATTAAACGAGAGACCCGGTCCCCCTTACCATACATAATTATCCACCTAAATTCCGGATACCCTTTAAGATTCCTAATAGACACAGGGGCGACCATGTCATTCATTAACCCTGAATTAGTCCTAAACTCAGAACGAATTAACCTAACAAGCCCAGTTTCAATTAAAACCGCACTTAACGTGCACGAAGTCTTCCAAAAGACCAGAGTTCCTTTATTCAAAGAATTCTCGGATACTACATCTTATAAATTAATTCTGTTCAAATTCCATCAATTATTCGATGGATTAATCGGTATGGATATCTTACAAAGAGTAAAGGCAATAGTCAATATTCAAAAATTGGTACTAGAAACTCAACACTTTAAAACTGTAATGCACATAGAAAACAATACAGCCTCACAACTCCACGTTCTAGAGGAAACTTCCAAGAATATAGTGAAGCTACCCGTTAACATTGATAACGGCGCATTCTGGTGTGAAACAACACAAATTTCCGAAGACATCCTCATATCAGCAGGATTGTACCAGGCTAGGGACAACCTTAGTCTCATGGAAGTAGTCAATAAATCACGAGACAAACAGAAACTGTATCTCGACTCAGAGTTACAAGTTGAAAAGTACACCGAGAACGATTTTATTGAATTAAATGCCATGTTTGAGGTCAGTGACAACATACCCAACGATAAGACCGATATTCTTACCCAACTGCGGACCGACCACTTAAACGTCGAGGAGCTGACTGCATTAAAAAACCTTTGCAAAAAATTTCCGAAACTCTTTCACCACGAGGGAGATAACCTAACCTTCACTAATCTGGTTAAACACCAAATACAGACTACAGACGAAATCCCACTACATTCAAAACCATTCCGGTATAGCCCCGTCGAAAGACAGGAGATACAGAGACAAATCACAAAACTTCTGGAACAGGACATCATTAGACACAGCCACTCCCCTTGGGGCGCACCTATTTTCCTGGTGTCGAAAAAGACCGACAACCCAAATAAAAAAAAATGGAGATTGGTAATCGACTATAGGAAGCTGAATGAAAAG
Organism: Drosophila sechellia; assembly: GCF_004382195.2. Classification (NCBI taxonomy): domain Eukaryota; kingdom Metazoa; phylum Arthropoda; class Insecta; order Diptera; family Drosophilidae; genus Drosophila; species Drosophila sechellia. Next base: position 25,681,567 of record NC_045951.1, read on the forward strand.
TCCGTCAAAGACAAATATCCCATGCCCATTATAACCGATGTTCTAGATAGGATAGGTAGAGCAAAATATTTCACGGCTCTAGATTTAGCAAGCGGATACCATCAAGTGGAGATGGATCCCAAGGACATTGACAAGACGGCCTTCTCGCCATTAGACGGACATTTTGAATTTTTAAGAATGCCATTCGGCCTCACTAACGCCCCAGCAACCTTCCAAAGAGTGATGGACAACATACTAGCAGACCTTAACGGCAAATGTTGTCTAATTTATCTCGACGACATCATAGTCTTTTCGTCATCACTCCAGGAACATGTCAACGATCTAAAGTTAGTATTCGACAAACTAAGTAAAGCAAATCTAAAACTCCAACCGGAGAAATCAAAATTTTTCAGAAAAGAAATTGAATATCTGGGTCATGTGGTTACCGATTCCGGCATAAAACCTAACCCTCAAAAGTTACTCGCCATTAAGGCATTCCCTATACCAAAAACCCAAAAACAAATTAAATCTCTCCTGGGACTACTCGGTTACTATAGAAAATTCATAAGAGACTTCGCAGCGATTACCAAACCTCTGACTCAACAACTGAAAGGCAAAACAACAGTCAAAATAGATGAGGAATATACTAGAACTTTTGAAACGTGCAAAACGCTGCTATGCAACGATCCGATCCTTCAATACCCCGACTTCAGTAAACCTTTTATATTAACTACGGGCGCTAGTAACTTCGCCATTGGGGCAGTACTGTCCCAAGGCACGCTCAACCATGATAGACCTGTGTCCTTCGCTAGCAGAACGCTATCAGACACGGAAATAAATTACTCAACCGTAGAAAAAGAAATGTTAGCCATTATATGGGCAACAAAACACTTTCGCCCCTACTTGTACGGACAGAAATTTAAGATCGTTACTGACCATAGGCCATTGACTTGGCTTATGAATTTCAAAGAGCCAAATTCAAAACTGGTCCGATGGAAACTACAATTACTGGAATATGACTATGAGGTTATTTACAAGAAAGGATCTCAGAACGTGGTAGCAGACGCTCTTAGCCGTGTAACGGCCGAAGTTAATACCAATTCCACGGCTCCTCCTGAAAACAAAGACACTTCCGATCTAATTTCCATCTCTAGCAAACCACTAAATGAATTCAACTTACAAATAGTCTTCAAGATCGCAGATAAAACCGAAAGAGCCATTTCTGTGCCTTTCAAAAACAAAATGAGAAGAACAATATCAGAAACACATTACGATAAGGAAAATATGACTAATATTCTAAAACAGATACTTAAACCCAACAAAACGTGTGCTATCTTTGCACCCAATGAAATTTTCAAAACTATTGAGGAAACCATGACAGAATACTTTTTACCAACCAAATTATACAAAGTTATTAGATGCACGAACCTTTTAAAAGACATAACCAACCCACACGAACAAGAAGCGGAAATACCGGAAATACCACTTAGCAAACAACCACAGGGGAATAGACGAGACAGTGGCCCATTTAAAAAGATCCATATACTTCCCACTACTAAAGACCAAAATTTCACACATTATCAATGACTGCGATGTCTGCCAAACACTTAAGTACAACAGGCAGCCGCAAATACTGGAATATAGAGAAACAGAAACTCCTCTAACCCCAATGCAAATTATTCACGTAGACATTTATACGATCAACGGAAAAACAATACTAACCATAATTGATAAATTTTCTAAATTTGCGGCAGGGTATACAGTTCCATCGAGAGACAGTATCAACACAGTAAAATCGATGAGGAACTTCCTCTCGACATTCGGAATTCCGAAAAAACTTATTTGCGATCAAGGCCCGGAATTCTCAAACAAACTTTTTAAAGATTTCTGCGCTCAATATAACATAGAATTACACTTTACTTCATTTCAACAATCCTCGAGTAATTCCCCAGTGGAAAGACTCCATTCGTCTCTAACCGAGATATACAGAATAATTCTAAACAAAAAAAGGACAGAAAGACTCTCTTGTGACCACGAAAACATTTTCTTCGAAACCATCACAACCTACAACAACGCAGTTCACTCGACAACGAAATACACACCCTTCGAGATTTTCCACGGAAGACCTCACAGTATAAATCAGAACATCTCCCAAAACAACGAACACGACTACTTGCAAAAACTGAACGAATTTCGCAATACGATCTACCCAAACATTAAGAAGAACATGGACGATAAAATGAAGGACCGAATAGCTAAAAGTAATGAGAATAGGAACCTACCAGAATCAATTGAGATAGGCAGAACAGTCTTTAGAAGGGAAAACAGAAGGAACAAACTAACGCCCCGATTTACAAAACATATCGTTAAAAAAGGACAATGGGCTAACCTTTATATCACACAAAGAGCAAAAGATCCACAAATCAAAGATAAAGAGAAGAACCAAATAGTAATCACAGCCATATTTTTCAGATTATACTGCGTAACAGCACAGTTTATCAAGATTCAACAATTGGAGGAACACGACAAGATAGCGAAGATCGACCTGGGAAACGCAAGACTGGTACAATCTTACAAACACTTGCTACACAAAATCAACACCAATGACCTCCTCAAAAACACAGAAAATTTCGAAACGACAGTAAACGACTTAAGACATATAGAATTCTCTGAAGAAATAATTGACGTTTTAAAAGAAAAGGTAGACCAGCTAAAAATCAAAATTAAAGCATTAGTACCTTCAAGAAGAAAAAAAAAAGAGGATTGGTGAACGGCCTTGGCAGCTTAATAAAAGTTGTAACAGGAAATATGGACGCTAAAGACGCCCAACAAATAAATGATAAGTTTAACGAAGATCAAATTACACAAAAAATTAACCAACAAAGTAAACTTAACCAAGAAATTACCTTAAGATTCGAAAACATTACACAACACATAAACCAAGAACAAACAACTGTTAACAACTTCATTAAAAATTACAACAACAAAATATATAAAACACTTAATGACGAACACAACCAAATACACTTACTCCAATACATTACTAGAATTAACTTTAATATAGATATTTTACAAAACCACATTAATAACATAGCGGAAAGCATTTTGCTAACTAAACTCAATATAATACCTAAATTCATACTATCAGAAACAGAAATCGAATCCATAAACAAATTTATATCCAATCAGAACATAATAGTAGAATCCGAAGAACATTTATATAGATTGCTAACCTTAGAAACTTATATTGATAAATCGTACATAATATTCCATGTCAAAATACCTATATTTAAGACACAAACTTTCCAATTGGCACACGTGGTCCCTCTGCCACTACATCAAACTAAATTCTTAATCACACCTAACTACATTTTATATAACCAAAACGACCAAGTTACGTACTTCGAAGAAAAGTGTCCGAAAATACATACGACCTATATATGCGAAAGTGCTCGAGCACAAACCAACTTAATCGACATCAGCTGCATCAAAGGAATACTCCAAGGTTAAACAGCAACATGCGACATTAAAGACATCGGGCTGCAAGAAATCATCAAGGAAGTGGAACAACGCCACATCTTCATATTCAACACCGTGAGAACCAACGTCACATCCTCTTGCCGACCTCCCTTCCTAATCAATGGGTCAGTGATACTAACATTTAACAACTGCACGGTCAATATCAATGGCCTAACATATGACGATACGTTGATGGAATTCGAACAGAAAACAGAACTCTCAATAGAGTCGTTCAAGAAGATTAATATTAACAACACGTTCGATGACATAAACCTGTACAAACTTCACCTACGGTCTCTGTCCAGCCAAGACGACCTAATTGTCATGAAAACCTCAGCAACAAACCATCTTTACACAATTTACATTTTATTTGCCCTTTTGACCATATGTGCAGCATGTATCCTGATATGTAGAAGAAGGAGCATAATTTTCGCCTCGTCAGAGCTCCCGTTAAATTACGCTCCGGCCATTCCATCAATGTGGCCGTCACTCCATTCCAGGGGGTGGAGGAGTTACCGAATCGCCTATACAGAGTATATACAATTCGGTACCACCCGCCAAGCCACCTAGGAGCAGTTCATCGCCCCACTAACTCCAACACTATTGCAATGCTGACGCATTGAACTAGAACTGCCGCAGCAGCATTTCGAACAATGAGAACACAGCACATTCTTGTAAACCTTTTAGCTTAAGTTTTTCTCGACTAATAAACGAGAGATCAGTTCATTTTGAGACACAAATCAGAGCAGTCGCTTGTTTTATTACTTAAACCACTTGGATTCAAATATATCCGGACACACACACACACACTCACACACCAGCTGCAGGAGACACTGGTAACTCGCGCACGCACCGAATATTAGCTAAAAGAGATATCGGTCCTCCCTGACTGCGTCAAAGAACTGCAGGCGTTCGAAGGACGGCAGGAGGCTTACCTGTCTTGGATAAATAGGGCACAATCAATATTGACCGACTATGACTTGATTAAAACCAGACCCCTGTATAGGGCAATTGTCTTGCATATTAGACAGAAAATAAGGGGACACGCCGACATGGCCTTGGCGGCCTATGGCGTCCAAGACGACGATTGGGACGACATAAAACGAGTCTTGGCGCTGCATTATGCAGACAAACGAGACTTACGTACGCTTGAGCATGAGCTCGGCGTTATGTCTCAAGGTTCTAGACCACTAGATAGATTCTATATGGACGTTAATGGCCATCTCTCGTTGATCTTAAATAATTTGAAGGCCAGAAACCACCCTCGTGAAGTAGTCAACGCTTTGATAGAAACTTACAGAGACAAGGCTTTGGATGTTTTTATCCGAGGAGTGAATGGAGATTGTTCCAAACACTTACTTGTCCGCAGCCCCAAGAATCTACCAGAGGCGTACTCTTTTTGTATGGGATTGCAGAATGTAATGTCGAGGAATTCCGCAGCTCAGAACTATCAACCGTCAGGTGCCCCAAGATTCGCAGGCCCATTTCAACATCAGGCCAGGCCACCGTTCCGAACCCCTTTTTCTCCTGGTTCAGGCAGATTTTCGCAAAACTCCTACAGAACTCAGGGTCCTAGACAGGCCATTAAAATGGAATCCAATCGGTCGGGTCAATCTTACCAATCAGGATACAGTGGTCGCCAAGAAGAGGGCTCCGGTATTAAAAGAATGTCCGAAGGCAACAACCCATTCCGAAGGGCACAAAGATTGTACCACATGGAATTGGCACCACCCCCGCTAGCCCCGGCGGCTAGTGAGGATAACCAAGGCCGTTCACATGAGGGTTACTATGATGACGAGTCTAAAGTTGTCGAGGGAACCAACAATTATCCTCCGCAGGAAAATGCGGAAGGAGGTACAGATGCTCCACATAACCTTGAGACTGAGGGAGGGGCAAATTTTATGACCAACGCCTCTCCAGTGTACCGTACTTAGAGTATGCGACGGAGAGGGGAGAAAGGCTAAAGTTTTTGATCGACACGGGGGCGAACAAAAACTTTATTAGCCGAAAACTTGCAGCCGGTTGTACCACAGTCCGTAAACCCTTCTCCGTACTGTCCGCTGCAGGTAACATCACGCACCGCCTAGTTGGTAAATTCTTCAAACCACTAGGAAACGACTCGGACATTACCTTTTTCGTACTACCAAATTTACATTCTTTTGATGGTATCATTGGCGATGATACTCTCAAAGACTTAAAAGCCATAGTGGATAGGAAAAACAATTGTTTGATAATAACCCCAGGAATTAAAATCCCTCTTTTGGTGAGAGCTTCACTAAACGTTAACCCGTTACTCGCCGCCGAACACCCAGACGGTACACAAGAAATTTTGAATTCCCTTCTCGGAGAGTTTCCCCGCATTTTCGAGCCCCCCTTACCTGGAATGTCCGTGGAGACGGCCGTCAAGGCTGAAATCCGGACAAACACACAAGACCCGATCTATGCTAAAAGTTATCCGTACCCAGTCAATATGCGCGGAGAAGTCGAACGTCAAATCGATGAACTGCTGCAGGACGGTATAATTCGACCCTCTAATAGCCCTTACAATTCCCCTACCTGGATAGTCCCGAAGAAACCTAAACCAAACGGGGAAAAACAATATCGCATGGTAGTCGATTTCAAGCGGTTAAATACCATCACCATACCCGATACTTACTCCATCCCAGATATAAATGCTACACTAGCCAGCCTTGGCAATGCCAAATACTTTACCACCCTAGATTTGACTTCTGGATTCCATCAAATCCACATGAAGGAAAGCGACATTCCAAAGACAGCTTTCTCTACCTTAAATGGAAAGTACGAGTTCCTCCGTCTACCATTCGGTTTGAAGAATGCACCTGCAATCTTCCAAAGAATGATCGATGATGTTTTGCGCGAGCATATTGGCAAGGTCTGCTACGTTTATATTGACGATATCATCGTCTTCAGTGAAGATTATGACACACACTGGAAAAATCTCCGATTGGTATGAGCGAGTTTATCAAAAGCAAACCTCCAAGTGAACCTTGAGAAGTCGCATTTTTTAGATACGCAGGTAGAATTTTTAGGATATATCGTCACGGCCGATGGCATTAAGGCAGATCCGAAAAAAGTCAGGGCGATTAGCGAAATGCCTCCTCCGACCTCTGTTAAGGAGTTAAAAAGATTTCTAGGCATGACCTCATACTACAGGAAGTTCATTCAGGACTATGCAAAGGTAGCAAAGCCCCTTACGAACTTGACGCGTGGATTGTACGCTAATATAAAATCTTCGCAATCAAGCAAGGTCCAATTACATTAGACGAGACGGCTCTACAGTCTTTTAATGATTTAAAGTCAATTCTCTCTTCTTCTGAAATACTGGCGTTTCCATGTTTTACTAAACCATCACATGACAGTTCACGATTGATTCCCCACGTTGAATCTTCAATCAACGTTTTCAGGAACCAACTCGTTTTTGACACAACCAGGTCAGAATACTTATGCGAGCACCCGTTCCCAGGTTATAGTCGCCATCTGATTCCTCTCAAAGACGGATCACTTGCCGATTTAACCAACTCGTTACAATCGTATCTACGACCTGTAATAATTAACGGCGTCAAAATCCCGGAAGCATATTTGCAACGTTTTCAGTCCATCTGCTTAGCGAATTTTCTTTTATACAAAATTCGGATAACGCAGCGCCTAGTGGCGGACGTGTCTGGCGCAGAGGAAATTTGTGAAATAATTGAAAAAGAACACCGTAGAGCACATAGGGGCCCTACGGAGATTCGCCTCCAACTTTTAGAAAAATGTTATTTTCCGCGGATGTCCAGTACGATCCGTCTGCAAACTTCCTCATGTCAGTGTTGCAAACTCTACAAGTATGAGAGACACCCTAATAAACCAAACCTACAACCCACGCCAATTCCTAACTACCCATGTGAAATACTTCACATCGACATTTTCGTGCTCGAAAAAAGGTTATACCTAAGTTGTATTGACCATACGACCTACATATGCGAAAGTGCTCGAGCACAAACCAACTTAATCGACATCAGCTGCATCAAAGGAAAACTCCAAGGTCAAACAGCAACATGCGACATTAAAGACATCGGGCTGCAAGAAATCATCAAGGAAGTGGAACAACGCCACATCTTCATATTCAACACCGTGAGAACCAACGTCACATCCTCTTTCCGACCTCCCTTCCTAATCAATGGGTCAGTGATACTAACATTTAACAACTGCACGGTCAATATCAATGGCGTAATATATGACGATACGTTGATGGAATTCGAACAGAAAACAGAACTCTCAATAGAGTCGTTCAAGAAGATTAATATTAACAACACGTTCGATGACATAAACCTGTACAAACTTCACCTACGGTCTCTGTCCAGCCAAGACGACCTAATTGTCATGAAAACCTCAGCAACAAACCATCTTTACACAATTTACATTTTATTTGCCCTTTTGACCATATGTGCAGCATGTATCCTGATATGTAGAAGAAGGAGCATAATTTTCGCCTCGTCAGAGCTCCCGTTAAATTACGCTCCGGCCATTCCATCAATGTGGCCGTCACTCCATTCCAGGGGGTGGAGGAGTTACCGAATCGCCTATACAGAGTATATACAATTCGGTACCACCCGCCAAGCCACCTAGGAGCAGTTCATCGCCCCACTAACTCCAACACTGTTGCAATGCTGACGCATTGAACTAGAACTGCCGCAGCAGCATTTCGGACAATGAGAACACAGCACATTCTTGTAAACCTTTTAGCTTAAGTTTTTCTCGACTAATAAACGAGAGATCAGTTCATTTTGAGACACAAATCAGAGCAGTCGCTTGTTTTATTACTTAAACCACTTGGATTCAAATATATCCGGACACACACACACACACTCACACACCAGCTGCAGGAGACACTGGTAACTCGCGCACGCACCGAATATTAGCTAAAAGAGATATCGGTCCTCCCTGACTGCGTCAAAGAACTGCAGGCGTTCGAAGGACGGCAGGAGGCTTACCTGTCTTGGATAAATAGGGCACAATCAATATTGACCGACTATGACTTGATTAAAACCAGACCCCTGTATAGGGCAATTGTCTTGCATATTAGACAGAAAATAAGGGGACACGCCGACATGGCCTTGGCGGCCTATGGCGTCCAAGACGACGATTGGGACGACATAAAACGAGTCTTGGCGCTGCATTATGCAGACAAACGAGACTTACGTACGCTTGAGCATGAGCTCGGCGTTATGTCTCAAGGTTCTAGACCACTAGATAGATTCTATATGGACGTTAATGGCCATCTCTCGTTGATCTTAAATAATTTGAAGGCCAGAAACCACCCTCGTGAAGTAGTCAACGCTTTGATAGAAACTTACAGAGACAAGGCTTTGGATGTTTTTATCCGAGGAGTGAATGGAGATTGTTCCAAACACTTACTTGTCCGCAGCCCCAAGAATCTACCAGAGGCGTACTCTTTTTGTATGGGATTGCAGAATGTAATGTCGAGGAATTCCGCAGCTCAGAACTATCAACCGTCAGGTGCCCCAAGATTCGCAGGCCCATTTCAACATCAGGCCAGGCCACCGTTCCGAACCCCTTTTTCTCCTGGTTCAGGCAGATTTTCGCAAAACTCCTACAGAACTCAGGGTCCTAGACAGGCCATTAAAATGGAATCCAATCGGTCGGGTCAATCTTACCAATCAGGATACAGTGGTCGCCAAGAAGAGGGCTCCGGTATTAAAAGAATGTCCGAAGGCAACAACCCATTCCGAAGGGCACAAAGATTGTACCACATGGAATTGGCACCACCCCCGCTAGCCCCGGCGGCTAGTGAGGATAACCAAGGCCGTTCACATGAGGGTTACTATGATGACGAGTCTCAAGTTGTCGAGGGAACCAACAATTATCCTCCGCAGGAAAATGCGGAAGGAGGTACAGATGCTCCACATAACCTTGAGACTGAGGGAGGGGCAAATTTTATGACCAACGCCTCTCCAGTGTACCGTACTTAGAGTATGCGACGGAGAGGGGAGAAAGGCTAAAGTTTTTGATCGACACGGGGGCGAACAAAAACTTTATTAGCCGAAAACTTGCAGCCGGTTGTACCACAGTCCGTAAACCCTTCTCCGTACTGTCCGCTGCAGGTAACATCACGCACCGCCTAGTTGGTAAATTCTTCAAACCACTAGGAAACGACTCGGACATTACCTTTTTCGTACTACCAAATTTACATTCTTTTGATGGTATCATTGGCGATGATACTCTCAAAGACTTAAAAGCCATAGTGGATATGAAAAACAATTGTTTGATAATAACCCCAGGAATTAAAATCCCCCTTTTGGTGAGAGCTTCACTAAACGTTAACCCGTTACTCGCCGCCGAACACCCAGACGGTACACAAGAAATTTTGAATTCCCTTCTCGGAGAGTTTCCCCGCATTTTCGAGCCCCCCTTACCTGGAATGTCCGTGGAGACGGCCGTCAAGGCTGAAATCCGGACAAACACACAAGACCCGATCTATGCTAAAAGTTATCCGTACCCAGTCAATATGCGCGGAGAAGTCGAACGTCAAATCGATGAACTGCTGCAGGACGGTATAATTCGACCCTCTAATAGCCCTTACAATTCCCCTATCTGGATAGTCCCGAAGAAACCTAAACCAAACGGGGAAAAACAATATCGCATGGTAGTCGATTTCAAGCGGTTAAATACCATCACCATACCCGATACTTACTCCATCCCAGATATAAATGCTACACTAGCCAGCCTTGGCAATGCCAAATACTTTACCACCCTAGATTTGACTTCTGGATTCCATCAAATCCACATGAAGGAAAGCGACATTCCAAAGACAGCTTTCTCTACCTTAAATGGAAAGTACGAGTTCCTCCGTCTACCACTCGGTTTGAAGAATGCACCTGCAATCTTCCAAAGAATGATCGATGATGTTTTGCGCGAGCATATTGGCAAGGTCTGCTACGTTTATATTGACGATATCATCGTCTTCAGTGAAGATTATAACACACACTGGAAAAATCTCCGATTGGTATTAGCAAGTGAACCTTGAGAAGTCGCATTTTTTAGATACGCAGGTAGAATTTTTAGGATATATCGTCACGGCCGATGGCATTAAGGCAGATCCGAAAAAAGTCAGGGCGATTAGCGAAATGCCTCCTCCGAACTCTGTTAAGGAGTTAAAAAGATTTCTAGGCATGACCTCATACTACAGGAAGTTCATTCAGGACTATGCAAAGGTAGCAAAGCCCCTTACGAACTTGACGCGTGGATTGTACGCTAATATAAAATCTTCGCAATCAAGCAAGGTCCAATTACATTAGACGAGACGGCTCTACAGTCTTTTAATGATTTAAAGTCAATTCTCTCTTCTTCTGAAATACTGGCGTTTCCATGTTTTACTAAACCATCACATGACAGTTCACGATTGATTCCCCACGTTGAATCTTCAATCAACGTTTTCAGGAACCAACTCGTTTTTGACACAACCAGGTCAGAATACTTATGCGAGCACCCGTTCCCAGGTTATACTCGCCATCTGATTCCTCTCAAAGACGGATCACTTGCCGATTTAACCAACTCGTTACAATCGTATCTACGACCTGTAATAATTAACGGCGTCAAAATCCCGGAAGCATATTTGCAACGTTTTCAGTCCATCTGCTTAGCGAATTTTCTTTTATACAAAATTCGGATAACGCAGCGCCTAGTGGCGGACGTGTCTGGCGCAGAGGAAATTTGTGAAATAATTGAAAAAGAACACCGTAGAGCACATAGGGGCCCTACGGAGATTCGCCTCCAACTTTTAGAAAAATGTTATTTTCCGCGGATGTCCAGTACGATCCGTCTGCAAACTTCCTCATGTCAGTGTTGCAAACTCTACAAGTATGAGAGACACCCTAATAAACCAAACCTACAACCCACGCCAATTCCTAACTACCCATGTGAAATACTTCACATCGACATTTTCGTGCTCGAAAAAAGGTTATACCTAAGTTGTATTGACAAATTTAGCAAGTTTGCCAAACTTTTCCACCTGCAGTCAAAAGCATCCGTGCATTTTCGAGAAACTCTGGTGGAGGCCCTACATTACTTCACCGCCCCTAAGGTCTTGGTTTCGGATAACGAGCGCGGGCTATTATGCCCCACAGTGCTCAACTATCTTCGGTCTCTAGACATCAATCTGTATTATGCTCCAACCCAGAAGAGTGAAGTAAATGGTCAAGTCGAGAGATTCCACTCTACGTTCCTAGAAATTTTTCGTTGTCTTAAAGATGAGCTCCCTACCTTCAAAACCCGAACTGGTACACATAGCAGTGGACCGCTATAACACTTCCGTTCACTCAGTAACGAATCGGAAACCAGCAGACGTTTTTTTCGACCGCTCGTCAAGGGTAAACTATCAGGGTCTGACAGATTTCCGGCGGCAGACTTTAGAGGACATCAGGGGCTTAATTGAGCATTATCTAATTGAGCAAATTAGAAGTAATATGGCTCGGAATAAAAATAGGGACGAGCCAAGGTCTTATAGCCCGGGAGATGAAGTTTTTGTTGCAAATAAGCAAATAAAAACAAAAGAAAAGCGAGGTTCAGATGCGAAAAGGTACAGGAAGACAACAAGGTAACAGTTAAAAGCAGATCAGGAAAAACTTTCCACAAATCTGATCTAAGAAATTGAGACGAGGTTTTCACATATAAGAAAGAAACGCGAAAAGAATAACAAAATTAATAAAAGTAGGTTGTGGCAGCTAATGAAATATTCCACCCATTCATACGCTAATTTAACACACACTGACGATATTAAGATTTTATAAAACTATATAAAAAAAAAATATAAATAAGAAATGAATTAAAAAATACTAAAAATATAAAAAAAGTACAGAATATAAGAAATAAAAAATATAAAAAAATAGAAATATAAGTACACAAAATGTACCGTACCCCCACACACTATGTAGTCTTAGAACAACTTAAACGACCAGATATTTACGAATTGTCTTTTTGTAAGCTCGATTTCTGCATGCGTAGTAAATCCTGCCCACGTTTACAAATACGAGGGGCCGGTGATCCCCTTGCAGCACGGCGAAGTATGGAGAATCAACGGTGTTTTCAAACTGGCACACCTCGTCGATCTTGCAAGGATGAACAGACTTGCTGAGGAAATCGGACAAGAAACGGTTGCCTTGGCGGATAAGAGAGCCGAAGCTCTTGTCAACTACTACCTCAACACAGCTATGGAAGGAATCAACAGGCTTTCCGGACGAGCGCGGCGCAAATCTCGCTCACTGGACTGGCTGGGGTCGGCTTGGAAATGGATAGCTGGATCTCCAGATGCTGCTGACTGGAACGCCGTCTTGGCCGCGCAAGCGACGGCTTCGAAGAATAGCGACCAACAATTAAGGATAAACGCGCGCTTGTTCGATGCAACACACGAATCCGTCGAGCAGCTAAACAACGTCATTGCAAAGGTGAATGCGGTGGACAACGATTTGTATACCACTACGACGGTGCTACACAAGTCCATTATCCTATCTAACCAGGTTTCCGAAGTCGTCAGAGCTTGCCAGTTGGCTAAAACCGGCATAGTCGACTCAAATTTGCTGGACCATGGCGAAATTGAGACCATACTGAGGGAAGTGGACAACCTGCCATATAAGAATGTGATCGAAGACCGTGGCCAGGCTAAATGCTCATATCAAAGAAGTAACCAACGAGTGGTTAAGCAAGTCGACGATGGAATGCTCCTCCTGACCAACTTCAACGGAACTCTGAGAACGGCCGCAAAGAACTACGACTTGATCGGCTCCTTTATCATCCAATTTGACAATGAGACGATAACGGTCAACGGCCAAAACTATTCCAGTTACTCGATCAGTCATCTAATGGCGATGCCGGCCGTATTGAGCCACATAACGGCCAGCAACTTTCAACTTTCCCTGGAATACGTCCACGACGTGAGCATGAAGAATTTGGAGAAGATGTCCAACGTGGCGAGTGAGCTACTAGCCTCTTTTCTCACCGAGGCGGCACTCGCTATCTGTATACTCCTAGGCTTTTATTTCCTCTGGAAGAAGCTGGTGTCCACCAAAGGCATGCCCGATGTCCGCGAGATTGCCGCAAACTTAGAAGCATTGGGCCAAACCGAGCTGGGCAAGGCTCATTAATCTGCGGGACGCAGATCTTGAGGGGGGAGGAGTTATGAACCCTCTTCTTGCGCTCTTCGTCACACCCCCTCCCACCGGCCTGTCTCACACGCGCTTCCTCCGCTTACGCCACTTTACGGTCACTCAAACCCCACTTCACAACGCTGACTTCGTTCCCGGCCCTTATCCATCAATACAACAATGTACCCAACGACCCGCCGGCTGCGATGTGCTGCGTCTGCAGACGACACTTAGTTGCAGCCTAACTGCTGCGCCCGCAAATAACATTGGTAACGCGATCACGCTGCCGACGAACTGCTGCGTCTGCAACTTACGCCTGTTGCTATGATGCAGCGGAGCCGCCGGACGTTAGATAAGCGACCGCCGACTTAGCACGGCTCATATTTCGGCGACTTGGCCGACTGCTATGCGGAGTCGCCCCTCACCCTGCCCCAGCAGCGAACGCTGCCTTCGATTCTGGAACCGTAGCTCTGATGGGAACCAGGCCCGGCCCCAGTCTTCAGTCTTTTACGGACACACGACCGAGGCACTATCTGATCACTAATCAAACCTTAAAGAATCTAAAATAAAGTTAACTATAAAGCCGTACCCTGTCGACTTTTACTCTGGAGAAACACAGCATGTTAGCTGTTACATCAAGGTGAGGTATTCGGCAACGAGAGCCGAAAGCCCCGGTGCAAGCATGACCTGCGTTAACTTATATATATATAGTGACATATCCATAAGTCCCTAAGACTTAAGCACATGCCTACACAGCACACCCAAATACCCCTTACACTACTCCGGATGTACCTAATGGATTCCAGATAAGAATAATATGATCCTCAAGATTGGGTTGAGTGGAAAATTCCCAACTCCAAATAAGTCACCCACTGGTAGACTAAACATCCGTCCCATAATTTAAACATTCCTTGCCTAAGCCCTCACCCCATCGTCATGTCCCCACGTTCAAAGCTCGGACTCGCAATCCCGAAAACAAAAGTATTCGATTTCAATAAACAAAACTATAAGAATCTAAGAGCACTTGTAGCTAAGAGCGAATGCACTTGAATCCAAGAGAAAGCCAAAGACGATTAAAGTCAGCAACTCCAAAACTCTTTCTCTTCACTTGATCAGATCCCTTAAGTCCAAAGTCCATATCAGAAAAGCTCGATACCGAGGCTTGAACGTCAATCAAATCAGAATAATTAGACGAGTTCAGTTTGAGACCTAATTGTAATCGGTCGGTGTTCTTCAACAAAAATAAACAATTGTAATCATTCAGTGAAATAAAATTATATTTTTTTCACATATGAGTATTGCAAACATTTATTTGGCGCAGTCGGTAGGATCTGTTAAATAAAGAGTCCTTTTAGTACGGTACTGATCCATTGAAGGATACGTTATACAACTAACTATCCAGGATTGGCGAATTAAAACAGTGATTCTAACATTATTTTGAGATCCGCAAAAAAATTTACGTGAAAGTGGAACTTAAATAAAATCCCGTGCGGTCGGAACCAAAGTTAATTAAAAACTTAAACTTATAGTTTAAAAACCAAATACCTAAAAACCTCAAAACTTAAAATTCAAAAACCAAATACCAAAAACCAAAAAAATAAATACACCATGTCGGTTCCACTACTATCGGAAATCCATTTAAACCAACTACTTAATCAAATAAAAGAATTAAACTACTACGATGGCACACCTGGCAGACTATCTGGATTCGTGAATCAAGTAGAAGAACTACTTAATTTATATCCAACACAAGATCCGAGACAAGCACACGTCGTATATGGAGCAGTGAAGCGATTACTAGTGGATGCAGCATTAGAAGTCGTAACCCAGAAAGAGCGACAACATGGATGGTCATGAAGGAAGCATTGGCAATGGCATTCAAGGACCACAGACCATA
Source organism: Drosophila sechellia (assembly GCF_004382195.2). Lineage (NCBI taxonomy): Eukaryota > Metazoa > Arthropoda > Insecta > Diptera > Drosophilidae > Drosophila > Drosophila sechellia. The sequence continues at coordinate 25,697,122 of NC_045951.1, forward strand.
TACAACCATCATAAAGCAGTTAGAAGAAATCCCATACCCAGGAAGCATCAGTAAGTTTATAGAGAAATTAGAAATACAGTATTGGATTATATTCGATAAGTTAGAATTAGAACATGATCCCGGTGATAAATCAAATTATACAGATATGTTGAATAGGACTGTCAAAGCTGTAATAGATCGAAAACTGCCGGATAGAATTTATATGAGATTGGCACGTAAAGATATTGACACCATTTGTAAATTAAAACAAGTATCAATGGAGGCAGGACTTTATGATGCTAGTCCAGAAAACCACCGTCCAAATAGGTCAGAAGTGAACAAACATAGGAACAGGGGAAAAAATAATCAAAATAATAATCAAAAATATTACGGTAACAGAAATCACAATTATTATCATTCTGGCATGAATCCGAACAGTAATACACAACCCCCCAAAATTCGAACCAATTTATACCAAATCAAAACCAGTACTCACCTCGTTTCATACCAAATCATCTAAGAGGAAATTATATCACATATAGAAGGGATTTATCACAAGCCCAACAAAATAATTCCCTTAACTTCCAACCCTCAACTTCAAATAATTTTAATAATCAAAATCCGATAAAAAGACAACGCGAGAGTCAAAGTGACCAGTGCAGAATGGATGTAAATTTTCATCAAGCTGCCTCGGACACTCAAGTGACAGAGAAGGACACACCAGTCCCTATGTAGAAATAAGTTATCATAATAAAATTTAGAAAGGAATGATCGACACAGGATCATCAATAAACATTATATGGGAAAATTTTGAAAATATAAAAGAAAACGAAGAAAATCTAACAGTATACACTATTAAAGGGCCAATTAAACAAAAGAAAAGTATAATAATAAAACCCACTTCAGTCTGTCCGCCTGTTCAAAAATTCTATATCCACAAATTTTCCGACAATAATGATTTCCTGTTAGGTCGAAAGTATTTAGAAGATACAAAAGCAAAGATAAACTATGATAATAACACAGTAATTTTAGGGTCAAAAACATTTAAATTTTTGTATGGAGAAAAGAAGGGCGAGACCGCATCCAAATGCCTCGACCCACAGCAAAAGATTGATTCTGCCCCAGTGGAGAAAATCAATCCAAAGATGCAAAAGGTTAAGACCACATCTAAGGGCCTTAAACCAAAGCGTCAACAACAAAAGAAGGAGACCGCATCATCTAAATGCCTCATTTCAAATGTTGTTAGTGACACAGTGGACAATGATGTAACACATCTCGATTCCATGTCCGTTGACGACGATATAGTCAACTTCGCGATTAACAATGAGTTACGCGAATGTAACGAGTATAGACTCGAACATTTAAATGTAGAGGAAATTGAATGTTTGAAGAAGGTTCTATACGAATATAGAGACATTCAGTACAAAGAGGGCGAAAATTTGACCTTCACAAGTACCATTAAACATGTCATCCAGACTCAACATGAAGATCCAGTATACCGTAAACCCAACAAGTACCCCCAAAGCGTTGACCAAGAAGTGAACAAACAAATTAAAGAAATGATAGAACGAGGGATTGTTCGCAAATCAAAATCCCCTTACTGTTCTCCTATCTGGGTGGTCCCCAAGAAGGCAGACGCCTCTGGGAAACAAAAATTCAGGTTGGTAGTCGATTACAGGAATCTAAATGAGATAACTGTTAATGACAAATTTCCCATTCCCCGAATGGACGAAATATTGGACAAATTGGGTAGATGCCAATACTTTACAACAATAGATCTAGCTAAAGGTTTTCACCAAATACAGATGGATGAAAATTCTATTGCAAAAACTGCTTTTTCCACTAAGCATGGGCACTATGAATATACTCGTATGCCCTTTGGCTTAAAAATGCTCCAGCTACTTTTCAGAGATGTATGAATAATCTTCTGGAAGATTTGATCTACAAAGATTGTTTAGTCTATTTAGACGATATTATAGTTTATTCCACTTCATTGGAAGAACACATTTTATCTCTAAAGAAAAAAAACAATATCGATTAACTTCGACCGCGCGTAGCAGAATCTGCTAATGAGAGCCCTCTAATAAAAAGCTAAGGCAGGCAGGAAATGAACGATTTGAGAACATATGCTGAATCAACCACTAAAGAGAAATATGTGTTAATAATACTATAGATTTTAAAATTTATTGGCTGCATCCGGGACACACCTCAAAAATAAATGATCGGCTGGCAGACCTATTCAACTACAGGGATTGAACGACGGCTGCGCGGCTCAAGGATTGTTTGTGTGCCAATACTGGAAACTTGGCAGCTCTTTATGTTGGTTCAGCGTGACAGCGTATGCTATTTGCTCAGGCAATTAATACATAATTTTTCCCTGTTCACTACATCCTTTCTCTTGTAGCAGTCCAAGGCCAGAAAGGTTGAGCGCTTCTGTGCATTATGCAATCGACTTTGTTTGCTCGGGTCGGTAGAGCCTGGGCAAAATTTCAAATAAGAGTCGTACGACGGTTGTCAATCTTATCCATTAGGACCAGCCGATACTTCAAAAATGATTCTAGATCCTTACAAGTAGGAACGATGGTACCGCTTCCTTGATGGTGCTACCAAGCGTTGTGGGTCTCCTTGGGCAACTTCGATGCTCCAAGGCTTGAAAGCGGCGTAATGCAGCCAGGCACACACCTTTTAATCATAAGTCCCCAAGTCACGGCGTAATTTGTCTCATCGCGCCCTAATGGCAACGACTCTTTGAGAAAGTCCGAACATTTCAAATTACTCAGATTGTTGTTGTTGTGTATGAGGCTTGTGAAGGCGTCATAGAAGCCTGGAAAGTCCACACATTGACATAAAAACTTAGGAGCTGACATCTGTGGCATGTTTAATCGCACGCTCCTCTAATTCCGACTGAAAATTTTTCGCAGCATTGTTCGATCCCGCGAACCCTTCATTCTTAAGAAAGGTTGAAAAAAACGAAGTCAATCCAAGGAATTCTTTAAAAAGATTCGAAAATCGCATAACTGTCCAACCCGTTGTTACCCTTTTGTAACATTTCATTTTCCTTACTAATATTAATATTAGTAATATTAATAATATTATTAATTAATTAATATTTATATTTTTGTAAGATGTATGCAAGTAAAAAAATACAATTTTTTCAAAAAAGTTACCTGTAGCCTTAAACGGCTACCCCACGCATTGGTTCCCGAAAGAAAGGGCAGACTAATCCGTGGTAGTAGAACACGTTTTATTCTGGAAGAATTAAATGTTTCACAATTGCAACTAACTTAACTTATTAGCTCACCGAAGTGTGTCCTCCAACTCTTACAGGACAATGAAAAGCTAAATTTTCCCGGCAATTTACAATGGCGAAAAACAATGTGCCCAGACACATATGGGCTTACAAATCCTTCCACATTCGGACTTCTCAAAAATACTAACTAGCCTATCGATAACAATATTCGATCCGCAACATCCCCGACCCCGTGAAGAACCGCTTCACTCAAATCCAAAACTGCAAGTTTAGAGACGGGTCGCATCATTGTCCTAGATAGGCCGTTGTCGTTCACGCGCACCTTAGCGCGTCTGACGACTCTATCAGCTCCGCTGTAGATCTCCTCCACGATGCCCTTGCGCCACTCTCGTCGGGCCAAGGCAGGATCGCAGACGAAGATTATATCACCCTGGTGGATGGGCTCCGTTCGGCGGCACCACTTCTCGCGGCGCACAAGCGTAGGCAGGTACTCCATGACCCACCTCCTCCAGAAACGGTCTCCTAGCAGGCGAGCAATCCTCCACTGCTTCCTCGTAGAACCCTCCTTGGGCAGCTTCGCATCCAATCCAGGCGTATCCGGCAGATTGGCTACTCCCTTGATTAGATCGTTTGGCGTCAACGGCGCCTCCTGGTCCGCATCCACAGGCAAGTGGGTGAGCGGACGCGAGTTTACAATATTCTCCGCCTCAATCAGGAAACTCTCCACTATATGGTCCCTCGGCGCAACTTCCTTCAGGGTATGACGCAGTACTCTCTTGACGCACTGCACCAGGCGCTCCCAAACTCCGCCCTCAGACGGGTTCGCTGGACAATTAAAAACACTCAATGGTTCTGCTTGACAACTCACTCTGAAGCTTCTCCATCTCGAATACGTCACCAAAGCGCCTGGCTTCCCTATCAGCTCCCACGAAGTTCTTTCCGTTATCGCTGCTCAGTCTATATACTGGCCCTCTACGGCAGACGAAGTTCCTGAACGCAATTATGCAGGAATCCGTCGACAGGTCATGCGCCAGCTCCAGGTGAATCGCCCTTGTCGTCAAACACCCAACGCTTCTCCTTGTGACGGGACACAGTCACCAGCAGTGGCCCAAAGTAGTCCAGTCCTGTGTATTTGAATGGCCATCCACCCGCATCCAGTCTGTCTTCCGGATGGGGTCCCATTATCGGCGGCATCGGCCGCGCTCGCTGCAACTTGCATTCGTTGCATGACTCTCCGCATCACACGCCTCATCTTTGTGACCCAGAACTTTGTCCGGATCTCCGCAATCGTAGCATGTACATTTTGATGCTTCATCCTGGCGTGGAAGTCTCTCACAATCAGCTCTGTCAGACTGTGCCTGTGTGACAGTAATACGGGCCACTGTACGGCACAGTGCGGCATCAATTCTGCCGTAAGCTCGCAGAATCCCGTCCTCGTCTAGGTAGGGCACCAACCCTCAAATGTCGCTCGATCTACCGACGTCCTGTCCAGTTTCCGCCGACCTCATCTCGTCGGGGAACGACTCCAATTGTGCCTGTCTGACCAACAGGTTCTCCGCGGCCTTACATTCTGCTGCAGTAAGGCCGTATTCCTCGAGCTCGTTTCGCTGTTTGCGGCACCAGCGCGCAAACCGTAGGACCCAGGCTGTGGTCCTCACCAGGCGACTGAAGCTCGAGAATCTCTGAAACGGAATAACAAAATCGTCTGCTGCAACTAATGCAAACTCACTGGGCATCTCTTATTCATCAGGGTCATCTGGAGCACGCTCAGTTCCTTCCTCAGGCCCCGGCCAGCTGGCTGCTGGCTGCAAAAATGCAGGTCCTCTTAGCCACCTTGATTCCTGGCTAAGGTCGACTCCTTTCTGCGACCGCGTCGCATCATCAGCCATATTGTCGGCTGTAGGCACCCATCTCCATTGGGAAACCTTCGACGACTCCAAAATCTCCGCCACTCGGTTGCCAACAAACTGCTTATACCGGCGGTGGGTGCTGCCGATCCATCTCAGCACCGTCTTAGTGTCCGTCCATAACACCAGGTCTGTGATGACCACACTGTGCTCCTCCTTGACAGTGTTCATCAGCCTGGTTCCAAGAACTGCTGCCTGTAGCTCCAGCCGTGGGATCGTCATCGTTCTCATTGGGGCACACTTCGTCTTCGCACTCACGAAGCTCACCTGCACGTCGTCGTCCTCATATGTGACCCTCCAATAGGCCACCGACGCGAATGCTGCCTGACTAGCATCCACGAAGACGTGCAACTCTACGGCCCGGACTGCTCCACGCCCAAAATAATGGCGCGGACATCGGAACTGTCCCACGGCGTCCACCTCTTTGCGCCAAATCGCAAAGGCTTTGCTTAACTCCTCCGGTAGTGGTTCGTCCCACTGGATCTTCTGCCATGAGGCAGCACAGGAATCCCAGGGGATCAAACGTTGACATCACCAGGCTCAAATATTCCCTCTTCGTAGGGACTCGATCTCCACTCAGGACGCTGCTTGGCACTCGATGATACTCCACGTTGAATCTGAAGTCATCTGTTGCTACTTGCCAACGCATTCCGAGGATCTTCTCTTCAGCCTCAGCACATCCGACGCTCTTGACTCGACCAGGTCCTAAAGCCGTCTCCACAGTGGGTGAGCTGGATGAAAACTGGCATAATTCGAATCCAGCATCCTTGTGTATCTCCTTCACTCGGGTAGATACGCTGATAGCCTCGCTCTCTGTAGCGAAACTGTCCACATAGTCATCGACATAATGGTAGTCGGTGATGGCCTTGACCGCTCTCGGATCCGATTCCCGATACTTCAGGGCATTCATAGTCTTCACGTAATGCGCAGCGCTCGGCGAGCAGGCTGCTCCAAACGTCATTACGTTCATCTCATAGACATCCGGATCTCTCTCGTCGTCGCCATCTCTCCAGAGGAATCGTTGGGAACATCTATCCTCGGGTCGGATCAGCACTTGGTGGAACATCTCCTTGATGTCACCGCAGACTCCGACGGCTCCCTCTCTGAAATGAAAGAGCACAGCTGGCAAAGGCTTATAGTGCTGAGGCCCTTTGTCCAGCTCCGAGTTTAGCGAGGTTCCTCCAACTTTGACTGCAGCATCAAACACAAGCCGTACCTTGCCGGGCTTGTTTGGGTTTTCGACACCAAAATGTGGCAAATACCATAGGCGATCGCTCCTTACCGCGACCTCCTCCGGCTCCAGCCTCCTCGCGTATCCTTTAGACACGTAATCCATTATAATCCTATCGTATTCCTGCGCCAACGGCTTGTTGCGCTTCATCTTCTTCTCGACGTTGACCAGCCTCCTGTACGCCATCTCATAGCTCGGTGGCAGCACAACGTGGTCGTCCTTCCAGAGTAATCCAGTCTGGTAGCGACGCCCCACTTTCACCGTGGTGTCTTCGAGTATCCTTTGGGCCCGAACATCGTCGCTGGCTGCGACCGGCGCCGCGGTCTTCACTCCAAAGTTCTCCATGTCGAAATAGTCCTCCGCCATCTTCTCCATCGCGTCATCCACTGACACGGCAAGTAGGCAGGACCTCGGTGACGGCGTGGTCGGTTGCCCACTTACAGGCCCAAACACAACCCAGCCCAGCTCGGTTGCGGCCGGATACGGTCCCTCTCGAGCGAACCGCCTCGTCCTAAGTGGCAACCCCAGATGTCCGTGAACCAGGCCGATGAGCAGCTTCGGCACCACGTTGCTGTAAGGCTTCATCGGCAGACGCGCATCCCTGTGCACGCCCTGGACATCTCGTCGGCTCAATGTCTGCATCGGCAAACTCAAACTCGAAACGGCATAAACGTTTCTCAATACATGGCGAGTGGTAGGTGGTAGGCTCTCTGGTTGCCTTACCTCCAAACCATTGGATATTTAGCTGCCGACGCTCTCCTTGCACTCCAAGATCCCTTCGTAGTTCGTCATCGATCATCGTGACGGAGGATCCCTCATCTAGGAGCGCATACGTATCCACCTTTCGCCCCGCTCCGTACAGCGTAACCGGCAGTATACGGAACAGTAGATGGCCTCCTTCGGCGTCTACGCAGCTCAAATTCCTCTGCATGGGCGCTCTTGCATCACGCGGAGCTCCTCTCTCCAGGCTGTTGCTGGGAACGGCTGGCTGCCGGTTCCTCTCCTGGTCCCTGTGACCATCTCGTAGCGAAGGCCTCCTGGCCGGACTGCGTCTGGAAACTGCTGGCTGCTGGTTCCCTTCGTGGCGTCTGAAGCCACCTCGCTGCAGCGGCCTTCGCTCCTCGTCCGCACCATGTAGCAGACGGTGATGCTCCCTTCGGCATCCATTAATCTGGCACTCACCTTGCGTATAGCAGGATCTAGCCGTGTGCCCTCTTCGCAGGCAATTGAAGCAGAGCCGATGCCTCTTCACATTGCTCCACCTTTCCTGTGGCGAAGCTCCAATAAATTTTCTGCAGTTCAATATTCCATGCTGTCCTCCACAGATGGGACAACCTCCATGCCGATCATCCTGTTGATCGCATTCATTATGGTCGACGCTTGCATGTAGAAGTCGACGCCTCGGCTCCTTTCCCTTGAGGTCCAAAACCGTGCACACCACGTTTGCGTACTCCTGTAGCCACGCGCTGAAGTGGACTACAGTGGGAAAGGGCGCAATCGTTGCAGCATGCCTGGCCCAGTCCACTCGCTTGCTCGTTGGCAGCTTGGCCACAAGCTCGTCCATGAGGGTTGGGTTCCCCAGGTGTTGCTCCGCCTTCGCTGACTGAAAGAAGGCCGCGAGGTTACTCACTTGGGTGGCGAAGGGAATGATCTTCGCCAAATTGTGCTCCGAAATTGGCTGCACCTCTCGCACGTTGTTGAGCTGGCTGCGTATAAGCTGCTCCGGTCGGCCGAACCTAAAGCGCAGCTGCTCCATCACGGCGCTGACATTCCCTGGATGAATCAATAGCACCTTTACTGCCTCGCGCGCTTCATCCTTCAGCGCCTTTAACAACCTCTGGTTGTTCTCCAGGTCCGTGCAGTTGTACGCTCGGGTCGTCTCCACGAACGCACAGCTGAAGATCGGCCACTCCTCGGGCTGCCCTCCAAATATAGGCAAGTCCGGAAGCTTCCTTGGCCCATATGCTCCCTGGATTCCACTCGGCGTCGTCGCGGCGTAGGATCCGACAAGTGGCGATGCTGTTGCCGCATTGTGGATGCTCACGCCCGGTAGCACGAGTCCATGCGCTGGCTGCGCAGTGGCTGTTGCACACAGTGGCTCCACAAAATAGTTGCTAGTCGTTAGCAATGGCGGTCCACTCGAAGATGGCGGCAGCGTGCAGGACGCACCGCTCGCACCGTCACCGTTGTATGGCACCGACCCGACCCCGTTATGTAAGGCCTCTCCGTTAGATGTTGGTATTGGCTGGCCGCTCCAAAATGGCGGGCGCCCCGACGCTCCACTGTTGGCGCCAACTGCGCTTGGGCCAACTGCGATTGGCGCGCAATTGGCGGTGCTCACACTTTCCAGGGATCTAGCCTTCTCCAGCTCCCTCTACAACGCTGCGATCCTCTCCATGAGTTCCAACACGAGGGGCTGGTTCACCTCCGGTACTGAACTCGCAGCTGTGACAGCAGTACTTCTAGGTTGGGAAGCTACTGTAGTCACCGTAGTGGCCGGGCAAGGAATCGACGCCGCCGTGATGTTCACCCGCGTCCGAGTTCCTGCTCCACTACTGGCTGGCCTCTGACTAACTGTTGTTATAGGGGTGGCTTCTCCTCCGTTCAGCCGGGCACTCTTCCTGGGGGAATGCTGCATCTTCCCCAGCTCCAAAATGGCGGCGCCTCTGCGCGTCCAAAATGGCGTCTCTGACGCCTCGTCCCGCTGGCTGCGGCCACGGATGCTTGGCGCTCCTTGCGCCTTCTGACCGCTGGATGAGGTCTCCACAAATGACGCTTCTTGCGTCTCCTTGTCGCTGGCTGCGACTCGTTCGACGCTGGCTGCGTCCCTCTATGTCGCTGACTGCGACGCCACTGTCGTTGGCTGCGACTCCTCTGCCGGTACGTAGCGCTGGCTGCGCTCACACAAATCCTGGCTGGCCGTCTAAACCGTCACTCCAGCTCCGGCAACTCTCTAGCTGGCCGTCTAAACCGTCATTCCAGCGCGAGTTGCCCCTGCAGTCGCCCTAGGACTGCGAATAAAAGGTTGTCGTCGTGCGTCTCATGGAGTTGCCTTAAACGGCTACCCCACGCATTGGTTCCCGAAAGAAAGGGCAGACTAATCCGTGGTAGTAGAACACGTTTTATTCTGGAAGAAGTAAATGTTTCACAATTGCAACTAACTTAACTTATTAGCTCACCGCAGTGTGTCCTCCAACTCTTACACGACAATGAAAAGCTAAAAAAGCGGCAATTTAAAATGGCGAAAAACAATGTGCCCAGACACATATGGGCTTACAAATCCTTCCACATTCGGACTTCTCAAAAATACTAACTAGCCTATCGATAACAATATTCGATCCGCGACACCGGCATAGAAATGTTTTTTTTTTATTTGTCATAAAGGCATTTCCATTTCGAGCTATACTTCTAAGATTATATACTATTCCATCGGTAAGGTACAATCCAACCTTATATGTAATAAAGAATGGTTTCTGAAAGTAGTGTTGTCTCAGTAATTAAGATGCTGAATTTCATAACTTAACTAACACTCACTATGCAAATATATTCTTTTATGTCGGGTAACTGGAAATGTTCGATTCGGAGCTTTTGAAGATGGAATATGATCATTGGGGTTACCTCATCAACTTCCTCGTTAATGTTCGTCCATCGGATATATTTTTCGTCCAAGACCGGTGTGGTGTTATCGTTGCGGGAGCTAAAGTTTGAATCAAAATATAAAATCGTTTTTAATGTACGCATAATAAGTACAGTCAAAAGTATATAAATATAGTTAATAAGTACGTGGGAACGTGACGATGGGGTGAGGGCTTAAGCAAAGAATGTTTAAATTAGGGGACGGATGTTTAGTCTATCAGTGGGTGACTTATCTGGAGTTGGGATTTTTCCACTCAACCCTGTCTTGAGGATCATATGACAATCTTATTATTATCTGGTATCTGTTAGGTACATCCGCAGTAGTGTAGGGTGTATTTGGGGGTACATGTTGTATGTGTATTAGTGTGTAAGTCTAAGTAAAGACTTAGGCATGTGCTTAAGTCTTGAGGACTTATGGATATGTCACTCCCCCAATTATTGAATTTGGCCTGTTCTCAGGTCGTTAAATTTGGATATATCGTAATATTGTTTCCTAGTTGAATAATTTCATTGACATTAGTTCCAAGGTGCGGATGTTCTTCTTTTTGTTTACAATATTTAACAATAAATTTCTTAGGTATATTTTTAGGCTTATATGCCAAATACAGAGTCAAACTAATTATCAAGATGACAAAAGTTGTAATGCATATAATTTGAAAAAATTTGAAAAAGTGTTTTAAATGCGATTTTTATCATTTCTCTTGTTTGTAAGTGATTTATTGGTTCTAAACGTGTAACATTGTTGGTGATATAAATCGTTTGTGTAAAATCTGCTAGATTATTAGAAATTAGGAACTCATCTATTTGCGTGGTACAATTTTTAATTTTAATGATGTTGTTTCCTGATATTAATATTTTGTTGTTTGTACAATCTTGGTTGACAACTGTTTCAGGAATATTCCATCTTAAAAGTGTATTTGGTTCTATATAATTTATTTGGAAATTTCTATGGGTTTTAATGTATTTGCACTGAGTTTGCTCTTGTTTTATAAGTCCAACAATACATTTGTCGAATATTACTTTATCTGTATCCTTATGAAATACTTATTGAATATATAAAATTGATCGAAAATTTGCTCGGTTAGAATTTAGTTATGTAAATCTTTTTGTTTTTTTTTTTTTTTTTTTTTTGAAATGGTCATTCTATTTATTAAGGTTTCAAAAGGAATCGTTCAGTAATTCCTCTGAACTTAACCTAATGTGTGATAAAGATAAATGAGACCAAGTGGTATCTTAATTATAAAGTACAAAAGAAAATGTAATATGTTATGTTATCCTCCGGGTAAGGAGATCGCTGGGGTGTACCCTCTTCAGTCTTCGGAGGGAGATGGGGTCAGTTAGGATAGTTGCTAGTTGGTTCGGGTGGGCTATAAGCCTGTCGGCATAACGGCTGCTGTGGAAATTAATCTGATCCCCAAGAAGGGTAACTTTCAGATCTCTTTCGATGACTATGTTCGTCACGTACCAGGGGAGCCCATATGCGTGACGTGCAGCTCTCGACTGGACCACACGGAGCCTATTAAGCTGGTATTTGGCGGCAGTTCCCCACACCTGGATGGCATAACTCCACGTTGGAGCGAGAATGGCTTTGATTAAAAGAGCCTTAGAGCTCATTTGAAGTTTGCTGGAGTGGAAGAGCCAGTCGAGCTTTTTTAGCTTCGCCAGTGACTTAGATTTGACCGACGTGATGTGGGGCCTCCAGGTCAGTCTCCGATCTAGATGAACTCCTAGGTAGCAGTGCGATCTAGCATTGGTGATAGGGCTTCCATCGAAGGTCAGATCTGTGCAGGTTCCGGGTCGCAGGGAAAAAGTTACACAGGCTGACTTTGAGGAGTTTATGGCCACATTCCATTTGGCAGTCCATTTTTCGATTGCGTGCAGCCATTCCTGGACTGCGTTGGAGGCAGTTTGCAGTGAAGGATGAGACGCCAGCATGGCAGTGTCATCGGCGTAAGTGGCCAGAAGCAGCTGAGCCGGGGGGACTTCGGCGTTGTTTGCGGGAGATGGCATGTCAGCAGTGTACAGGGTGTATAGGAAGGGCCCAAAAACACTTCCCTGTGGAACTCCTGCGTGAATCTCTTCCAGGCTGGATCGAGCATCACGCACAGCAACGTCGAACGCCCGATTAGAGATGAACGATCTCAGGATGGCATAGTAGGGAGCAGGAAGGAGAGCTTTCATCTTGTATAGAAGGCCCTCATGCCACACCTTGTCAAACGCTTGCTTCACGTCTAGAAAGACGCCGACCGTGTAGAGTTTGTGCTCGAAGCCATGCGTCACCTGGTTTACCAGTCGATGTATTTGTATGTAAATCTGGGTATTTGAAATATCGGAACTTTAGTGAATTCGCTAGGAACGTGGGAAATAATCAAAATTGGTGTTTGTCTTGAGCCAAGTTGATGTTTTTATCTTAAGCATTTTCTCCGAATTTACGTTTTTCAAATAATCGTGTTTTAGTAATTTTGGGTTAAAGATTCCTAGTTTAGTTAATTGCATACCTAACTCTATATCTTCTATGTATTATGTGAACTGTTGAAGGTTGAATTTAAGTATTAATTATGTCAATACCGCTGTTGATTATGTCGACAATCATATTTAAATCATGGGTTTTTACAGAGTCTTCTGACATGTTATTAATTTTTTCTTCTAGCTCTTCCCTGTCGTCTTCATCTAATGTACCGAATAAGTATTTATAAGCTTTTCCTACTACGTTTAAAAGACCTCTTTTGCTTCGCTGAATAATTTTAAAACCATTTATATTCCGTTTTAGTTTATCGACTAAATATTGTATCTGTGGTACATTGGGATAATCATTTGCTTCAGTTACTAGGTTTTCGAACATTAGCATTGTCTTTGTTATGTTTATACTCAAATAATGATATTCGTATCTGGTTGGAATTTCCATTGTTCCAGTTTGGAATATAAGATATCCATTTTTCGCGCTTATTGGGTTTACTTCGATATTGCTGCATTTAACCATGGTGATAAATGATAATATGCAACTAGGCATTATTAGGAATGTGCTGTGTATCTTGCTCTTCATTGCTTGGTCTGGAATTATCGTATTTACTCTTATTAAATTTTTTCTGTTTCTTAAACTTTGATTTATAATGTACGATTTTCCTGCCGCGATTTGTGTCTTCAAAATGTTTACTATCCACTTGTTCAATTTTTACTGCCTTTTTAAATGGGTTAGTAATTTTACTCTTTACAAGTGGAGCCTGTCTGTATTTTGTGTCAACTTCAAAATTATGCCTATTCTTATTAAGGTATTCTATCTTATCAATTTTGTTTTGTTGTACGTTAAAGTCTGGACTACCTGCATATAGAAAAATGTCTGCTGGATATCGTTTAGTGCTATTATGCTTGGTTTTGTGATTGTATACGTATAATATTGTTTCGAATTTTGTACACCTATCTTCAATGTTTTGTTCGTTTCCAATGATTCTTAGTTTTTCGTTTACGGTTTTATGGAATCTTTCTATATCGGATACCCCATTTTTACTTGCTGTTACAGAAATTTCAACACCTTCGGATCTTAACCAGTTTTGCAAAGCTATGCACATAAAAGCTGAGTCTTTGTCCGCTTTAATTTCCTGTGGCTTTCCCATGTCATTGAATATTTTCGTAATGGCTCTTTTTGCTTCTAGCCAATCTCTACTTTTTACTTCTACTAGGGAGGCAAATTTCGAATAAATATCAATACAAGATAGGAAGATTTGGTTTCCCGTGAGATAAAAATCTATCACGTATTTTTCCCTTGTGTTAAATATTTCGGGTGTTGTTTCGTATGTCAGTTTTGTGTCTCGATGTTCTGTTTTTGCCAGATTACTGATTTCACATCCATAAATATTATATTATATTATATATATATTATAATAATATATAATATATATATATATTATAATAATATATAATATATATATATTATATATATTATTGTATTATATATATTAATAATATATATAATAATATTAATATATTAATAATATTTTGAATTAGCTTTTGACTATCAGGGTAATAGTATTTTTCTTTAAACCAATTAACGGTTTTTTCAATACCTGGATGTAAAATTTCCTTGTTTCTTTAAGATTAAGTCCTTAAATTCCGCATAAGTTAGTATGTCAATTGTTAGGGCTTATGATTTTAGTAAATGCCCTCTGAAAAATCAGAAAATCTTCATCATTAGGGAAGTAAATTGCACTTTTCTTGGTGCACACATATTCCTTAATGAGGGTTTTGGCGAGTTCAAGTGTCATTTCTTTATAGATTATTTTAAACTGGAGTTTTTGAAAGAAGTGGCTTACACTTGTGTCACTGTCGCCTTTTTCTATCTCTATTTGTCTAGAGAAGAAATTGATTGGTCTCTCTGTTATGGATATATAATTGAAATTATCTTCATTGGCACTATGTATAGTTGCGTTTGCGCTGTTTGCGACTTCGCCAACCATGACTTCTTCTATCTTTGTGCGGGAAAGAGCATCCGCGACAAAATTTTCTTTGCCTGGAAGATATTTTATTTTATAATCAATTTCATTAAGTTTGATTTTCCACCTTTGTAGTTTCATGTTCGGTTCTTTGATATTATTGAGCCATACCAATGGCTTGTGATCACTCATTATTTCAAATGGCCTTCCGAATAAGTATGACCTGAAATATTTTGTCGCCCAAACTATAGCTAACAATTCTTTTTTAATAGTAGCATAGTTGATTTCGTGTTCGTTCAGCGTTCTGCTGGCATAAAAAACGGTCTTATGGTTTTGTGATAAGAATGCACCAATAGCTACATTACTTGCGTCAGTTGTTAGAGAAAAGGGCTTTGAAAAATCAGGGTAGATTAATATCGGGTCTTTCAAATGGTTCGATGTAGTCTTTGCATTTCATATCTATTACAGCACCTTTCTTTAGTTTGAGGGTCATGGGTTTAACTATTTTTGCAAAGTTAGGAATGAACTTGCGATAGAATCCACATAATCCCAAAAATGATTTTATTTGTTTAGGTGTCTTAGGTAATGGAAAGTTTGTGATCGCTTTGGTTTTGTTTTGGTTAGGTTTGATGCCGTTTGTTGTGACAATGTGTCCTAGGAATTCAGTTTCTTTCTTCATGAATTCACATTTATCTAGCTGTAATTTCAAATTGGCTTCTCTCAGTTTTTCAAAGACTTTCTTTAGAGATAAAATGTGTTCTTCCAATGAAGTGGAATAAACTATAATATCGTCTAAATAGACTAAACAATCTTTGTAGATCAAATCTTCCAGAAGATTTTTCATACATCTCTGAAAAGTAGCTGGAGCATTTTTAAGCCAAAGGGCATACGAGTATATTCATAGTGCCCATGCTTAGTGGAAAAAGCAGTTTTTGCAATAGAATTTTCATCCATCTGTATTTGGTGAAAACCTTTAGCTAGATCTATTGTTGTAAAGTATTGGCATCTACCCAATTTGTCCAATATTTCGTCCATTCGGGGAATGGGAAATTTGTCATTAACAGTTATCTCATTTAGATTCCTGTAATCGACTACCAACCTGAATTTTTGTTTCCCAGAGGCGTCTGCCTTCTTGGGGACCACCCAGATAGGAGAACAGTAAGGGGATTTTGATTTGCGAACAATCCCTGGTTCTATCATTTCTTTAATTTGTTTGTTCACTTCTTGGTCAACGCTTTGGGGGTACTTGTAGGGTTTACGGTATACTGGATCTTCATGTTGAGCCTGGATGACATGTTTAATGGTACTTGTGAAGGTCAAATTTTCGCCCTCTTTGTACTGAATGTCTCTATATTCGTATAGAACCTTCTTCAAACATTCAATTTCCTCTACATTTAAATGTTCGAGTCTATACTCGTTACATTCGCGTAACTCATTGTTAATCGCGAAGTTGACTATATCGTCGTCAACGGACATGGAATCGAGATGTGTTACATCATTGTCCACTGTGTCACTAACAACATTTGAAATGAGGCATTTAGATGATGCGGTCTCCTTCTTTTGTTGTTGACGCTTTGGTTTAAGGCCCTTAGATGTGGTCTTAACCTTTTGCATCTTTGGATTGATTTTCTCCACTGGGGCAGAATCAATCTTTTGCTGTGGGTCGAGGCATTTTGATGCGGTCTCGCCCTTCTTTTCTCCATACAAAAATTTAAATGTTTTTGACCCTAAAATTACTGTGTTATTATCATAGTTTATCTTTGCTTTTGTATCTTCTAAATACTTTCGACCTAACAGGAAATCATTATTGTCGGAAAATTTGTGGATATAGAATTTTTGAACAGGCGGACAGACTGAAGTGGGTTTTATTATTATACTTTTCTTTTGTTTAATTGGCCCTTTAATAGTGTATACTGTTAGATTTTCTTCGTTTTCTTTTATATTTTCAAAATTTTCCCATATAATGTTTATTGATGATCCTGTGTCGATCATTCCTTTCTAAATTTTATTATGATAACTTATTTCTACATAGGGACTGGTGTGTCCTTCTCTGTCACTTGAGTGTCCGAGGCAGCTTGATGAAAATTTACATCCATTCTGCACTGGTCACTTTGACTCTCGCGTTGTCTTTTTATCGGATTTTGATTATTAAAATTATTTGAAGTTGAGGGTTGGAAGTTAAGGGAATTATTTTGTTGGGCTTGTGATAAATCCCTTCTATATGTGATATAATTTCCTCTTAGATGATTTGGTATGAAACGAGGTGAGTACTGGTTTTGATTTGGTATAAATTGGTTCGAATTTTGGGGGGTTGTGTATTACTGTTCGGATTCATGCCAGAATGATAATAATTGTGATTTCTGTTACCGTAATATTTTTGATTATTATTTTGATTATTGTTTCCCCTGTTCCTATGTTTGTTCACTTCTGACCTATTTGGACGGTGGTTTTCTGGACTAGCATCATAAAGTCCTGCCTCCATTGATACTTGTTTTAATTTACAAATGGTGTCAATATCTTTACGTGCCAATCTCATATAAATTCTATCCGGCAGTTTTCGATCTATTACAGCTTTGACAGTCCTATTCAACATATCTGTATAATTTGATTTATCACCGGGATCATGTTCTAATTCTAACTTATCGAATATAATCCAATACTGTATTTCTAATTTCTCTATAAACTTACTGATGCTTCCGGGGTATGGGATTTCTTCTAACTGCTTTATGATGGTTGTATATGGTCTGTGGTCCTTGAATGCCATTGCCAATGCTTCCTTCATGACCATCCATGTTGTCGCTCTTTCTGGGTTACGACTTCTAATGCTGCATCCACTAGTAATCGCTTCACTGCTCCATATACGACGTGTGCTTGTCTCGGATCTTGTGTTGGATATAAATTAAGTAGTTCTTCTACTTGATTCACGAATCCAGATAGTCTGCCAGGTGTGCCATCGTAGTAGTTTAATTCTTTTATTTGATTAAGTAGTTGGTTTAAATGGATTTCCGATAGTAGTGGAACCGACATGGTGTATTTATTTTTTTGGTTTTTGGTATTTGGTTTTTGAATTTTAAGTTTTGAGGTTTTTAGGTATTTGGTTTTTAAACTATAAGTTTAAGTTTATTTTACGGAATTGAAAGTTTTTAATTAACTTTGGTTCCGACCGCACGGGATTTTATTTAAGTTCCACTTTCACGTAAATTTTTTTGCGGATCTCAAAATAATGTTAGAATCACTGTTTTAATTCGCCAATCCTGGATAGTTAGTTGTATAACGTATCCTTCAATGGATCAGTACTGTACTAAAAGGACTCTTTATTTAACAGATCCTACCGACTGCGCCAAATAAATGTTTGCAATACTCATATGTGAAAAAAATATAATTTTATTTCACTGAATGATTACAATTTTTTATTTTTGTTGAAGAACACCGACCGATTACAATTAGGTCTCAAACTGAACTAATTATTCTGATTTGATTGACGTTCAAGCCTCGGTATCGAGCTTTTCTGATATGGACTTTGGACTTAAGGGATCTTATCAAGTGCAGAGATATATATATGATATATATATATATATATATATATATATATATAAGGATAAAATTGTAAACATTAGTTATGTTCCCACTGAAGACATGATAGCGGATGTGTTAACAAAGAACTTAAGTAGAATCAAGCATAATAGATGTATTCAGCTAATATTTGAGTGAATATGTAAACATACAACGTTGAGAAGGAGTTTTGAATATATAATGAACATATATGTATAATGAACAACGATGTATGTATGTATGGAAGAATCACTCAATTACTTGTGTACTCAAACACTCAAGTCGCCTGCGAGCAACGGTTAATTCCGTTTTGAGTGTTTTCGCTACTAATCGGCGATCACTCTTTGTTCGCATATTTTGACGCTGCCTGTGTGCAGCAAGTATTTTAGTTACCAATAAACCTCTGCGCTGTAAACACTTTTAATATTTGTAAATATAATAAAATATTATTATGACAACTAAGATTATTATATTTGTAATTGTAATTATTTGAAATGTATTATTTGTTTTTGTTTAGCTATTGAACTTTTTCAATAGCTGTTGCGAATAATAAAAAGCCGAAGAAAGTTTGTTTATTTTACGACACTGTATATTTTGCGAATTGTTTACGTCAGCTAGGGCCGACAAAGAGCTATATCGAATGCACAAGTTTAGTCTTTTCCGAAACACCAAGAAGTGGCAATTGGCGGGACAGACAGCCGAAATGCAGCGCCCAAGCTTAACGCAGGTAGATAACAAAAAGAACAAGTAATGAGCGCCGTACAGATAAATGCGTGCGAGAACAGCGGTTTACACTATGGGCATCGCAACTGATACCACTGACTAATTCGGCTTACAATATTAAAGAGTATGAGATTAGTCTACTGCACAGTTTTGGCGGCTGCATGACCCAACATGAAGCAGACACAGCTTGTTCACTGCCCGCCTTATTACTCCAGACGCGGTCCTCAATTCTGCAACTCGAGCGACGCCGTCTCTCTCAGGAATCAACTGCATGACTCTCGCCAAAGGCCATCTCATTGGGGGTAGATTCTCGTCCTTAACAAGAACGACGTTGTCCACGGCTACGCCAGGCTTCAAGGTGCGCCACTTGGAGCGCTGCTGAAGCAACGTCAAGCACTCTTCCTTCCTTCTCTTTCTTCCTCGACCAAAATATTTGCTGAAGAAAGGAGATGCGCTGCCAAGAGTCAAGCCGATTATAGTTTAGGCCCGTTATATCTGGCTCGTCAAACGGCGAAGGCGGACCACCATTGAGAAAATGCGCCGGAGTGAGGACGTCCAGATCGGCAGGATTCTCTGAAATGGGAACTAAAGGTCTGGAGTTAATAACTGCCGAGATGTGGCACACCAGCGTCCTCAGCTCGTCGAAGGTCAGAACCTCCGTACACACAGCGCGGTAGAAATGATGTTTGGCCGTTTTCACCGCTGCTTCCCAAAGTCCACCGAAATGGGGCGACCGTGGAGGGATGAACCGCCAGTCAATCGTCTCCGAAAGGCAAAAATTCTGAACGGTGCCTTGATGCTCGCTGCTGAGAAATAACCTTCGAAGTTCCAGAAGTTCATTTTTGGCGCCGAAAAAGTTGGTGGCGTTGTCTGACCAAATTTGCTTCGGCTTCCGCCAGGTGCATATGATCCTCTTGAGTCCGCACAGAAACGCAATTGTCGAGAGATCCTTGACCAGCTCCAGGTGCACTGCCTTGGTTGCAAAGCATATAAACACGCAGACGTAGCATTAAACCGTGGGCTTGTTGCGACTATCCGACTTGTGAAAGAAGGATCCACAGAAGTCTATACCAGTCACCTCAAAAGCATGAGATCCTTCCAAGCGCTCCTTGGGAAGGTCCGCCATTATGTGCTCTATCAGCCGCGGCTTACTCCGAAAACATCTGATGCACCTGTTCACGGCCTTGGTAACAGTCTTCCTCCCCCCAATAGGCCAATATTGGGATCGAATTGCACCCAGAAGAGCCCGAGGTCTGGCATGAAGATTGCTTTCATGGTAATGTGAGATAATTGCTAGAGTCACCGGATGGGACCTTGGAAGGATTTTCGGGTGGCGGTCATCAAAGTCCAATGACGAATTCCGGAGGCGACCGCCTACTCTAAGAAGTCCAAATTGATCCAGGAACGGCGAGGGCGATGATATGGGACTAGACGAGGAAACTCTTCCCAGCGTTTTTAGGGACTGCAGGTCCTCCCATAAATGCGCGCGCTGCACCAACCGCAGCATCATATGAGTACCCTCTTGAATGTGTGCGACGGTGAGCCCAGGATGACGAATTCCATAACAAAATTTGTAAAAGTGTGCAAATACTCGTTGCAGTGAGGGGTAAGAATTTGCGAATTTGGAGCTAGCAATTACATCCACGTACGGCGACTTTACGATGAACACACTTCGACGAAGCTCAAGCACCGGTTTGTCAGGACAAACAGCTGTTGGCCAATCTCTTTCAGGCCCCGTAAGATAGGCGGGTCCATGCGACCAGAGTGACGATTCGCTAAGCTCAGACGGCAGGGATCCTCTGGATAAGATGTCAGCCGGATTTAACGCTGTTGGAACCTACCGCCAAGCCGTGACATCTGTCAGCTCCTGAATGGCAGCAACCCTATTTGCCACAAATATGTTGAACCTGGCGGGCTCATCTCGGATCCAGGAAAGTGCCACCGTCGAGTCGCACCAACAATAGTAGCGTCCTTTAAATACTTTCAAGCCAACTATTTCCCTCATGATTTTAGCCAGAATATCCGCACCACAAAGCTCCAGCTTTAGTACTGTTATGGTCTTCAACGGAGCTATGCGCGACTTCGAACAAAGCAAATGGCTAAAACTTTGATTCCCTTTAGAAACCACATAAACGCACGCTCCATAGGCATCAATGCTTGCATCACAAAACCCATGCACCTCAAGATCAGACTCTGCGCTAAACACAAACCGAGGGAAACTCACATGACTTATTATTTCAAAACTGCGACATATATCAAGCCATTTCGTGTTATGAGTTTCCGGGAGGCTTTCATCCCAGGACAGCTTTTCCTTGCTGAGCTGCTGCAAAAAGATTTTACACCTTGTAATTACCGGACCGACCAGGCCGAGAGGATCGTAAAATTTAGCAATCGCAGACAAAACAGAGCGCCTGCAGGGTCTCAGTGGCGACTGAAAGGCAGAGAACGAAAACAATAGCTGGTCGGATGCGGGATCCCAAGCGAGACCTAAAGTTTTGGTGAAATCGCTACCATCTTCAAACTTCATGAATGACTCCTTGTCCTCGGCGGGCACACCCTCCAGCACAAGCGGAATGTTAGAGCACCATTTCCTTAGCTTGAGCTTGCCCTTCGCAAGAATGCCAGCCGTCTGTTGCATTATGCTGATAGCATCCTTTACCGTGCCTGAGCCGGAGATAAGATCATCCACGTAGAAATCACGCCGAAGGATTTCTGATTCAATGGGAAACGATGCCTGCTCATCGATTGACAACTGCTGCATAGCCCTTACGGACAAGAAGGAGGCTGGTTTGGTGCCGTAGGTAACTGTGTCGAGTTTGTATACTTGAAGGTCATCGATCGGGGAGTCCCTCCATACAATGCACTGCAAATAGCTATCTTCTTGCGAGACCCTTACACATCGGTACATTTTACATATGTCTCCTGTAACGGCAACTGGGTGGGAGCGAAATCGAATTAGGATGTGAAATAGCTTGAAATAGCTAACACATCGTTAAGCGAGTAACCAGTGGAAGTGGCAGCTGATCCGTCAAAGACAACGCGAAGCTTGGTGGTAGTGCTATCCTCCTTCATGACGCAGTGATGTGGCAAAAAATATCGGTACGAGCTGACCTCGGAGGCAGGCACAGGCGACATATGTCCCAGATCACGATATTCCTTCATGAACGCCGCATATTTAACCCTAAAGCCAGGGTGCTTTGTAAGCTTCCTTTCCAGCGACAAGAATCTCTGCAAAGCCTGAGGATAGGAATCGCCTAAAGAGTCCAAATGGAGTTTAAGCGGCAACCGTACCGAGTAATCGCCAGCTGGCAGTCGGGTGTAATTTTTAACAAAGTGGGCCTCGCAATCTAGCTCCTCCTTAGTGGCTTGAACTATTGGGCCGGGACAATTTTCTACCTCTCAAAAGCGCTGCAGAAGTGAATCAACATCAATGCTGTTTTCCTTGCTGGCTGAAGAAGGAACGCATGAAGCTATTAAGACGCTACCGCAAGGGCGCGCGAGTTACCGGTCGTGGGTTAGGGCAACCGTGTTTCATAGTAGCACTGGTTATGGAATGTTCAAACTGTTCCAATTAAACACGTCCTCGTTGGTTGAAGTGAACAAAACGACTATTTATTGATAGTGGTAATTGTGCTGCTCACAGGCAGCTCTTATATATATATGTGAGTGTTTTGCTACATA
Organism: Drosophila sechellia; assembly: GCF_004382195.2. Classification (NCBI taxonomy): domain Eukaryota; kingdom Metazoa; phylum Arthropoda; class Insecta; order Diptera; family Drosophilidae; genus Drosophila; species Drosophila sechellia. Next base: position 25,719,508 of record NC_045951.1, read on the forward strand.
GTTCCGCAAGTAGATCGCTCTGTCCCTGTCTCTGTACTTCTGTAAGTTGTGTGTGTTGGTGCTGCTCAGAGTCCCGGTTGATGGCATAGGCGTAGTACGGGAAGTCTGCAGGGGAACACTGAAAGTGGTAACTCCTCCCCCCTAGAATGTCGTGACGGCCAGCGAGATGGAATGCTTGACGGAACGACTTGCGGTGTAGCTAGTGTACTTATAATTAACATTAATATTGTAGTGCTTATATGTATATATGTTCGTGTGTGTTTTTTGTAATAAATATTATTATTATTTACATTAATAATGCTTATCGTGTTGTGTGTTCTATTTGCTTCTTGCAACAGGGTGATGTGTTTTTTTTTTTTTTTTTTTTTTTTTCTTTTTTTATTTATTATTATTTTGTTTGTATTTTATATCTTTATTTTATTTATTTTATTTCTGTTCTAAACTGTTTGTCTATCTTTAAATTTTCTTTTTATTTTTTCTTTATGAACTTTCTGTCCTTTTTTCGTTTCAAAAGTTATTCCGTGGTCTGTTCTAACTATATGCTTAGAAAATCTTGGCGTTATCTTATTTCTTCTATTTTCTTTTCTAAATACTATATCTTCTGCTGTTAGTGGTAGTGGGTCTGTACTTGTTTCATTCTGTTTCTGATTTCTCTCTATGGCCTTTGCTGTCATTTCTCTTTGAACTTGGGTGTATAATTTTGTCTTAAATTCGTTAAGTTTCTGTAAATAATCGTGTTCATCTGAATACTCTACTGTTCTATTGAATACATGGGTCTTTCCTGTAAATAATTCGAATGGTGTCAATTTTGTTGCCGAATGTATTGCATTGTTGTAGGTTATTAAGGTTTCGGTTAGTATTTCTTCGTGGTCACAGTTTATTTTATGGTCTTTTTTTACTTTATAAATTATTCTGTACGTTTCCGTCAGAGTGGAATGTAGTGGAATGTAGTCTATCTACTGTGGAATTACTACTAGACTGCTGGAATGAAGTAAAATGAAGTAGCATGTTATATTGTTTACAAAAATCTTTGAATAGTTTAGAGTTAAATTCTGCCCCCTGATCACAAATAATTAGTTGAGGTAACCCATAATTTAAAACGAATTTTTTCAATTCCTTAATAATAGTAATAGTATTTCTATTCTGGATTGTGTATGCTGCTGCAAACTTAGAAAACTTGTCTATGATTGTTAACATAATTACGCTGTTAATAAAATACAAATCTATGTGAACTATCTGTAGCGGTAATGCTGGTATTTGAGGTACTTGAAATTTAAGTTTCTGGGGGTTTCTGTCGTATTTCATAGTCTGACAAATGTCACAATTATTAATTATTTTTGTTACAACTTCTTTTACTCTTGGGAAATAATACAATCTTCTTACATGCAACGTGGTCTCATCTATTCCCCTGTGATTACTATTTTCGTGATCTTTTATTAATATGGAATTTTGTTCTTCAGGGTTTAACACCTCTTTGAGGAACAGTGTCGCACGAATAATTTTACAACCCTTTTTTTCCAAGTAATCCTTATATATCATAAATATTCTGTTGAATATATCGTTGCTTGTCATAATCGCACAAAGCCTTCCTGATTTTAAGGTGTCCTTAAGTATTTTTAATATATTGTCGTCCGTATATTGTGGCTGTACGAATGTTATCCTTATTTTGTTTTTAAAAGGTGTTTCAGTTATCTTGTCTACAATTTCTCCTTTTTTCAAAATTAATTGCATCTTAAAATCGTTTATTGGTTTTTCCGTTATTTTCGCGATTTCTCCTGAATCCCCAGGGTCATCCCCGTTGACTGCTTCTACTGACTCACTTTCATTTACAAATGTTTCGACTTGCATTCTACTTAATGCATCTGCGTTAGTATTAAATTTGCCTTTCTTATAAACTACATCATATTCGTACTCCGTTAACTGTAGTCTCCACCTTATTAGTTTAGCGTTATTTTTTATATTATTTAAATAAATTAAGGGCTGGTGATCTGTATAAATCGTAAACTTTGTCCCGTATAAGTATTGTCGAAATTGTTTAACCGCCCAGACTATGGCTAGCATTTCTTTTTCTGAAGCGGAATAATTAACTTCAGCCCTATTTAGCGTCCGACTTGCATATGCTACTGGTTTGTCATTTCCTACTTTTCCTTGTGACAACACTGCTCCTAGTGCGTAGTTACTAGCGTCTGTCGTTAGTAAGAACGGTTTGTCATAATCTGGATATTGTAAACTCGGGTCGTTGCATAGTAATGTTTTTGCGTACTGAAAAGCTTCTCTAAATTCTTGGGTTATCTCCACCGCTTTTTTTTTTTTTTAGTTGTACTGTCAAAGGCTTTATTATTTTTGCTAAGTCTTTTATAAATTTCCTATAATAACTAAACAGCCCTATAAATGATTTTATTTGTCTCCTAGTTGTCGGTAAGACAAAATTTTGTATTGCCTCTATTTTTTTTGGATTAGGTTTTGTACCCTCGGGTGTCACTATGTGTCCCAAGAATTCTAACTCTTTCTTTAAAAACTCGGATTTATCTTGTTGTATTTTAAGATTAGCTGATTTTAATTTATTGAACACAACTTTTAAATCCTGCATATGTTGCTGCAACGATGCTGAATAAACGATGATATCGTCCATATATACTAAGCAACTTTTTCGCTCTTTAAGTCTAATGAAGAAAAGTATTTAGCTTTGCCTAAAGAATCTAATACCTCACTGATAAGTGGTAAGGGATACTTATCCTTAATAGTTTTCTCATTGAGTTTTCTGAAGTCTACAACTAATCTACATTTTCTTTCTCCGGAAGCGTCTTCCTTTTTAGGCACTAGCCATACGGGTGCACTCCATGGTGAATAACTATTTTTTATAATATCCTGGTCTAATAGGTCTGTAATCTGTCTTTTGATTTCTTGATTTTCTTTCAGCGAATATCTAAAGGGTCTTACATAAATTGGGTTTTCGTCCGTTAGTTTTATTGTATGGTTGGCGCCCTTTGTTATTGTTAATTTGGTAAAATAAATTCCTATATTGTTTGCATAGTTTTATCACCGCGAATTTTTCTTCTTTATTTAGGTGTTCTATTCTTAATTTTAACTTGGTTGCTTTTTCTGTATTTACTTCCTTTTCAGTTATCTCATTTATAAATAAAAACTCACAGAAGTTTTCACTGTCATACCGCTGTGCATCTATTGGTTTATTAATTGTGATTGTCAAATCTTGTTCGGATGCGTTAATTATTTCGACTTTTGCCTTGTAGTTTTCTGCTCTATAAATTCCTTCCGTAATGGACAATCCGTCTTGTATATATATTTCGTTTATGTATATATCTCCTTCTTTATTTATTACTGGTATTTCTATCAAGGTTTTTGTTTGACCCTGTATTAACGTCGACGTTTGTGATTTCTTCTCCTTTTTAAATAACTTAATCGTTGCGTTTATCGTTTCTAACTTTTCTTCCTCAATATCGATTTTAGCTCCTACTTTCGTTAGGAAATCCATTCCTAATATTCCGTCAAAAAATGGATGAAATTTAAATATAAGAAATGTAAAGTCTCCCTCTTGTTTAAATTCATTAAAAATCTTATACGTAATTTTATTATGAATATCATGTGTATTCAGTACTGTTCGAATTTGTACTGGGTTTCTAAGTGATTGTTGAGTACCTTTCTGAACGAATTCGGGGCTAATTATAGATATAGTGTATCCCGTATCAATCAAGAATCTCACCTGTCTACCAAATGGTGAATTTATCTGGACATAAAGGAGTTCCTTTCCGAATCTTGATTGTTCGGTATAGTCTGTGGTTCCGAGGCATTTACTGAAAAATTTTCAGTTTGATTAGTGTTGCTAGCTTCTGTGTGAAACATGTTGTTGTGTCCACTACTGCCAGATTGTTGGCTCCTGTCAGAATTAGTACCATTTCCAGATCTAGTTGATCCTTGATAATTCCGTCCTCTGTCCGAAGAACCTAAAAACCTTCCTCTCTTTTGGTGTTGTCCTCTGTTACTATTGCTATCGTCATTTGACCTGTCCCGTCCTCTCTTGTAATTATTGTTTCGTTGTTCATCGTTATTAGTTGTGTTATTGTATTGTTGTTGTTCTGAATTATATCTATTACTATTATTATATTGTCCTCGTCCACGTCCCCGTCCTCCAGGGTTGTGGTACTCATCTCTATTTCTGTCTCTTATGTAGTCATCTCTCAACTCCTTTGCTATTTCGTTAGCCTGTCTGAGAGTCTTAGGGTTTTGTGCCTTTACTGTCCATCTCAAAGGATTCTTTAAGCCTGCGATGAATTTTTGTATGTAAGTTTTTTCATACGAACTTTCTTTTATTTTTCTTATTTCAATATTAGTTTCATCTCTCTCTAAAACTTCTAACATTGCGACTCTTATTCCTGCAATCTCCTGATATAGATTCTTAATAGCTAGTTTTTTATAATGAATCTCGCGGAGATCATCCATTAAATTTTCCTCGCTTCTCGATTCCCCAAAATTATCCGTTAAGGCTTGTTTAATGTCATCCCAGTTTAACGGCACTCTCTCTCGAATTAATATTTTGTCTGCATGTCCAATAACTTTGTCTCTAATTACTCCTAATAGTAATTCCCCATATGCTGTCTTGTCTATATTCGTGATCAGCTTCAATACTCGTTCTACACTTGTAATGAATTTATTTAGTAATTCTTTGTCTCCGTCATAAGTGGGTAATAGTTTTATTGCGTCGGGTATTTGTAGTTCGTCCATCACGTCTCTATTGGTTCTTTGTGTCATAGTGGTTTGGTTTATTAGGGATAAATTGTTTTCTTCTTCCTCTTGTTCTGTAAGTTGCAAGTTTCTAATTGCTCTTTCTCTTTCTGCTGCCCTAACTAGGTTTCTCGTTAAAGGTATGGTTCTTCCTTGTTTAGCTGACATGTATTACTATATGAGATTGATAAAAGTAGATATCGTAATGCGTATGTAGTGAAATATTATATATGTGTATGTGTGTGGATATATACATATGTGTGTATGTATATGTTTTTTTTTTTCAAATAAATGTGTATGTGGGTATTACTATATTTGTATATATGTAAATGTGTATTTATTTCATTTGTGTGTATTATAGTATGTTGTTTGGGTTGAATAGTGTATGTGTTTAGTGTACTATGCTTAATATAATATTTGTATCTATATATGTGCGTTAAATTTATATGTATGTATGTGTATACATGTGGATATATATATATGAGTATATTTATGGATTTATATATATGGGGTTATATATATATATATATAGATTTATGCGTGTGCTTACTAATATATATATATTTTTGTGTGTGACAAGTAAATGTATATCTTTTCACGAATATGGTATATTTTGATTTTAACTTATTGTAATATGGTTTGTTGTTTGGTTGTGATAAATGGCAAAGAATTTTGTATCGATTTTACGATTTAATTTCTTTGTGCACTTTGTTTCACTGTTAGCGTAAACACTTAAATGCATTTACAAATGTCACTTTCACGTCTTTTGCGTATAGATGTTTGTGACACAATTAATGTTACTATATATTTTTATATTTGATTTGCGTTTTTGCATACAAAATTGATATTTCACAACGATCTTGCTTCACTGGAGGACAACTCTTGAATGATCTAAAGAATTTTAATATTGCCTTACCATAGCTGTGGTCTGTGGCAGCGACGTCGACGACGCTGGCTTAGGCGCCATAGATGTCGCGACGAAAATTTTTATTATATATATTTTTTTTTAATTTTTTCCGTTGCAAGCCCTGTGGTAGTAGTTGGGTTATACCCGTGATCGGACGACATTTACCGTTTCTCGGCTTAGCTGTATTTAGCTGTTAGTCGTGAGTCGGCGGTGGCGACTCGCAACGCCAGCCAGGCGACGTCGTCGACGCTAGGTAGGCGCCGGAGTCGTCGCGGAGAACTGCCGAATTGATATACATGCTTATATGTATGGTATGTGTATGTATGTATTATATGTGTGTTTGTATATATGTATTTTTTTTTGTACGTTTTGTATGTATGTTCAGATCAGCTACTGTAATGTAAGCGAACTATTCGACCGATATGAATTCGGCACCTCACACTGCCATATAGAGGATAGCGTGTGAACAAATAGACCACGGCTAACGAATACACTTGCTGATTGAACATTTCGTTGCGGATGGGCATAGGCGCCTGTTTCATCCGTGAGCCTAGGTGGCCCTTTGTTGATCGTTGCGAGTGGGCATAGGCGCCTGTTTCACTCGGGAACCTAGTTGGTTCTTATGCGATGCACTTAACTTGTATACATTTTGTTAATAATATTATTCCAATCTGCATTGCGTGGGGTCTTCGTTCTCGGCTCTTCTTCTAGTCCAATGACGAGTCCGACTGCGCCAGTTACCGGTCGTGGGTTAGGGCAACCGTGTTTCATAGTAGCACTGGTTATGGAATGTTCAAACTGTTCCAATTAAACACGTCCTCGTTGGTTGAAGTGAACAAAACGACTATTTATTGATAGTGGTAATTGTGCTGCTCACAGGCAGCTCTTATATATATATGTGAGTGTTTTGCTACATAGTTCCGCAAGTAGATCGCTCTGTCCCTGTCTCTGTACTTCTGTAAGTTGTGTGTGTTGGTGCTGCTCAGAGTCCCGGTTGATGGCATAGGCGTAGTACGGGAAGTCTGCAGGGGAACACTGAAAGTGGTAACTCGCGCAGCCTCCAGACACAACCCAGCCCAGACGAGTTTTTTGAAGCAGCGGCAGTCCTGGCAACAACTTTATCTGACCTACGCACAGCAGCTCATAAAACAGAGTAGCTCCTATTAACAGGTCAACACGCTGAGCTTTATGAAATTCCGGGTCGGCGTGCTGCAGGTTTTCTGGAATCTTCCAGTCCCCAATGTCCACATTAGAACTTGGCTGGCGATCCGTGATATTGGGAGCGATAACCGCTGTTATGCTCGTTGAGAAATCCGAAGTGACAGACCGAATCGCAATTCCTACCGAGAATCCATCAGTCGCTAAATTGGAATCCCCGATTGCAGTGACGGAGCCGGACGACCTCGACCTCTTAAGTTGCAGTTGATTTGCAAACCGAGAGGTTACCAAGTGCAGTTGAGAGCCAGAATCTAACAAGGCCCTGCAGGGAACGAACATTCCCGATCGATTCCGCACTAGAACGGTTGCAGTGGCTAGCAGCACAAGGTCACTACCGAGATCCTGGGCAATTAGAGTAGAAGAAGTTGAAAGCGGGGCAGAAGGCTCAGTGTGGGAGCTTGAAGACACCGGAACATGTGGCTGCGAGGAAGGCGGACCATCTAGATGGAGGCAGCGGCTCGAGCTGCATTGCTGTAGCTGATGACCTGCCTATAGGCAATTTAGGCAAAGTGCTAGACGATCTACTGGCGCTAAGTCTCTAAATTGCGGGCAATAATATATGGCATGCTCTGCACTATGGCAAAGCATGCAACCAAGAGAAATTTGGGTGGTAGCAACTAGCGTCGAGCGATTTCTGGCCACCTGAACGCCTGGCGCATAGGTTGCCATGGCGCAATCCACGGCCTCCAAAGTCCTATATCGCTGCTCCAGGAATGCAGCCATCGATTCCCACGACGGAATAAGGTTGGCAAAGACCGGATCCTCAAGGCGCTCCTCCCACTTAGCTTGGCTCGCCGCATCCAGCTTTTGCAGCAGCACTTGAACTATGATGCAGCCAGCGATTTGCTCAGTGGTGCCCAAACCCTTCAACGCACGAATGTGAGCGTTAAATTTGTCCGACAATTCCCGAAGCGATGCCACTGAACCATTCCGTACTACCCTTAAACCCAGAATCTCGGTGATGTGCACCTGAAAAACGAGACGCCGATTATCAAACCTTTTTTGAAGCAACTCTAAAGCCGCTTCGTAATTGCTGTTTGAAATCTCCAATGATCGGATAGTTTCCAGCGCTGAATCCCTCAAACATGACCGCAGATGTTGAAATTTCTCAATGTTGGAGAGGTCCGGATGGCTGTCGATTATCCGCCCAGTTTGCGTAGCCTCCGCCAAACGTTGGCAGCTGCACAGGCGGCAACGGCATCGGCCTCGGCCGCGGCTGCGTTTGAGGACCACTACACTGGTGGGGCACAATACCTTCCGTAAGCGTTGAGTGCGGCGCGAAATGCACATTGCGTTTGGCTATTTCCGCGCGCACACATTTATAATTACAAGGCGTAAGTCTCGGAGTATGATTTAAAACTAACTTAAGAATTCGGTCCCGGTTCAACTCCAGGCCTCTGGTCCGCAGCAGAACTGCTGGCAGAAGGCCAGGTCAGCACTTCTGCGTCAGGCCGATCACTCGCTCCGCGAGTGCTCCGTGCGGGCTCTGCGCAATTGCACCTGGAGTACGCGATCAGCAGTTTGTTTAGTGCGCGTGCAGACCACCGGATATGGCCTGCAATTCAGCAGTTTCACTCCGTGAGAACTGCTTGTGTTAACTTCTCCGCCTTTTAAGAGGTCGCCGTCCCGGTGACCCACTTACTCCACATCACTGTTGTCTCCTGGCTTTGTGTGGTTCTTGGTCTTTAGGTGGTGGTAGCTCAACCAAATGGTGGAGCACAATAGGTAGGCAGCAAGTATGGCGAAGGAATTGCTGAGGAGGGACCCCAAGGTGAGTTTCTCTCTAAGAGTCCCGATGTGGTGAAGGTTCCTCAGACTTAGTTCGTGGAGAAGTGGAAGGCTTAACCTATTCTGATGAGTCGTGACGTTTACAACGGCGATGACCGACACAGCAGGTTTTTTATCTGAATTTCCTAGCTGATTAATGTACCAAGTCCCATTGAGGGCTACCTTTTCGGTGTATGTTACCACTTTACTTTCCCTTGGCTGTCGGTTATGGTCACGTTGGCATCATTCACAATGAGAGTGCCGTGGTCTACAATGGTCACCGAATCCAGGTGGCCGGGAAGTGTAGAGCAGTGTGCAAAGGCCCCTTGTGCTGAGCGCAAGTGCCATTCTGCAGTTCTTTGCAAAAAGTGGCGCCGACCGTCGTCTTGCAGTTCCCGATGTTGATGTTCCGGGATCTGCATTCCGCCACCAGATTTCCGTCGTCGAAGTTCAAGATCTTGTTGTTGTGCTGGACCGGGAAGATTGTAATTTTCTTACATTTAATCTTAGGGTTAGGGAATTTAATTAAAAAGTGTAAAATTTCTGAGTTTTGGAATACGCTTATGCTAGATACTTCTAGTAGCTCTATTAGACTAATGTCAATAGGCTGTCTGTCTCTAAATTCGCCAATATCGGTTTCGTCTAAAATTAATGGGCATTCAATGTTTAGTTTTAGGGTTAACCCCATAAGAATATTTTCTAAATCTGTAATAACAATTCTATTTTTAGCTAAAATGATCTCTAGTAAGTGTGTTTCTTTATCTGTTTCAGTTTTAGAAATTTGATTCATTGCTGTTGCAAGTTCATTCAATCGTGTTTGGAATTTGATATTTAATTCTGTTTGGCTTTCTTCTGTTCTTATTAACTGCTCTTGATTGAATTTTAATTCTTCCCAATCGTTAAAGTCGGGGGTACCGGCAATGACCTTCAGTGCCGTTCCGATAAAATTTAACTCCTAGCAGTCCTATGGTGGAATCTTAGAGTGGCTACTAATTTGCGAATGTGTGTCAAGTCCGTCATAATTACTGGTGTCCGGTGGTCGTCTGTAAATGTCCTTGTCATTGTCTCTATCTGGTCGGCGTAGTCCTCTGTCCTTCTGTCTTTTCTCTATCCTTTTCCGCCAGCTCTATCTGATGAAAGCCTGACTTAAGGTCGAGAGTTGTACAAAATTTGGACTCCCCCATATTCGACAGTATTGTCGAAATTGTTGGGATAGGGTATTTATCGTCGGCTGTTCTCTGGTTTAGTTTCCTAAAATCGATAACTAGTCGTTTCTTTTTTACCCCATTTTGGTCTGTTCCCTTTTTATCTACAACCCAGGTCGGGTTGATGTAGGGAGATTCGGATGGCCTTATTACGCCGTCCGCTAGAAGTTGTTTAACCTCTGCATTGACGAATTCGGTCACACCCATGGGATGCGGGTATGATTTTGAGTATACCGGCTCCCCATCTGTTTTAATTGTGGCGATAGTATTTATATTGAATGGTAATGCCTCGTCTGATTTTTAACTATCATTTTATCGAACGAGTTTTTAATAGAAAGAGGAACGTCTCCATCATCGATTTTAATGAAGTTAACGTTTTCCGTCCTATCAAACTGGATCTTTTCAGTTCCGTTACTAGTATTTAGAACATTTCCGGTAAAATCAAGTTTCGCATTTACTTGTTTCGAGACCAATAATACCGTCAAAGTCTTTAAGATTGTTCAGAATAAAAAAGGGTGTCTTTACGTTAATCACCGAAACTATACATTTTTTATCGATTTTGGTAAAGCCATGAATTGACTTTACAGTAAAGGGTTTTTCCGCTGCCACAACGGCTTTCAGCCCCGGGAGTGGAGTAATATAATTTTTTGACGTGCCTGTATCTAGTAATAGTTTTATTTCTCCTCCTGCCACCGTACGTGTAATGTAGGGGAGCAGGGTCTTTACCCTAAAAAATTGCAGGAGTTCTCTGCATCCAGCTCGTCCTGTATTTCTATGGCGCTTGCCTGGGCAACGGAGTCATAATCTTCTTCGTCGGTGTTTTCCTCCGGCATGAAGTTGATTTTTTGCTGAGACCGTGCCGACCGCCCTCTTTGCCATGTTGTGGTTTGTTTGGACCGGGAGGAAGGGTCAACTTCCATTGGCTCTAGCGCCGGTTGGCTTTGGCCATTACCTGCACTGTTGTGTGGCCCTTGCTTAAAGGAACCGCTTTGATTGTTTGTTCCCTTTAGAGTTCTAACAAAATGGGGGTTCTTTTAATCGCCCCCGAATTTTTGTTGGGTTCTCCGTATGACTGCGAACTTTTCCAACCTGCTTGTTTCTGGTTGTTTGGCCTATAGGCTCTTTCTTCGTTATGTCGTTACTTGACTCAGCTTCTTGAGCTAACGCCAATGCTGATGGCAAGTCCCGCGGTTGTGCCGGAAAAACGGCAATTTTTAATGATTTCTTTAAGCCAGATATGAACGCGTGTAAAGTCATCCCTGAGCTGTTCATTAAGGACGGCCGCTGCGGCTGCGTCGTGTGTCATTATTGTTTTGTTTGTAAGAAGCGTTAGCTTCCGTTCTATCTCATCATAGTATTTGAGTAGGGGTAACTCTCCTTGCCTTGACAAACTTAATTCTTGTTTTATTACGTGTGTCGGAGTTTTGTCCGCATACGTGAAGTCTAAGCGCGCTATTATGGCGTGAAAATTAAATACCGTGTTAAATGAGGCTAATACAGCAGACGCTGGGCCTCTTACTTTATTTTTTAGGATTCCGACGGCCTGATAATGTCGGCTGCTACCTTCGTAAGGCGCAAATATTTTGTAGGCTGCAGTGGCGGCCTGTCTCCAGGAAACATAATTTTCCTTCTTACCGACAAATTCTGGAACAGATTTGACCATATCAAGGGGCTCACTACACTCAATGTTTGGATTCAATTCGATTCCTTGGAATGTCTGGATTTTCGTTTTTTTTATCTTTAAGTAAACTTAACTCCCCCAAAATTGTGGTTAGTTTTGCTTCGAATAGTTCTTCCTGCCTTTGAAGTGCGCAGGCTATGGCAGCCTCCATATTCGCAATTTGTTCCGCCTGCATTTCTGTTGCCCTACTGTTTGACGATATTTCAATTCTATTTATTTCTGGCACTTTTCTGTGTAAAAGTTCTAGGACTTCTTCGTCTGAGGAAATGTTCCCAGTATCCTATACATGAGACAGTTCTTTATGTAAAAAATTTTGCAGGTGTTATAGAACTAAATCAAGAGTTTGTAGAATATTAATTATAAGTATTTTTTGTATTTCTTAGCAAGAGTTAAATATCAAATTAATTTGTGGTTCGCTAAAATTTCAACTTCACAACTTCTGGATATCATTTATTTGGTGTATTTTTATTTTTTATTTGGATTTTCTAGCACATGAGAATGTATTTATTAGGTTTTAAGCTCAATATTTTTTATTTATTGGCGAACTTTTGGACAAATAGCCTACACACATGTTAATAAATTAATTTTATTGTCGAGGTGTTTTGCCGACGGCTTTCTTTCGCCACCAGTACTGCTGCTGTCGTCGCTGCCGATGTCGCTTCTGCCTCTCTATTTGGTTGAGAATTTTCCGCTTGGTGAAAGTTGGGACTTGTGTTTTTTCCTTTCGATCTGTCCAATTTATGGAATTTTAATTTTGGTGATTTTAATTTTTTCACTTTTTTTCTTTTCACTTCGGGTGATTGTTTTTTTGTACGCGAATTCCGTCTCGAGTGAGTCCGATTTCTACGTTCGGGCGCCAATTATAAGTCGTTGGTTTATTTTAGTTATATTTATTTACCACTCTCCCGTTAGGGCGAGGGTCACAATATTTGGGTATTTATAATTACAAGGCGTAAGTCTCGGAGTATGATTTAAAACTAACTTAAGAATTAGGTCCCGGTTCAACTCCAGGCCTCTGGTCCGCACCAGAACTGCTGGCAGAAGACCAGGTCAGCACTTCGGCGTCAGGCCGATCACTCGCTCCGCGAGTGCTCCGTGCGGGCTCCGGGCAATTGCACCTGGAGTACGCGATCAGCAGTTTGTTTAGTGCGCGTGCAGACCACCGGATATGGCCTGCAATTCAGCAGTTTCACTCCGTGAGAACTGCTTGTGTTAACTTATATATGTAATGCTAGCTCGCTTAAACACAGCCACTATCACCGAAACCACCACTCACTTGTCCAACCGATTGCGATTTAATGTATTTATATTTATTTATAAACGGGATAAGTGCATTAATTAATGCATGCAAATTAACACTATCACGTCGGGGTCACCAATGTTTAGCTATTGAACTTTTTCAATAGCTGTTGCGAATAATAAAAAGCCGAAGTAAGTTTGTTTATTTTACGACACTGTTTATTTTGCGAATTTTTTACCGCAGCTAGGGCCGACAAAGAGCTATATCGAATGCACAAGTTTAGTCTTTTCCGAAACACGAAGAAGTGGCAATTGGCGGGACAGACAGCCGAAATGCAGCGCCCAAGCTTAACGCAGGTAGATAAAAAAAAGAACAAGTAATGAGCGCCGTACAGATAAATGCGTGCGAGAACAGCGGTTTACACTATGGGCATCGCAACTGATACCACTGACTAATTCAGCTTACAATATTAAAGAGTATGAGATTAGTCTACTGCACAGTTTTGGCGGCTGCATGACCCAACAGTTTTATTATGGATTTCAAAAATCTTTAGCTTCTAATTTAGTTATATTGTTATTGACATAAGCGGGTTGTATGTTATCGAACATTGTATTTGATATTGAGATGTCATCAATTTGTATGGAACAATTTGAAGCTTTTATTATGTTATCTCCCTCTATTATTATATCTCTATTTATGCAATTTTGGTTGAGTATGGTTTTTGGTAGGTTCCAGGTTAATATTATATTAGGTTCGACATAACTGATTTCAAATTTCTTATGAGTTTTTACATATATACATTCTGTATTGAATTGATTAAGTATGCCAGCTTATCATTTATTTATTATCAAAGTTTTTGAAGATGCTAAGTAAGTTTTATTATTTTGAACATAAAATTTATTTTGTACATTTTCTATTAAAATGTTTTGATCACTATGGATATGGAATTATTGAAAAGATTGGGGTTTTATTTAATTCTTTTGGAGTATGGAAAATTATAAGAATTTCATTTGTATCTGTTTTAATAAGTATAAGTTTTTCGGAATTTACATGCGTTAAGTAATCATGTTTTTATAATTTAGGATAAAAAATGCCGAGTCTCGTTAACTGCATTCCAAGTTCAATATCTTCTATGTATTCGGTAAACTGTTGTAAATTGAATAATACAATATTTAATCTTTGATCACCTTTATTTCTCGCACTTAATAAATTGATTAATTCTGTGCCTTTATTTACTGTTTTTATAACTTCGTTGAGTTCATTAGCTTGGACGCTGTTTTCGGACAAATTGTAAATTTTTAATTCTAATTGTATTGAACTTGGGGTAGAGTTTCATGTTCTTCTGATTGTTTTATTATGTTATTAGAGAAGCTCAAATGGTGGTTAGCCATTTGATAACGGGATCAGCGGCTAGCTATACAGCAGCGTGGGAGCATATCTGCAAACGCTATGAGAATAGCAAAAAAATATTCTCCCAATACTTCAACAAATTAATGGAACTGGAGTGCCTGCTGCCCCATGATGAGAAAAATTTAAGGAAGTTTTTAGATACCGCGACTGAGAGCATATTCATCATAAAGCAAAAAGGAAAAATAGAAAGCTCTGCTGACGTAATTTTAGCAGAAATTCTACTGCGGAAATTTTCGCCAGAAGCCTTACAGCTGTATGAACAGCATGTAAAAAAGGCAAGAGCTATACATCCCTTGCAAGACGTCCTGGAGTTTATTGAGCAACAATACAACTCAGTAAATGCCATTACGAAAAATACCGCTTAGCTTGCTACAAGAAAAGTGCCAGTTAGATCGTGTGACTTTTGCTCTAAGGATGGCCACGATATGATAAAGTTCCTCAAATTCAGAGCACAATCAATCGAAAAAAGAAAAGAATTCGTTCAAAAGAACAGCATGTGCTTTAGATGCTTTGGAATGCATAATGCTATCGACTGTAGAAAGGAAATTACATGCAATCGATGCTCCAAAGTACACAACAGCCTTCTTCATGAAGACACAAAACGCAGTATCAACAGCAATAGCTTCAAGCAAGGCCAAGACACACTATTGAGGGCGCTTATTGACGGTGGATCCCAAAAGACGCTGATTTCAGAGGAAGCAGCGCAAATATTAAGGATTCACAGTATAAGGAGTACTATAGAGGTCGAAGGTATCTCCCAGGATACTCAAGTATCAAAAAATTGCGTCCACCTGACGATGAAACCAAAAATTCCCAGCAGTTTCAAAACATCAACGGAAGCATTGGTTTTACCAACACTCCATAGAGCCCTTCCCAGCAAAAAGTTTGATATTGATATCAACAAGGAGTGAAAGGGCTACAGGCTAGCAGATCCACGATTCAACGAGCCAAGCAGAATTGATATGGTGATAGGTGTGGATCTATTTCCCCTGATTATGATGGAGAAAATAAAAACCGTGAATGGAATCTTGGGACAAAAAACCAGATTTGGATGGATTGTGTCCGGAAATATACCTCGAGCAGCAAAGAAAAAAATTATAAGTGCCCCTACAACAATAAATTTAAAGAACCTGTAACGCTTATGGGAATTGGATAGATGGAAGCTTATTCAACGTATTAGAGGTGATTTTTGGAAGAAATGGAAAAAGGAGTATCTGGTGTCATTGCAACAGCTAACCAAATGGCGCCAAGAAAAGCCAAATCTGAAGAAGGGACAGCTGGGTCTTATAAAACATGAGAACACTCACTCTGCAAGATGACCAATGGGAAGAATCATTAGTACGACTAAAGGACAAGATGATAAAGTCCGGGTAGTCACGGTGAAAACAAACGATGGGGAAGAAAAAAGATCGCTAAACAAGATCTGTCAACTTCCTGTTAACGAAGCAAAACTAGCTGGAGCTGCTACGCCATCTAAAACGGAGTCAACGCATAAGTGAGAAACGACTACTGGCCGTACACTTTTCCCCCCGGAGAATGTCTAAATATGTGTTTAGACATAAGTAGGCAAACTATAAATATGTTCTATAATAAACATGTCACGGGACAGCACAAGTGGCAACTACAGATAAGTACGATTGCAGCGGCTTATTGCCGGAGTTTCAAGAGATATGACCACGCGGGAGGCCTCAAACATAGATTTAAGAATAAAACTCAGCTGCATTTACCAACGCAGACTGCGGCGTCTTACAAGCGCTGCATTATATAATTAGATGATAAGAACCTATGTAAGGATGAATAAAAGGCGAAGCCCTCGCAGCAGCTAGTCAGTTAGATTCAAACACCCGAATTGAACTCAATAAGAGTACGCACAAGTGTATAGTGTGAACAGTAGGCGACCATGTCTTGCTCAAGAGTGAAGAGCGGCATCAAACAAAGCTAAACCCAAGGTTTGGGGGCCATATATAATGGCGGAAAAGCTTGATGGTGACCGATATGTGTTGAGATCTTTGACAAGCAAGAGAACGTATAGTAGGCCCACGAATAGTTATGGTCGATGCCTGTTGAGGTAGACGCAGACCAATGCGAGAGATCGCCGACTGAGGCACTCGTAGAGACCATAGACTCTGAGTTAATTATTCACAAGGCTACAGCTACACCATCTGCGCAGTGACCATGTTGCGGGGGCTATGAGGGTCCGGAGGGACCATGACGCATGAGGATGCGTGAGATCGTTGCAAGGAGTGCAGCAAGAGCCTGACAGTGTGACAAATTAGAGACAAAAGAGAGAGAATGGTAAGGTAAAGAAAGAAGAAGAAAGAGATACGATTACTGTTTGATCAAAAGAAATGAAGTCATAAAATGTAAATTGCAAAAAAAAAAAGCTTGAGCAAGGCAAGGGATGCCGATATGTTATTTGATAAAAATGTTTCGGATATTGATGAAATATTACGTTGAGTTAAAAATTGAAATAAAATGAATGTGTAATGCGATACAACATACGAGGTCGTGTGCATGTCAGGAAGGCCGTGTCGGAGATTGAGTAAATTTGGTCTATTCCTTGAATTGTTATTTGTATGTAACCGAAATTATGTTATAGAACCGTTATGTTAAGAACAGCAGCGAATAATGAAATTTACGGAAAGCGCTCCGTTATTGAGTGGCCATCATTTGTGTGCGTATCAAATGAGCATGGCACCTGTTGTTGTTCTGTCCTGTTGTTTCGTGGAAACGAAGTAAGGATGATGAAATAATAAAGTGAAGTTGAGGAATATAAGGAAAGCAACGAGAGGGCGACGTGAATTAGTCTGGTTTGAACGATCGAAGAGACAACACGCAGGAGACTTGCTGTGCTAATCAATATGGACACGGAAGTAAATGATAAATCGCACTCGGCTTCTCCGACACCAGACGCCAGTTTTAATCATATTCGATCCGCAATACCCAATAGAGCTGCATACTGACGCAAGTTGTATTGGGTATGGAGCGATCCTGTTACATAAAATTGACAATAAACCTTATGTTGTAGAGTATTACAGTAAGTGTACGTCTCCCGCCGAATCTAAATACCATTCATACAAAGTGGAGACGTTAGCAGTGGTAAATGCTATAAAACACTTCCGACATTATTTGCAGGGACGTAAATTTGTAGTATATACTGACTGTAATTCTTTAAAGGCCAGCCGCACAAAACTAGATTTAACACCGAGGGTGCATATAAATTAATAAATCCTATCGTCCGGTGGTCCTCTCTTATAGGTGACTCCGTTGTATAGGTGTTATGCGTGTCGTCTCCTTTGGCTGGGCGAAGACGTCTTAGGAAGATTAGGATGGAGGGCGTGACTTTGCCCCCGTGGTCTTTCGATGGCCTTTTGGCTCAACGAGAATGTTTAATTAAAACAAGTGGTGTTTTACGGCCAAGTGCCGGAGTAGCTGGTCTTTATTCTTAAAGTGCAAGCTTAGAACTGAATACAAAAGAATATGAAAAATGTGGATCTACCCTAGCTTCAATGCATCACGCCATAAACCCATGGTCGGCAAGCCGACTCAGCATTTATGCAACACAGCTTGGTACCCCGGATAAGGGGTGTCCAATTGCTGTTGCTGACCGTTCGCAGCGCAGAGCGCTGAACTCCGTTGGGGCGCGTCAGCATTGTTTATATGTGGCAACTTAGTTGTTAACTACCCCCCCCCTAAGATTTTGACCGTCCTCGGTTATATTAAGTTTATCGATGGTATGTTGTATCTCAGCGGAAGCTCGCCTTCTCCTTAGTGCCAGAAAAAGGATGAGCGAACCAATCAGACCAACGTTAAGGACTACTCCAGCCACGAACCAAAGTTTGGGGGAACCCGCGGCATCAACCTCGTCTTTGAACCCTTGGATAAAGCGCAGGTTGTCGTTGTTCATGCGGTGTAGCAGAGGCATGCTCAGTGCCGGGTCATGGCCGACGATGTTCAGTAGTGGCGATCTTGCTACGCCAGGCTGCTTGTCTATTGTTTTCCGGAAGTTTACGAACTCCGATCCGTTGATGATAGCTGATCGTTCGAATGTAACAAGATGTGTTCCTTTGACGAGTACCTCTGGGCCGCCGTCCGTGCTGATGCGGGCTGTTGCCTCGTTGATGATGACTATGCCGTCATCTATAGGCATTACTGCCCTAAGGTGGCTGGATTGCGTGTGGCATTGGGCTGTATTTCCCGCATGGAGTGAGCGGGCGCAGGTTTCGCGTCGAGACCGCTCGCAGAAGGTGCTGTGCGTGGTCTCCATGCATTCGGTGACCGAAAAGGTGTCTTCCTCGCACTCTGCTAGGATGTCTTCATCGAGTCGCAGGATTGTCTGGTAATGTGATACTGGGTATACGAGAACCTTCTTACATCTGACCTTCACCCTAGGATAGGCTATTAGTATGTGAATAATGCTATCGGACTGAAGAACCCTAATCTTAGAGGCTTCTAATAAGCTAACTATTGGAGTGTCTTGTTCAATTAATGAGCTTAAATCGGCATGATTAAGGATTGTGGGATTTACTATGTTAGCTTTTGCCAAAGTTATTGTGAGAATTAAATTTTGGATCTCTGTTGTCAGCATTCTATTTCTCGCTAGTAGTGCCTCGTACAGATGCGGGGTGTCGACCAAGTCGTTGTTTCGGGCTTTAATAATTTTGTTCACGGTGTCGGTCAGTTTGTTTATTTGTATTTGGGTTTCGGAATTTATATTAATTTGTCTGGAGTTGGAATCCACTAGCTGAGCTTCGGTCATTTTGATCTTTAGAAAATCTGAGGCGTCGGGAGTTCCCGCAACTACCTTAAGAGCCGTACCTAAGAAGTCTAGGCTTCTAGCGATACGGTGATGTATTTTTAGAACGGACAACAAGTTTATAAGGTGATCTGTATCGACGTCTAACAACTTTCGCATATGCGACTGTGGAAAGGAAGCGGACAATTTCTTTGTTTCATCTACCATGTAAATATAATCAGACAGGTTGCTCGAATGTCTCAGGCAATTACGATGCTCAAACACCAGTACATCTCCGTCTACGACGGGAATGTAGTTGGCGTGGGAAAAGTCGGTAATCCGAGCACTTGCCACTGCCAGGGTGATGAGTGTTATGAGGGCGAACCTGCAAACCAAACGTAGAATAAGACCACGGCATATTAGCTTAAATCAGGCCTACTACTGGAAATTTATATAAATTTGCCTCCTCGCCCTCTAAGTTTAGTTACTGCTATTTAAAGACGAATAAAAAAAACATAAGGAATATCTTAAAGCTAACTAAAAATGGGGGGACCTATTTTAGGTTGTCCTTATGGACCACCCTCCCCTTAATAAGAACAGACGTTCCTAGGTCTGCCTGCACTGTTTGTTCTGTGCACAATGGTGTCAGTTTGTTTCCAAGCCTTTTATTGTTTTTGACAAAAACCTCGTCTCCTACCTCAAAAACACGGTTTTGTCTAGCTGGGTTGCATCTTTCGATGTTGTTCTTCTGGGCCTTTATCAGCTTGTCTCTAACGCCTAGGCAGCGATCATCGGAACCCGAGTGGAGGATCTCGACCGGTTTCTCCTGAGTGACAGAATGTAGGGTCTTATTGTACTCTACCGTTGCCCTTAAGATTAACTCTGTCGTATCGCTGATTTTCTTGTCTAGTTTAAGACACCTGGCGATTTCTGTCAAGGTGCTGTGGAACCTTTCCACTTGGCCGTTTGACGAGCTGTGCAGAGGGGCCGCGTTCACAATGTCAATGTGGTAGCTATTCTTAAGTAGCGAGTTGACGGTTTCAGAGTTAAAGGCGGCTTCATTGTCGCAATATATTGTTCGGATTTTTGGGAACACATTTACGAGTTGAAGCAGGGGCCCCGTGACGTCCACTATTGTTCTGGACAGCACTGGTTGCACTATTGCAAACTTTGAGAATTTGTCAACGCATGTTAAGAATTGCTTCTTATCGGTTGAGAAAATATCAATGTGCAACATTTCGCCGGTATAGCTAGGTATGGGTGTCTCTCCGAGCTCCTGTTTTCTAGGGTGCCTGTCATATTTGGCCTTGGTGCATATTCTGCAATTTGCGACCACTTCCTTTGCTAGGCTGCTCATTTTGGGGAAATAATAGTCGCGCAGTACTTGCTTGGTATTTTCCTGAGCCGCCCTGTGTGCACGATTGTGTTCTGTCGTGATAATTTCCAACTGCTCATTTCTATTGGTAACGTCTATCACCATATTCTTACAGTATCGAAACTGCGTAGCCGGGAAATGAGAAATTAAATCGTGTTGAAAACTTGCCAGGGTGGGCAGATCGCAGTGTATCGCATTCACGACTTCGGGGTTTACTACCTCCTTCAGCGTTTCTAAAATGGTGCTTTTGTCGGTAAAATTGATTAAGTGGCGAGTTTTACTACGAAACAATACCAAGCTTCGCTTCAGTCGGAAACGTGCTTCTTCTATAACAATCTGATTTCTGAAGCAGTTCACCGGTTGGTGTGTCGTTTCGACCGTGTATGTCAATGACAGTTCGCTGTGAATAGTCGCAGCGTCTGACTGAGGCTCATTTTGCAGGGCATTGATGTTCTGCCTAGAAAGAGCGTCAGCCACATGGTTGTCTTTACCCGGTTTGTAGTGGATTTTTGCGTTATGGTCATCAATGTACGCTTTCCATCTTTTTATCTTCGGGTTTGGGTTCCGATCGGACACCGCGAATGTCAACGGCTGATGGTCCGTATAAATATTTATATCGCGAGTGCCGTAGAGGTAGTGCTGTAACTTGCCTAAGGCCCACACTATGGCCAACAATTCTCTTTCATTTGTGGCGTAGTGTGACTCGCTTTCTTTTAGGGTCCTGGAGATCATAGTGATGGGTCTTTTATCTTGCGATAAAACCGCACCAATACCGTTAGCAGAAGCATCCGTCGTTAGATCGAATGGCTTCCTAAAATCGGGGTATCTGAGAATTACATCTTCAGAAGCCAAGACGTTTCTCAGCCTCTCAAATGCATCTCTCTGCAAATCACCGAACTCGATAGGAGTTTTCTTGGACATGTGTTTGCTGATAGAGCCGTTTACTCCTTTCAGCAAGTCCGTCAAGGGCCTCGCGATCGCCGCAAAGTCCTTCACGAAGCAACGGTAATAACTAGCCAAACCCAGAAACGACCTTAGCTCATACAAATTTGTAGGCTCTGGGTATTCCTTTATGGCCTTTACCTTTTCTGGGTCGGTTTTTGCACCTCCATTGGTAACAATGAACCCCAGATATTCAACACTCTGCTTAAAGAAGTGTGTCTTTTCGCTGGATACCTTCATGTTGGCATTGCACAGGCTTTTTAAAACCCAATCTATATGCTTGACGTGGTCATTTTCGTTTTCGGAAAAAATAATGACGTCATCTACGTAAACATAGCACGATTTGCCAATTTGCTCTCGTAGGACGTCGTCGATCGCTCTTTGGAAGATGCTTCCCGCATTCTTCAATCCGAACGGTAACCGACAAAACTCATACTTTCCGCCGTTTACCGAAAAGGAGGTCTTTTCACGGTCATGTTCGGCCAAGTATATCTGGTGGTAACCGGACTTTAGATCTAACGTCGTAAAGTACTTAGCTTTTCCTAAGTTCGCCAGTATCATGGGGATGTTTGGCATTGGGTACTTATCAGCGATGGTCTTTTCGTTAAGTTTCCTAAAGTCTATAACCAAACGCTTATTTTTGTTCCCCAATTCATCGTGGCCTTTTTTGTCCACAACCCAAGTTGGGTTGTTGTACGGCGACTTTGAAGTTCTAATGATGCCTTTCTGCAGTAAGTCTGCGATTTCTCGCTTGACGAACTCAGACACGCCCATGGGATGCGGGTATAGCTTGGAGTATACCGGCTTATCATCTGTAGTGCGAATTGTGGCAACAACAGAGGTGTTAAACGGAAGTGCCTCGTCAGAGGCTGAAAACGCCTTAGATCTGCTTTCGATCATACCTCGAAATTGCGTCTTTACAGGCTCTGGTACGGCGATGTCATTTACGTTAGTAAAATTAACATTATCGCAACTATGATGCTGAAGCTTCTCAGAAACAGAACCATAATTTATCGTACCTTTCTTTGCGTCGAGTTTTGCTCCCACCTGAGCTAGGAGGTCAAACCCTACAATACCATCGAATGGTGACAGTGCGTCCAAAAGGAAGAACGCAGATGTTTTTCCAAAAATATTCATTAAACATTTTTGGTGAACCCTGTTAGAGCCATGAATGGAACTAACCGTGAAAGGGGAATCGACGGGCACCACATGTTTAAGCTCCTTTACGGGCTTGATGTAGTTTTTTGCCGCCCCTGTGTCGATTAAAATTTTTAGTTGCCTCCCTTGCAGCTGTCGTTCAATGAACGGCAGTCGGGAGCGTTCCCTAAAAAATTGATCTGATCATTTTCGTCAGATTCGTCATCTATCTCGGTAATGGCCGCTGCGGCCG
Source organism: Drosophila sechellia (assembly GCF_004382195.2). Lineage (NCBI taxonomy): Eukaryota > Metazoa > Arthropoda > Insecta > Diptera > Drosophilidae > Drosophila > Drosophila sechellia. Next base: position 25,742,118 of record NC_045951.1, read on the forward strand.
CGCCATCATATTCGCTGTCATTTTTATCGTCAGCCTGTTGCATGGTGTTCTGCAATCTCTGACGCCTCTGACCTGTCAAGCGTGCGGAACCGAATCTTTTCTGGCCCCGAGCACTCTCGGCCTTGGCGTTTGTAGGCTGACCGCTTCCAAACGAGATCGGTTGCCTACGTTGGATTACAGTGGAGCCTAACTCCATAGGCTCAGGTGACTGATTCCGAGAGGAGTTATTACTTTGGGCAGAATTATTTTGCTTACCCTGCTTCTTGTAAAAATGGGGGTTTCTGCCTTGGCTATCCTCGGCCCTGCTGTATCTTCCCTGCGGCTCCCTTGAGCGGTTCCGATCTTTTCGGTGCTCATAAGTGCTTGCCTTGTCCTCTAAAGCCCTCGCATATGTGGCGGCAAAATTAGTGCGCTCTATGGTAGCCTCGGATTCCCTAGCCAAGGCTAAAGCTGAGGGCAAATCCTTGGGCTGCGCCGGCAAGACTATGGCCCTCAAGGGCTTCCTAAGACCGGCAATGAACGCGTGGAGAGCATCCTCTCTAACTTCATTGTTAAACAGAATAGCACTACCCGGTTCGTGAGTCATAACGATCTTGTTTGTTATTAACGTCAATCGTTTTTCTACCTCGTCATAATACTGCATTAGGCTAAGGTCTCCTTGCCTAACTGTTTCAAGTCCCTGCCGAAGTACACGCAGCGACGTTTTGTCCGCGTAGGTGCAATCTAGTCGAGCAATAATAGCATCGAAATTTAAGACTGTGTTATGGGCAACTAGTAGCCCTCTCGCTGACCCCCTAATTTTGTTTCTGATAATCGAGACGGCCTGATAATGCGCCTCGCTACCCTCATATCGTTTGAAGATTTCGTACGCGTCTACGGCTGACTGCCGCCATGACACATAGTCGTCCTGCTCCCCCGAAAAATCTGGCAATGTCTTCACAATGTCCAGCTTGACTCCGCATGGTATGTTAGGGTCTGGTTGTATTTTCTGGTATGCCTCTATTTGTGGTGCTTCTACACGCAAGCTCTGCATTTGTTTTTTAACTTCATCTAACTGTGCCTGGAACCTTTGATTTAGTCTGCTTTCCTGTTCGGCCAAAGCCTGGTTAACAGCTCCAGCTATAATAGCTTGTAGCTGTGCGGCGTCCATGGCTGCAGGGCTATCTGTAGTATTCGGACAAAAACCTACTGATTCTAAATCAAACTCGTCGTCACTATCGCGCTCGACTTTAATGTCTCTATATGCCGCCCAACTCATTTACCATTGGTTGACACCTCGCACATATATTTCACTATCTAAGTGCGCGAGAAATGGAAATCGACAAAATTTTCTTTCAAAAGAACAGGCTTGCGCAAAGGAATAATTTATTTACTATTTATTATTTATTATTTATTCCTTTGGGCAGCAATAGCTCACAGTAACTTGGGGTATGCAACGGTAAATAACACTTTGGTAAAAGTATGCAACGGAAATTCAACTTCCTAAAAGCACGCAGCAATAGCTCACAATAACTTGGGGTATGCAACGGTAAATAACACTTTGGAAAAAGTATGCAACGGAAATTCAACTTCCTAAAAGCACGCAACAAATTGTTAGCTTTCTATTTTTTATTTATTTAATAATCGAAGACTGCCGAATTAAATTCACTCATTGAACTTACATATTTTCCTCTCTTAACTACCCTGTTAAGATACTCTAGGTCCGTAATAAACGCTGGGCGCCAATTAATAAATCCTATCGTCCGGTGGTCCTCTCTTATAGGTGACTCCGTTGTATAGGTGTTATGCGTGTCGTCTCCTTTGGCTGGGCGAAGACGTCTTAGGAAGATTAGGATGGAGGGCGTGACTTTGCCCCCGTGGTCTTTCGATGGCCTTTTGGCTCAACGAGAATGTTTAATTAAAACAAGTGGTGTTTTACGGCCAAGTGCCGGAGTAGCTGGTCTTTATTCTTAAAGTGCAAGCTTAGAACTGAATACAAAAGAATATGAAAAATGTGGATCTACCCTAGCTTCAATGCATCACGCCATAAACCCATGGTCGGCAAGCCGACTCAGCATTTATGCAACACAGCTTGGTACCCCGGATAAGGGGTGTCCAATTGCTGTTGCTGACCGTTCGCAGCGCAGAGCGCTGAACTCCGTTGGGGCGCGTCAGCATTGTTTATATGTGGCAACTTAGTTGTTAACTTATATGGTGGGCGTTTTTACAGGCATTTGATTTCGAAATAGAGTATAGAAAAGGCGAGCAAATGGCGCATGTGGATTTTCTCTCTCGAAATCCAGTGCTTGATCAACACAAAGGTATGAATAAGGGTTTTCGATGGGCTGTCATAAATCACGTCCATGAATCCATTATGGCGCTGGACAAAGTCTATTGTTATTACTGGTTCGAAAATATGTCTAAATATGTGCGTAGATTCGTAGAAAATTGCATTACATGTAAAGTTTCTAAGCCACTAGCGAGAAATGTGCAGGCTGAGCTGCATTCCTATTCCATATTGACATCACAGGCAAATTGAGTGGTAAATATCAGGGACGTAGTTTCGCAAGTAAAAGTTATCGCGAATTTTGCTCATCTCAAAAAATTAATCTACATTTAATTGCTACTGGTGCAAGTAGAGCAAACGGTCAGGTAGAACGTGTCATGAGTACCCTGAAAGGTATGCTAACGGCTGTCGAGTCTAGTCAGAGATCATGACAGGATGTGTTGTCTGAAGTGGAGCTAGCAATGAATTGTACGATTAATCGTGTGACCAAGTTTAGCCCTTTAGAATTACTGATTGGTAAGGAAGCTCAACCTTTTGGCTGCCGCTAAGTAAAGATAATGATGATGAGGTAGACAAAGAAAAATTGAGAAAGGAGGCTAAAAAGAATATGCAAAAAACTCAAGCAGAATACGACAAAATAGATTTGATAAAAATAAAGCTAAAGTAGTAAATTTCAAAATGGGTGATCAAGTTTTGCTCAGTGTGGGAACCGGTGCGAGAGGAAGATGAGCGCAACTCACGCCCTCCCGATTAATCTAACATAAGCAGAGAGACGAGCGATCGGGCTGGAGAGAGAGAGGCAGTCGATTAATGGAGTTGAATGTGAACACACGTATTAGAATACCATTGTGAACTAGTAATAAATAATATAACTAACTGTGAAATAAAGTGAATTGAAACGAAGACTAAACTACCGAGTTATTACATTGGCGACGAGGTAAAAAAAAAAACAACTTATAAATTAATCAAAATAAGAAAAATTCAGTGCAAACCGGCATATGCTGAAATTAGCACGCAACAGTCCCGTTAGTTTGTTCTTTTCGTTCCCTGGCGTTCTTCGTATATATATGAACGCGCGGGCAAATGCACGCTGACGAACGAATGTGATGAAGAGAAGAGAGAATGAAGGAAAATGAATAAAATATAAGAATGCTCGCAGGCATTTCAGTTATGGCAGCTCGTATGTAAAAAAAAAAAAAAAACACAACAACAATAAAAGAATGAAAAATAAAAGGAAAGAGAAAACAACTGACAAATTACAGTGACAGTGCCAAGAGACACAGATTTTATTACTGTTCTATCTGACTTGGGTCAGGGGCTGTACTAAAAGTACAAGCCGAGTAAATAATTTTGAGCTGACTTAAGTCAGGGGCTGTACTAGATGTACAAGCCGAGTAAATAATTTTGAGCTGACTTAAGTCAGGGGCTGTACTAGATGTACGAGCCGAACAAATAATCATAAGCTGATTCAAGTCAGGGGCTGTACTAAAGGTACGAGTCGAATAATTAGATATGAGCTGATTTGGATCAGGGGCTGTACTAAAGTATCAGTCGATAGTCGACAAGCAATGGCAGAGAGCGTAATCAGGCCGTTTCTTTGCGAGACGATTGAGAAGTCCCTGTTGCGTGTGGAATGGGAGAAATGGCTTAGAGCTTTCGAAATATATGTGCAAGCTGAGGAGATCATCAGTTCACCATCCCGGAAAAGAAACAAACTGTTACATCTTGGCGGCCCTCAGCTACAAACGGTAGCATTTTCACTGCCCGGAGCCGTGATAACAGAAACGGCGGCTGGAGACCAGACCGACATATTTCAGACGTTAGTCGATAAGTTGAATGCGTTTTTCTCGCCGAAACAGAACTCAAGTTTCGAGAGACATTTATTTAGGAACCTTTCTCCTGCAGAGGGGGAGACATTTGCGAAGTTTGTATTGAGGCTGAGATACCAAATTCAAAAATGCGATTTTGGATCCACTAAAGCCGAAATCGAGGAGATCTGTTTAAAGGATAAGATCATCGATAGCTGCGCCAACATAAGCCTAAAACGGAAACTTTTGGAAAAAGAGTACAATTTATCGGAGATAATAAATCTCTGCCAAATGGAGGAAGAAATCAACAAAGAGTCCGAGATAATGCGACCACAGCTGAATCTGGAGGGAATAAACAGAATACAAACGAATACAAAATCGTCCAACATGCAGTGGGAGTGCAGCAGATGTGGTCGAAAAGGCCACAACCATAATAGCCCCAATTGTCCAGCCTTAAAACAACAATGCAATAAATGCACACGGTTCGGGCACTTTGCAAACAAGTGCCGAACCAATTTAAAGCGACCAGGAAACCAGAACAACAGCAATGCAACAAAACGACAACGCTCAAACGTGAACCTGGTAAATGAAGGGGATGATAAGAAACCGGCAAATAACTGTTTTAAAATTCTAAGTGACGACGAAGACGAAGTAATCAAATGCCAAGTGGGTGGCCAAGAAATGCCTTTCATCATCGACTCAGGATCACGTTTCAATCTCATAAGTCCGGAGGATTGGTCAATTCTACAAGATAAGAAAGCAACAATTTTCAACGTCCAATGGGACTGCTCGAATCATTTTAGAGCATATGCTTCAGACGAATTACTGCAAATAATCTGTTGTTTTGATGCACCTGTATCCATTGGATCTAACCCGGAGGTAATTGCTCCATTTTTTGTAATTAAAAAAGGAAAACAATCACTACTGGGCAAGGAAACGGCGATAAAGCTACAAGTATTACGACTCGGTTTGGGAGTCCACAGTATAGAGAGCGTATCTCCATTTCCAAAATGGAAAGGATTGCCAGTTAAACTATCCATTGACCCAGACATCAAACCAGTTCAACAACCGATGAGGCGGATTCCAATAGCGTTGGAAGAGAAAGTTATTGGAAAACTGGAGGAAGCGTTAGCCCTCGATATCATTGAACCAGTAATAGGACATTCTCAATGGATCTCACCAATGGTCATGACATTCAAAGAAAACGGGGATCTCCGCATCTGTATAGACATGAGACTAGCCAATAAAGCAATTTTAAGGGAGAACTATCCATTGCCTATCTTCGAAACGTTTATGACCAAACTGAGAGGAGCGAAATATTTTTCTCGTCTGGATCTCAAATATGCATATCATCAATTAGAATTGGACGAGGCTAGCAGAGCTATAACAACTTTCATAACTCCTCGTGGGTTGTTCCGGTATAAGCGATTGATGTTCGGGGTTAACTCTGCACCCGAAATTTTTCAGAGAAGACTGGAGGAGCTACTGGCACCGTGCCGAAATGTCCTGAATTATATCGATGATATCATCATATTCGGAACCAATGAAAATGGCCATGATAACGCCGTAAAAGAAATAAAGGAGATATTGGAGAAAAACAATGTCCTCTTGAATGGGGAGAAATGCATTTGGAAGACGGATAAAGTTAAATTTCTTGGGCATATCCTGTCAGACAGAGGAATTGAAGTTGATCCGGAAAAAGTATCCACAATCCTTTCATTCAGAAGTCCCAAAAATAAGGAGGAGGTCCGCAGTTTTCTGGGCCTTGTCACTTATGTTGGCAAATTCATACCGGATTTAGCCGACCGTACAGAACCATTAAGACGTTTGCTAAGAAAGGATTGCAGATTTAATTGGGATAAAAATGAGGAAAAAGCATACAAGGACCTAAAATCTCATTTGGCCAAGATACCAAACTTGTCCTATTTTGACCCCGATAACACTACACAACTGATAGCCGACGCCAGCCCTGTCGCGCTCGGAGCTGTACTATTACAGTTCACTAGAGACAAGGAACTAAAAATAATTTCGTTTGCTAGTCGGAGTCTATCGGATGTTGAAAAGCGATATTCACAGACGGAAAAAGAAAGTCTGGCCTTAGTCTGGGCTGTTGAGAAGTTTTATTTTTACCTGGCTGGATTAGAATTCGAGCTGGTGACGGATCACAAACCACTGGAGGCAATATTCAAACCAACTTCGAAGCCTCCAGCGCGAATTGAAAGGTGGCTCTTACGCATACAGGCGTTCAAGTTTAAAGTAATCTACAAGGCGGAAAAAGAGAATATTTCAGACGCTCTGTCTCGACTTTGTGAACCGGCTGCGACGAACTCTTCCTGGCGAAATGATGAATATAATGTCTTTCGGGTCATCGAATACTCTGTTCCTGCAGCGTTACACATATCAGAAATATCCCAAGCAAATAGTATGGATGAGGAAATCATTGACGCCATGGCCTGTTTGGAGACTGACACTTGGGATCCATGTACATCAAACAAATTTTACCCATTTCGATATGAACTTTCGACGCTTGGGAAAATTCTGCTTAGAGGAACACGATTAGTCATCCCGGCAACACTTCGAAAGAGAGTATTAGAACTTGCCCATGAAGGTCATCCAGGCGAGTCTGCAATGAAGCGGCGTTTAAGGTCAAAGGTATGGTGGCCACGCATCGACCGAGACGCAGAGAATTTTGTAAAAGCATGTAGAGACTGTTTAGTAGTCTCTCAACCTTTAGGCCCAGCACCGATGCAGAGAACACCATTTCCAACAAGCGCTTGGATGTCGATAGCCAGTGATCTTTTGGGTCCATTGCCGAATGGAAAATATGTCCTGGTCTTTATAGACTATTTTTCAAGATACATGGAGCTAAAGTTTATGCAATCGATATCCTCAACAGCTATTATTGGGGCAATGAAGGAAATATTCTGCCGATTAGGGTTTCCAAAGTACCTGCGGACAGATAATGGTAGACAGTACGTTAGTGAGATGTTTGAAAATTATTGCAGTTTGAATGGCATTACCCTAATACGGACTCCACCATATTGGCCTCAGGCTAATGGTGAGGTGGAGAATATAAACAAGTCCCTAGTAAAAAGACTAAAAATTGCACACTTAAACAAGAAGAACTTGGAGCAGGAAATTCAGGAGTTTCTTTTAATGCATAACGTCACCCCTCATGGTACTACTGGAACAGCCCCTTCAGAGTTAATGTTTAATCGTTTGATTCGAGATAAAATTCCTAACATACAAGATGTTGTAGGGGTTTTTACTGACTCGGCTGAAAAAGATAATGACCAGATACAAAAGCATAAAGGTAAAGTAGCTGGTGATAAAAAGAGAGGGGCAAAGGATGTAGACATTCAGGTAGGAGATCAGGTACTAATGAAAAACGTAATATTTCCTAGTAAGCTGACACCGAACTTTGACATAACTGAATACCAGGTCTTGGAGCGAGAGGGAAATATTGTTAAAGTCTCAGGGGGTGGTAAGACACTTCTTAGGGACGTTAGCCATCTAAAAAAGATTCCAGCTGCCTCCACCACGATGACGGTTCCGGCTTCCACCACGAACTTGGAGGAACACAACCAACACTTGCTGGCCAAATCATCCGAGGAAAACGATACGTCTGCGAGACCTGGGTTGAAGCTCAAGCTGAAAAACATAGGAGGGATGTGGGAACCGGTGCGAGAGGAAGATGAGCGCAACTCACGCCCTCCCGATTAATCTAACATAAGCAGAGAGACGAGCGATCGGGCTGGAGAGAGAGAGGCAGTCGATTAATGGAGTTGAATGTGAACACACGTATTAGAATACCATTGTGAACTAGTAATAAATAATATAACTAACTGTGAAATAAAGTGTATTGAAACGAAGACTAAACTACCGAATTATTACACTCAGAAACGAAGAACGTCATCAAATTGAACAAGATCCAAAATTTAAAGGGCAATTAGAGATAGTTGAAGTATTGGATGGAGATAGATATACACTAAAATCTTTAACATGTAATCGAAAGTAGAAGTATTCTCATGCATGTTTAAAACCAATACCAAATAATCAGATACTCGATGAGTTATGTAAAGATAGACATAACACAATAGAAGCTGTGTCTGTTGCCCAATAGAGAAAGTGAAGACCGCGCCATAGCAGAAGGGACTTGCTATGGCAGGGTCGTATGTGGGATTACACAAAATATAAGTTTAGGTATGTGTAAAAGGAATTACCCAAATGATAAGTTAATTATGTGTAAAAGAAACTACACAAATTTGTATGGTTCAAAAAGATTTAAAAAAAAAGGTGTTAAAGGAATTGCACGAATGGTATGATTTTTTAAATTTAAATTATGTTTCGAAAATTGAACTGATTTAATTATGTTTTGGTAAGAATGAATCTGATTTCAATTGGTAATAATATGAATGAAAGTAATTCTTTAAAATTAATGTTCAAAGGGTCTTTGAATCCTGAAGCATTGTTACTTGTGTGACACACACGAGGACGCGTATAATGTCAGGAAGGCCGTGTCGCATTATGAATGTATTTTGACCACCGTACGTGTCTGTCACATTATTAACATGGCTTAACAAATGCGCTTGCAAGACGCTGCTGCGCAAAGAGTTTGGTATATGTGAAGTCCTTAGAATATGACTATTACGTAGAATATGACTGGCGCCAAAGTGCCGTTAATACGTACCGATCAAAACAGATCGGCATCGTCAGCGAAATAATCAGCGTGGCCGAAAATTCTAGTGGCGTGACAGTACGTGTGAATGAAATATGCGAGCTTTAACGGGACTCTTCCAGGCTAGCAGAACTGAACATCGGGTGGAAGTGGGATAGCTATACAGTACTGGTCTTGTGACGTATAGCTGTTTTTAAAGCTCCCCCATTTGAAATGCTTAAACCTCTAGCAACTATAGGCGCTCGGTGTGTCACCTCTCAGCCTGATTGCCGTTATGATGGCGGACAAAGTCGTTTGGGATGAAGCTCACATGATTATCATCACCATGATAGATGAGGAGTACTCCCGTGTGTCGGCGGGGCAAGAACCTTACGACAGTACGCTCAGCTGGTCGTAAAAAGGCGACTAAAGAGACAAGGAAGGTGCGTCCCGCTGCTGTACATTGCAAAAGAAGATGGAGTGCGACTTGGCATCACATCCTGCTCACCGACGAAATGCTTTGACTAGCAGTCCCGGGGAGCTTGACAAGGACACGAGAGAGAGCGGAGGTTTTTGTTTAGATCGTAGGCATAATTCCCCTGCTGAGGGTTATGAATCGTACCTTTAGGAGCTTCCATTTTTCGTATATAATAAAAAAAGGGCAAAATAGCAACAGCCATACACCAAATTATAGAATGCCTAAGGATATGTAATAAATTCAAGTTCCATAAGAACCCCAATTTTGGTGACAATAACAAATCCAGCTCGCCCTAATGAAGACACTAACATCCGCCGCCGAATCCGTTATTTCCGCCAAAGGGTCAAAACCCCTTTCGCAGCTCAAGTTCTCGGCTGATCAGTATCCATGCTCGATCCACTCAGGAGAGCGCCCAATTTATATAAATACAAAGGAGAGCTTTTGTACGCTTACTTACATAAAGAAGTAAATAAGTCTCTCTCTCTTGCTAATCGCTTGCTTTGCAACTTACAATTAGATTTAATTCTTTCGCTCTACAAATAAGACGAGAATTATATCCGCTTTTAGACTTGTAATTTTATTTGAATAAAGATTATATTTTTTTCTCTACCGTGGATTCGTTATTAGCGCGGTCGGTGGTCCTAAATCTATAGCGATCAGCAAAAGTACCTTCGTGTGTGATTTAACTTCAACTTTGTGGCTAATCAGTGCTACAGTGACTAATCCGCCAGTCAGACCGTGCTTTATAAATTAAATCGTTTCAACTTGGTAGCCCACCATAGCGGTGTGACCGCTACTAGAAGTGATAAAAATTACATAATTAATGGATAACTTAAACCCCAGGTTATGTGTATTAAACACAGACACTGTGTATCCCGCATTAAAAAAAGTTACACATTCACAACGACCAGCGAATATCCCAGCTCAGCGCAGCTAACACATGACCGGAATTTAGAGAAGCTCTTATCGCTGAGTTCAAGACCCAAACACCGTTTAAAGAAGTTACAAGACGACTATATAACACAGAATTCAATGGATCAGTTCGTAAGTTCATAGAAGAACATGAAGCAAAATGTTTTAAAATAACAAATAAAATAGCCTTAGAAAATATTGAACTAAAAAACCAAATTTATACAAACGCAATGACCAATACAGTAAAAAATTTAATTATTAAAAAACTCCCAGACTCTACATGCAATTAGCTAAATTTGACATAACACCAGTTAGTAAATTAAAGCAAATGTACACCAAGTTCACACCATTATAATTTATATTTATTATTATAATTCTCAAACACAGAAAGCTCTGCCCCACTAAACAAGTTTTTATATTCATAATTTTTCAGAAAAATATGATATGATATTAGGTACAGATTTTCTACAAGATTCCAAGGCCCAAATAAATTTTGGTGAATTCCTCACGAATTTAGGGACATACAATACAGAGAAGGTGAAAATTTGACCTTCACAAGTACTGTAAAGTATGTAAAGAAAACTAAACATGAAGACCCAATCTATAGAAAACCTTATAAATACCCCCAACCCTACGACAATGAAGTCGAAGTACAAATCAAAGAAATTTAACAAGGCATCGTTCGAAAATAGAACTCACTTTATTGTTCACCCATCTGTATAGTACCGAAAAAAGCGATGCTTCCGATAAAAGAAAGTTTAGGATAGTAATCGACTACCGCAAACTTAACAAAATTACTATTGATGACAAATACCCAATTCCAGTTATGAATGAAATACTAGATAAGCTCGGTAGGTCGCATTATTTCACTACCATAGACTTAGAAAAGGGTTTCCATCAGATCCAAATGGACGAAAGCTTAATTCAGAAGACAGCGTTTTCTACAAAAAATTGACATTAAGAGTACACTCGAATGCCATTCGGATTGAAGAATCAACAATCTATTAGAAGACTTAATTTACAAAGATTGTTTAGTTACATGGGCGATATAATAGTTTTTTCCACTTCATTGGAAGAACAATTGTTATCTCTACGTAAAGTATTTGCTAAACTACAAGAAGCTAATCTAAAGTTACAACTTGACAAATGTGAGCTTATGAAACTACTGAAGGCATAAAGCCCAATCCAAATAAAATAGAAGCAATACAAAAATTCCCATTACCTAAAACTAATAAAGAAATAAAATCATTTTTAGGACTTTGCGGTTTCTAACGTAAATTCATACAGAAAATAATACAGAAACTAAGATAACCAAATTCGAAACCAATCTTTATATATATGTCGCAGCGTTGGCATTTTCTTGCGCCAACCGGCGTGCGCAATCGTCTGCATGCAACTGCTCGCATTTTCTACGCATCGATCTATCCTTCACACACGCTACCTGGACTACACTTGGCGACAGCGCGACAACGCAAGGTACTCTTTCGGTACCTTGGCGCCAGTCATATTATGCGTCGTAGTCAAATTATAAAATGATTTCACTATATACCAAACTCATTGCGCAGCAGCGTCTTGCAAGCGTAGTGGTCTAACTATGGTAATAATGTGACAGACACATACTGAGGTCAAAATAACTTCGTAATGCGACAAGGCCTTCGGCCTACATAATACACGTCCTCGGGTGTTGTCTTAAATCTACCACATAAGTGATAATACTTCAGGATTCAAAGACTCTCTGGATATTTCAAAGAATTATTTCCATTCAATCTATTTCTGATTCCAATTAGTTTCAACTTGTTTCTTATCATAACATGACTAAATTATTTAAATTTCTCTTAATCTTTTAAATCAAAAAAATTTTGTAGTTCCCTTTACAAATAATTAACTTATCTTTTGTGTAGTTCCTTTTACACATACTGAACTAATATTTTGTGTAGTTCCTTTTACACATACGACCCCCGCCATAACAAGAATCTTCTGCTATGGTGCGGTCTTCAGTTTCTCTATTGGGCAACAGACACAACTCCTATTGTGCTGTTCCTGTCTTTACATCACTCATCGTGTATCTGATTATTTGGTATTGCTCTTAAACATTCATGAGAATACTTATATGTTCGTTTACATGTTAAAGATATTAGCGTATATCTATCTCCGTCCAATACTTAAATTATCTCATATGCCCTTTAAATTTAGGATCGAGTTTAATTTGATGACGTTTTTCGTTTTTGAGCAAAACGTGATCACCCACTTTGAAATGTACTATCTTAGCCTTATTTTTATCAAACCTATCTTTATCATATTCTGCTTGAGTTTTCATGTTCTTTTTAGCCTCCTTTCTCAATTTTTCTTTGTCTACCTCATCATCATTATCTTCGTTTAGCGGCAACAAGCCAAAAGGTTGAGCTTCCTTACCAATCAGTAATTCTAAAGGGCTAAACTTGGTCACACGATTAATCGTACAATTCATTGCTAGCTCCACTTCAGACAACACATCCTGTCATGATCTCTGACTAGACTCGACAGCCGTTAGCATACCTTTCAGGGTACTCATGACACGTTCTACCTGACCGTTTGCTCTACTTGCACCAGTAGCAATTAAATGTAGATTAATTTTTTGAGATGAGCAAAATTCGCGATAACTTTTACTTGCGAAACTACGTCCCTGATATTTACCACTCAATTTGCCTGTGATGTCAATATGTATCGTATGCCACGGTATTTTTATTTTAGGAATAGGATATAGCTCAGCCTGCACTTTTTCTACAAGTGGCTTAGATACTTTCTACGAATGCACATATTTAGACATATTTTCAAACCAGTAATAACAATAGACTTTGTCCAGCGTCTTTTCCCATCCCTGATGCATAATAGCTTTATGACGGCCCATCAAAAAGCTCTTGGTCTTACCGGCAAACATTTGGTCTTACTATTTCGCTGTATTTCTCTATGTAGTATTCGCTTTCGAAATTTATGTTTTGTCCAGATTTCGTGGACAAACTAAAACTTAAAATTATTATTTGTAACTCGGTATCCGCTGCTGTTCTGAAACCAACCAGCTATCAGATACCTCGGTCAAATTGGTTTGTAATTCTGGTACCTTATTCAAACTTTTGTGTTGTTCGAGCACTGGAATCCAGAGAGAAAATACACATGCGCCATTCGCTCGCCTTTTTTATACTCTTTTACTAGCTGTAAGTTTTCAGAGTTTTGCGTATCACAAAAGTTCAAGAAAGAAAGATTTGTTGTCAGTGGTAGAATCAAGTCAACGATCGTGACAGGATGCACTTGGCGAAGTCCAACTTGGACTGAATTGTACAATTTCTCGTGTTACTGAGGGAAGTCCGTTGAAGATGTTAATTGGTAAGCAGGCTCGACCCCTTGCGTTTGTTCTCGCATGTGAGAGCGAATGTTAAATAGATTTGGCAACGGAAAATATGAATTTCTTACCGTCTTACGACAAATCCAGATTTAATAGCAGTAGGGCAGTCGTTGACAGACGCCACGTAGGTGACTATGTGCTATTGAATAATGAAGAAAGACACCAAACCATGTTTGATCCGAAACTCATAGGACCGTTTTTGGTAACTGAAGTATTAGAGTATTGGGAAATGCCCAATGAGTTAAACGAGAATATAGAGAAATAGCTGAAATATAGAAAAAGTTGAATGATGAGAAAAGCCCGCCAATGAGTTCTTTTGTGAACGAGAGATATCCGTCTAGGTGAGACGATGAATTGCGAGTTATTCGTCTAGGTGAGACGATGAATTGCGAGTTATCCGATTAGGCAAGACGACGAATTGCGAGGTATCCGTCGAGGTGAGACGATGAAGAAGTAATAAAGAGTTATCCGTCTAGCGAGACGAAGAGAGATCTGTATCACCTGTTGTTTGTAACAAGAGAGATCGGTACAAGAGAGACGATGTGCTTGTATTGAATCAATAATCAAGTGTGTGTGGACTGGCGGAAGATCGATACTAGCAATCGATAAATCATAATGTTAAGACTAGTTGTAAGCTGATGTGTTACTGATCGATGAAACTGAATATGAAAATAAAATAAGTGTAGAGGCGACTGAAGCAGTGGGTGAGAAAAATGTCGATGAATAATCGATAGGGCGGTCAGCTGTGACACACTTAAGGGAGGTCTTACAGACTGGATGCAACCCTTGTTAGCTGCACCCGATAAGTTTGGTATAATCGGAGAAAAAGAGTTGTTCAGCTGATCGTGGTTTCCGCCGATGGCCTACGCCTCGACTAAAGGTTTCCTTCGCTTATAGTGGTGGGCGAAATAAGTCCGGCGTGTGTTTCCCGGCGATATTAAGCCGAAGAGATCGGCGTTTGTCACGGCCATCTCACCGCTGTGTTGCCGCCAAATCCTAGCTTCGACTGGGTCAAATTGCAGGTTAGTGAATTTCGAAATATTGGTGAACTGTAGTTTGATGCGGGAATATAATCGCAGCCGAAATCGAAGCCCGGAGGGTTTTCGCTGGACATCTTATACGTTCGCATCACTGCCCGGGTCCCACGACTTTACGGAGCCGCCACCGGCGGGCAGAAGGAGAGACGGCAACTGCGCCAGGCCGAGAAGTGGAGCGCCTTTCCAGCAAGCCGGAGCGAAGGACCAGCCGCAGCAGCAGGAAAGCGACCGCCCTAAGCCGGGACCACCAGGAGGGATATATTAACTAATCAAAATGCAGCCTAAGTAGACATTAAAGTGAGGTTAGAGTGAATGGAAAATTTTCTTTTTGCTTGATTGGCAGTGCAGAATGCCCGAAATTAAATTAATTCAATGTTAAATCGATCAAAATTTCTAATTATACGCAAAAAAAATGCTGAAAGTCAAACCTAACCTTACTAGAGAGTATTAATCCAACCGGATCGCCATCCTGAACATAGAGTCGCAGAAATTAAAATTTTTTTCTATGTAGTTTAAGTTTAACGTTAAGCTATAAGAATATGTACTCGAGTAGGAAACTCGGTCATACTGTTTAATAATTTTTCTTGGATTTAAAAAATGAATTCTTATTAGTGATTAAAATTTTTAGATAGTAAGTGATCTAACCTAAGCTAATTAACTTTTTTTAGAGGAGTTCCTTTTCGGAAAGTGCTCATTTGAATTTTCAAGTAGGGATTTTTTTTTAAATTTTGATCGCAGTCGTGTAATCCAAATTATGCCTCCTTATATTATAGTGTTTGTGGAAAAAGCCACCTTTTCGTTTCAGCTCATCTGCGCCGGGAGATCGATCTTTCGCCGAGGAGTGAAAAGTTGAGTGAGTCTCATTGATAAAACTTTATTCTTATTGGAAATATTCGGTAGTAAACCGAATAAATTTTGCTAGAGGTCATCTTATATTGTATACACACTGCAAATAAAAAAAAGTAATAATAATGGAGTGGCGAGAGCAGCCATTTGAAATATAAAGAGAAAAAGAAAAAAAAATATAACCGAATTTATTTGTGGCTCTCTCTCAAACAGAATTAAATTTTTTTTTTTTCGTTAAAGATTCGTTATAAAGAAAACTCAAAAAAAAAAAAAATAAATAAATAAATAAAATTGATAATTTACAGAACGAGATTATAGAGAGAACGAAAATTATTAAAGATTTAAATGAAAGCTTTGTTCCTTCCAAAAAATATATTTAGCCACTAGTATTTTTAACTTTTAATTGTAATGATCTCGAACATCGAAGTGAACTACCTTTTCTGATCTCGCAACTGAGAGAAAAACCTTGCTTTAGATTCCTTTGAGTTACACTAGTCTGTATTTTTTATACTTACTTGGTTCCTTTAGTATGTACTTATTTTTAGATATAAATATTGTTATTAATTATTAAGCATTGATTGATTTTGAAAATATGAATTGCTAAAAACCTAAATACTGACTCGGCTGATGTTTCTCCTGACGTAGGGCACTAAAGGGGCCACTAGAGCTATGCTCTTAAGGAAAGTGGTCTAAGGTAGGGTTGGGCAATGCGCGAACACGATTCCACCGGTGATTCGCAGGCGAAAAATTCTTAGACTTTCCTCCCATTCTAGAACTGCCCGCTTCCGAAAGTATTCATTTGCTTCCTCCGATTTTTGTATTCTAGCTCCTTCATTTTGTTGTTGTTGCAAGCACGCTCAATTTCTTGATCTTATTAATTGTTGTCTGTAACGAAAAGAGAGCTGTACAAGCAAGACCACTACACCCATTGCCATGAGCTAGAGCCGGCCTCTAAAGCGTGCGCCCGCAAGTACAGGTTCTTCAGTCTTTCATCATTTTAATTCGTTACACGTTACAGTTTAGTTATGTAAAATAATAAATAAGATAAAGTGGCGCCCAACGTGTGGGGCCTTAGTGAGTTTTTTTTTAAATTCATTAAGACTCGCGAATTAATATCTTCAATCCTTTCTTTACATTTTCCGTCTCACTTTCAAAAATGTTTGTGTTTAGAATTGGTTGTGGAGTACACGTCAAGTCCATACTAATATTGCTGACTGGCCATAACTAAGACTGATCCCAAAAATTTTCCTAAGTGAAGCAAAAGGAAATGTGGATTTTGCTGAGGAAAACAGAGTAACAGTAACTTCGGTTAGGTTTCTGTCCCGGTTTTATATACTTCCTTGAGCTAACTAAACGCTATTCTAAAAAAAAAAAAAAGATCATTAACGTAACATGACGGAAAATCTTTGCGTTACTCAAGAGAAATGCAAGATCCTCATATAGTTGACGATTTTCCTTTTTTTTTTACTATTCGTCTTAAATAAGATAGAGTTTCCTCTAGGTTGGAATATTCGTGCCAAGGAAGAGGTACGATCCAAGACTTCACTGATACACCTACTGGTGGTGTTGAAATTTAGTCTAACAAATGGAATATCTTATTTTAACGAAACTCCTTCTACGCCTTCGTGAGAATTTTGAGCCAAAATAATAGACAGCCCTACGAAAGGAGAACATCAAACCAAGAGTTAAGTTTTATTATCTTTTCGCACCTTATCGTTGATATTTTTACGTATAAGTTTATTCTATTTTTGCTCGCCATTTTTGAACCTGTAATTTTTCGAAAGTAGGATGGGGTTAGACCGATCACCAACTAGGAAATCTCCTAGTGTCTCAAACCCTGTTTGTAAATTATGTGCAGCCGAGATCAGCACACAAGATTTGTATGTGACAACCTGTCACCATGAATTTCACAGGGAGTGCATTGGCAATCATTTTAAAAAAAGTGAGATTTATCCGAGGTGCAAACTAACCTGTAGGCCTCCAGCCGAAGCGACCGAAAGGGTAGGGAGAGAAACTCGCAGTAAAACTAAAAATCTTCCAGCCGAACAGTAGACGGGGGTTCTTCGACATCAGCCAGCGGTTATAGTTCAAGCGCTATAAGTGCTAATGCAGATTGGTTAGCCATGGAGCGTAGGCTTCTAGCAACGTTGTCCGAGAAGATGGCTGATTTAGTACAAAACGCTGTCACCTCAAGCATGCAGCGAATAATGAAATGTCCGCTGATCACCCAAATGCCTATGAAAGGCAGTATTTAGCATGTCCAGCGTCTTTTCCCATCCCTGATGCATAATAGCTTTATGACGGCCCATCAAAAAGCTCTTGGTCTTACCGGCAAACATTTGGTCTTACTATTTCGCTGTATTTCTCTATGTAGTATTCGCTTTCGAAATTTATGTTTTGTCCAGATTTCGTGGACAAACTAAAACTTAAAATTATTATTTGTAACTCGGTATCCGCTGCTGTTCTGAAACCAACCAGCTATCAGATACCTCGGTCAAATTGGTTTGTAATTCTGGTACCTTATTCAAACTTTTGTGTTGTTCGAGCACTGGAATCCAGAGAGAAAATACACATGCGCCATTCGCTCGCCTTTTTTATACTCTTTTACTAGCTGTAAGTTTTCAGAGTTTTGCGTATCACAAAAGTTCAAGAAAGAAAGATTTGTTGTCAGTGGTAGAATCAAGTCAACGATCGTGACAGGATGCACTTGGCGAAGTCCAACTTGGACTGAATTGTACAATTTCTCGTGTTACTGAGGGAAGTCCGTTGAAGATGTTAATTGGTAAGCAGGCTCGACCCCTTGCGTTTGTTCTCGCATGTGAGAGCGAATGTTAAATAGATTTGGCAACGGAAAATATGAATTTCTTACCGTCTTACGACAAATCCAGATTTAATAGCAGTAGGGCAGTCGTTGACAGACGCCACGTAGGTGACTATGTGCTATTGAATAATGAAGAAAGACACCAAACCATGTTTGATCCGAAACTCATAGGACCGTTTTTGGTAACTGAAGTATTAGAGTATTGGGAAATGCCCAATGAGTTAAACGAGAATATAGAGAAATAGCTGAAATATAGAAAAAGTTGAATGATGAGAAAAGCCCGCCAATGAGTTCTTTTGTGAACGAGAGATATCCGTCTAGGTGAGACGATGAATTGCGAGTTATTCGTCTAGGTGAGACGATGAATTGCGAGTTATCCGATTAGGCAAGACGACGAATTGCGAGGTATCCGTCGAGGTGAGACGATGAAGAAGTAATAAAGAGTTATCCGTCTAGCGAGACGAAGAGAGATCTGTATCACCTGTTGTTTGTAACAAGAGAGATCGGTACAAGAGAGACGATGTGCTTGTATTGAATCAATAATCAAGTGTGTGTGGACTGGCGGAAGATCGATACTAGCAATCGATAAATCATAATGTTAAGACTAGTTGTAAGCTGATGTGTTACTGATCGATGAAACTGAATATGAAAATAAAATAAGTGTAGAGGCGACTGAAGCAGTGGGTGAGAAAAATGTCGATGAATAATCGATAGGGCGGTCAGCTGTGACACACTTAAGGGAGGTCTTACAGACTGGATGCAACCCTTGTTAGCTGCACCCGATAAGTTTGGTATAATCGGAGAAAAAGAGTTGTTCAGCTGATCGTGGTTTCCGCCGATGGCCTACGCCTCGACTAAAGGTTTCCTTCGCTTATAGTGGTGGGCGAAATAAGTCCGGCGTGTGTTTCCCGGCGATATTAAGCCGAAGAGATCGGCGTTTGTCACGGCCATCTCACCGCTGTGTTGCCGCCAAATCCTAGCTTCGACTGGGTCAAATTGCAGGTTAGTGAATTTCGAAATATTGGTGAACTGTAGTTTGATGCGGGAATATAATCGCAGCCGAAATCGAAGCCCGGAGGGTTTTCGCTGGACATCTTATACGTTCGCATCACTGCCCGGGTCCCACGACTTTACGGAGCCGCCACCGGCGGGCAGAAGGAGAGACGGCAACTGCGCCAGGCCGAGAAGTGGAGCGCCTTTCCAGCAAGCCGGAGCGAAGGACCAGCCGCAGCAGCAGGAAAGCGACCGCCCTAAGCCGGGACCACCAGGAGGGATATATTAACTAATCAAAATGCAGCCTAAGTAGACATTAAAGTGAGGTTAGAGTGAATGGAAAATTTTCTTTTTGCTTGATTGGCAGTGCAGAATGCCCGAAATTAAATTAATTCAATGTTAAATCGATCAAAATTTCTAATTATACGCAAAAAAAATGCTGAAAGTCAAACCTAACCTTACTAGAGAGTATTAATCCAACCGGATCGCCATCCTGAACATAGAGTGGCAGAAATTAAAATTTTTTTCTATGTAGTTTAAGTTTAACGTTAAGCTATAAGAATATGTACTCGAGTAGGAAACTCGGTCATACTGTTTAATAATTTTTCTTGGATTTAAAAAATGAATTCTTATTAGTGATTAAAATTTTTAGATAGTAAGTGATCTAACCTAAGCTAATTAACTTTTTTTAGAGGAGTTCCTTTTCGGAAAGTGCTCATTTGAATTTTCAAGTAGGGATTTTTTTTTAAATTTTGATCGCAGTCGTGTAATCCAAATTATGCCTCCTTATAGTGTTTGTGGAAAAAGCCACCTTTTCGTTTCAGCTCATCTGCGCCGGGAGATCGATCTTTCGCCGAGGAGTGAAAAGTTGAGTGAGTCTCATTGATAAAACTTTATTCTTATTGGAAATATTCGGTAGTAAACCGAATAAATTTTGCTAGAGGTCATCTTATATTGTATACACACTGCAAATAAAAAAAAGTAATAATAATGGAGTGGCGAGAGCAGCCATTTGAAATATAAAGAGAAAAAGAAAAAAAAATATAACCGAATTTATTTGTGGCTCTCTCTCAAACAGAATTAAATTTTTTTTTTTTCGTTAAAGATTCGTTATAAAGAAAACTCAAAAAAAAAAAAAATAAATAAATAAATAAAATTGATAATTTACAGAACGAGATTATAGAGAGAACGAAAATTATTAAAGATTTAAATGAAAGCTTTGTTCCTTCCAAAAAATATATTTAGCCACTAGTATTTTTAACTTTTAATTGTAATGATCTCGAACATCGAAGTGAACTACCTTTTCTGATCTCGCAACTGAGAGAAAAACCTTGCTTTAGATTCCTTTGAGTTACACTAGTCTGTATTTTTTATACTTACTTGGTTCCTTTAGTATGTACTTATTTTTAGATATAAATATTGTTATTAATTATTAAGCATTGATTGATTTTGAAAATATGAATTGCTAAAAACCTAAATACTGACTCGGCTGATGTTTCTCCTGACGTAGGGCACTAAAGGGGCCACTAGAGCTATGCTCTTAAGGAAAGTGGTCTAAGGTAGGGTTGGGCAATGCGCGAACACGATTCCACCGGTGATTCGCAGGCGAAAAATTCTTAGACTTTCCTCCCATTCTAGAACTGCCCGCTTCCGAAAGTATTCATTTGCTTCCTCCGATTTTTGTATTCTAGCTCCTTCATTTTGTTGTTGTTGCAAGCACGCTCAATTTCTTGATCTTATTAATTGTTGTCTGTAACGAAAAGAGAGCTGTACAAGCAAGACCACTACACCCATTGCCATGAGCTAGAGCCGGCCTCTAAAGCGTGCGCCCGCAAGTACAGGTTCTTCAGTCTTTCATCATTTTAATTCGTTACACGTTACAGTTTAGTTATGTAAAATAATAAATAAGATAAAGTGGCGCCCAACGTGTGGGGCCTTAGTGAGTTTTTTTTTAAATTCATTAAGACTCGCGAATTAATATCTTCAATCCTTTCTTTACATTTTCCGTCTCACTTTCAAAAATGTTTGTGTTTAGAATTGGTTGTGGAGTACACGTCAAGTCCATACTAATATTGCTGACTGGCCATAACTAAGACTGATCCCAAAAATTTTCCTAAGTGAAGCAAAAGGAAATGTGGATTTTGCTGAGGAAAACAGAGTAACAGTAACTTCGGTTAGGTTTCTGTCCCGGTTTTATATACTTCCTTGAGCTAACTAAACGCTATTCTAAAAAAAAAAAAAAGATCATTAACGTAACATGACGGAAAATCTTTGCGTTACTCAAGAGAAATGCAAGATCCTCATATAGTTGACGATTTTCCTTTTTTTTTTACTATTCGTCTTAAATAAGATAGAGTTTCCTCTAGGTTGGAATATTCGTGCCAAGGAAGAGGTACGATCCAAGACTTCACTGATACACCTACTGGTGGTGTTGAAATTTAGTCTAACAAATGGAATATCTTATTTTAACGAAACTCCTTCTACGCCTTCGTGAGAATTTTGAGCCAAAATAATAGACAGCCCTACGAAAGGAGAACATCAAACCAAGAGTTAAGTTTTATTATCTTTTCGCACCTTATCGTTGATATTTTTACGTATAAGTTTATTCTATTTTTGCTCGCCATTTTTGAACCTGTAATTTTTCGAAAGTAGGATGGGGTTAGACCGATCACCAACTAGGAAATCTCCTAGTGTCTCAAACCCTGTTTGTAAATTATGTGCAGCCGAGATCAGCACACAAGATTTGTATGTGACAACCTGTCACCATGAATTTCACAGGGAGTGCATTGGCAATCATTTTAAAAAAAGTGAGATTTATCCGAGGTGCAAACTAACCTGTAGGCCTCCAGCCGAAGCGACCGAAAGGGTAGGGAGAGAAACTCGCAGTAAAACTAAAAATCTTCCAGCCGAACAGTAGACGGGGGTTCTTCGACATCAGCCAGCGGTTATAGTTCAAGCGCTATAAGTGCTAATGCAGATTGGTTAGCCATGGAGCGTAGGCTTCTAGCAACGTTGTCCGAGAAGATGGCTGATTTAGTACAAAACGCTGTCACCTCAAGCATGCAGCGAATAATGAAATGTCCGCTGATCACCCAAATGCCTATGAAAGGCAGTATTTAGCATCGCCAAATCCAGTTCCTTCTCCACGATTTGTTAGATCGGCCAGATAAAGTCGCCCACATATTAAATGGTTGGAAAATAAAATATTCTGGTGTAGGAGTGTCAGTGGACAACTTTATATACAGAGTCGAAGCGCTTACAAGGCAGACGTTGAATGGAAATTTCAACTTGTTATGTAGAAACATAAGTGTATTGTTTGAAGGCAAGGCGAACGACTTCTTTTGGCGCTATCATAAAGCCAACGGTGAAATTCTGTGGGAGAGGTTTTGCACAGCCCTACGACTGCAATTTCGACAGAGTCGCGACGATGGGGACATAGAAGAACTGATCAGGAATACCAAACAAAAACCAAATGAAACTTTTGATAGTTTCTACGACACGGTATCCGAGTTAGTCGACCAGCTAGAACAGCCTTGGACAGCCAACAAACTTGTCCGCGTGCTAAGAAATAACCTTCGTCCTGAGATCCGCCACGAAATTCTAAACTTAGATGTCCGAACGGTGTCAGAGTTGAGAGAGATTTGTAAGCGAAGGGAGGCATTCTTGGCTGACGTCAGAAGATGCAGTAGCTACGCGAAAGATACTCCGTTTAAACGCGAGATCTCCGAGGTCTGTCACGAGAGTGAAGATGAGGTGAGGTCAACATACGAAGCTGAGAACGACATCGAAGCTTTTTCCCTAGTGTGTTGGAATTGCCGAGTCGAAGGACACCGATACCAAGAATGTATAGCCGAAAGACAAGTGTTTTGTTACGGGTGTGGTGCAGCAAACACCTACAAACCAAGTTGTAGAAAATATTCAAAAAACTTCAAGGTCGGCATGTCGAAGTTGCCAGTCAAACCGAAGACTTCGAAGGCCGCAAGGAATCAGTCGACAATGACCGATCAGTAGAGAACACCGATAAAAGTGTGTCTCTACCCCTCCCTGACGTACCAATTAAACCGGCTATTAGACTGCCTCACAGCAAAATTTCGGAATTACGAAACGTCTGCATTTCGGATTCCAGAAAAACTCCTGCAATTCTTAAACGGAAATCTCGTAGTGCTCGACGCTTGAAATTGTTCTGGAAGAACGTAAAAAAATGTAAAGCCAGTTTGGATTACATCAGTTCTATTCCAACAGGATCTCGAGACCCTCGACCGTTCTTACCGATTCGCTTATTGAATCGCCTGGTCTACGGATTGTTGGATTCAGGCGCATCGATTAGTTGTATTGGAGGAGGGTTAGTGCAAGCTGCGACAGCAGACGGGAATTCTCAACGTGTAGTAGGACTGCTAAAAATAGAAGTGGAATACGGTGACATCAAAAAGCTTTTGAAGTTGTATGTCGTGCCATCGTTAAAACAGGATCTCTATTTGGGAATTGACTTTTGGAAACTATATGACCTCCTTTCTGCTAATTTGAAAATAGCTGAGATATTGTCGCCTGAGCCCAACCAGCTAACGGTGGTGGATCAGCACGAATTATGTGAAGGTGACAAAGCCAAGTTGGCCAATGTAATCAACTGTTTTCCTTCCTTTAGCCAGGAAGGGTTAGGTAAGACGAATTTGGTCTCTCATTCGATCGATGTGGGCACCGCTAGGCCTGTGAAGCAGCGGCATTTCCCTGTCCCCCCGCCGTCGAAAAAGCAATGTATGCGGAAATCGACCGGATGTTACGCTTAGGAGTGATAGAGGAATCTGAGAGTGCTTGGTCTTCGTCGATCGTGATGGTGACTAAACCAGGCAAAGTCAGAATTTGTCTTGACTGTCGCAAGGTTAATAGTTTTACGGAGAAGGATGCATATCCGTTACCCCAAATAAACGGGATACTGAGTCGTTTGCCGAGAGCCGAGTACATATCGAGCCTAGATCTGAAGGATGCATATTGGCAGGTCCCTTTGGATCCTAAGTCTCGGGACAAAACAGCTTTTACCGTCCCGGGTAGACCGTTATATCAGTTTAAAGTCATGCCTTTCGGGTTGTGTAACGCCACGAGCACTATGTCACGGTTGATGGACAAAGTAGTGCCGGCTCATTTGAGAAACGAGCTTTTTATCTATTTGGACGACCTACTAGTAGTATCTTCTTGTTTTGAGAGCCATTTGAATGTACTGAGGGAGTTAGCCCTGCAGATAAAGCGCGCGGGATTAACGCTAAACGTCGCCAAAAGTCACTTTTGTATGCGACGAGTACGCTATTTGGGCCGCATTATCGGAGACGGTGAAATTCGCACCATTGGATAAAAGTTTGAAAGGCTTGCGCAGTTTCTGCACCATTGACTGACTTGATGACCACGAAGCGGAAGTTTACACTAACGAAGGAGGCAATTGAAGCACTTAATTGTTGATTTCGATTCTGAATTTTTCCAGTCCGGTGACTACGTAAAGTTGGTAGAGACCGTAAAGGAAAATACCTCGAATTTTCCTGATCTCAAGGTCGAGAGCGGGTCAAAATTTCTAATTATACGCAAAAAAAATGCTGAAAGTCAAACCTAACCTTACTAGAGAGTATTAATCCAACCGGATCGCCATCCTGAACATAGAGTGGCAGAAATTAAAATTTTTTTCCTATGAAGTTTAAGTTTAACGTTAAGCTATAAGAATGTGTACTCGAGTAGGAAACTCGGTCATACTGTTTAATAATTTTTCTTGGATTTAAAAAAAATAATTCTTATTAGTGATTAAAATTTTTAGATAGTAAGTGATCTAACCTAAGCTAATTAACTTTTTTTAGAGGAGTTCCTTTTCGGAAAGTGCTCATTTGAATGTTCAAGTAGGGATTTTTTTTTAAATTTTGATCGCAGTCGTGTAATCCAAATTATGCCTCCTTATAGTGTTTGTGGAAAAAGCCACCTTTTCGTTTCAGCTCATCTGCGCCGGGAGATCGATCTTTCGCCGAGGAGTGAAAAGTTGAGTGAGTCTCATTGATAAAACTTTATTCTTATTGGAAATATTCGGTAGTAAACCGAATAAATTTTGCTAGAGGTCATCTTATATTGTATACACACTGCAAATAAAAAAAAGTAATAATAATGGAGTGGCGATAGCAGCCATTTGAAATATAAAGAGAAAAAGAAAAAAAAAATATAACCGAATTTATTTGTGGCTCTCTCTCAAACAGAATTAAATTTGTTTTTCGTTAAAGATTCGTTATAAAGAAAACTCAAAAAAAAAAAATAAATAAATAAATAAAATTGATAATTCACAGAACGAGATTATAGAGAGAACGAAAATTATTAAAGATTTAAATGAAAGCTTTGTTCCTTCCAAAAAATATATTTATACTTTTAATTGTAATGATCTCGAACATCGAATTGATCTACCTTTTCTGATCTCGCAACTGAGAGAAAAACCTTGCTTTAGATTCCTTTGAGTTACACTAGTCTGTATTTTTTATATTTACTTGGTTCCTTTAGTATGTACTTATTTTTAGATATAAATATTGTTATTAATTATTAAGCATTGATTGATTTTGAAAATATGAATTGCTAAAAACCTAAATACTGACTCGGCTGATGTTTCTCCTGACGTAGGGCACTAAAGGGGCCACTAGAGCTATGCTCTTAAGGAAAGTGGTCTAAGGTAGGGTTGGGCAATGCGCGAACACGATTCCACCGGTGATTCGCAGGCGAAAAATTCTTAGACTTTCCTCCCATTCTAGAACTGTCCGCTTCCGAAAGTATTCATTTGCTTCCTCCGATTTTTGTATTCTAGCTCCTTCATTTTGTTGTTGTTGCAAGCACGCTCAATTTCTTGATCTTATTAATTGTTGTCTGTAACGAAAAGAGAGCTGTACAAGCAAGACCACTACACCCATTGCCATGAGCTAGAGCCGGCCTCTAAAGCGTGCGCCCGCAAGTACAGGTTCTTCAGTCTTTCATCATTTTAATTCGTTACACGTTACATAAGTTATCTCAGCAACAATGAAATGTAAGTTGTTTTGTTTCTACACAGAATTGAGATTTAAGAAATACACCTAATAAAGCCATAGTAATGAATTGAAATGGTTTTAAGTAGTAATGAATGGGCATAAATAAGACTATAATGCAGAAATCGTAATTGGGGTAGGTGAATATGAACTTAGGGAAGGCACTTCCTTGGAATGCTATAGTCGAGTTTCCAGACTATCAGATACCCGTTACTCTGCTTGTGTGAATGCGAACGCGGAATTTAATAATTTTTCTGGGATCCCGAGATCTGAACGTTCATACGGACAGACGGACATGGCAAAATCGACTCGGCTATTGATCCTGATTAAGAATATATATGCTTATATAGTCGGAAACGATTCCTTCTGACTGTTACATACTTTGCAACGAATCTATCATACTTTACGAGTAACGGGTATAACTAACAGCAAAAATACTCTGCATATATTGGGACACGGTTTCCGATAATTTTCAGTTTATATACGTGACAAGTCATTCAGGCTAGATAATAAAGCACATAGTATCGCAATATTAGAGCAATTGTTTGATCCGTAAGGCTTCTTAGGAAAAATATTTGTTCAAGAGTTATGGTTATAACTAGAGATAGGGGTTTTTTCTAGAGATATCTCAAGCTAATAGGCGGTCTATTAGAAGTAGACTATATAGCCGATTTACATTTCTTAAAACCAGTTTGACTATTGTGGATTAACTTGTTGTTTAAACATCGTTTTTTTTTGCGTCTGATTTGGCAATTGGTATTTTTAGGCTGTTTTTGTATGCTTGCGGGATGTATTTGGTAAGAATGTTTTTTTGGAGATTTATAATTCTATCTTTGGTTTTTTGTCCAGGTTTTTATTAAAGCATAGTTAATTCTATCCTGGTGTGTTTCCTTTTTGTGTGTTTGGTGCTGCTGAAAATTAAATATATGTTATAGGTGATTTTGGATGTTGTTAAGCGATGTTTGCTTTATGTTTATAAAAGATTAGGAAAAATTTATGTCAAGTGATGCTTCGGAGAAATTTTTGCAGAAAAGCTCTGCTATTGGTAGTGCTGAATGTTGGTCTAGATTGTTTTAGAGGGGTTGTTGGTTGAGATTTGGGTGGTACAATTTTCGATGGATTGTTTTTTTTGCTTGTTTTAGTGCTAGTCTAAATGTGTCATTTGCATTATGGGTATGGTAGAAATATCTCGACTTAAAATTTTCAATCTTTAAATTTTTTCACCTCTTAGAGATTTTAGAGTGTATTCCACCATGGCAAAATGTGTTTGAGGAATTGCTTTGTATGCACTTGAGAGGATAATTTCTTGAATTGTTCCATCTTTGTTTATTTGTTGTTGCAAAAGGTATTTTTCTGTTAGGCTAGAAATCAATACCCAATTTGCTTCGTCTGCAGTAAAAAAAGGCTTGAGTGAAGATACATTAGTAGCATCAAAAGTAAAAAGTTATATCACTCTGTGTGCCATGTGCTTTCGAATTGCTGCATTGCTCTGTCATAAGTGAGGTGTTGTGTGTGCTTAAATGGGTTGGTGACTTGTCATTTAGTTAGATATAATAAGATTGGGTGATACATTTTTCTACTGTTATGCCTCTAGCATTGTTAATGATTAAGTTCCAGATTTTGTGTCAACCGTTGAAATCTCCAGTGACTATGCTGGGAATGTGTGAAGTGTCTAAAACGACTTGAAGGTTTTTCAATGAGAAAGATTTGTTTGGTGAGATGTATGATGATATAATTCTAAATATAATTTTTCAATAAAAACTATATCAAAGTCGCCTCTGAGGGTTATTTAGTTTAGTTTAGTTTTATGCTTCTTATAAAATTGTATATATTCTTGTTTCCTTATATTCTCTATTATTCTCTATTAATATTAAAATTTTTTAAATTTCCTAAGGTTGTACTCACTCGGTTTTATTCGCCAACGTTGTAATTTCATCTTAGGTACATTTTTTGTTATCCAAACAAGGCGTTTATGATCACTTAATATTGGGGACCAATATAAATATGGACGGAAGTATTTGGTTGCCCAAACAATTGCTTATCATTATTTTTCTAGTGTACTGTAATTCTGTTCGTGGTCGTTAAAAGCGCTGTATGTAAATTTAATTGGTTTATTATCTTGTGATAGTACCTCTGAGTAACGGGTATATAATAGTCTGGAAAGTAGTCTAGAGAATTCTGTCTTGTCTTTTTTATTAATTTGGCATAGTCTCTATTATGTTAACGCTATATACTACATAATTTAGTTTGACTTCCAAATATTATATTTTAAAGATGTATTCACTAATACATAATAGGTTCTTAAATTTTTATATTGTACTGTAATTCTGTTTGTGGTCGTTTGTGGTTAACTAACTAACTAGTTCATGCCTTCTCTGGCTTATGCGACAGCAGAATATATGGGGGAGATTGGCCCGTTGGATTTCTAGATTGCAAGCTTTCACGTTCACCATTTCGCACGGTAAGGGGAAAGATCTCATTGTTCCAGATGCGTTATCCTGAATTTGTGACCCTGAAATTGATAGTGTTGAATGGATAGGTCCAGAGATTAATTTAGAACTGTCACCATTTATAGACCCTGTTTATCTTCAGCTCAAGACAACAATATAAGCCAATAGAGAACGGCAGACCGTTTTGTGTACATACGCACAGAACACCCATGGGGAAATACAATCCAGGGTTGTCCAAACAAGTTAGAGAATACGTTCGAGCGTGCGATGTGTGCAAAGAGATACAAACACAACATTACATTAAAAAAAATGTACTACCTCCGCGGTTATAGATTTTCTGGGGAATAGAATTTTTTCTGAATTTGGAACACCCGAGGCCATCGTAAGCGACAATCAATATCAGTTCAAGCCTAATGTTTGAAGCCTTTTTAACCAAGTTTGGAATACATTACTCCCATTACATTCCATTACATTCTCAGCTTTATATTCTCCCCAGAGCAACGCTGCGGGGCATTGTAATTAAATTATCAGAATAAACTACATTGGTTACGAGAAGCGATAAAGCAAAACAGAAGTACGTCTTAAGAGCGTAATACGACACAATACAATTTGTGATCTACGCCGGACTCGTACAACGAAGAGGTGTTTAGGAGAAGCACTTACCTAAGTACTTTCTCGAAGAATTTTAATAAGAACGTAGGGCTTCAGTTTTCAAAGTGTAGAGTGAAAAAAACAGCATTTTATATGTTAGAAACAATACATGGCAAAGAAATCGGTACATATCACGCGAAGGATCGAAGCTAATTCCAGCTAATCGTGGCTCGTTTCATCATCTCCTTGGATTATCTGGTGATGTAATGGCCCCATATACCAAGACATTTCTAAATCACCAAGATTTGCGCCTAATAATAATTTTCGGAATGTTATCTAGCAACGTCATCAAAATGATTATTGACCAGCTGGTAAATATTGACAAGAAATATTGGATAAGGGTTCTTCGGGTCCGCAGCATTTCGTTTGGATCTATTCTTTCGGCGATCGTCAAGCCGACAGGTTCGGTCTAACCCCAGCAAAGATAAGACCAACAGGCAAATTAAGAAAAAACTGGACTGCCATCACAGTGCTACCAACTTTAAAACACATTTTATTTCGTCTTCATTATTATAAGGCCACAAACAAGCGTCAATTAATAAGCGACAGTGAATTGCCAAGTCGGCGAGGTTATTATTGTAAATAAAATTGTCAAAGGTCTTCTAATATCATTGTTCACGTTTAGGGCACGCCGTTTCTTATCTTTGATTACAATGCGATAAATCGCTGGGGCGATCGATACCGTTAAAACAGAAAACACGGGCTACCCGAGGGAGTCAATCAGAATATCAAACTTCTCCGCGTCGACCTAAAAGTACCGCTGAAGTAAGCTATTCCAGTTGGGAAAAAATGTCTTAAGGATCGCAGAACAGATCGCTTAAAGAAAAACCTACAAGAAATAAAACCCTGCAGTTAGTGAAAAAAAGCAAAGAAAGCTATCATATAATTTATACCCTTCACAACAAGGCGGTTCAACGTAATGGCGACTTAACGCAAAACGTAGAGCACCTCACTGTTTATAAAGATGGAAATACCTAGAGTGCCTAACACCCAAATATTAATTGCAGTTAGAAATAATCAACCGGCATGTAAACTGATCTGTAGCTGTACCACGTTGTGGTGACTGTAGAAGAGCCCAGGAAGTTTGATGACCTGGATCAGTGTTAGCAATGCCTTGGCTGCGGCCATACCAATAGGTATTGCAGACTCCAGCACACTTTTGTCAAGTGCGGTCAAGAGCACTCTGCTGAGTGTAAAAAAGCCAAAGACGATCCTTCTACTTGTGGCAACTGTGGAGAGGCGCACACAGCGTTATACCAAAGCTGTCGTGTTTATATTGAAGTCAAAATATGTCTAAACGTCTCAGGGAAGGCACCTAAGCCTACCATAACGACAAATCCTGAAGCCAGGGGCTATAATTCTCAAAAAGACTGCCGATGCTTCGTACGCCGTAATAGAGGATGCCCTCAAAGGAATGACTGCGGAACGCACGGGAGCCCATGGAATGGAATTAACATGCACTCCGCAGTTATCTAGACTCCCAATACCAAGGCATACTAGTGAGGCCAGAGGACGTTTACGGCTGGCGCAATCCGCATCAGTGATGTTAAGCATGAACGATGTAATCACGGTACTAAAACTTGGTTTTGTAACCGTAGGATGGTTGCCAGGACAACACTTCCAACAATATGTTTCAGGCACCTTATAGGAGCTGATAGCCGCCATAATGA
Source organism: Drosophila sechellia (assembly GCF_004382195.2). Classification (NCBI taxonomy): domain Eukaryota; kingdom Metazoa; phylum Arthropoda; class Insecta; order Diptera; family Drosophilidae; genus Drosophila; species Drosophila sechellia. The sequence goes on from NC_045951.1 coordinate 25,773,114, forward strand.
TGATAGACTAAATTAACATCATCCAGCTTAACGTCAACCATTGCGCAGCTGCACAGGACTTTTTGGCTCAGATAGCGAGCGAGCGCAATGCGGACGTAGTGGCTCTTAGCGAACGATTCCTTCCTGGGGTGGGAAACTCAGAGGTGCTCCTTGATGAACTAGGCAAGGCGTTTGTCAAATGCCACACTAGCCTAGATATGGAAGAGCAGGAAACAGTTCTAATACGCGGCGTTCCGCGTTCCCCTCTACAGCTGTAATGCTCCACCTACCGATAGTCCGGGGCAATTCGAGGAGATGCTTTGAAAGCTTGTGGACTACGCAAGTGGACGCAGACCAGCAGTCATAGGAGATGATTCTAAGCCTGGCCCACAGAATGGGACAGCCGTACTTTCAACCTAAACGACGGCCTAAACCTATGTTTAATAACGACAGAGGAACGTTTGCATTCAATGAATTGCTTACAAGCGTAGACGACGACCCTTGAGGTCTCGCTTACAAAGCAGGCAGGAACTCCGAAGAATACAGTCGCTCTGGCTAGCATCGTGTGAGCGCTTTTCCCAAGACAAAACACGCTAGGGCAGCCCGTGCTAGCACCCCCTGCCTCCGACTTCCCGTGCTTCGCAGCATGCGAAGTCGTTGAAGCCGCGAAAGGGATCAAGCCGAACAAAGCTCCTGGCATGGACGGTACCCCGGGGGTGATCATCAAAGCAGTTGCCACCGCAAGACCGGAGGTCTTCAGGGAAACATTCCAACAGAGTCTGGGCTACCCGAGGGAGTCAATCAGAATATCAAACTTCTCCGCGTCGACCTAAAAGTACCGCTGAAGTAAGCTATTCCAGTTGGGAAAAAATGTGTTAAGGATCGCAGAACAGATCGCTTAAAGAAAAACCAACAAGAAATAAAACCCTGCAGTTAGTGAAAAAAAGCAAAGAAAGCTATCATATAATTTATACCCTTCACAACAAGGCGGTTCAACGTAATGGCGACTTAACGCAAAACGTAGAGCACCTCACTGTTTATAAAGATGGTGTTCACGCCAGAAGGGCGCAAACAGTTGAGCGGCAGTGTAAGCGGCCAATGCTTGTACTCGAAGCTCCTCCACGGCTCGCAAGCACCGCTGCTCGCGCTCTCCTTCTCTTCTCTCGCTCTCCTCCCTTCCCGCAAGGTATTCACCACTCCGCGGTCCCGCGGTATTTTCACTGTTAGTGTTAAGGGAGTCTTAAGTTACAAGTGCGCGAATAAAGAACGGAGTTTTCCTGAAGTCGATCCCGAGTGTTTCATTTCAGGGAAAAAATCAGCAGCAGCCGCAGCAACCACCACCCCAGGATTTTTCCGCCCACTCCATTTCATGGTCCTTCGAGCCGGATGAGCTCTGATCCTGCCAGCGCTCCTTGCGGAAAATTCAAGATAAGTACGGCTTTAAATCCTATTCCGTCCGTGGTCGCCATTTTCGTTTTTCCAACGGCGTTTATTCTTTCCGTCCATCCGTATCAAGTGAAAAGTGAAAATATATAAGTACATGCGCCCAGCCACCGTGATTACTTTTTTTTTAAGTGCATAAACAAGCACTTTGCCAATACCCGCCCCCTAATTCGTCTCACGGTGCTCCGATGATATCCAAGCGCATGTACATATATATATATATACACTGTCCAAAATTCACTGTGATCGTCCGCTGCTAAACTGCTGTTTTGTTTTTTGCCTCAATAAAATATAAACCACAAATTCAACTAAATTAAATTATTCGCCCTCCACCGATATACACATATATTAAATATATATTTATTGCAAATATATTCACATACAAAATATTCAATTAAATATACACATACATATAATCACCAAAAATTTCACAAACACACAAATTTCACATTCACACAAATATACATAGCCATATACATACATTACGACATATCCATTGTCATACATAGATTCCAACGATATTCACATACACACAGTCGCGACTTACACAGACTTGCCAAGTGCAAGTTCTTTCGTCTCCTCTTTGTTCGTTATTGCCCTGACAAAAAAACCAGCGCATAGCGACGAGAGAATACCCTATTGTCGAGACATAAAATAAAATAAATAAGTCCGACGATAAAATTTAAAAATAAATAATTTAATAAAAACAAAAAAAAAAGGAAAGAAACGATTGTTTTAATTATTATTATTATTGATTATTATTTAATAATTATTTAACCCAAATAATAATTTTTTGTACAAGCTATTTCTGGTTCCTAAATTAAAATAATAAAATTGTGGTCCTAAATCCGGTAGCTATTTTTATAAATTTAAACTTGAATTTTCTAGCTATATCTAGCTATTTTATAGCTGTTTTCTAGCTATTTTCTATATATTAGCTTTTTTTTTTGCTTTTTCGGGATTTTCAGTCGGTAGCGATTTTTTATAAATCCTTGGCTATTATCCAGACTCCAGCTGGTAGCTATTTTTTTTTAAAGCTATTTTTCCAGAAGTTGCAATTCATAGTTTTTTATATATATATAATATATATAAATTTGAGCTATTGTTTTTCTAGACCACCAATATAGCTATATCTTCTTGTGGACTTCACTCTAGCTGTTGGTTTTCTTTTGTGAATCCTCCTAGCTATTTTTTTCACACTGAATTTTAGCTATATTGTGCTTCATTTAAGCTTTTTTTCCGTTGATTGAAGATCTATTGGGCCTTATTTCACAAAGACTGCGATTTTTGTTTCTTTCGTGCTCCAATCTCCAGATCCCAATTGCAACTTTCTCCCGAATTCCGACGGGATCCTTTGTCCATCCAGATTTTGGTGCCCTCTGGGTCTGGTTCTTTTTTTCTCAATTCCACACTTTTTTTGTTTGCGGCGTGCAGGCCTTCTTGACTTCCTTCTCTTAGGGCATAGCTGAGCATGCCCCTAGAGGGAGACAAGAAAAAGACCACCGCACCTGGAAAAGAACAAAAGTTCAACCCGCAATCTCCGCTATCCACTCGCGGTAAGCCAGCACCCAAGTCCGTTAGTCCTAGGGTCAAACCCGCGACTCCCACTCCGAAAGCAAAGGTTTTGCCATCGACCAGTTCGAAGACAACTCCTAGGTTGGTCATTTCCCGACCAGTGACGCGAGCGTCTAGTGAGTCTTCTCTATCGAGAAAATCCGAGAGTCCCTCCGCTGTCGGGACTGATTTCCTCCGCGTCACACGCTCTAACACAAGGAAAATGGCATCCTCTGAGCAGCCAACGCCCGCAAACGCAGCGTTGCATAAATTCATCGCCGTCAGCGATCGCGTAAGCCTTTTCGAAGCGAAGATCAACACTCCTGATCAAGCCTCTCCGTCCCTACACACGTTACAAGTCCGTCTGCAACAGGTGCGAGCCTTATGGGACAAAGTGGAAAGAGAGTACGAAACATGCTCTGACCTAATGGCCCAAGAAGGATCCCTCGACACAGTGCCTATTCTCCAGGCCAAATATGACTACTGCTACTCAGTATACGAGTCATGTGCAGCACAAATTGGCGAAACAATCGACAGAGCAACGCCTAAAGTCGCGCAAGCACCCTCTCAGCCGCTAATTTCGTCCGGCTGCCGCTTACCTCCATGCGACACGGAAGTCTTCGATGGCGACTACCTCCGATGGCCCACTTTCCGGGACCTATTCACGGCAATTTACGTAAACAACCCCAGGTTGACTCCGGTCGAGAAGCTATTCCACCTCCTTACCAAAACAAGTGGCGAAGCAAAAGCCATCGTGGCGAAATCTCCTCTCACGAATGATGGTTTTGCTTCGGCTTGGGAGGCGCTTCGAGATCGGTTCCAAAATAAGCGACTTTTAGTCAACAGCCAGCTCAAGCTTCTTTTTAACTTGAGCTCAATTTCGCAAGAATCTGGTCATGCTCTAAAAGAGCTACAATCCACGATTCAGGGGTGTTTAACAGCACTAGAGCATTCCCAGGTATCCACAGAAAACTGGGATTGTATCTTGGTTTTCCTTTGCGCGAGCAAACTGCCCAAGCAGACCCTGTCCTTATGGGAACAGTCGCTAACTGCCAAATCCGAGATCCCAGCTTGGGAAGAAATGAATGCCTTCCTGAGCGAAAGGTATCGGACATTGGAAGCCATCGAAGATATGATACCGACTCAGGCAGTTCCAAAAAGGATTCAATCCTTCGAGACAAAGGTCAGCGCCAAACAGAAAGGGTGTGACTTATGTTCTAAGGAGAACCATCCGGTAAGATTGTGCCCGCGCTTTCTTCAAATGTCTGTTCACTCGCGCTCCGGGTATATCAAAAAGAAGCAGCTATGTCTGAATTGTTTTGCCAGAGGTCATCAGCTACGTGACTGCACAAGCACGCACAGCTGCTTTACATGTAAGGGCAGGCACCATACGCTGCTGCATCGCAGCCCCCCAAATTCCGAAAATGCGAGTTCCTCAACCTCGATGATTGACGTGTGCCATTTGGGGACGAGCTACCGAGCCCGAGCCTTAATCGACTCGTGATCCGAGGCGACGTTCATTTCAGAACGCCTGTTCAACCTCACAAAGTTGCCATTCCGCAACACCCAGACCCAAGTCTCCGGGTTAAATCATTCAGTCTCCGCGAAATCCTCGAAGCTGTGTCACTTCGGGATTCGCTCTCCTACTAAGCCAGGTCTACAGTTAGACACTGAAGCGTACGTCCTTCCGGAGCTCTCAGGCAAACTGCCCTCCTATCCGATCCCTCGGAATTCTTTGAAGGACCTGCCCGCACTCCGCTGGGCAGATCCTACCTTTTTTGAGAGCTCTCAAATTGATGTATTGATCGGGGCTGACATTCTACCATCCATAATGATGGATGGCACCCGACAAAATATTTGCGGCTCGCTCCTGGGCCAAGAAACTATTTTCGGGTGGGTGCTAACGGGGCCGATTTCCAAGGGCAAGCCGAAACGGGTCGCATCCTTCACGACCCAGGTGCACGAAATAGGCGACCCTGATTCGCTCGACACGCTTCTCAGCAAGTTCTGGGAGGTGGAGGATCTACCAGTAAAGATGGTAAAAGAGTCGGACTCCTATTTTGAAAGGAACTTCCTCCAAACAACGACAAAAGACGCAAGCGGGAGATACGTGGTGACGCTCCCGTTCCGGGATCCCGAGAATACCGGATCCGATTTAGGATATTCAAGGTCCATTGCGCTAGCTCAGTTTCTTAGAAACGAAAATCGTTTAAAAAGAGACTTTCCATTAAAAGAGCAATATGACAGCGTGATCCAGGAGTACCTGGATCTGGGTCATATGAAAGAAGTTCCGCCGACTCACAATTCTCCCTCGTATCATCTTCCTCATCACGCGGTAGTTAAGCCCGAAAGCACCACTACAAAGCTTCGCGTTGTATTCAACGCTTCAAGTCCGTCGGCAAATGGGACCAGCTTAAATGATATTCTTCATGCTGGTCCAGTCCTACAATCCGATCTAACGATCCAGGTCCTGAAATGGCGTTATTTTCAATACGTCTTCAGTGCAGACATTACGAAAATGTATCGTCAGATCTGGGTCGATCCAAAACATACCCCGTTTCAAAGAATTCTGTTCCGAAACAAGGAAGGAGATATCCGAGACTTCGAATTAAAAACAGTTACCTTCGGGGTCAACTGCGCCCCCTTCCTCGCCATTCGAGTCTTGCAACAGCTGGCAGAGGATATCCAAGTGCCATTTCCAAATGCCAGCCGCATCATCCAGCAGCACATGTACGTCGACGACGTTCTGGCAGGGGCGAATTCCGTAATCGAAGCCCAAAGTTCAATTCGAGAGTTGCAAGCAGCCCTAAGTGCCTCCGGGTTTCCGCTAAGAAAGTGGACCTCGAACAACAAAAGCGTCCTTAAAGACGTCCCGGCCGAACACCTCCTTCATAGCGAGTTCCTCGACATCTATGCCGAAAGCACGGCCAAGACGCTCGGTATTCGGTGGAGGGCAAAGTCCGACGAATTCTATTTCGTTCCTCAGGACATAGTTGTGGAACCCTCCTATACAAAGCGAGAAGTTTTGTCCCAAATCGCTAGGTTGTTCGATCCTGCCGGGTGGCTCGCGCCGTTCATAATCCGTTCCAAAATGTTCATGCAGGAGATTTGGTTGCAAAACTTAGGCTGGGACGATAAGCTTCCCACTGAAATGTGTCAGCGGTGGCAATCGTTTTTAGACGAGTATTCCGACCTCAACCAGATCCGCGTTCCGAGATGGTTTTGGTACCAGCCTGAGGTAATCATAGAGCACCACGGTTTCTGTGACGCGTCTCAGAGAGCCTATGGCGCGGCTATATACATCCGCGTCGAGATGGGGCAAAAGATTCTGACTCGCCTGCTTACAGCCAAAAACACGAGTGGCCCCGGTAAAAACCGTCTCCCTTCCTCGGCTAGAGCTCTGTGGTGCCGTGCTGTTAACCGAAATGGTGACAGCAATCCTTCCGCACATGCCCTCCGCCAATTCAGATATCCGCTGCTGGATAGATTCCACAATCGTCTTAGCCTGGCTACGAAAGCCTGCGTGCAACTGGACCACATTTGTGGCCAACAGAGTTGCCAAGATCACGCAGGCGACGCCAGTCGACTGTTGGGCACACGTTCGCTCAGAACAAAACTCCGCCGATCTAGCCAGTCGAGGCGTATCCCTACATGAATTGGCAGAAAACCATCTCTGGTGGCACGGACCAGAGTGGCTGCAAGGGCCACGAGAGCTATGGCCAGCACAAAGCGACACTCTTCCAGTGACAGAGCTAGAGCAGCGCGCGGTAAAAGTGCATTTTGTCAAGGCCCCGTCCATCGACTTTCTCGAACGTTTCTCCAAATTGGACAAGGCCCTGCGAGTTCTGGTCTATGTTCAACGCTTCCTTAAACGCTGCCGCAAGGGTTCGTTCTTGCCCAACTCACGCCCTACAAGTGAAGAGATCCGAGGGGCAGAACGAACTCTGACCTCTATTGCGCAGCGCAGAGCATATGGCCAAGAGCTTCAGCATCTGACCGAGAAAAGGCCTCTTCCTGTATCAAGTCCTTTGGTGAATTTGTTCCCGTTCATTGACCAACACGGCCTGTTAAGGGCGTGCGGCCGTCTCACTGCCTCCAAAACCCTGCAATATGATGAACGGCATCCAATTATTCTCCCCTATGACTGTAGACTGTCCCGCCTCGTCGTCCAATTTACTCACCAGATCACTCTTCATGGCGGTAGTCAATTGATCGTACGCCTGATCCGATCGAAGTATTGGATTCCTAAAATCAAGAATCTGGTGAAGGCTGTGGTCAATCCTTGTAAGATTTGCACGATTTACAAGAAGAGACTCCAAACACAGCTGATGGGCCATTTCCAGACAGATAGAGTCTCCTTCTCTAGGGCGTTCACCTACACGGGTATCGACTATGCCGGCCCTTTCGAAATAAAAAACTATACAGGGAGAGCGTGTCTCATAACGAAGGGATATGTTTGTGTGTTTGTGTGCTTTTCCACGAAGGCTATCCATTTGGAACCCACTTCCGATCTAACAACCGAGAAATTTCTAGCGGCCTTTGCTCGTTTCGTAGCGAGGCGCGGTTGTCCTCAGCGGGTCCATTCGGATAATGGTAAGACCTTTGTGGGGGCGGCAACTTTGATTTCCCGGGACTTTCTCCAAGCCATCAAAGAGTCCGTGACTGATGCATATAGCCATCAGGGACTCGTATGGCGATTCATCCCACCAGGGGCTCCACATATGGGGGGTTTGTGGGAAGCAGGGGTGAAAAGCTTCAAAACCCTGTTCCTTAAATCGACGTCAGCCCGCAAATATACATTTGAGGAGCTGGCGACGCTTCTCGCTAAGATTGAGGCTTGCCTCAACTCTAGACCCCTCTCCCCTATGTCCGAAGATCCCTCAGATTTGCTGGCCCTCACACCAGGCCATTTCCTTATTGGAGGGCCGTTGCTTTCCACGGCGGAACCCGAGATAAAGGGCGAAGCCAAGTCGATAATAAATCGATGGCAACACCTCAAGGCACAACATCAGCAGTTTAGCGCACGGTGGAAAGAGGAGTATCTTAAAGAACTCCATAAACGAAGCAAATGGCAATTTCCGACCAGGAATCTCCAAGCCGACGATATGGTAGTTGTCAAGGAGGACAATCTACCACCGCACGAATGGCGGCTCGGCAGAATCGTTTCTGCCTTTTCAGGAGCCGACGACCGCATTCGAGTCGTCGAGATCCGTACGTCTCGCGGCACCATAAAACGCCCTGTCCACAAAGTTATTCTGCTACCGATGGAGGACAAAGAGTCCTCCGTTCCTAGGGATTAGGGCACTTCCCCCATTCCGGGGCCCAAATAGTAGTCGGCTCATACTAAGCTTCTTCATTTCTTTTATTGGCAGACTTACTCACTTCCTCCAATAATGGCTCCTCGACCTCGTGCCACCCAGTCGTTGGAAAGCAGACGTACTCGAGGTATCAAATCCTACCGCTGCCGAGTCTGCTCTGGAATCCATCCTCTTCGGAAGTGCAAGAGGTTCCACAAACTGCGCCGGCAGCGCTACCAGCTCCGACGCGCAGAGAGCGCCATCCCGCTTCACCTCGTCCGGTCCGGATTTCCCGCACTCCGCCACCAGCCCCAGTCGCCAACAATCGTCCGCGTCCGAAGGTCTCCTTCGCGTCTCCGGCGGTGGCAACGGGGCAGCAGCAGGCTGTCCCTATTCTGCCTACAGCCATCGTCGTGCTGGACACGGGCTCGAAGACCTTCGAGACCGGGGCCATGATCGACCCATGCATGCCGGTGAGCAGCATCGACCGGTCGTTGGCGGCTGCGTTCCGGCTGCCCATCGCCCGGCTGGGAGGCGACGAGGTCTGCTTGGTGACACTCCGGTCCCGAGCAAGCACCTTCCGACTCAACGTCGTCCTGAAGGTCGAACCCAGCCTAAGGATCCGGACACCCATCCGAGCTCTGAGCGACGCCGCCAGGGCCAAGTTTGACGGTGTTCGTCTCGCGGACGAGCGCTTCCACCGGCCGGCCTCCATCTCCCTCGTGTTGGAATCAGATGTCTATGCCAACTTGATCCAACCGGGGTTCCTAAAAATTGAGGATGGGTTGCCCGTCGCGCAGAACACGGTGTTCGGATGGACCGTTTCTGGAGCGTGCACGGAATGAAGAGGACGATCCTGATGTCTAGCCGGCCAGGGATACCTTTGCCTACGCAAGGGGGGGGAGAATGTTCACGCCAGAAGGGCGCAAACAGTTGAGCGGCAGTGTAAGCGGCCAATGCTTGTACTCGAAGCTCCTCCACGGCTCGCAAGCACCGCTGCTCGCGCTCTCCTTCTCTTCTCTCGCTCTCCTCCCTTCCCGCAAGGTATTCACCACTCCGCGGTCCCGCGGTATTTCCACTGTTAGTGTTAAGGGAGTCTTAAGTTACAAGTGCGCGAATAAAGAACGGAGTTTTCGTGAAGTCGATCCCGAATATTAATTGCAGTTAGAAATAATCAACCGGCATGTAAACCGGTTTTAAATAAAGAAAAACAGAATTTGGTAGTGATAAGTTGATGAGTTTCTAAAGAGAATAACAGAAATACAAGCTGGCACCCATAGTAATTGCAGACTGAAAGAAAAAAGTTTTTTTCTTTTTTTTGGCACGTTTCCAAGGCCACACCTCCCGCCCAACCGACCCGTGGCGCTGCCGTGTATCGTGCGGAACGATTCGCGAGAAGATAGACGCGATATAGGAAAAAAAACAGAAACGAGGAAATGAACATAATGTAAAATAACTCATAAATATTAGTGTTAGTAGGATCTAATTATGCACTAAAAAAGTTAAAATTGATTGCTTTAAGAGCGGCAGAGAGTCAAGATTACAGATAATAGGATAAAGTCTATTATAGTCAGAACATAATAGGGTCATGCAACTCATAGTTATATCTACAATGATTTAAGATAAGGGGTATATAGTTTCTAGTGAATCTCCTTGGAACCGAGAAGTTAAGCCGACTACAATACCGTTGTTTACAGTCCATCAACTTCTTGACCGTCATCAAGTCGAGCTGAACAACCCGAGAGCCCGCCTGTTACGGTAGGGAGGGTCACACATAAAAAAAGTGATTCGGACACCCTAAGGTGACTAAAATAAGTCGAGATATGCGGGCACACCATAAAGCGGGTCACAGCCCTCCGAAGGGCATTCAGTTCAACCGGCGATCGGCAACAGTTCAGCTAGCAGAACCAGTGGAAAGGACCAGTTGTAAGGACTCAAGAGGGGACGGGTAACCCAGAGATTACTAACAATCGTACCCTTTCTTATCACTGATAACGCTTTAACTCTTCGCGCTTTGTTAGATAAGACTTTACACGCACAGTATGGAATTCGGACGCAAACACAAAAGCTGGCAGAAGAAGTAGAGAAGATAGAGGCCTCCGAGAACAAACCAAAAGTCAAGCAGCCATGTCAACAGGAGCTACGACCAGACGTCTAGTGTGGCGAAACAGGTCACGCGGCACTAATCTGTGGCAACCCGGAAGGAACTGCATGAGATGGACAGAATGCTGCAGAGCGTAATCGGGAAACGCAGGAGGCCTGAGCAGATAAAGCTTGCGGCTCATGCGGGTACACAAGAGCCATCAGCGGGTAAACAGTTTAGTTGCGACGGATTCTAGATAATAGCCATGATAAGAGTAGTAGACGTAGGAGCGTCACAGAGTGTGATATGCTTGACCTCAGGGAACAATGCAAATAGAGCGGAGCTCGATCGGAGATAATGCTGCCCAATGGGTCAAAACAAAATACCGTAGGAAAGATTACAGCTGAAATCCGGTTTGGGGAAATTCTTTCCAAATATCGTTCATGGCACTGGTACACTTATCACGAGGGATACTTCAGGGGATGGACTTCCTAGCCGGAGCCAACAGCACATTACGGTGTGCCGAAATTGAGCTGGATATCACAACGGCAGATGACGAGGAGAGCAATGGAAACCCTGTTGGCGTATCGACTGACGATGAGTAGAGAGAACAATCGGAGGATGCAGTACATAGAAACAAGGACATTCTCCAACTCTTCTCACTCTAGTAGGCCAGACCGGCCTCTCTATCTCTTCTCAGTTTGTTAGACCTGACCGGCCTCTCCAACTCTTATCACTTTGGTAGACCTGACCGGCCTCTTAACTCTTCTCACTTTGGTAGAACTGAAGGGACTCTCAAACTATTCTCACTTGGGTAGACCTGAACGACCTCTCAAACCATTCTCACCTGCATACAAGTGAAAGGCTTCTAAACCGTTCCCCACCAACTGATAAACCTGAACAGCTTCTCCGATTCTGCCCCATTCACAGACATTGGGAAACTCGCTACCCTGACCCCAGAAAACTTTTGGTCTTCCACCTCGGGATTCGAGGACTATTGTAAGCAACTTAACTATCCATGAATAAAGACGCAATAACCAACTGTGTAATTATCTTGTCTTCTCCTCTGTGTACAGAACGGATTTTCTTACAACCAAATACAGCCCACCTGAACCAAATATAAATTCCTGAGACGAATATCTTTGGTGTTTTTCCTGTACGGCAGCTACTCCGAACCAGACTGTGGTGAGGTCGATGGTGGTTTCATTTTCCCGCAAAAGACGACTAAAAGGATCCATGAGGTTAATGATAAGTACAAGGACCCAGGAGTCAGAACCCCAAATCGATTTGCCTCACTGTCTGTTGAGAGCGGCAAAGAGAGAAAGGATGAATCTGAAGAACAAAACCTCAATACCCAAAACCTCCCCCAATTATAATTCCAAGAGCATTGCTCTGACAGATTATCATACAAGGCTACTGGAGGAGGGTGTGTTCGAATCATGCCCAAGATAGATCGACCTACAGCAAAATAGTGCATCACATGGACAAGCATCAAATGGCATTTCGCGGGTTAAGGAGGCCTTCTGGGTTGTAATTAAGGGACTGCACTTCTCAAAAACAGCTGATTTCATAACGGAAGAATTAAAAGTTCTCGGACACACTATCCTAAACTTAAAGAATACGGTATCTAGAACCACCAAAAGTTCACTGGCAATGTTTTTTGTTCATCTGGAACCAGCCGCCAATAACAAGAAGGTATTTGAAGTAACCAGGCTGTACCACGTTGTGGTGACTGTAGAAGAGCCCAGGAAGTTTGATGACCTGGATCAGTGTTAGCAATGCCTTGGCTGCGGCCATACCAATAGGTATTGCAGACTCCAGCACACTTTTGTCAAGTGCGGTCAAGAGCACTCTGCTGAGTGTAAAAAAGCCAAAGACGATCCTTCTACTTGTGGCAACTGTGGAGAGGCGCACACAGCGTTATACCAAAGCTGTCGTGTTTATATTGAAGTCAAAATATGTCTAAACGTCTCAGGGAAGGCACCTAAGCCTACCATAACGACAAATCCTGAAGCCAGGGGCTATAATTCTCAAAAAGACTGCCGATGCTTCGTACGCCGTAATAGAGGATGCCCTCAAAGGAATGACTGCGGAACGCACGGGAGCCCATGGAATGGAATTAACATGCACTCCGCAGTTATCTAGACTCCCAATACCAAGGCATACTAGTGAGGCCAGAGGACGTTTACGGCTGGCGCAATCCGCATCAGTGATGTTAAGCATGAACGATGTAATCACGGTACTAAAACTTGGTTTTGTAACCGTAGGATGGTTGCCAGGACAACACTTCCAACAATATGTTTCAGGCACCTTATAGGAGCTGATAGCCGCCATAATGATGATAGACTAAATTAACATCATCCAGCTTAACGTCAACCATTGCGCAGCTGCACAGGACTTTTTGGCTCAGATAGCGAGCGAGCGCAATGCGGACGTAGTGGCTCTTAGCGAACGATTCCTTCCTGGGGTGGGAAACTCAGAGGTGCTCCTTGATGAACTAGGCAAGGCGTTTGTCAAATGCCACACTAGCCTAGATATGGAAGAGCAGGAAACAGTTCTAATACGCGGCGTTCCGCGTTCCCCTCTACAGCTGTAATGCTCCACCTACCGATAGTCCGGGGCAATTCGAGGAGATGCTTTGAAAGCTTGTGGACTACGCAAGTGGACGCAGACCAGCAGTCATAGGAGATGATTCTAAGCCTGGCCCACAGAATGGGACAGCCGTACTTTCAACCTAAACGACGGCCTAAACCTATGTTTAATAACGACAGAGGAACGTTTGCATTCAATGAATTGCTTACAAGCGTAGACGACGACCCTTGAGGTCTCGCTTACAAAGCAGGCAGGAACTCCGAAGAATACAGTCGCTCTGGCTAGCATCGTGTGAGCGCTTTTCCCAAGACAAAACACGCTAGGGCAGCCCGTGCTAGCACCCCCTGCCTCCGACTTCCCGTGCTTCGCAGCATGCGAAGTCGTTGAAGCCGCGAAAGGGATCAAGCCGAACAAAGCTCCTGGCATGGACGGTACCCCGGGGGTGATCATCAAAGCAGTTGCCACCGCAAGACCGGAGGTCTTCAGGGAAACATTCCAACAGAGTCTGGAAATTGATGATACTAGTCTTACTGCCGAAGGGCAAGGGACCTGAAAGTGCAACAGGAAGCAACGGTCCCGTACCGTAGCAGACATAATCTGCTAGTCATTGTGGGCAAGCTCTGTGGAGCTAATCACCGAGAGTCCCACAGATCTTCAAGGCCAGCAGTATGGCTTCCGTGAGGGCAAAAGCACGCTTGACGCTCTCACAGCGGTAACTGACGTGGCGTTAGGAATCTTTCAGCGCAGCGAGCTGGCATTCTCGGCGCAATGGGCAACACGGGCATACCAGGATACATACGGTGTGCCGAGGCTTGAGCAAGCAGGGCCACAACCCCCGTTGACTAGCGACTGCAGTGCGGCTGTAGAGGTGGAAAACTTGGCTCCTACTGCTTCTACTACCGCTACAAGCCAGAAGACAATTGACCACGTTACTGTGCCATCGCCAGGGGTGGGAGTGAGGTTCCCAGCTGGATCCCCTCATCGGCCTTCGGACCTGCCCACGGCAATCCAAAACGAGGACTTGAAGTGAATCTTTGCCAGGATGAATGCACGATAAAAAACTGACACGCCCACACTTTTTAAGAATATTATGATATTTTTAGATATTTTTATTAGTCTTGTAAATGTCTATCGATTTGGCAAAAATCATTTTGCCACGCCCATTCTTACGCCCAGAAAACGCCCAAAACTGCCACGCTCACACTTTTGAGAAGAGCTTTGATATTTTTGGAAGGAACACATCACGGGAAAGGTGAAGCTTATAAATCAGAAAAGTAGGCAAATGCACTGGTTGCTTCAAAGAAGAAGTAGACTTTCCAACAAGCTCCTCCCGTACAAGGCGATTAATATGCCAGCCTGAATATACGGCATACGGACAGCTTCATTCACGAACATCAATAGGTTGGAAAGAGCCGAGAACAAACTAGTACTAAATGTGCCTTTCTATGTGCGAAATATCAAAAAAGACCTTAACTTGCCATCAGTGGTAAAAGAAATTGCAAAATATAGCATGAGTCACCTGAACAAGATAAACGAACATGTCAACCCATTAGCTGTCATGATGCTGGAATCCACAATTCAATGTCGACGGCTTAAGAAATGGCAGCCTCTTGACTTATCATTCAGAGTTCAATAAAATTCCATAACTGACAGCCCCACTTCATCGTAATACATAATACATACACCCCAACTCTCACCTAAATTCACAATACAGCAACATCCCACAGTTTTAGGTCAATACAGGTGCATTAGAAATTCTTTAAATAGGTGAGAATAAGACTGTCCAAAGATGCCCCTATCGGCTCAGTGCGGATAAAAAGTAGATATTTAGAGAAAAAGTAGACCAAAGGTGATCCGTCCTAGTGATTTGCCATTTGCAAGCGCAGTGTTATTTGTCAAGAAGAAGGATGGCAGCGACAGAGTGTGTATCGATTTTCGTGAGCTGAATGCAAATACAATTTCTGATAAACACTAACTACCATTGATTTGAGATCAGATAGATCGCTTGCGTGGGGGAAAATATTTTTCTACTTCAGATATGGCCAGCGTATTTTATTAGATGCCCATTATCCATAATTCTATCGAAAGGACCGCATTTGTGACTCCAGAGGGCCAGTATGAATTTCTGGTAATGCTACTTGGCCTAAAGAGTGCTTCTTTTTTTTTAACGATCCATAATGCGAGCTTTAAGTAAATTAGCAAATTCCTTTGCAGTAGTCTATAAAGACGATGTACTGATTATGCAAACACAAGAGATAATGCATTTGAGGTGTTAAACACGGTGCTAAATGTTTTGTCAGAGGCAGGTTTTACTTTTAATGTAAAGAAGTGTGCTTTTTTCGAACTGATATTGAATATCTTAGACTTTACACAAGAGATGGTAAAATTATTCCGAATCCTAGTTGCATTGAGGCTTTATCTTTTTTGTCATCACAAAACTCTGTAACGCAGCTTAGACAATTCATAGGTTTGGTATCATATTTCAGGCAGTTTGTCCCACGGTCAAAGCAGATGAAGCCGCTCTATCAGCTGACCTAGAAGAGCAAATTCAAAAGAACATTATTAAAGTATATACGAATGGTTCCATGCTGATAATTTTTGACTCTGGACTTCAAATCGAACATCTATGTGCAAGTACAGATGGCTACGGTGCAATCTAATGCACAGGATAGATGGCAAACGGAGGATAAATTAATTTTTTACCAAGAGTACAACAGCTTCAGAAGCCAAATATCACTCGTATGAGATAGAAACTTTAGCTTTTTATGATGCAGTTAAACATTAAAGAGCAGTTCAGACATTATTTACACGGGAGTAACGAATTGCAATTCACTAAAAGCGACCAGAACGAAAGCTTAGTTAACTCCAAGAGTGCATCATGGGCGTACTTACAGACGTTTGACTTTAGCGTTGAGTACAGAAAGGGTAGCCAAATGGCTCTTGTGAACTTTTTTCGCGAGACCCAAGTCCAATGGGTTCAACTGTGGATCAGTAGATCAGCAGAAGTACGTGTAGATCTAGCAGAGATAACGTAGGTGATCAAGTATTGTTGAAGAACGTCACCAAACAAAACTTATTTCCATGTATTAGGGTCTCCTTTAAGGTGACCAAAATACTATATGGAGATCGATACGAAATTAAATTATTAAAAATATGGGAACACATAAATATTCCCACGACTTTCTAAGAGCGCTACTAAACAAACAAATATTTAGCGAATTTGAAAGTAATGATGAGTCCCTAGATGGGGAAGAGCTTGTGCACGGCATTAGCGAATGTGGGAAAATACGGGAAATGTATGTAGACGGCACGAAGAGTTGTGCGTCTGTTTCCCAATAGAAAACACACTCGTCACTATCGTGACGGTCTTGGTAAACTTTTTGATTCAAATTAAATAAGAAATTTATGTTATGAAGGTTATGAAGATCTTGGTAAAGTTTAAGTTATGTAAACTAACTATGAAGTTGAAATTGAATTGAAATGTTTTAGTAACTTCATAAGAGATTAAGAAGAAAGAGAATGAATAATTTAAACAAAATTCATAACTTTTTGATTTGGCTGGTAAATTGAAGACTAAACACTCAGGGAAAGAATTCCGGTCAAGAACACATTTCTTCCAAGATTATGTGAAAGGCATAGCAGTCGGAGAGCGATTATCTGCTGACTTCGGGCGCGAGACTCTCACAGTTTCTGCCGCGGTGTCTGCTGCTGAGTGAAGTCCGTCTTCGTTACCAAAGACCAGTGAGAGATAAAGATAAAACTAGATTAAACAATTTTGAGTGAGATGGAGATTCATTTCAGTTTGTGTAAAGCAAAATAAAGGCACTCGCATGGTCGTGGTGCAAGTATGCAAAATGGGCAAATTATCTTCACTCCCGATAATTACTTTATATGGTCGGAAACGCATCCTTCTACCTGCTACATACTTTTCAACGAATCTAAGATTAGTTATAGAATGAGTATGAATGGCTATTTCGTATGGCTATTTTATCTGGATGGGCCATGATCCTCTTTTAAGTCCCCGGATTCTTCCATAAACATCAAAGTATTCGAGGCCACCGCGACCTTCAAGACATCATTGACTTTTACAGATGTTCAAAAACGTTCTACACTTAGCCAAACAAGCATAGTCCGGTGGTCACGAATAAAAGCTCAGCCCTAACTTCATTATTTACGGCTTGCTATATCTTTTGCAGTGACTACTTTAAATTAAAACTGGAAAAGATTTTACATCCTTTCTCTATTTTATTATTTAAATTGACATTTTTCACCGGTACACCAAAAATAATTCACGCATCATACAAAACTCTTACGTACAAACTTGCGGTAAGTCTTCAATTTTGTATACCCATTACTCATAGTAGACGGTGTACTAGATTCGTTGATAAGTTTGTAACAGAACTTCGAGGTCATTGAATATATATAAATAAAACAGTGTTGTTGTTTATGATAATAACGTGTTTAATTTATTTTTTTGTTTGTTTGTTTTGTTTGTTTTGTTTTTACACAAGTTTTTTTCATTAAGTTATATTTTGGTTTTAATTTAAAAAGCATCCAACGGGTATTTCATATAGTTCATAAAATTAAAATGAAACTCTAGATGACTTTGAATATAAAGCTATTTAACTTGGTATGAACCATTTTTCCTCATGGCGGAGAATTGAAATTAATAATAATTTATAATATTAATATTAAGTGTTTATATTTATACCCGTTACTCGTAGGGTAAAAGGGTATACATATTAGATTCGTTAAAAAGTATGTAACAGGCAGAAGGAAGCCTTTCGGACCATATAAAGTTAATATGAAATTCTTGATCAGGATCTAGCCATGTCCGTCTGGCCATCTGTCTGTATGAAGGCCGAGATCTCAGGAACTATAAAAGATAGAAGGTTTGGATTAATTCTAGAGACAAAGACGCAGCGCAAGTTGGTTTACCCATGAAGCCACGCTCACTCTTACCACTTTTATAAAATGTATTGATAAAATTTTTCATCTAATTTGTAAATTAATTAATTAATTTTTGCCACGCCCACATTTTTGAACAATTTTAACATTTTTTTCTCATTTTATTCCCCAATATCAATCGATATCCCAGAAAAATTATGAAATTTCGCGGTCGGCTTTACGATAGCTCAGTAATGGGTATCTGATCGTCGTTGAACATATTAGGAAAGAAATCATGATTTCATTCTGATCGTAAGTTGTTCTAATTCTTTTTTTCCCCCTTTCTTCATTTCTTGATTTCCAATTAGTTGTAAGCTGTTCATATACTTCAGTTTGTTTCAGAAAATTGCCACGTCCAATATACGAGTAATAGCTACAATCCGATCAAGGCTTTTACAACAACACTTTAACCATATGAAGTATATATGTACATTCTATATTATTATCAATAGCCGAGTCGATCTGTCCCTGTCTGTCTGTTCGTGTGAATACTGGTGGGATTTGGGGGAAAAATTATTTTTTTAATGCTCTAAGGTATGAGCGTGATAAACTTGGTCGGTTTTTATAGATCAGAGAGTGCAAAATGTTTCGAAACATCGTTAAAAATTGGCAAAACAACTGATTTAATCAAAAAAATTAAATCATTTCTCGCGTTAGAGTGGGCGTGGCAAAAGTTTTTTCGCAAGTCGATAGAAATTTACAAGACTAATAAAAATATGAAAATATATCAAAACCTTTTTCAAAAGTGTGGGCGTGTCAGTTCTGGATGGCTTTTGGGCGTTAGAGTGGGCGTGGCAACAAATTTCCAGCCCGCGAATTGGAAAATGTCTGCTGACGTAAGAATGTGTGTTGAATACGTTTTATTCGCTTCAAGAGAGCGTCAGCGTCACAGAACAACAAGTAAAACAAAACTAGTTTCTGTGTAGTCGCCTACAGAGCAAGATCAAAATACCTTTCTCATAAAATGCATACTGCAAAAATATTGTTGATTGAAAAATAAAATAATTTTATAGAATATATAATTTGGTGCTCAAAGTGAATAGCTGCTTATAATGTTCTTTATTTAACCAAAGAATTAAAATTTTGATTTATTACTTTAACATTAGCAGAGCATAAGTCCATGCTGAAAATATATAATTAACGTAAACCTGATGAGTTCCTAATGAGGTCACTTTATTTGTAAAAAACGAAGGTACTTTTTTTATATTATTTTTTTTTAATATTCTATGTCAGCAACATGATTTTGTAGTCCAGTCCGACATAAATAAAAGATGACTTTTAAAACGTTTTGAGCAGATAGCTGGATAGAAACAAACGGGCCATTTCAGGTTTGCTGATATGTATATATATATGTATGTATATATGAATAAGTGCATACTGAACAAGCAAGTATAGAAGTCACATACATTTATGAGTGGGAGCAAACCTGAAACGGCCCGTAAGTAAATACTGCACTCTTACTTATATATATACAATATGTATATATAATTAAGGGCTAAATACATATGTATATATATACACATAAAAATTGTAAGAAATCAAATTTAATTTAAACTAAAAATTTATGTTATTTGTACATATTTTATACGATTCCTCTTACCTGTTACACCGAATCTAGTGTACACTCTTACTATGCGATTAACGGTTATTTATTTTGTTATTAATAATATAAGATTTAATTTATCAATAAATTAACTTTTGTTAGGCTATTGCTGTAATTTTTTCATTTTACAATTCAATTATCACTGCTCTCTTTTTCTCTATAAGTGATCTAACAGCGGACAAACGTACTACCTGATTGTCTATAGGACTTACTTGAAGAGTAAAATCGTATTCTATTGTACATGTCCGCCTGTCCGTCTGTCCGTATGAACGGCGAGATATCAGGAACTATAAAAGCTATAAGGTTGATTTTCAGCATACAGGTTCTAGAGACATAGACACAGCTCAAGTTTGTTGACCATATGGTCACGCCCACTCTAATGACCTAAAACCGCCCAAAAATAGCACGCCCGCTTTTTGAAAAATGGTATGATATTTTTTCATAATTTTCTTAGTCTTGTAAATTTCTATCGATTTGTCAAAAAAATGTTTGACGCCTACATCTTTGAAATTTATTTGGATATTTTTTCATAATTTTATTAGCCTTGTTAACTTCTATCGATTTGCCAAAAAACTTTTTGCCCCGCCCACTCTAACGTTAACAAACTTTTTTGGAATTTGGCCCCACAATTTGCCACACCATATTTTTGAAAAATTATTGGATATTTTTTAACATTCTTATTAGTCTTCTAAATTTTTATCGATTTGCAAAAAAAAACTTTTTGATACGCCCACTCTATGGTCCTAAAGTCGCCCAAAGCTGTCACGCCCACACTTTTGTTGGCTGTTTATTTTTTTTATTTTCGGCTACAGCCTCGTTAGGAGAGGGAATCGGAGTTTCAGTGTACTATGCTAAGCTCTGCGCTTAGCTCGCCGGTTATAAAATTTTTTATAAAAAGTAAGTACACTTCCTGACTCTACCCTATCACAAGAACTATCCCCGAACGGTATTGACGATAGAAGGAAGTGAGACACGACAGTCGTTGCGTGATTTGGTTGTTACTTATCACGCGTTCTACACCCGCTCTTCCTTGGTAATGGTACATTGTTTGCA
This sequence comes from Drosophila sechellia, assembly GCF_004382195.2. Classification (NCBI taxonomy): domain Eukaryota; kingdom Metazoa; phylum Arthropoda; class Insecta; order Diptera; family Drosophilidae; genus Drosophila; species Drosophila sechellia. The sequence goes on from NC_045951.1 coordinate 25,793,665, forward strand.
TTACCCATAGTGTAACTTCACATCGTGTCTACCCTCTTTAATTCCTTGGCATTATGTAATTAGATGGAATTATATTTTGCTTCAAATTGTCATTTTTTTTATTTTAATGTCGAAAAAAATTAGTTATACTTTTACATTTAATTTCAGAGTTGTGGGATATAATATACATGATTATATAAACATTACTGACCGTTTTACTTTTAATAAAAAAAAATATCAATTATAATTATTTGTTTTATTATAATTTTAAAAATATCTTTAGCTTGTATTTAAGAAAGAGGTTCTAATTTACTTATCTATATTGTAATTGACATAAACGGTATGTGTATAATCTAACATTGTATTTGATATTGAGATGTCTTCAATTTGTATGGAACAATTAGAAGCTTTTATTATGTTATCTCCCTCTATTATTATATTTATATTTATGCAATTTTAGTTGAGTGTGGTTTTTGGAAAGTTTCAGGTTAATATTATATTAGGTTCGACATAACTGATTTCAAATTTCTTGAGTTTTTACATATCTACATTCTGTATTGAATTGATTAAGTATGCCAGTTTATCATTTATTTATTATCAAAGTTTTTGAAGATGCTAAGTAAGTTTTATTATTTTGAACATAAAATTTATTTTGTACATTTTCTATTAAAATGTTTTGATCACTGTGGATATGGAATTATTGAAAAGATTGGGGTTTTACTTAATTCTTTTGGAATATGGAAAATTATAAGAATTTCATTTGTATCTGTTTTAATAAGTATAAGTTTTTCGGAATTTACATGCGTTAAGTAATCATGTTTTTATAATTTAGGATAAAAAATGCCGAGTCTCGTTAACTGCATTCCAAGTTCATTATCTTCTATGTATCCGGTAAACTGTTGTAAATTGAATAATACAATATTTAATCTTTGATCACCTTTATTTCTCGCACTTAATAAATTGATTAATTCTGTGCCTTTATTTACTGTTTTTATGACTTCATTGAGTTCATTAGCTTGGACGCTGTTTTCGGACAAATTGTAAATTTTTAATTCTAATTCTATTGAACTTGGGGTAGAGTTTCATGTTCTTCTGATTGTTTTATTATGTTATTAGAGGTTTGTTCTGTTTTTGATATATTGACAGATAAGTAATGATACTTGTAATTAGTTGGCAAGCTTATTCGCTTATCCAGTATTAAATATTAGGTAGCCAATTTTGTGTGGTTATGTTGGATTGTCTTGATCGGATGGGGTTGTGCTGGAATTATTATCATATTTAGTATTATTAATTTTTCTTTTTATATTTCTATTTATAGTGAGCAATTTTTCTTCCTCTGTTCTCTTCTTCATGTTGTTTATCATATATTTGTGTAATTTCTCCAGTTTTCCTAAATGGGTTTGTTGTCTTAGTTTTTACTATATTATCTATATCTAGTTGTTCAAGTTACGGGGTGTGGACTGTCACCCGCTCTCCGCTCCCTCTTACGCTCCCCACTCCCTCTTACGCTCCCCACTCCGCTGCGCTTGGGAGAACCCAACTCATTAGAATAAGCTTTAGTGTAAAACTAACCACGAAGAATAAACATACGCCGGTCGCGCCCGCGCATTTACAAAGTCAAGTGTTCGCTTTTCTCCGAGTGGTCTATTTTCAACAAACTAGGAAATTTCCAGGACCAGCAACCCCATCACCCTAACATTTTGGTCCTTCGAGCCGGATATCCTGGATTTTTCAAGTTTGTCCACCAGCGACCAACTTATAAGATAAGTACGAAGCTTCCATCCCCTTTAATTGCTGGTCTGCAGCAAAAGGTTCGAAAATCCAATTTCGTTCAATTTGCTGAGATTTATTGTCAAATCAAACGGATTTATTCGACAAAAGGCAATTAAAGGAAAGTACTTATCCATTCTCACGGGCGCCGCCATATTACCCACCGTTCTAAATTTCTAAGTCCCAATATTCCGAATATATTTAAATATTCATTCAGTCCGAAAAGTGCAAAATTCCAAATGTGAAGAAAGTGAAATTAATTTGTGCCAAGTTCAGTGAAAATTCCTAAAGTCCAACACTGTGCCAAAAGTGGCAAAAAATTCTATTCTCGTTTCACTGTGTCCAACGCAAGCCAAATTCTTTTCGCAAATTTCGCACATTTTTTTGCTTCAACTCCGCAGTCCGCTTAACACAATTCGCTTTGCTATACTTTCAAATACAATAAACAACACATACCCTCTGGCCATTCCAAGTAAAATATTAATTAAATATTTACCCGCCATTTACCCATATACATTGCATGCATTACATCTCCATATAAATACATATACGCATACATCTCCATATACATACATATAAGCATACATCTCCATATACATTACACATATTAGCGGCATACATTGCGCAGATTATCTGCATTCCCTTTAACCAAAGTGTACCAAAGTTTACATTGCCTGTTTCCCAAGTGCCGACGCGGAAAAGGCGTATAACCAAAGTTTACTTAAGTTTTGATTGTTTCCCGTCGGCAAGTCCATACCACAAATAAAATTTATTCCAAGTGCCGACGCGGAAAAGGCGTTTTATTTTCCATCAATATATACAAATACAACAATAAATACATTTTAAATTAAATTAAACATTTTTAATATTTATTAAATTATTTTTTAAATTTTTTTGAAAATTTTCAAAAAAAATAATCATCCATAAATACATAATACGGCCAAATACAAGTCGTTCACCCGACAAATATTTCCTTTTCGTATTGCTTGGATATTAGTTTGTGGTTGTTTTAGAAGTATTTACAACGCGGAGAAAAGACCTCAATTCCAGTCATTCCATTTTCTCCGTTTCCAGTTGTAAATAAAAGAATAAAATTTTCTTCCTTCTAATAAACATTTTATATCACCGTGTTCCAATTTCCAAGGGTTCCAACCATAAATAAGGTGGACCCAATTACCGTAAATCACAGGTCATTTATACAATTCGCTGTTCACTCCAAGTCACCTGTCCGATCAGTCTAAACTACGACGTTTCCACTTCGTGAATTTTACACCACTTAAATTATTAAGTACAGTCTGAGGAATCTGTCTACTTTTTCAAAAGTTTGACCGGGCTCCAAAACCGCTTCCCTTCCATTTCGTATTTCTTCGATTATGCCCATGGGGGACGATAAGAAGAAATTGTCCGCTGACAAACCCAGGTCTATTTTTTCACCACAAGGGCCCAAGAGTCCAAGAATCCCAAGCATTTCGGTGAGAACGCCTTCGCAGATTTCCGACGACTGTGCTACTCCATCCAAAGCCACAGTACAGCGCATAGCTAAAAATATGGCTGCTTCAGATCTAGCGCTAGCCAAATTCATTTCGGTTTCTGACCGCTTAAGCGAATTTGAGGCTCAGATCAACACTCCGGAATCCGCAGCTCCAACTGTCACGATGCTTGGCGTCCGTCGCGACCAAGTCCGAACCCTATGGGACAAGGTTGAAAAGGAATACGATCTCTGCTCAGAGTGCCTTGTGTCAGCAGGCGAAGCGGCAGCAAGCAACATGCCTATTCTCAGGGCTAAATACAATTATTGCTATTCAGTCTATGAAAGGTGTGTTGCCCAGCTCGTTGATAAAATCGAGCAGGGCACTTCTCAGTCCATACCAACCGCGAACGCTGCGCCCCAGGCCTACATTTCCTCTGGCTGTCGGTTGCCTCCATGCGATACAGAAGTTTTCGCAGGCGACTATCTTCGCTGGCCGACTTTCCGGGATCTTTTCACAGCCATTTATATCAATAATCCACGGCTGACTCCGGTTGAAAAGTTATTCCATTTAAATGCCAAAACAAGTGGCGACGCGCATGCCATAGTTTCGATTTCGCCTCTCACCAACGAGGGTTTCCGCTCTGCGTGGGAAAACCTGATAGAGCGTTTCGAAAATAAACGATTGTTGGTAAACAGTCAATTGAAAATACTGTTTAATGTGCAGTCGATACCACAGGAATCTGGGGCGGCCTTGAAGGTACTGCAAAGTACTGTTCAAGGTTGCTTGACTGCCTTAGAACTGTCTGGCATCAACACTGAGAACTGGGACTGCCTGCTGGTATATCTGTGCTCATCCAAGCTCCCGAAGATAACTCTCTCCTTATGGGAGCAGTCGCTACATAAGAAAGCCGACATCCCGACATGGGGAGAGCTGAACACCTTCCTTACAGAACGTCATCGAACCTTAGAGGCCATCGATGATGTGAGACCGTCCGTACCGAGTCAGTCGCATTCCAAAGCGATAAACTCAAGTGGGCCCTCTAGAAAATTAAATTCCTATGAGACGAAAGTGGCTCCAAAATTGAAAAGTTGCGACTTGTGCAACAAGGAGAACCATCCTGTCCGTGTATGTCCGCGTTTTCTCCAAATGTCGGTTGACGACCGGTCAGCCTACATTAAACGGAAGCAGTTATGCTTAAACTGCTTCGCAAAGGGACATCAGCTTCGTGAGTGCAAAAGCACTCACAATTGTTTTACTTGCCGTGGCCGGCATCACACGTTGTTGCACCGAAACAACCTCTGTTCCAGCAATTCCAGCCCTTCAAATCCTGCAAGGCCAATTTCCGCTAATCAGGCCAATTTCGTTCCAAATGAGCAAGCCGGTGTTCAGAATTATTTCGCCACAGGCTCAAGAGCTATCCTTCTTGGCACTGCCATAATCAATATTTCCCATCTTGGCACTAACTTTAAGGCACGCGCCCTGATTGACTCCGGATCAGAGGCGACATTCATAACCGAGCGACTGTTCAATCTAATTAGATTGCCATTCCAGGTGGTTCAAGCCCAAGTCTCGGGCTTAAACCAAACAGTAGCTGCTCAGTCCAAGAAGCTCTGCAGTTTCACCATCCGATCTCCGACTAGGCCCGCGTTGCAGTTGGAGACGACGGCCTATGTCCTCCCTCAACTAGCCGGAAATCTGCCTTCCTACCCAATTCCGCAAAATTTCCTTCGGGATCTTCCCGATTTTCCATTGGCGGATCCAAATTTCTATGAGAGCGCACAAATAGATGTACTTATCGGAGCCGACATCCTGCTTTCGGTGCTTCTGAGTGGAGCAAAAACCAACATCTGTGGCTCTCTCTTGGGGCAAGAGACCATTTTCGGCTGGGTATTAACTGGGCCAGTGTCAGCCTCAGCCCAAAGCAGAATTTCCTCTTTTTCGACGCAGATCTCCCACGCGTATGATAATTCACTGGACAAACTCCTCACAAAATTTTGGGAGGTGGAGGATATACCAACAAAGTTGGTAAAAGAATCCGATTCCATGTGCGAGAAGAATTTCCTCCAAACGACCACGAGAAACGAGAGCGGCAAATATGTCGTTACTCTGCCCTTTCGCGACCCAGAACATATCGGTTCCGGGCTAGGGCATTCTAGGTCTTTCGCGTTGGCTCAGTTCTTAAGAAATGAGCAGCGTCTAAAAAGAGTTGAGGCCTTAAAAGCGAGATACGATTCGGTGATCCAGGAATATCTCGACTTAAAGCACATGCGACAAGTTCTTCCTGCCCATGATTGCAACGCCTATTATATGCCACATCACGCCGTCTTAAAACCGGAGAGCGTAACTACTAAACTCCGTGTAGTATTCAATGCCTCCAGCCCTTCATCGAATGGTGCCAGTTTAAGTGATATCCTTCATGCTGGCCCTGTCTTACAGTCCGACTTGACCATTCAAATTCTGAAGTGGCGCTATTTCCGATACGTGTTCAACGCCGATATCGAAAAAATGTATCGGCAGATCTGGGTAGATCCGAAACACACTCCATTCCAGCGAATAATTTTCCGTAACCATAGAGGGGAAATCAGAGATTTCGAATTGAAAACAGTAACCTTTGGAGTCAATTGCGCGCCTTTCCTGGCCATCCGAGTACTGCAGCAGCTAGCAGCTGACGTAGAACTCAGCCATCCAAAAGCTAGCAATGTCATTCGAAATTTCATGTATGTGGATGATGTTCTAGCCGGAGCGGACTCCACGGAAGAAGCTCAGCTCATGGTGCAAGAGCTCCGAGACGCTCTGAATTCCGCCGGATTTCCATTGAGGAAATGGACCTCCAACCAAAAGGAAGTTTTAGCGGCCATTCAGAGCAACCATCTCTTAAATACTGATTTTCTCGAGATCGATGCAGAAAGTACTGCCAAAACCCTCGGCATTCGCTGGAAAGCAACCTCCGACGAATTCTTCTTCGTCCCGCCAGAGTTGGCTATCGAAACGTCCTTTACAAAACGCCAAGTCCTGTCCAAATTGCCAAATTGTTCGACCCTGCAGGCTGGTTAGCGCCGTTTATCGTTCGAGCTAAAATTTTCATGCAGGAGATTTGGCTGCAGGAGCTTGGGTGGGACGAAAACATTCCAAATGAGCTTTTTCAGCGATGGCTTAATTTTCTCCAAAGTTATTCAGTTTTAGAGCAGATACGCATTCCACGCTGGCTATCGTTTCGTCCAGATTTCAAGGTCGAACATCATGGCTTTTGCGATGCATCGCAAAAGGCTTATGGGGCGGCAATATATGTCCGCGTAGAAGTGGGCAGCACCATTATGGTGCAACTCCTAACCGCGAAAACCCGGGTAGCACCAGTCAAAACGGTTTCGCTCCCAAGACTGGAGCTGTGCGGAGCGTTATTGCTTTCCGAAATGGCTGCAGCCATCATTCCGCAGATGCCTACGATTAACTCCGAACTTTACTGTTGGACGGACTCCACGATAGTGCTTGCATGGTTAAGCAAGCCAGCGTGCCAGTGGACTACATTTGTAGCCAATAGGGTGACGAAGATCGCCCAGGCCACAAAAACAGAGAATTGGTCTCATGTTCAATCTGAGCATAATCCAGCAGACCTGGCAAGTAGAGGAGTTTCCCTCCAAGATCTAGCCGATAGCCAGTTATGGTGGCACGGACCGACTTGGTTGCAAAATCCACGCAACCAATGGCCAACTCAGGTCGACAACGCTCCGGTGACCGACCTGGAAAAGCGTGCTCTAAAAGTCAATCTTGCAAAAGCTCCTTCTGAAGAGTTGTTGTCACGTTTCTCCAAGCTAGAGAAAGCTCTACGAGTCCTTGCTTATGTTCATCGCTTCATTCAGAGGTGCAGGGAGCAGACATCTTCATCTGATGTGCATTTGCTGGCCACTGAAATCGCCGCCGCCGAGCAGTTCCTAATTTCGAACACTCAGCGCAGAGAATTCCCTGTGGAATATCACTGCCTATGTGAAAAGCGTCCAGTGCCAAGTTCAAGTGCCATCCTAAGCATGAACCCGTTTCTTGATCCGCAAGGACTGATCAGGGCATGCGGCCGTGTGGCGGCTTCCGAAAGCCTTCAATAAAATGAACGCCATCCAGTGATTCTTCCGTACAACTGCCTGCTTTCTCGCCTCCTTGCGAATTTCACTCATCGCATAACTCTCCATGGTGGTAACCAGTTAATGGTGCGCCTCATCCGGTCGAAGTCCTGGATTCCGAGAATTAAGAACCTGATGAAAGCAGTAGTTAATTCGTGCAAAGTATGTGTGATCCACAAAAAGCGGCTGCAAAGCCAACTGATGGGTGTCCTGCCCAAAGAAAGAGCATCGTTCTCCCGACCATTCACGTATACGGGCATGGATTACGCCGGTCCGTTCGATATAAAGAACTATACGGGAAGAGCATGTCTTATTACAAAGGGGTATGTGTTAGTTTTTGTTTGTTTCTCCACCAAGGCCATCCACTTAGAGCCTACATCTGACTTAACGACCGAAAAGTTTCTTGCCGCTTTCTCTCGTTTTGTATCCAGAAGAGGGTGTCCACGTCAAGTCCAATCAGACAATGGCAAAACCTTTGTTGGCGCTGCCACCCTGCTTTCCCGCGATTTCCTTCAAGCCGTAAAAGAGTCGGTGACGAATGCCTATATTCATCAAGAGATGCAATGGCAATTTATTTCTCCGGGGGCACCCCATATGGGAGGCCTTTGGGAAGCAGGCGTAAAAAGTTTCAAGACGCTATTTTACAAATGCACTGCCACACGAAAATACACGTTCGAAGAGCTCTCCACGCTCTTGGCAAAAATAGAAGCGTGCCTTAACTCCAGGCCGCTCTCTCCCATGTCTGAGGATCCGACAGATTTGCTGGCTCTGACGCCAGGTCATTTCCTTGTCGGGGGACCCCTTATGTCCACGGTGGAACCCGAAGTAAAGGGGGAAACGAAATCCATTCTTAATCGGTGGCAGCATTTGAAAGCTCTTCATCAGCAGTTCCGTGTGCGATGGAAAGAAGAGTACCTCAAAGAACTCCACAAGCGCTCCAAATGGCAGGCCCCGTCCAAAAATCTCCGCATCGATGACATGGTCGTCATCAAGGACGACAACTTGCCCTCTAATGAATTGGCAGAATTGAGTCTGTTTTCCCAGGAGCCGACGGCAACGTCCGTGTAGTAAATATCCGTACTGCGCGTGGAGTTGTTAAACGTCCAGTAGCAAAAGTGGTGCTTTTGCCGACGGAGTCTTCCGAATCTCGACAATAATAGGCGCTCCTATCGTCCTTAGTTGTAGTTCACTAGGTATCCATTATCATCCACTAATCATCCATTATTTTTCATTTCGTTTTCGATCTCCGTTTGACATTCGACTACGCGCAGCATGGCCCCTCGTCAACAAAACGCACGCAGTGCTCGTGCCGTGGAGAGCAGACGTACCCGAGGTATTCAATCCTACCGATGCCGAGTCTGCCGCGGTATCCATCCTCTTCGGAAGTGCGCGGGGTTCCTAAAGCTCAGCGCTGAAAAGCGTTTGCGAGCAGTCCTCATTAAGAAAAACTGCGCCAATTGCCTCGCTCACGAGCATTCCACGGGAGACTGCCGAAGCGGTGATCGTTGCAAGAAGTGCGACCGATCCCACCACACGCTGCTCCACATGCACGAGCAGGTTAGCTCGTTGTCGCGGTCGCGAGCGCGCTCACGTCTCCAACCGGTGCCAACCCGGCAAGCAGCTTCGGCCTCGTCCCAACGTTCCCGCCGGCACAATCCGCCAACTCAGCGTAGGAGTTCATCGCCACGACGCCCGGAATCGACCACGCCAGGCCCATCGCTCTCGTCGTTGCTGCAACGCCACAGCGTGAACATCCTTCCCACAGCGCTGGTCAAGTTGGAGACCGGGACGAAGACCTTCGAGACCGCAGCACTGATCGATCCGTGCAGCCCCATGAGCTGCATCGACGCTTCGTTGGCGTCAGCCTTTACGCTTCCGATGACCAATGTTGGCGACGAGAAGGTCTGCACGACGACGATCCGCTCCAGGATCGACGCGAATACTAAGCTGGAGGTCGTGCTCAAGATCGAGCCCAGGGTGCGGATCCGCACACCTGTCCGGGCATTGAGCGACACCATAGTATCCAAGTACCGGGACATCATGCTGGCTGATGACCAGTTCCATCGGCCGGCTACCGTCTCCATGGTCTTAGGAGCAGATGTTTATCCTAAGGTTATCCAATCCGGATTCCTGACCTTCGACGAGGGAATGCCGGTCGCTCAAAAAACTGTGTTTGGGTGGATCGTGTCCGGTGCCTGCAGCCTGCCGTAGGATGGCTATGTTGCAACCCCAGTGATTGCAAGGGGGGCGGAATGTTCAAGTTACGGGGTGTGGACTGTCACCCGCTCTCCGCTCCCTCTTACGCTCCCCACTCCCTCTCACGCTCTCCCGCTCTTCACCACAGAGTCTCCGAGGAGTCTCCGCTGCGCTTGGGAGAACCCAACTCATTAGAATAAGCTTTAGTGTAAAACTAACCACGAAGAATAAACATACGCCGGTCGCGCCCGCGCATTTACAAAGTCAAGTGTTCGCTTTTCTCCGAGTGGTCTATTTTCAACAAACTAGGAAATTTCCAGGACCAGCAACCCCATCACCCTAACACTAGTATCTATTTCGAATTCGTTTCGCGATTCATTTAGCTTAAGTATGTTATCTACTTTTTTTTCTGGGTATCGTATGCAGGTGTTCCTGCGTACATAAAAATATTGGCTGGAGTTCTTCCAGTTGTGTTATGCTAAAATTTGTGATTGTATATGTCGGGGCAAAATTAATGGGGATGCGTGTAGTCGCTACTTATTTCTTCTCCATGTTCCTTTTGCTATTATGCGTGTACCTATTTTTTTGTCAATGTATAAGTATGAATATATGAATTATCTATGAACGGGACTCTGCTGAAATGAGAGCGATAGAGCTGTTGCTGAACGTGGCCACTTGCGCTGCTTGGTTAGAGTGAGAAAGTGACATACTTTCAGGATGTATTGGAATTTTATAGGAACTGTTTATTGTCTATCATATAAAAGTCCATTACGTATTTTTCTCTTGGGTTAAATGTTTCTGGGTTTATTTCAAATGCTAATTTGGTGCTTTTATGTTCTGATTTTGCAATGTTACATATTTCACATTCGTTTATAATATTTTGAGTTAATTTTTGATGATCAGGGTAGTAAAATTTTTCTTTGAAAATGCTAATGGTTTTTCTATACCTGTGTGCAAGACCTCTTTATGACTTTTAAGTATGACTTCTTTAAATTGTGCATATGTAAGGATAGGACCTCAAGTATTTAGTGGCGCAGATAATAGCTAAAAGTTCTGTTTCAATTGTTGAATAGTTAAGTTCATGTTCTTTGAGAGTACGGCTAGCGTAACAAACAGGTTTATTATCCTGAGATAATAGAGCACCTAGGCAACATTGATGGCGTCTGTGGTTAATGAGATTTTTTTTGGAAATTTGGATATATTGATATTGGTTCGGACATCTTTAGAATTTATAACAGAACCTTTTTTTTTAATTTTTTTTTTTTTTTTAATTTTTATGTTATGGGTTTACAAATTTTTCCGAAGTTAGGGATAAATTTACGGTAGAAACCGCAAAAGTCCTAAAAATGATTTTATTTCTTTATTAGTTTTAGGTAATGGGAATTTTTGTATTGCTTCTATTTTATTTGGATTGGGCTTTATGCCTTCAGTAGTTACAATATGACCTAAGAACTCTGTTTCTTTTTTCATAAGCTCACATTTGTCAAGTTGTAACTTTAGATTAGCTTCTTGTAGTTTAGCAAATACTTTACGTAGAGATAACAATTGTTCTTCCAATGAAGTGGAAAAAACTATTATATCGCCCATGTAACTAAACAATCTTTGTAAATTAAGTCTTCTAATAGATTGTTGATTCTTCAATCCGAATGGCATTCGAGTGTACTCTTAATGTCAATTTTTTGTAGAAAACGCTGTCTTCTGAATTAAGCTTTCGTCCATTTGGATCTGATGGAAACCCTTTTCTAAGTCTATGGTAGTGAAATAATGCGACCTACCGAGCTTATCTAGTATTTCATTCATAACTGGAATTGGGTATTTGTCATCAATAGTAATTTTGTTAAGTTTGCGGTAGTCGATTACTATCCTAAACTTTCTTTTATCGGAAGCATCGCTTTTTTCGGTACTATACAGATGGGTGAACAATAAAGTGAGTTCTATTTTCGAACGATGCCTTGTTAAATTTCTTTGATTTGTACTTCGACTTCATTGTCGTAGGGCTGGGGGTATTTATAAGGTTTTCTATAGATTTGGTCTTGTTCACACTATAACTTGTGCGTACACTTAATGAGTTCAATTCGGGTGTTTGAATCTAAGTGACTCGCTGCTGCGAGGGCTTCGCCTTTTATTCATTCTTACATAGGTTCTTATCATCTAATTATATAATGCAGCGCTTGTAAGACGCCGCAGTCTGCGTTGGTAAATGCAGCTGAGTTTTATTCTTAAATCTATGTTTGAGGCCTCCCGCGTGGTCATATCTCTTGACACTCCGGCAATAGGCCGCTGCAATCGTACTTATCTGTAGTTGCCACTAATGCTGTCCCGTGACATGTTTATTGCTGCCCATAAATAGAACAAACTTATAGTTTGCATACTTATGTCTAAACACATATTTAGAAAGGTCTTCATGTTTATTTTTGATGACATGTAGAGCATGTTCTTTAGCAAGTACTTGTAAAGGTAAAATTTTCACCTTCTCTGAATTGTATGTGTCGCTGAGTTGTTACGTTGTTACATACGACCATATACGCCATAATAAGTCTCTTCTGCTCTGGTGCGGTCTTCACGACCCCCGCCATAACAAGGCTTTTCTGCTATGGTGCGGTCTTCAGTATGACCCCCGCCATAGCAAGCTTCACAGCTTCTATTGTGTTGTGTCTATCTTTACATAACTCATCGAGTATCTGATTATTTGGTGTTGGTTTTAAACATGCATGAGAATACTTATACTTTCGATTACATGTTAAAGATTTTAGTGTATATCTATCTCCATCCAATACTTCAACTATCTCTAATTGCCCTTTAAATTTTGGATCTTGTTCAATTTGATGACGTTCTTCGTTTTTGAGCAAAACTTGATCACCCATTTTGAAATTTACTACTTTAGCTTTATTTTTATCAAATCTATTTTTGTCGTATTCTGCTTGAGTTTTTTGCATATTCTTTTTAGCCTCCTTTCTCAATTTTTCTTTGTCTACCTCATCATCATTATCTTCGTTTAGCGGCAACAAGCCAAAAGGTTGAGTTTCCTTACCAATCAGTAATTCTAAAGGGCTAAACTTGGTCACACGATTAATCGTACAATTCATTGCTAGCTCCACTTCAGACAACACATCCTGTCATGATCTCTGACTAGACTCGACAGCCGTTAGCATACCTTTCAGGGTACTCATGACACGTTCTACCTGACCGTTTGCTCTACTTGCACCAGAAGCAATTAAATGTAGATTAATTTTTTGAGAGGAGCAAAATTCGCAAAAACTAGTACTTGCGAAACTACATCCCTGATATGCTACAATTCGAGTGGGTAAACCAAATAAGGACACGGCTGATTTTACAGCCTGAATGCTGCTTTCAGAATCTATATTTAGTATGTGATAAAAGTAAACAAAATTGGTCAAGGCATCTATAAGAACGATGATGTATTCCTTCAAATAATTTTTACCACTCAATTTGCCTGTGCCTAATAGAATTTCGAGTTTTAATATTGTTTCTAAAACCCAGCGCGACAATTTGTCATAAATTTTTGCCATGTGGGCCAGAGCTAGTTAAAACGACATTTTCTCCAGATCAATAGATTTAAATTTTAACATAAGTAAGGTGACGATTCAGCTCCCATATTCGGTGTAACTTTCTCCAGACTTTGGTCGCCCGTTCAAAATTTTCATCAGTGTGGCAGCAGACTTTTCGATGCCAGCAAAGCGTTGAACAAAGAATTCCTTAAATTGTGGCCAAGTGATGCCAGCAAATCATATTTGTGACAGCCATTGTGATGCACTTCCCTCTACCGCCTTAATTATAATTATTATTAAGTGAATTTCTATGTGTACTGCGACCCATACTGATCTATTGTACTACCCGTTCATGACTCAAAGATCTCCCTGAAGTCCAATGCACTGTATAAATGAGAGAATTTTATTGGGGTTCAGGGCTGCAATTGTTTCCCGTGGGACTACATACATGCCCAGGAGTCTGTTCCTCCTGATGGAAAGTCGAGGGTTATCCCGAGATACTTAACTTCTTTGCTGGCCTCTATGCGACATTCTGACAGGGTTACTGCCTTCATTCTCTGTAGCTTGTACCTATTTGTGAAAGGAACAATAACAGTTTTGCTAGGATTTAGACTCAGGCCTACTTCCTTGCACCATTCGCTGGTCATATTGAGGCCCAGTTGAATGATATCGCAGAGTGTTTCCTCATATTTACCTCTGGCTCTTATGACAATATCGTCAGCATAGCCTTGGCAAAGTATACCTCTGCGGGCCAGTCTGTCCAGCAACTCGTCTACCAGCAAGCTCCACAAGAGATGCGAGAGGACACCCCCTTGGGAGCAACCCCTTGTGGTAGATACTGCGGACGACTGTCCTCCTGTAGTGGCCATGGCTCGCCTAGATGCCAGTAGTGAATTGATCCATCGGCTGGTTGTTGCATCTAGTCCTCTTCTTGCCAGGGATGCGTTGACCGCCTCATGAGAGGTATTGTCGAATGCACCCTGTATGTCTAAGAAAGCACATAACGCCACTTCCTTATGAGTAAGTGAATCCTCAATAAGGCTTTTCAGGTGATATAGGGCAGTATCAGTTGATCTGCCCACCCTATAGGCATGCTGCATTCGTTGGAGCGGATGCTCTACAAGCAGAGTGCTTCTAATGCTGACATCCACTAGCTTTTCTAACGTTTTTAGCAAAAACGATGTCAAGCTGATAAGTCTGAACGACTTGGGATCAGTGATGTCTTTCTTTCCTGCTTTTGGAATGAAGACCACTTTTCCTATACTCCAGGCAGTAGGTATGTGTCCTAAAGCTAGGCTGATGATCAGTATTTTCTCGATCGGCACTTCGAGCTGATTTAGCGCTCGTTGTAGCAGGATTGGCTGAATGCCATCTGGACCAGGAGATTTGTAGGGCTGGAATGTAGCAATTTCCCATCTTAGTCTCTTCGTTGTTCCTGGGTAAGGCTAACTAGACCGGGCGGACGCCACTTGCCCGGACTCTCCGTTATCGACTGAGCTAGTTATTACACGGGACCCCAGCCTGGCAGACTTTTGGCACGGGTCGAATGACACCTTAGTCCGGCCTGGAGGTTTGGAAATTTTTGAGAGTTAGCAGCTCCAGCCCAACTACGATTAGCCAGCACTCTTAGCAGAGACATGACCTAACTAAGAGCCTGTTTCCAGCCGCACTCGTGTGGAAAGTGTAGTTGCACTTCCATTAGTGTGTCACAATTACGGCGCGTACCACCGTTGGTGGCGCGTTGATCCCCTTGTGATACCTACTGGCGTGACGGCGACAACGCCGTCGCCTCACTCGTAACGGCACTTTGGTGCCAGTCATATTCTACGTTATAGTCAAATTCTAAGAATGACCTCACAATATATCAAACCAAAGACACCAGAATAACAAGATGCGTAACGCCATACGTTTTTTTGGCACACGATTTTTTCGCCGTGGCTCTAGAGGTGGCTCAAGGTTTTCTGGAATTTTTGTTAGAGAGAGAGAGAGCGGAGAGCACTACAGCAAACAGGTCTTTTCTACGCATACAGTGATAGCAGACAACTGTATGTGTGCACACGTATGCGCATGCATTAGACTTTAAATCTATATTATTTTTGATAAAAAATTCTTGTTTTGCATTGCCTTAACGTTATTATTATTAAAATAAATCTTAGAAATAGTAATAGCCAAATCATAATATTACGAAAAACATTTCAAAAATTACTTTATATTAGAATATTTGTCATTAGAGTATGCAGCTTGCGACGTGTGAAAAATTAATAAGGCAATGATTGTTGAGTGCTTGTGTCCGCACTTCGTGCCTCACGATATGACTTTGCAATAAACAGTTTTCATATTTTTATTTATTTTACAAATGTTTATTTTCTACTACGTATTATTTTTATGAAATATTTATTTCTCAATTTAATGCCTTTTTCTTGGAAAATTTATGTTTAATTTCCTTTGTATTTGCTTTAATTATTTAGTATATTTATTAAGTCATATGACTTAATATGATGAATGTAAATGATCCATTTCCTTTCCTTTTTTTTAATTTTTTTGTTTTGGTCTATCGAATTTGATATTTTTAAATAGCGCGCACTTTTGCGTGGAAAGAAAAGACCCAGCAGGGTCTTGCAAGCGCAGTGGTCAAACCATGTTAATAATGTAAAGACACGTACAGTGGTCAAAATACATTCATAATGCGACTTATGTATATTATGGTTATTTATAAATATTATTGTGGAATACAATTATTAAATATTGTCAGACTAGCATGAAATAAATAGGCACGTGATTGTTTTCTTTTTTATGACTCTTTATTGTAAGAACAACTGCACACTCTCGCTTTCATAAATCGACTGACGTAGCGTAGATCAATAGGCACACATGCGAGGACACATACCACAAAGCCACAAATAGAATGTAGCTTAGCTGCCAATGAGCGACTGATCCTCTCTCTACAAATACTCTCTGTTATGCAAGAGAATATGCATGCCATGTGACTTTTGCATACATGTGTACATACTTTCCAACACGTCACCTCAAAAGTTACCTTGCTGTACTTTTATTACTTACGAGGCTGTGAATGTCGTTCTGGGAAATAATTTTGATCCAGCATTCGCTGCGAGAAGTTGGGGAAACCCAGTATAACCCAACCAGATAACTTTAACATATTATTTACATAAATTCAGTTTTACAAACAATTTTAATTAAAAAATAATATTATTCATCTTGGTAAGAGACTCAAAATTATTAATAAACTTAATTAAATTTAATTAAATGATCTTTATATCACGAGCCCCAGTTCAGTCTGGTTCCTCCTCAGTTCCATATAAAAATATAATGTTTTAATTCATTCTGAGAGTCCAAGTCCACTTCTCAATATATTGAATCGTGCAGATGATAACGGCTTAGTTAGTATATCAGCCAGTTGTAAATCTGTAGAAATATACTTAATGCAAATAAGATTATTTTCAACTTGTTTTCTTGTAAAATGATATTTATTTATTCTTGTGCTTAGTTCTTTTGTGACAAGTTGGGTTATTTGCAATACTAATACAACCTTGATTATCTTTGCAGATATCTATTGGACCTTTTAATTCTAGTTTAATTTCTACTATTGGCTTTCAATATTTATTGTGACTGATCTTGAGTACAATATTACTGCAAGCAGGCAGCCAAATTACATGCTAAAGAGAGTCTCACAATAAGAGAAAAATGCTTTTGGTTACCGCGACCAAAAGAGGGAGACACAGTGCATTGACTTTATTACATACAAATTTTCAACACTCACTCTCAATGCAATATGTCAACACTTACAGATAATATATTTTATCTTAATTCCAAAATTAAAATACATTTTTCTGTTAGTTTAAACCCATCTCTTGGATACACTTTTCATGTTTGAATCTATTCAAATTTTTGGTTAGAAAATCTGCTATCATGTTTTCTGTGGGTACATAATTAACTTCTATTATATTGTTCTTATACACGCAAAGGCAGCTCCTGCAGCAATAAATGCCCACCCAGTAAAGGATTTTCGGTCCGTGGTGTCACCAGCCCAATCCGCGTCAACATAGCAATGTATAGGCACACACGTACGCTCGTAGTGTAACTGCAAATCAGCTGTGCCCCTCAAGTATCGCAGAACTCGCTTTGCACCGGCTTCGTGCTTTTTATGTGGGTCAGCGTTCCGTTGTGATTGCCAGATACATTAATGAGCCAATCAGTGATTGATAGCTGACTGGATTCACCTTCTGACAATCGGCCTTGTCACATTTTACTTCAAAGCCTGCTTCCTGTGGGATGAGATTTGGTTTACAATCATGCATTGAGTAATCATTGAGAATGCTTTCAATATACTGCTTGTGGCCAATCCTGATGCCACCAGTTTCTCCGTCACGTTCAATTTCGATACCCAGGAAATGGCTTAGATCGCCCCCGTCTACGACATCGAATTCTTTTGAAATTGATGCTTTAATATCGCACAGTTCCTCCTTGCTTGAACTGGCTATGATAAGGTCATCTACGTACACTACAACAAGGTTCTTACTTTTTCCAGAATTACGGGTGTAAACACATGGCTCTCTAGGGCACAAAGAAACCCCAATCCTTTGCAGTAGTAGTTCAGTAGTTTATTCCATTCTCGGCCGCTCTGCTTCAGGTCAATATATAGATGTGTGTAGGCTCAGCACCTTCTTTGGATATCGTTCATCGATGAATCCCTCTGGCTGCCGCATATATACCGTTTCGTTATACAGCAATCAAAACAACTTTATTCTTATCATTCTTTAAAATTCCGCGCCTGTTTTCGAACGACACACGAAATCCGTTTTTGCATTGTAACTTGATGATGAGTTGCGCCAGGTTATTTTCACTGTACCACAACCGTCAGCCATAATATACTTATCGCCAGACAAAAGAATGCGCTCTTTATGCTCTCTGAAGTTTTTAAACATCGATCTCTCACTGCACAATAGAGCCGTTGCTCCTGAAGGCACCACATATTTTTTGGCAATTCGGCAAGCTGTACAGGTGAACAGAGCACAGAGAATGATTTCTCGGTATTTAAGTTTTCGCTCTCTCTATGTTCTCCTTTCCTTTGCATACAGTTTACAGCTTTGTGGCCGCTGCGACCACAGTTCCAACAATTAACTGTTCTTTTCCCGTTAAGCAGTTGCTGATTATTTACTTGCACAATCTTCTTCATGTCACTTTTCGGTTTTTGTTTCGCAGACCGAATTCCGAATGCACTTTGTTCGCTTTTTGCAGAATGTTTTTCATTTGCCATACGTCTTTGCCCTTTTTCTTGTAATTTTATTTGTAACATTTTCAATGTGGGCAACTCATCGCGCGTTTCTATTGCAACTACGAAACTTTCAAACGATTCCGGCAAACTGGACAACAGGAGAATACTAAGGACCTCTTTTTGGATCACCAATTGGATTTCTTTTAGTTTTTCGACAACCGCACAAAAATTGTTCACATGACTTGAAACAACTTCTGTTTCAGACATTCTCATGTGCAACAACTGCTTTAGCAAACATATACGTCGTGCCGGTCCTGAGGGAGTGTGGACATGCCTCTACAGCCGTCTCACAGTTTTTTATATGGTTAATTTGGGATGTCTTAATGCATAGCATTATACTTGCTAATGATTTTTCGTCCTTCGCGTCGCACAAAGCCTTTAGCTCAGCACTATCACTTTCGTTTTTAACCACACGTCCACACACTACCCCCCATAATTCCGCATGAATTAAGACACTTTTCATTTGTACAGCCCACGCACTGTGGTTTTCATCATCAAGTTTTTCTATTTGGTTTATTGATGAACTCATTTTTACATCGATAAATTTTTCGTATTAAATCCCTGAATCACAATATTTAAAGATGCCGAATATTCTAATTCGTTTAGAAGTATTCACTTATATGTCCGCGTGGGCTGGGCCCACTGATTGTGACTGATCTTGAGTACAATATTACTGGACGCAGGCAGCCAAATTACATGCTAAAGAGAGTCTCACAATAAGAGAAATACCGCGACCAAAAGAGGGAGACACAGTGCATTGACCTTATTACATACATATTTACAACAAAAACAATACATAATTAAGATTTGTAAACTTATTGTTAGTCTTATAATTTCTGAGAAGATCCATTAAATAAAGTAGTTATATAAAAAAAATAATTGATTTTTATTTTGGCAAGTTGAGCTTGGTTATAGTTTTGATTTCTATTTTGATTATTTGTGCTTATTTTTATTTAGGGTATTTTTGAGTGTTTTGGGAGTTTGGGCGATGGGACCATGTATTGTCATAACAACCCTCTTGCTGGACAATTTGCTTTAATTTACTAACTTATTTGTTATTATAAAACATTTTGCTTCAAGTTCTTCTGTGAACTTACGAACTGATCCATTGAATTGTGTGCTATATAGGCGTCTTAAAAGTTCTTGAAACGGTGTTTGGGTATTAAACTCAGCGATTAGGGGTTTAAGTTATCCTTTAATGGTCTTGTCCTTGCAGCACTTATGTAATTTTTATCACTTTTAGTAGCGGTCACACCGCTATGGTGGGCTACCAAGTTGAAACGATTTAAATTATAAAGCACGGTCTGACTGGCGGATTAGTCACCTCTTGAAGCACTGATTAGCCACAAAATTGAAGTTAAATCACACGAGAAAAAACATAAGAAAAAAAATATAATCTTTATTCAAATAAATTTAAAAGTCTAAAAGCGGAGATAATTTACGTCTTATTTGTAGAGCGAAAGAATTAAATCTAATTTTAAGTTGCAAGGCTAACGCTTAACAAACCCTTGGCTGAGATTTATTTACTTCTTTATGTTGAGCGTAAAGAGGCTCTCCTTTGTATTTATATGAATTGGGGGCTCTCTTGAGTGGATCGCGTATTGATACTGATCAGCCGAGAATTTAAGCTGCGTGGTTTTGACCGATTAGTGGGAATAACGAATTCGGCAGCGGATGTTAATGATAACATTAGGACAAGCTGGATTTGTTATTGTCACAAAAATTGGGGTTCTTATGGAATACTTTAATATATGACTTATATCTATCTTAGACATTCTATAATTTGGTGTATGGCTGTTGCTGTGTAGTATTGTATGTTTATGCACATAAGCATAAGCAAGAAGCGCTCTCGTGCAGATCAAGTAAACAACCCACTAACCCAGTACATCTAAGATTTTTTCGCACCAATTGTTTCAGTCTTGAGCTAATATTCAATCAATAAAAACGCAAAGCGGATTTATTCGGAGTTTTTATTTTTTTCGGCGTTGATCTTAGTTCAATTCGACTGATCTTATTCGACTCAAAACAAAAACTATTTTACTATATCTATTAGCATGAACTATACCGTTGATGCAAACTATTCGCTGTGGAAGTGCACAAAAGCGCTTAAGCGACAACCACTTCGATGGGTACCCGTACGCTGTCCAGGTGGGGAATTTGCAAAAACTGAAGTGGAACAGGCTAATGCATTCGGCTTCCACCTAGAGGATCGCTTCACTCCTTACGACTTCGCCACGACAGAACAAATAAGAGAGACTCACCAGTACCTACAAATGCCATTGCAGATGTCTTGGCCTATTAAGCCAATAAGGATAGAAGAAATCCTTGAAATAATTAAATTACTGCCGAAGCATAAAGCTCCAGGAATTGACAGGATTTGTCATGCCACGCTAAAGGTTTTACCTATAAAAGCGATAATATATATAGCACTAATCTTTAATGCTATTTTAAGGATCCAAGTGTTCCCAAGACAGTGGAAAATGGCTGCTATTTTGATGATCCACAAGCCTGGAAAGCCGGAAGATGATCCTGAGTCGTATCGGCCTATAAGCCTCTTACCCTCACTTTCTAAATTACGGGAGAGACTTATTGCCAATCGGATTAACGACATTATAAGACAAGGCAATATCTTGCCGGATCATCAATTTGGATTTCGAAAGGGACACGGAACTATTGAACAGGTCCACAGACTGGTGAAACACATACTACAGGCTTTTGACGACTGCGAGTACTCCAACGCCGTCTTTATAGATATGCAACAAGCCTTCGACAAAGTATGGCATGTTGGATTATTATGCAAGATAAAGACCCTTCTACCTGCGCCCTACTTCTGTATTTTAAAGTCATATCTAGAAGAAAGACAATTTAAAATCACGGTGAGAAATAGCTACTCCTCTATATACCTAATGAGAGCTGGAGTCCCTCAGGGCAGTGTTCTCGGACCGCTACTGTATTCCTTGTACACTGCTGATATCCCTTGCCCGAGTTTCGAACACATGGCAGCACCGAACAGGACTCTTATTGCAACCTATGCAGATGACATCGCAGTTGTATATAACTCTAGGGACAGCAGAGAGGCAGCTAACGGACTACAAGAATATATTAATGCTCTGGCAGCCTGGTGAAAACGGTGGAACCTAAAAATAAACCCACTGAAAACAACAAACCCGTGCTTCACGTTAAAAACGCTTATCCCGAACACCCCTGCAATTCGGCTAGAAGGAGTTACCCTGAATCAGCCCCTGCAAGCAACATATCTATGTATCACCCTGGATAAACGGCTCACCTTTTGGCCGCATCTAAAAAACACAGTAAAAAAATGTGGCCACAGATCACAACAGCTGAGATGGCTCATGAATAGAAGGAGCACTCTTTCGATGAGGTGCAAAAGAGCTGTGTATGCGCGATACAGTATCGTACCGATATGGTTATACGGGATACA
The DNA here is from genome assembly GCF_004382195.2 of Drosophila sechellia. Classification (NCBI taxonomy): domain Eukaryota; kingdom Metazoa; phylum Arthropoda; class Insecta; order Diptera; family Drosophilidae; genus Drosophila; species Drosophila sechellia. Next base: position 25,815,438 of record NC_045951.1, read on the forward strand.
GATTTGGGGAATTGCAGCCAAATCGAATTATAATCGTATCCAGGTGATGCAAAATCGCGCATTACGACAAATATCCAACTGCCCCTGGTATGTACGTAACTCTACACTCCATAAAGACCTCAATATTCACACAGTTGAGTTACAAATTGGGAGACACACAAGTCGATATAGTGACAGATTACTGAGCCATAGCAGTCTTCTTGCAAGACGTCTCATCCCCGCTCGACCTCTGAGACGACTTAAACGGCAAGGCTTCGCCAAGACAATTGGGCAACAGTGAAAACTATTCATTTATGTTCCTACTTCACTTATTTTATTTTTATAGTGTTTGGTAATTCATAAGAATATTTCTCCACACTGTGATGTTAAGATACAAAATTATGATGTACGGATTCTTCACTTAATAAATATTAATAAAACAAAAAAATTTTACTAAATATACCTCCACAAATCCTCATTCTCTTATATCGTCCGTCGTTAAACTGCTGTTTATTGCTTTCAAAATTAAAAAAAAAATACTACAATACAATACACAAATTATATTACACAACCAATAGAACAAAGATTCAAAAATATGAACTAAACATCCCAAATGAGAAAAGAAAAACACTTCGTTCCAAAAATAAATAAAAAAATGTTTCGACATACTTATTCATTTAACCAAAAATATTGCATGCGCAAAGCAGAGAGCCCAGACCCAAAAAACCCAAAAAAAAAACATTTTAAACATAAAAACACCCACACTTTTATTAATACAAAGATAACCAATTATTAATTATATCTTATATATATATTATATCTTACATACCCATTAACTTTTTAATAACAAGCATGATTTAGTCCCCGAATAACTGGTAAGGTGTATCTAGTAACCTAGTGAATGTGAGAACTCAAAATTTCGTAACTTATTTGGCATATCGATAGATATTGGAGAATATAATGAAAAAGATCGAATTGTTTTGGGAGATTTCTGTGTAGCTTGTGGGCGTTAGATTGGGCATGCAGAAAGTTTTTGACTAATCGATAGAAATTTACAAAACATACAAAAATATAAAAAAATATTAAAACATTTTTCAAAAGTGTGGGCGTGGGAAAGAGTTGTTTTACATATCGAGAGAATATTACAAGTTTAACAAAAAAATGAAAATATATAATCTAGAATGTTGAGATTAAGCATGCTACCATCAACATTTGGAACATTTGGAAACTAACTTCCCCCTGCCGTTTACATACTTTTCAACGAATCTAGTACTCTAGTACCCTTTTACTCTACGAGTAACGGCAATAAATAATAATTATTATTTTTATATATTTTTACTGCAAAGCAACTTTTTTCTAAATTCTTATATATATATGTCATCATCATTATTAGTCTTATTTTTATTTTCTATGTTCCATCTCTCATAAATAAAATTCGTATCGAGCTGTTCTTGTCTTCGTTTCTTTTTGATCGCTGTTCGCTGTGTTCCGTTATGCGAGTTTAACGGATTTTGCTCTGTTCTACATAGCCTCGGTTCGACGATGCGTTAGAGTGAGACAAATGCTTGTCCTGTGGTGGGTTCGGACCAGCATGTATCAAGCGAGATAGAGCGATGTTGAAATGTACACGGGTCACTTATGTTTGAAAACTCTGAGAAAGGAGACGCGTGAATATGTCGCAACCGAGGAAGTGTACGACTCGCGGGCGGAGCGCGGCAACAGAGGACCCCGAAACAGTTAACTTCCCGACATCAGAAGTGGGATCGCCTCAGCCCCAAGCCATCACTGATGATCGCCTGTCCACAATTTTAGAAATGCAGCATCGTAATCTATTGGAAATTGTAAATGCCGTGAGGGGCTCGCAGACTACACAAGTAGTTGTACTACCCAAGTTCAACCCTGAGTCCGCCGGGTCAAGTGCAGCCACTTGGTGCTCTACAGTGGACCTTATTGTAGGAGAAAATCCTCTGGATGGCAGTGCTTTGCTCATGGCCTTAACCAAATCATTGGAGGGCAGTGCTTCTAATTGGCTGTCACAAATTTGTTTCGCCGGAATGACTTGGAGCCAATTTCAAGAAATGTTCCTTCAGCAGTATGAAGGCAATGAGACGCCAGCAGCAACAGTCTTTAATGTATTAAACGGGCGGCCAAACGACGGCGAATGTCTTGCGCTGTATGGTAGCCGATTAATAACAACACTTATGGCAAAATGGAAGTCTATGACCGCAGAAGAAATTGCAGTGTCTGTTGCCCTGGCACATGCTGCAAATATAGATGGTAGGCTGCAACGCACTGTGTTCACAACTACTGTCAAAACACGCAACGAGTTGCAGAACGAGCTAAGAGCGTTTTCGTATGGCAAGAGGAAGGACCATCCCGTTCCAGAAAATTCTACCAGCAAAAGAGCTCGCCTACACCCAAATGTTAAGTGCCACTTTTGTGGAAAAATTGGCCACAAGATAGCTGACTGCCGCTCCATGAAAAACAACTTAAAGAATCAAAAAGGATCTAGTTCGAGTATTGGGCGCTTATCTGACTCTAAACCTGGGTCAATTACTTGCTATAGATGTGGAAACCAGGGGCATATAGCGTCAGCTTGCCCTGCAAGACAATCGTTGTCAAACCAAACTAAAGCCGACGAGAAGCGTGTCAACGTGTGTCACGTAGTCGAGCCAATTGGAACATTGATATCATCTGGTGAGTCGTATCCATTTTATTTCGACTCTGGAGCCGAATGCTCACTTGTAAGAGAATCTGTGTCCACCCAACTCTCGGGCACACGAATTAACAACATTGTAGTTTTAAAGGGTATCGGAAATAATACTGTTACCAGTACATTACAAATTTTGTCAAACGTAACAATAAGTGGTTACTGTCTCGAAGTGCTTTTTCACGTAATTCTTAATGATTGCATTAATTATAATATTATAATTGGACGCGAAATTTTAAGTCAGGGATTTAGTGCTACTATAACAATAGATAAAATAGAGTTATGTAAAACAAGGTCTGTGCAAACCCTATCTGCTTTGAGTAGTAGTTTTAGTCTTGAAAATGTTAATACCGAATTGTGTGGCGAGGATAGGAAAATCTTGGTAAATCTTTTGAATGAATTCTGTGACTCATTTATAGACGGTTTTCCCAAAAATCGTGTTACAACTGGCGAATTAGAAGTACGCTTAATTGATCCAATAAAAACTGTACACAGACGACCGTACCGACTTAGTATAGAGGAAAAACAAATTGTCCGAAACAAGGTTAATGAGCTGCTGTTAGCTAACATCATCCGTCCTAGCAGCTCACCGTTCGCCAGTCCAGTTTTACTCGTTAAAAAGAAAAATGGTTCTGATCGTCTTTGCGTGGATTACCGCGAACTAAATACAAACACAGTTGCAGAGAAATATCCCTTACCACTAATTAGTGACCAAATATCTAGGTTGCGTGGAGCAAGTTTCTTTAGTTGCTTGGATATGGCCAGCGGGTTTCATCAGATACCTATTCACGCAAATTCAATTGAGCGCACGGCTTTTGTGACACCTGACGGCCAATTCGAATTTCTAACTATGCCCTTCGGGTTAAAGAATGCCCCATCCGTGTTCCAGCGTGCAGTTATGAAAGCTTTGGGTGAGCTTGCCCACTTATCGTTATCGTTTATATGGACGATATAATGATTATCGCAGAAACAAAAGAAGAAGCTTTTGTAAGGTTAAGGACAGTTTTGAAAATATTATCGCAGGCTGGGTTTTCTTTTAATATCGGAAAATGTTCATTCCTGAAATCTTGCGTTGAATATCTGGGGTTTGTGGTAAAAGAGGGCGAAATAAGACCAAATCCATCTAAGATAAAAGCATTAGTCGCTTTACCGCCTCCGCAGTCTGTTACCCAAGTAAGACAATTTATTGGCCTAGCCTCTTATTTTAGGCAGTTTGTGCCAAAGTTTTCAGAAATCATGAAACCCTTATATAGACTGACCTGCAAAAACAAAATATTTGAATGGAAACTTGAACACGAACAAATTCGTCAAAAAGTCACTAAATTGCTTACAGATGAGCCCGTCCTTGTTATCTTCGATCCTCGGCATCCCATTGAACTGCATACAGATGCCAGTATGGATGGCTACGGAGCAATTCTACTCCACAAAATAGATAATAAACGTCGTGTAGTTGAGTATTACAGCAAACAAACATCCTTGACGGAATCTCGATATCATTCGTACGAGCTTGAAACTTTAGCTGTGTATAACTCCATGAGACACTTTCGTCACTATTTACATGGGCGACGATTTGTTGTTTTTACAGACTGTAATTCCCTAAAAGCTACTCGCAACAAGACTGAACTAACGCCGAGAGTACACCGTTGGTGGGCATATATGCAGTCCTTCGACTTTGACATAGAATATAGACCTGGTGCCAAAATGGCACATGTTGATTTCTTGTCACGCAATCCACTGCCAACTGCTCGGGTTATTACTGGTGAGGAAGAAAAACATGTTCTATTGGCCAAAATAACGGACAACTGGTTACTTGCAGAACAACAAAAGGATTCAGAGATTTCCACGATTGTTGTTAAAATACAGAACAATGAATTGGGTGAGAGCTTGGCAAAAAGTTATGAATTACGCTCGAAAATGCTTTTTCGCAAAATTCAAAGGAACGGTAAAACTCGTTGCCTGCCAGTTGTCCCCAGATCATTCAGATGGTCAGTAGTGAACCATGTCCATGAAGCAGTTGTACATCTTGGGTGGGAAAAGACTTTAGACAAAATGTACGAATTTTACTGGTTTGAGAACATGGCCAAATATGTTCGTAAGTTCGTTGATAATTGCATTACGTGTAAGTTAACTAAGCCTCCGTCAGGAAAATTGCCAATCGAACTCCACCCCATACCAAAAGTAGAAATTCCATGGCACACGATCCATATAGATATTAAAATTAAGCGGCAAGAGGGATCAAAAGGAATATATTATCGTTCTGATTGACGCGTTTACAAATTTTGTTTGTTTGCACCACACGGTAAACATTAATAGTGAGAGTTGTATAGACGCCTTGAAGGCGTCAATCTCCGTATTCGGTGTACCAACACGAATAATTGCAGATCAGGGTAAATGCTTTACAGGCTCTTGTTTCAGTGAATTCTGTTCCATGCAAAAAATTCAACTACACTTAATTGCAACAGGGGCTAGTCGTGCCAATGGACAGGTAGAACGCGTTATGAGTGTGCTTAAACGCATGCTTACGGCTGTAGAGAGCAGCCATCGTTCTTGGCAAGATGCCTTAGGAGAGATACAACTAGCTATAAATTGTACTACAAATCGCATAACGAAAGCCAGTCCTCTTGAATTACTAATCGGAAAAGAATGTAGACCATTTAATATGTTACCAATATGTGAACAAGTTAATAAAGTCGATGTAAATATTATAAGAAATATCGCGAGAGAAAATATTAAGAAGAACGCCTTGTATGAAAAAACTAGATTCGATAAGCACAAAGCCAAATTTGATAACTTTAGTGTTGGCGATTATGTTTTACTTAAGAACGAAGAAAGGCACCAAACAAAATTAGACCAAAAATATAAAGGACCTTTCCTCGTGACAGAGGTACTTGAGGGAGATCGTTATATTTTAAAATCTTTAACTAATAAGCGGACTTATAAGTACCCACATGAAGCTTTGCACAGTATGCCAACAGAGGAGATCCCCAAAGAGTTAGATCTATGTGACGATCAAGAAAACGTTGAAAGAGACGTTAGAAATCCCTTGGTGGATTCCAATGTGTATGAAAACGTTGAAAGAGACGTTAGAAATCCCTTGGTGGATTCCAATGTGGATGAAAACGTTGAAAGAGACGTTAGAAATCCCTTGGTGGATTCCAATGTGGATGAGAACGTTGAAAGAGACGTTAGAAATCCGTTGGTGGATGCCAATGTGAGCGAAAAGTTACTGAGTTGTTTGAAGACTCAAGTGAATGAGAGGCATTGATGGATTTCAATGCGAGATTGGGGACACATGCAACGTCGCCAAGTTGCCAGTGCTAGTAGGTACACGTGTTACTGTGTTGACTTATTTGATGTCTGGTGACTGGCGGCGTGGCGGGTTGAATTGTCCTAGTGTGTTGCTAATAATAACAAACGATCTTCTTGGTACTTCTGTCACTCGAGTTGGTCGATAACAAGAAAAATAAAACAAAAAAAAAAAAAAAAAGAGAACCTTTACTAATACTCTGAATTACGTTTAATGTTATCTTTCTAGATTAAGCTTGTTTAATTTCAAAACTTATATTACATACGAGGACGTGTGCTGGTCAGGAAGGCCGTATCGCATCATTATTAGTCTTATTTTTATTTTCTATGTTCCATCTCTAATAAATAAAATTCGTATCGAGCTGTTCTTGTATTCGTTTCTTTTTGATCGCTGTTCGCTGTGTTCCGTTATGCGAGTTTAACGGATTTTGCTCTGTTCTACATAGCCTCGGTTCGACGATGCGTTAGAGTGAGACAAATGCTTGTCCTGTGGTGGGTTCGGACCAGCATGTATCAAGCGAGATAGAGCGATGTTGAAATGTACACGGGTCACTTATGTTTGAAAACTCTGAGAAAGGAGACGCGTGAATATGTCGCAACCGAGGAAGTGTACGACTCGCGGGCGGAGCGCGGCAACAGAGGACCCCGAAACAGTTAACTTCCCGACATCAGAAGTGGGATCGCCTCAGCCCCAAGCCATCACTGATGATCGCCTGTCCACAATTTTAGAAATGCAGCATCGTAATCTATTGGAAATTGTAAATGCCGTGAGGGGCTCGCAGACTACACAAGTAGTTGTACTACCCAAGTTCAACCCTGAGTCCGCCGGGTCAAGTGCAGCCACTTGGTGCTCTACAGTGGACCTTATTGTAGGAGAAAATCCTCTGGATGGCAGTGCTTTGCTCATGGCCTTAACCAAATCATTGGAGGGCAGTGCTTCTAATTGGCTGTCACAAATTTGTTTCGCCGGAATGACTTGGAGCCAATTTCAAGAAATGTTCCTTCAGCAGTATGAAGGCAATGAGACGCCAGCAGCAACAGTCTTTAATGTATTAAACGGGCGGCCAAACGACGGCGAATGTCTTGCGCTGTATGGTAGCCGATTAATAACAACACTTATGGCAAAATGGAAGTCTATGACCGCAGAAGAAATTGCAGTGTCTGTTGCCCTGGCACATGCTGCAAATATAGATGGTAGGCTGCAACGCACTGTGTTCACAACTACTGTCAAAACACGCAACGAGTTGCAGAACGAGCTAAGAGCGTTTTCGTATGGCAAGAGGAAGGACCATCCCGTTCCAAAAAATTCTACCAGCAAAAGAGCTCGCCTACACCCAAATGTTAAGTGCCACTTTTGTGGAAAAATTGGCCACAAGATAGCTGACTGCCGCTCCATGAAAAACAACTTAAAGAATCAAAAAGGATCTAGTTCGAGTATTGGGCGCTTATCTGACTCTAAGCCTGGGTCAATTACTTGCTATAGATGTGGAAACCAGGGGCATATAGCGTCAGCTTGCCCTGCAAGACAATCGTTGTCAAACCAAACTAAAGCCGACGAGAAGCGTGTCAACGTGTGTCACGTAGTCGAGCCAATTGGGACATTGATATCATCTGGTGAGTCGTATCCATTTTATTTCGACTCTGGAGCCGAATGCTCACTTGTAAGAGAATCTGTGTCCACCCAACTCTCGGGCACACGAATTAACAACATTGTAGTTTTAAAGGGTATCGGAAATAATACTGTTACCAGTACATTACAAATTTTGTCAAACGTAACAATAAGTGGTTACTGTCTCGAAGTGCTTTTTCACGTAATTCTTAATGATTGCATTAATTATAATATTATAATTGGACGCGAAATTTTAAGTCAGGGATTTAGTGCTACTATAACAATAGATAAAATAGAGTTATGTAAAACAAGGTCTGTGCAAACCCTATCTGCTTTGAGTAGTAGTTTTAGTCTTGAAAATGTTAATACCGAATTGTGTGGCGAGGATAGGAAAATCTTGGTAAATCTTTTGAATGAATTCTGTGACTCATTTATAGACGGTTTTCCCAAAAATCGTGTTACAACTGGCGAATTAGAAGTACGCTTAATTGATCCAATAAAAACTGTACACAGACGACCGTACCGACTTAGTATACAGGAAAAACAAATTGTCCGAAACAAGGTTAATAAGCTGCTGTTAGCTAACATCATCCGTCCTAGCAGCTCACCGTTCGCCAGTCCAGTTTTACTCGTTAAAAAGAAAAATGGTTCTGATCGTCTTTGCGTGGATTACCGCGAACTAAATACAAACACAGTTGCAGAGAAATATCCCTTACCACTAATTAGTGACCAAATATCTAGGTTGCGTGGAGCAAGTTTCTTTAGTTGCTTGGATATGGCCAGCGGGTTTCATCAGATACCTATTCACGCAAATTCAATTGAGCGCACGGCTTTTGTGACACCTGACGGCCAATTCGAATTTCTAACTATGCCCTTCCGGTTAAAGAATGCCCCATCCGTGTTCCAGCGTGCAGTTATGAAAGCTTTGGGTGAGCTTGCCCACTTATCGTTATCGTTTATATGGACGATATAATGATTATCGCAGAAACAAAAGAAGAAGCTTTTGTAAGGTTAAGGACAGTTTTGAAAATATTATCGCAGGCTGGGTTTTCTTTTAATATCGGAAAATGTTCATTCCTGAAATCTTGCGTTGAATATCTGGGGTTTGTGGTAAAAGAGGGCGAAATAAGACCAAATCCATCTAAGATAAAAACATTAGTCGCTTTACCGCCTCCGCAGTCTGTTACCCAAGTAAGACAATTTATTGGCCTAGCCTCTTATTTTAGGCAGTTTGTGCCAAAGTTTTCAGAAATCATGAAACCCTTATATAGACTGAAAACAAAATATTTGAATGGAAACTTGAACACGAACAAATTCGTCAAAAAGTCACTAAATTGCTTACAGATGAGCCCGTCCTTGTTATCTTCGATCCTCGGCATCCCATTGAACTGCATACAGATGCCAGTATGGATGGCTACGGAGCAATTCTACTCCACAAAATAGATAATAAACGTCGTGTAGTTGAGTATTACAGCAAACAAACATCCTTGACGGAATCTCGATATCATTCGTACGAGCTTGAAACTTTAGCTGTGTATAACTCCATGAGACACTTTCGTCACTATTTACATGGGCGACGATTTGTTGTTTTTACAGACTGTAATTCCCTAAAAGCTACTCGCAACAAGACTGAACTAACGCCGAGAGTACACCGTTGGTGGGCATATATGCAGTCCTTCGACTTTGACATAGAATATAGACCTGGTGCCAAAATGGCACATGTTGATTTCTTGTCACGCAATCCACTGCCAACTGCTCGGGTTATTACTGGTGAGGAAGAAAAACATGTTCTATTGGCCAAAATAACGGACAACTGGTTACTTGCAGAACAACAAAAGGATTCAGAGATTTCCACGATTGTTGTTAAAATACAGAACAATGAATTGGGTGAGAGCTTGGCAAAAAGTTATGAATTACGCTCGAAAATGCTTTTTCGCAAAATTCAAAGGAACGGTAAAACTCGTTGCCTGCCAGTTGTCCCCAGATCATTCAGATGGTCAGTAGTGAACCATGTCCATGAAGCAGTTGTACATCTTGGGTGGGAAAAGACTTTAGACAAAATGTACGAATTTTACTGGTTTGAGAACATGGCCAAATATGTTCGTAAGTTCGTTGATAATTGCATTACGTGTAAGTTAACTAAGCCTCCGTCAGGAAAATTGCCAATCGAACTCCACCCCATACCAAAAGTAGAAATTCCATGGCACACGATCCATATAGATATTAAAATTAAGCGGCAAGAGGGATCAAAAGGAATATATTATCGTTCTGATTGACGCGTTTACAAATTTTGTTTGTTTGCACCACACGGTAAACATTAATAGTGAGAGTTGTATAGACGCCTTGAAGGCGTCAATCTCCGTATTCGGTGTACCAACACGAATAATTGCAGATCAGGGTAAATGCTTTACAGGCTCTTGTTTCAGTGAATTCTGTTCCATGCAAAAAATTCAACTACACTTAATTGCAACAGGGGCTAGTCGTGCCAATGGACAGGTAGAACGCGTTATGAGTGTGCTTAAACGCATGCTTACGGCTGTAGAGAGCAGCCATCGTTCTTGGCAAGATGCCTTAGGAGAGATACAACTAGCTATAAATTGTACTACAAATCGCATAACGAAAGCCAGTCCTCTTGAATTACTAATCGGAAAAGAATGTAGACCATTTAATATGTTACCAATATGTGAACAAGTTAATAAAGTCGATGTAAATATTATAAGAAATATCGCGAGAGAAAATATTAAGAAGAACGCCTTGTATGAAAAAACTAGATTCGATAAGCACAAAGCCAAATTTGATAACTTTAGTGTTGGCGATTATGTTTTACTTAAGAACGAAGAAAGGCACCAAACAAAATTAGACCAAAAATATAAAGGACCTTTCCTCGTGACAGAGGTACTTGAGGGAGATCGTTATATTTTAAAATCTTTAACTAATAAGCGGACTTATAAGTACCCACATGAAGCTTTGCACAGTATGCCAACAGAGGAGATCCCCAAAGAGTTAGATCTATGTGACGATCAAGAAAACGTTGAAAGAGACGTTAGAAATCCCTTGGTGGATTCCAATGTGTATGAAAACGTTGAAAGAGACGTTAGAAATCCCTTGGTGGATTCCAATGTGGATGAAAACGTTGAAAGAGACGTTAGAAATCCCTTGGTGGATTCCAATGTGGATGAGAACGTTGAAAGAGACGTTAGAAATCCGTTGGTGGATGCCAATGTGAGCGAAAAGTTACTGAGTTGTTTGAAGACTCAAGTGAATGAGAGGCATTGATGGATTTCAATGCGAGATTGGGGACACATGCAACGTCGCCAAGTTGCCAGTGCTAGTAGGTACACGTGTTACTGTGTTGACTTATTTGATGTCTGGTGACTGGCGGCGTGGCGGGTTGAATTGTCCTAGTGTGTTGCTAATAATAACAAACGATCTTCTTGGTACTTCTGTCACTCGAGTTGGTCGATAACAAGAAAAATAAAACAAAAAAAAAAAAAAAAGAGAACCTTTACTAATACTCTGAATTACGTTTAATGTTATCTTTCTAGATTAAGCTTGTTTAATTTCAAAACTTATATTACATACGAGGACGTGTGCTGGTCAGGAAGGCCGTATCGCATCATTATTAGTCTTATTTTTATTTTCTATGTTCCATCTCTAATAAATAAAATTCGTATCGAGCTGTTCTTGTATTCGTTTCTTTTTGATCGCTGTTCGCTGTGTTCCGTTATGCGAGTTTAACGGATTTTGCTCTGTTCTACATAGCCTCGGTTCGACGATGCGTTAGAGTGAGACAAATGCTTGTCCTGTGGTGGGTTCGGACCAGCATGTATCAAGCGAGATAGAGCGATGTTGAAATGTACACGGGTCACTTATGTTTGAAAACTCTGAGAAAGGAGACGCGTGAATATGTCGCAACCGAGGAAGTGTACGACTCGCGGGCGGAGCGCGGCAACAAAGGACCCCGAAACAGTTAACTTCCCGACATCAGAAGTGGGATCGCCTCAGCCCCAAGCCATCACTGATGATCGCCTGTCCACAATTTTAGAAATGCAGCATCGTAATCTATTGGAAATTGTAAATGCCGTGAGGGCAACAAGTAGTTGTACTACCCAAGTTCAACCCTGAGTCCGCCAGGTCAAGTGCAGCCACTTGGTGCTCTACAGTGGACCTTATTGTAGGAGAAAATCCTCTGGATGGCAGTGCTTTGCTCATGGCCTTAACCAAATCATTGGAGGGCAGTGCTTCTAATTGGCTGTCACAAATTTGTTTCGCCGGAATGACTTGGAGCTAATTTCAAGAAATGTTCCTTCAGCAGTATGAAGGCAATGAGACGCCAGCAGCAACAGTCTTTAATGTATTAAACGGGCGGCCAAACGACGGCGAATGTCTTGCGCTGTATGGTAGCCGATTAATAACAACACTTATGGCAAAATGGAAGTCTATGACCGCAGAAGAAATTGCAGTGTCTGTTGCCCTGGCACATGCTGCAAATATAGATGGTAGGCTGCAACGCACTGTGTTCACAACTACTGTCAAAACACGCAACGAGTTGCAGAACGAGCTAAGAGCGTTTTCGTATGGCAAGAGGAAGGACCATCCCGTTCCAAAAAATTCTACCAGCAAAAGAGCTCGCCTACACCCAAATGTTAAGTGCCACTTTTGTGGAAAAATTGGCCACAAGATAGCTGACTGCCGCTCCATGAAAAACAACTTAAAGAATCAAAAAGGATCTAGTTCGAGTATTGGGCGCTTATCTGACTCTAAGCCTGGGTCAATTACTTGCTATAGATGTGGAAACCAGGGGCATATAGCGTCAGCTTGCCCTGCAAGACAATCGTTGTCAAACCAAACTAAAGCCGACGAGAAGCGTGTCAACGTGTGTCACGTAGTCGAGCCAATTGGGACATTGATATCATCTGGTGAGTCGTATCCATTTTATTTCGACTCTGGAGCCGAATGCTCACTTGTAAGAGAATCTGTGTCCACCCAACTCTCGGGCACACGAATTAACAACATTGTAGTTTTAAAGGGTATCGGAAATAATACTGTTACCAGTACATTACAAATTTTGTCAAACGTAACAATAAGTGGTTACTGTCTCGAAGTGCTTTTTCACGTAATTCTTAATGATTGCATTAATTATAATATTATAATTGGACGCGAAATTTTAAGTCAGGGATTTAGTGCTACTATAACAATAGATAAAATAGAGTTATGTAAAACAAGGTCTGTGCAAACCCTATCTGCTTTGAGTAGTAGTTTTAGTCTTGAAAATGTTAATACCGAATTGTGTGGCGAGGATAGGAAAATCTTGGTAAATCTTTTGAATGAATTCTGTGACTCATTTATAGACGGTTTTCCCAAAAATCGTGTTACAACTGGCGAATTAGAAGTACGCTTAATTGATCCAATAAAAACTGTACACAGACGACCGTACCGACTTAGTATACAGGAAAAACAAATTGTCCGAAACAAGGTTAATAAGCTGCTGTTAGCTAACATCATCCGTCCTAGCAGCTCACCGTTCGCCAGTCCAGTTTTACTCGTTAAAAAGAAAAATGGTTCTGATCGTCTTTGCGTGGATTACCGCGAACTAAATACAAACACAGTTGCAGAGAAATATCCCTTACCACTAATTAGTGACCAAATATCTAGGTTGCGTGGAGCAAGTTTCTTTAGTTGCTTGGATATGGCCAGCGGGTTTCATCAGATACCTATTCACGCAAATTCAATTGAGCGCACGGCTTTTGTGACACCTGACGGCCAATTCGAATTTCTAACTATGCCCTTCGGGTTAAAGAATGCCCCATCCGCGTTCCAGCGTGCAGTTATGAAAGCTTTGGGTGAGCTTGCCCACTTATCGTTATCGTTTATATGGACGATATAATGATTATCGCAGAAACAAAAGAAGAAGCTTTTGTAAGGTTAAGGACAGTTTTGAAAATATTATCGCAGGCTGGGTTTTCTTTTAATATCGGAAAATGTTCATTCCTGACATCTTGCGTTGAATATCTGGGGTTTGTGGTAAAAGAGGGCGAAATAAGACCAAATCCATCTAAGATAAAAGCATTAGTCGCTTTACCGCCTCCGCAGTCTGTTACCCAAGTAAGACAATTTATTGGCCTAGCCTCTTATTTTAGGCAGTTTGTGCCAAAGTTTTCAGAAATCATGAAACCCTTATATAGACTGACCTGCAAAAACAAAATATTTGAATGGAAACTTGAACACGAACAAATTCGTCAAAAAGTCACTAAATTGCTTACAGATGAGCCCGTCCTTGTTATCTTCGATCCTCGGCATCCCATTGAACTGCATACAGATGCCAGTATGGATGGCTACGGAGCAATTCTACTCCACAAAATAGATAATAAACGTCGTGTAGTTGAGTATTACAGCAAACAAACATCCTTGACGGAATCTCGATATCATTCGTACGAGCTTGAAACTTTAGCTGTGTATAACTCCATGAGACACTTTCGTCACTATTTACATGGGCGACGATTTGTTGTTTTTACAGACTGTAATTCCCTAAAAGCTACTCGCAACAAGACTGAACTAACGCCGAGAGTACACCGTTGGTGGGCATATATGCAGTCCTTCGACTTTGACATAGAATATAGACCTGGTGCCAAAATGGCACATGTTGATTTCTTGTCACGCAATCCACTGCCAACTGCTCGGGTTATTACTGGTGAGGAAGAAAAACATGTTCTATTGGCCAAAATAACGGAAAACTGGTTACTTGCAGAACAACAAAAGGATTCAGAGATTTCCACGATTGTTGTTAAAATACAGAACAATGAATTGGGTGAGAGCTTGGCAAAAAGTTATGAATTACGCTCGAAAATGCTTTTTCGCAAAATTCAAAGGAACGGTAAAACTCGTTGCCTGCCAGTTGTCCCCAGATCATTCAGATGGTCAGTAGTGAACCATGTCCATGAAGCAGTTGTACATCTTGGGTGGGAAAAGACTTTAGACAAAATGTACGAATTTTACTGGTTTGAGAACATGGCCAAATATGTTCGTAAGTTCGTTGATAATTGCATTACGTGTAAGTTAACTAAGCCTCCGTCAGGAAAATTGCCAATCGAACTCCACCCCATACCAAAAGTAGAAATTCCATGGCACACGATCCATATAGATATTAAAATTAAGCGGCAAGAGGGATCAAAAGGAATATATTATCGTTCTGATTGACGCGTTTACAAATTTTGTTTGTTTGCACCACACGGTAAACATTAATAGTGAGAGTTGTATAGACGCCTTGAAGGCGTCAATCTCCGTATTCGGTGTACCAACACGAATAATTGCAGATCAGGGTAAATGCTTTACAGGCTCTTGTTTCAGTGAATTCTGTTCCATGCAAAAAATTCAACTACACTTAATTGCAACAGGGGCTAGTCGTGCCAATGGACAGGTAGAACGCGTTATGAGTGTGCTTAAACGCATGCTTACGGCTGTAGAGAGCAGCCATCGTTCTTGGCAAGATGCCTTAGGAGAGATACAACTAGCTATAAATTGTACTACAAATCGCATAACGAAAGCCAGTCCTCTTGAATTACTAATCGGAAAAGAATGTAGACCATTTAATATGTTACCAATATGTGAACAAGTTAATAAAGTCGATGTAAATATTATAAGAAATATCGCGAGAGAAAATATTAAGAAGAACGCCTTGTATGAAAAAACTAGATTCGATAAGCACAAAGCCAAATTTGATAACTTTAGTGTTGGCGATTATGTTTTACTTAAGAACGAAGAAAGGCACCAAACAAAATTAGACCAAAAATATAAAGGACCTTTCCTCGTGACAGAGGTACTTGAGGGAGATCGTTATATTTTAAAATCTTTAACTAATAAGCGGACTTATAAGTACCCACATGAAGCTTTGCACAGTATGCCAACAGAGGAGATCCCCAAAGAGTTAGATCTATGTGACGATCAAGAAAACGTTGAAAGAGACGTTAGAAATCCCTTGGTGGATTCCAATGTGTATGAAAACGTTGAAAGAGACGTTAGAAATCCCTTGGTGGATTCCAATGTGGATGAAAACGTTGAAAGAGACGTTAGAAATCCCTTGGTGGATTCCAATGTGGATGAGAACGTTGAAAGAGACGTTAGAAATCCGTTGGTGGATGCCAATGTGAGCGAAAAGTTACTGAGTTGTTTGAAGACTCAAGTGAATGAGAGGCATTGATGGATTTCAATGCGAGATTGGGGACACATGCAACGTCGCCAAGTTGCCAGTGCTAGTAGGTACACGTGTTACTGTGTTGACTTATTTGATGTCTGGTGACTGGCGGCGTGGCGGGTTGAATTGTCCTAGTGTGTTGCTAATAATAACAAACGATCTTCTTGGTACTTCTGTCACTCGAGTTGGTCGATAACAAGAAAAATAAAACAAAAAAAAAAAAAAAAAGAGAACCTTTACTAATACTCTGAATTACGTTTAATGTTATCTTTCTAGATTAAGCTTGTTTAATTTCAAAACTTATATTACATACGAGGACGTGTGCTGGTCAGGAAGGCCGTATCGCATCATTATTAGTCTTATTTTTATTTTCTATGTTCCATCTCTAATAAATAAAATTCGTATCGAGCTGTTCTTGTATTCGTTTCTTTTTGATCGCTGTTCGCTGTGTTCCGTTATGCGAGTTTAACGGATTTTGCTCTGTTCTACATAGCCTCGGTTCGACGATGCGTTAGAGTGAGACAAATGCTTGTCCTGTGGTGGGTTCGGACCAGCATGTATCAAGCGAGATAGAGCGATGTTGAAATGTACACGGGTCACTTATGTTTGAAAACTCTGAGAAAGGAGACGCGTGAATATGTCGCAACCGAGGAAGTGTACGACTCGCGGGCGGAGCGCGGCAACAGAGGACCCCGAAACAGTTAACTTCCCGACATCAGAAGTGGGATCGCCTCAGCCCCAAGCCATCACTGATGATCGCCTGTCCACAATTTTAGAAATGCAGCATCGTAATCTATTGGAAATTGTAAATGCCGTGAGGGGCTCGCAGACTACACAAGTAGTTGTACTACCCAAGTTCAACCCTGAGTCCGCCAGGTCAAGTGCAGCCACTTGGTGCTCTACAGTGGACCTTATTGTAGGAGAAAATCCTCTGGATGGCAGTGCTTTGCTCATGGCCTTAACCAAATCATTGGAGGGCAGTGCTTCTAATTGGCTGTCACAAATTTGTTTCGCCGGAATGACTTGGAGCCAATTTCAAGAAATGTTCCTTCAGCAGTATGAAGGCAATGAGACGCCAGCAGCAACAGTCTTTAATGTATTAAACGGGCGGCCAAACGACGGCGAATGTCTTGCGCTGTATGGTAGCCGATTAATAACAACACTTATGGCAAAATGGAAGTCTATGACCGCAGAAGAAATTGCAGTGTCTGTTGCCCTGGCACATGCTGCAAATATAGATGGTAGGCTGCAACGCACTGTGTTCACAACTACTGTCAAAACACGCAACGAGTTGCAGAACGAGCTAAGAGCGTTTTCGTATGGCAAGAGGAAGGACCATCCCGTTCCAAAAAATTCTACCAGCAAAAGAGCTCGCCTACACCCAAATGTTAAGTGCCACTTTTGTGGAAAAATTGGCCACAAGATAGCTGACTGCCGCTCCATGAAAAACAACTTAAAGAATCAAAAAGGATCTAGTTCGAGTATTGGGCGCTTATCTGACTCTAAGCCTGGGTCAATTACTTGCTATAGATGTGGAAACCAGGGGCATATAGCGTCAGCTTGCCCTGCAAGACAATCGTTGTCAAACCAAACTAAAGCCGACGAGAAGCGTGTCAACGTGTGTCACGTAGTCGAGCCAATTGGGACATTGATATCATCTGGTGAGTCGTATCCATTTTATTTCGACTCTGGAGCCGAATGCTCACTTGTAAGAGAATCTGTGTCCACCCAACTCTCGGGCACACGAATTAACAACATTGTAGTTTTAAAGGGTATCGGAAATAATACTGTTACCAGTACATTACAAATTTTGTCAAACGTAACAATAAGTGGTTACTGTCTCGAAGTGCTTTTTCACGTAATTCTTAATGATTGCATTAATTATAATATTATAATTGGAAGCGAAATTTTAAGTCAGGGATTTAGTGCTACTATAACAATAGATAAAATAGAGTTATGTAAAACAAGGTCTGTGCAAACCCTATCTGCTTTGAGTAGTAGTTTTAGTCTTGAAAATGTTAATACCAAATTGTGTGGCGAGGATAGGAAAATCTTGGTAAATCTTTTGAATGAATTCTGTGACTCATTTATAGACGGTTTTCCCAAAAATCGTGTTACAACTGGCGAATTAGAAGTACGCTTAATTGATCCAATAAAAACTGTACACAGACGACCGTACCGACTTAGTATACAGGAAAAACAAATTGTCCGAAACAAGGTTAATAAGCTGCTGTTAGCTAACATCATCCGTCCTAGCAGCTCACCGTTCGCCAGTCCAGTTTTACTCGTTAAAAAGAAAAATGGTTCTGATCGTCTTTGCGTGGATTACCGCGAACTAAATACAAACACAGTTGCAGAGAAATATCCCTTACCACTAATTAGTGACCAAATATCTAGGTTGCGTGGAGCAAGTTTCTTTAGTTGCTTGGATATGGCCAGCGGGTTTCATCAGATACCTATTCACGCAAATTCAATTGAGCGCACGGCTTTTGTGACACCTGACGGCCAATTCGAATTCCTAACTATGCCCTTCGGGTTAAAGAATGCCCCATCCGTGTTCCAGCGTGCAGTTATGAAAGCTTTGAGTGAGCTTGCCCACTTATCGTTATCGTTTATATGGACGATATAATGATTATCGCAGAAACAAAAGAAGAAGCTTTTGTAAGGTTAAGGACAGTTTTGAAAATATTATCGCAGGCTGGGTTTTCTTTTAATATCGGAAAATGTTCATTCCTGAAATCTTGCGTTGAATATCTGGGGTTTGTGGTAAAAGAGGGCGAAATAAGACCAAATCCATCTAAGATAAAAGCATTAGTCGCTTTACCGCCTCCGCAGTCTGTTACCCAAGTAAGACAATTTATTGGCCTAGCCTCTTATTTTAGGCAGTTTGTGCCAAAGTTTTCAGAAATCATGAAACCCTTATATAGACTGACCTGCAAAAACAAAATATTTGAATGGAAACTTGAACACGAACAAATTCGTCAAAAAGTCACTAAATTGCTTACAGATGAGCCCGTCCTTGTTATCTTCGATCCTCGGCATCCCATTGAACTGCATACAGATGCCAGTATGGATGGCTACGGAGCAATTCTACTCCACAAAATAGATAATAAACGTCGTGTAGTTGAGTATTACAGCAAACAAACATCCTTGACGGAATCTCGATATCATTCGTACGAGCTTGAAACTTTAGCTGTGTATAACTCCATGAGACACTTTCGTCACTATTTACATGGGCGACGATTTGTTGTTTTTACAGACTGTAATTCCCTAAAAGCTACTCGCAACAAGACTGAACTAACGCCGAGAGTACACCGTTGGTGGGCATATATGCAGTCCTTCGACTTTGACATAGAATATAGACCTGGTGCCAAAATGGCACATGTTGATTTCTTGTCACGCAATCCACTGCCAACTGCTCGGGTTATTACTGGTGAGGAAGAAAAACATGTTCTATTGGCCAAAATAACGGACAACTGGTTACTTGCAGAACAACAAAAGGATTCAGAGATTTCCACGATTGTTGTTAAAATACAGAACAATGAATTGGGTGAGAGCTTGGCAAAAAGTTATGAATTACGCTCGAAAATGCTTTTTCGCAAAATTCAAAGGAACGGTAAAACTCGTTGCCTGCCAGTTGTCCCCAGATCATTCAGATGGTCAGTAGTGAACCATGTCCATGAAGCAGTTGTACATCTTGGGTGGGAAAAGACTTTAGACAAAATGTACGAATTTTACTGGTTTGAGAACATGGCCAAATATGTTCGTAAGTTCGTTGATAATTGCATTACGTGTAAGTTAACTAAGCCTCCGTCAGGAAAATTGCCAAACGAACTCCACCCCATACCAAAAGTAGAAATTCCATGGCACACGATCCATATAGATATTAAAATTAAGCGGCAAGAGGGATCAAAAGGAATATATTATCGTTCTGATTGACGCGTTTACAAATTTTGTTTGTTTGCACCACACGGTAAACATTAATAGTGAGAGTTGTATAGACGCCTTGAAGACGTCAATCTCCGTATTCGGTGTACCAACACGAATCATTGCAGATCAGGGTAAATGCTTTACAGGCTCTTGTTTCAGTGAATTCTGTTCCATGCAAAAAATTCAACTACACTTAATTGCAACAGGGGCTAGTCGTGCCAATGGACAGGTAGAACGCGTTATGAGTGTGCTTAAACGCATGCTTACGGCTGTAGAGAGCAGCCATCGTTCTTGGCAAGATGCCTTAGGAGAGATACAACTAGCTATAAATTGTACTACAAATCGCATAACGAAAGCCAGTCCTCTTGAATTACTAATCGGAAAAGAATGTAGACCATTTAATATGTTACCAATATAAATCCGAAAGCGAAAGAGACGCTCTATGCGATGCAAGATCGCTTAATTATTTAGTGATTTGTTATCTTAAATTATAAAACTATGAGTCAGAACGACACTCGCGCTCAGCGACAGCGCGAGCAAGACGAACGTCGGCTCTCAATTCAACGCAACAACGCGTACTTCTCCTACGTCTCACCGACAATCCCAAACGCAGACATCGAGCGGTCAATAACCCATAGCCCAAAAAACCTTATTCTACCAACAAATCAAGAAAGAGCGCGCTCCTGCTCCCCCGCTCTCCTAGCTCCGACAGAAGCCCCGCTACCTCCGCTACCTCCAACAACAACAGCTGGAGACAGACCGACAGCCCGCTCTACCTCGTTATCGGCTGCACCCGCTCACGCTCTGACTGAGTCAGCGAAAGCAAAAACGCAAGCAATAAACGGTACTGCTGCACTACCAACAAAACTAAACGAAAACGTAAACAAAAAAGCTGGGTCGACCTGGCAAACTGGAATGGACCGCTACATTACAATAAAGCGAAAGCTCAGCCCGGAAAAATCAGATCTGGAAAACAAGCCGAAAAATACACGCGACAATTCTACCTTGATCAAAAATGTAGCCCCTGCAAATACCAACAGATTTGCCTTGCTGGTAGATACCGCTGAGGACGTGCCGCTGGGATCCGTTGATATCGAACCGAAGAAAACAAAACCTCCGCCAATATACATCCGCGAGAAGAGCACAAGCGGTTTTGTAAATACTTTGATTGGCCTTATTGGAAAAGATAGCTTTCATATAATTCCCCTCGTAAGAGGTACTATCAATGAAATCAAACTTCAGACGAAAACGGAGGACAACTACAGAAAAGTCACAAACTATTTTACCGCACAAAAAATAGGCTTCTACACCTACCAGCTTAAAAGCAGCAAGGGTCTGCAAGTAGTCCTGAAGGGCATTGAGTCTGATGTTACGCCCGAAGAGATAACTGAGGCGCTAAAGGAAAAGGGATTTTACGCCAAAAGCGTGTTCAATATCAAAAACAGAAACAGGCAACCCCAACCACTCTTCAAGATTGAGCTTGAACCAGAAAACAAGCCTCTTAGAAAAAACGAGGTTCACCCAATTTACAAACTCCAGCTCCTTCTGCACCGTAGGATCACGGTAGAAGAGCCGCACAAACGTATCGCTCCTGTACAATGTACAAACTGCCAAGAGTACGGCCACACAAGGTCGTATTGTACACTTCGCCCGGTGTGCGTAGTCTGTGGAGATCTCCACGACTCCAAACAGTGTCAAACTAACAAAAAAAATGCATGTGAGAAAAAATGCAATAACTGTGGGGGCAATCACACAGCAAACTACAGAGGCTGTCCAATCTACAAAGAGCTGAAAACCCGTCTTCACAAAAGAATGAACACGGCGCGGGCACACCAAGGAACAGCTACGCTGATACCATCAGAGACAAATCCTGAAGTAATTTTCTCGAAAGCAGCAAGTTTCGCTCCCTGGCCTACATCCAACACTAACAAGACAACATTTGCAAACGTTTTAAAATCAGGTATGACGCCTCCAACCCAAAATTCCCGAACTCCACATGAAGTGTACACAAAATTAGACACACAACAAAACTATAGCCCAGCTGCGCAGCAGGAAACAAAAACTGAAGCTATGATCCAAGCCTTACAACAGAGCATGATGGAATTTATGACATTCATGAAGACCACCATCCAAGACATGATGCGTAATCAAAACCTTTTGATACAAATGCTTGTAGCCCAACAAAACAAATAAACAATGGCTACCTTACGCATAGCTACGTGGAACGCCAATGGCGTCTCACAGCGCAAACTTGAGCTAGCTCAATTCCTACATGAGAAGCATATCGACGTTATGCTTCTTTCGGAAACTCATCTCACAAGCAAATACAATTTCCAAATAAGAGACTACCATTTCTACGGTACAAATCATCCCGACGGAAAAGCACACGGTGGCACCGCCATACTCATAAGGAACCGTATGAAGCACCACTTTTACAAAGAATTTGCGGAAAATCATCTTCAGGCCACATCCATCAACATTCAGCTGGAAGACAACACTCTCCTTACACTAGCGGCCGTATACTGCCCCCCCGTTTCACAGTATTAGAAGATCAATTCCTGGATTTCTTCCAAGCACTAGGGCCACACTTCATTGCAGCAGGCGACTACAACGCTAAACACACTCACTGGGGATCGCGACTTGTGAACCCAAAAGGAAAACAGCTTTATAAGACTATAATTAAAGCCACTAATAAACTCGACCATGTTTCCCCCGGGAGTCCTACATACTGGCCATCAGACCTCAATAAGCTGCCTGACCTGATCGACTTCGCAGTTACGAAAAATATTTCCCGCAGTTTGGTTAAAGCTGAATGTCTGCCGGATCTGTCATCTGACCACTCGCCTGTACTAATTCACCTCCGCCGGCACGCAGAAAACGTTAAACCACCATCCAGACTGACTTCCCACAAAACAAACTGGCTCAGGTATAAAAAATATATAAGTTCACATATTGAGCTAAACCCAAAACTCAATACTGAATCTGATATAGAGAGCTGCACGTGTGCATTGCAATCCATCCTTACTGCAGCAGCTCTTACTGCAACGCCCAAAATAACAAATAATACAATTAATTCAAAAAAGACCAACGTACAAATCGAGCAACTCGTCCACGTAAAACGACGCTTACGCAGAGAATGGCAATCCTCCAGATCCCCAACTGCAAAACAAAAGCTAAAAGTAGCCACACGGAAACTGGCCAACGCTCTGAAACAAGAAGAGGACGACGATCAGCGCCGATACATAGAGCAACTCACACCAACAGGCACAAAACAAAAGTCACTGTGGCGAGCCCTCTCAACTCTTCGCCCACCGACTGAAACCGTTTTGCCGATAAGGAATTCCTCAGGTGGCTGGGCCCGTAGTGATGAAGACAGAGCCACCACATTTGCCGCTCACCTACAAAATGTGTTCACGCCAAACCAGGCTACTAGCACATTCGCGCTACCGTCCTATCCCGTAAACTGCCACCAGCAACACACCCCAATTGTGTTTCGCCCTAAAGAAGTAACTAAAATAATCAAAGACAATCTCAGCCCGAAAAAATCCCCCGGCTGCGACCTTATAACACCGGAAATGATCATCCAGCTGCCACATTCTGCAGTTCGCTACATAACCAAGCTCTTTAATGCCATCACCAAACTTGGTTACTTTCCACAACGATGGAAGAGGTCGATTATCATAATGATTCCAAAGCCTGGTAAGAACCACACAGTCGCTTCATCTTACAGACCAATAAGTCTACTCTCATGTATTTCGAAACTATTTGAAAAATGCCTGCTGATCCGACTTAATCAACATCTGATATACCACAATATAATCCCAGCCCACCAATTTGGATTTCGCGAAAGCCATGGAACCATTGAACAGGTGAATCGTATTACAACGGAAATAAGAACTGCATTTGAATATCGCGAATACTGTACAGCAGTATTTTTAGACGTATCCCAAGCATTCGACAGAGTCTGGCTCGACGGCCTAATGTTTAAAATTAAAACATCCCTACCCGAAAGCACACACAAACTTCTAAAGTCTTACCTCTATAACAGAAAGTTTGCAGTGCGGTGCAACACTGCCACTTCCACTGATCATACAATTGAGGCTGGAGTCCCCCAAGGCAGCGTTCTTGGGCCAACATTATACCTCATATATACAGCCGACATCCCTACAAATAGTCGCTTAACGGTATCCACATTTGCCGACGACACAGCTATCCTTAGCCGTTCAAGGTCCCCTATCCAAGCCACAGCACAGTTGGCACTGTACCTCATCGACATTGAGAAGTGGCTCTCTGACTGGCGAATAAAAGTAAACGAGCAAAAATGCAAGCACGTGACGTTTACGCTAAACAGACAAGACTGTCCTCCGCTCTTGTTGAACAACATACCACTCCCGAAAGCAGATGAGGTAGCATACCTAGGAGTACACCTTGACAGAAGACTCACATGGCGCAGGCACATTGAAGCCAAAAAAACCCAACTTAAACTCAAAGCCAACAACTTACACTGGCTCATCAACTCTGGTTCTCCGCTCAGCCTAGACCACAAGGTCTTGCTCTACAATTCTGTATTGAAACCTATCTGGACCTATGGCTCACAGTTATGGGGCAATGCCAGCAACAGCAATATTGACATCATACAGCGAGCACAATCAAAGATCCTGAGAACCATCACTGGGGCACCGTGGTACGTTCGGAGTGAAAACATCCAAAGAGACTTAAATATCCCATCAGTTACCAACGCAATCACGGAACTTAAGGAAAAATACCATAGCAAGCTTTACACGCACCCCAACCACCTAGCGCGAGGTCTAATCCAGCTCAGCAGCCGTTCCCGACTCCGGCGAAAGGACCTACCAACCCAGCGAATAAATTATTAGGGCCGCTTAATCATAGAACAGTTGGAAAAATAATACAACTGTTCAAAAAATACTTGTTATAGTTAAGATTTTTAAACTTATTGTTAGTTCTTATACAAGAAGATTCAATAAATAAAAGAAAAGCAAAAAAAAAAAAAAAAAAAACCAATATGTGAACAAGTTAATAAAGTCGATGTAAATATTATAAGAAATATCGCGAGAGAAAATATTAAGAAGAACGCCTTGTATGAAAAAACTAGATTCGATAAGCACAAAGCCAAATTTGATAACTTTAGTGTTGGCGATTATGTTTTACTTAAGAACGAAGAAAGGCACCAAACAAAATTAGACCAAAAATATAAAGGACCTTTCCTCGTGACAGAGGTACTTGAGGGAGATCGTTATATTTTAAAATCTTTAACTAATAAGCGGACTTATAAGTACCCACATGAAGCTTTGCACAGTATGCCAACAGAGGAGATCCCCAAAGAGTTAGATCTATGTGACGATCAAGAAAACGTTGAAAGAGACGTTAGAAATCCCTTGGTGGATTCCAATGTGGATGAAAACGTTGAAAGAAACGTTAGAAATCCCTTGGTGGATTCCAATGTGGATGAAAACGTTGAAAGAGACGTTAGAAATCCCTTGGTGGATTCCAATGTGGATGAGAACGTTGAAAGAGACGTTAGAAATGCCAATGTGAGCGAAAAGTTACTGAGTTGTTTGAAGACTCAAGTGAATGAGAGGCATTGATGGATTTCAATGCGAGATTGGGGACACATGCAACGTCGCCAAGTTGCCAGTGCTAGTAGGTACACGTGTTACTGTGTTGACTTATTTGATGTCTGGTGACTGGCGGCGTGGCGGGTTGAATTGTCCTAGTGTGTTGCTAATAATAACAAACGATCTTCTTGGTACTTCTGTCACTCGAGTTGGTCGATAACAAGAAAAATAAAAAAAAAAAAAAAAAAAGGGAACCTTTACTAATACTCTGAATTACGTTTAATGTTATCTTTCTAGATTAAGCTTGTTTAATTTCAAAACTTATATTACACACGAGGACGTGTGCTGGTCAGGAAGGCCGTGTCGCATCATTATTAGTCTTATTTTTATTTTCTATGTTCCATCTCTAATAAATAAAATTCGTATCGAGCTGTTCTTGTATTCGTTTCTATTTGATCGCTGTTCGCTGTGTTCCGTTATGCGAGTTTAACGGATTTTGCTCTGTTCTACATAGCCTCGGTTCGACGATGCGTTAGAGTGAGACAAATGCTTGTCCTGTGGTGGGTTCGGACCAGCATGTATCAAGCGAGATAGAGCGATGTTGAAATGTACACGGGTCACTTATGTTTGAAAACTCTGAGAAAGGAGACGCGTGAATATGTCGCAACCGAGGAAGTGTACGACTCGCGGGCGGAGCGCGGCAACAGAGGACCCCGAAACAGTTAACTTCCCGCCATATACAATGATAAAAAACATTTAATTTTAAACATTTTAAGTTTTTATGGCACAATTGCTATGGAGACTTTTAATTTCTTAGCTAATTCCTTGTAAGCTCTTATTTCGTATGTAGTTGTAGCAATTTTGTTTATTTCCAAAAGGTCCCTCAACAAAACACAAAAGCGTATATTGGACCACCAGGACCAGAGTGGTTATAATATAAAAGGTTTTAGGCAAAGCGATAGAAATTTGCAAGACTAATAATATTATGAAAAAATCATTGTTCAAAAATGTGGGCGTGGCAGTTTTGGTCGATTTTAGGGCGTTAAAATAAGAAACTTATAAGACTCATAAAAATGTGAAAAAATATCAACATATTTTTCAAAAGTGTAGGCGTGGCAGTTTTTTTTGGTTTGTGGGCATAAGAATGGGTGTGACAAACTTGCACAAATGGCCAAATGACCCAAAAATGGGTCAGCAAACTTGCTCTGCGTCTTTGTCTCTGGAATCTGTATGCTGAATCTCAACCTTCTAGCTTATAGTTCCTGAGATCTCGACTTTTATACTGACCGACGGACAGACGGCTGGATCGACTCTACTGATCAAGAATATATAGACTTTCCGAGCTTCTTTCATCATCATCCATGTAAACGTTATCATAGGAGTGCGCAAGGTTACCTAACACTTTCATTATCGCACGTTGGAACACAGAGGGTGTCTTTTACGATTCCTTTTTTCTCGATACTAAGCCAATATTGCCGCCTTTGCACAGTCTTGTTAGGATCGATCAAGGGTATTTCTACTATCCAATTGTGACTCGTCTTTTCGAAAACCCATCTATAAATGCGGTTGGAAATTCATTTTAAATTTTTAATAAAGTTATCTACACTGAGCTCGGTATCGATGTTGGTACGGCTACCACAGGGTGAACACAGCTTTTGTCTTATATAATTCAAAAGTATCTATTACTATCTTTACACAAAAATTATGAGCTAAAATTATAATGTAATAATTTATGTCAATTCTCTTTCTTCTGGACCGTGTGCGCCAGAATTACCGACACCGCTATTTCTTCCGTAGGCATCGACTTCCACTTTGCCATTATTCTTGAGTCTTATTAACTGTCTTCCTATTTATTTACTCCTCGCGTTGACATTTTACTGCATTCTAGACGTCGATCAAGTTGCGATGCTGCGTTTCCAAAAGTGTACACGGTCGTCGGTGATGGTTTGGTGTTGAAACGATAACACTTCTGATGTCGGAGTCTGATGGCCAGACTCAAACATTTCAACCTCCTAATTCAAGCCTCGTGGCCTTGCGTTTCCTCGATGACATTTTGAACTATCTTCTCCAAATATTTGTTTCTGACTGACTACTACTTCAAAATTAAGCTAGCACAATACCTACACGCAGTAAAGGCACGCAGAACAGTCAATCTTGTGGGCTTGTGAAGAAGGAACCAGTAGGAAGAGGATAGATGAGAATGATAGTTATACATTATCTTCCAATTCTTTATTTCTTATACTTTATTAGTGCTCACGATACAGGACAATTATTGAGTAGTAATGGTACTTAACTGGTAACAAAATAAGTATTAGCATCGATGCGACATATAGAATTAAATGCAGAGAGAACTAGACGGAAAAACGGTACAGCATAGAAATAAACAGGGACTTATTAGCACTTATTGTGGGCTGTTTTAAGTACCTATTTGGCACACTTTAGAAAATGATCCAGTAAAAATACAGGAGATTAGACATAATCGCCTACAACTCAGTAAAATTAGATGAAAATGGCAATAGCAATGTTCAGCTCATAAGCATTATTATTAGCACTCGGGATTAAATTTTTTAATTTTTTCACTCACACACACTTTTTGTTTTGCGAGCTACACAGTGTCTTTTTTTAATATGCAAAGTCTGGGGCTTCAGTTACCCTTTAATGGTCTTGTCCTTGGTCTTTTTATCACTTCTATGGTGGTCACACCTGTATGGTGGGCTACCAAGTTGAAACGATTTAAATTATAAGGCACGGTCTGACTG
Organism: Drosophila sechellia; assembly: GCF_004382195.2. Classification (NCBI taxonomy): domain Eukaryota; kingdom Metazoa; phylum Arthropoda; class Insecta; order Diptera; family Drosophilidae; genus Drosophila; species Drosophila sechellia. Next base: position 25,843,501 of record NC_045951.1, read on the forward strand.
GCGGATTAGTCACCTCTTGAAGCACTGATTAGCCACAAAATTGAAGTTAAATCACTCGAGAAAAAACATAAGAAAAAAAATATAATCTTTATTCAAATAAATTTAAAAGTCTAAAAGCGGAGATAATTCACGTCTTATTTGTAGAGCGAAAGAATTAAATCTAATTTTAAGTTGCAAGGCTAACGCTTAACAAACCCTTGGCTGAGACTTATTTACTTCTTTATGTTGAGCGTAAAGAGGCTCTCCTTTGTATTTATATGAATTGGGGGCTCTCTATCGCGTATTGATACTGATCAGCCCAGAATTTGAGCTGCGTAAGCGGTTTTGAGTCTCGAATGCAGCTGCGGATGCTTATGTGTGGTCAGCAGTTTTGATTCTTTGGTGGGAATAACGAATTCAAATGCAGCTGCGGATGCTTATGTCTGGTCAGCAGTTTTGATCCTTTGGTGGGAATAACGAATTCGGCAGCGGATGTTAATGCTAACATTAGGGCAAGCTGGAATAAGTATAATAAGTATTGTCATCAAAATTTTTGAATTTATGACTTATATCTAAGGCATTCTATAATTTGGTGTGTGGCTATGTAGCAATGTATATGTGTGTGTGTTGTTCGTGTGTGTAAGTATATGTAGTCGAGTGTTATACTATAGTACATATGCTATATATATCTATCAATCTATATATATAAAGAGAACCGTTGCATCAACATAAGTTGCATTATGTCAGTACTGACGACGACGAAGGGCACAGGTTATACAATACATGCAAATTTAATTCCTAGTTGTCTCCCATTGCAGGAACAAACTGACGTTTTTAACTTTTGTCAGAAATTGTCAGATTACTCCACAAAACACAGGGGACACTTTATCTGTTAAAATACACATAAGTTGGATGTTACACAATACAAAAACAGAACGACTTCACATACATTAACTAACGATCGTACCACGTCAAAAAGTAAGCAAATAATTTGGCAGGAATTGCATTCTCTCAATCAGCTGTTTAACACTTCACCTTTAAAAGCTCATAAAACGATTTAGTGAAGCTTCCGGTCAATTTTGTTTTTGGGTTTTATATATATGACATATTTTCTTTTAGAAAATAATTGCTAAAGGACGATATATTGACATACAAATTTAGACTTTATGCCAAAATAAAAAGAATTCTTGACCATAGTGCATTGGTGCAACTGCCTGCAAAGCTTTGTTCTCTAATGCTGCGATCTAGGTACGCTTACTTGCTGTATGTGATTCCTGCGAAAGCCTACCTACTACAGCATACACCCCGGAACGTGTGAAATTAATATTACCTTTAATTAAAACACAAAAAATAACTTTTAATTACTGTTATTATTATTATTTTTATTATTAAGTGGGTTTCTATGTGCACTGCGACCCATACTGATCTATTGTACTACCCCTTCATGACTCAAAGATCTCCCTGAAGTCCAATGCAGTGTATAAATGACAGAATTTTATTGGGGTTTAGGGCTGCAATTGTTTCCCGTGGGACTACATCCTGATGGAAAGCGCCATGCAGTCACATATAATATGTGCAGAGCTCGCCTCCTCCATGCAGCAGAAGCGACAGAGTTCACTGTCTGCAATGCCAATCTTATGCAACTGACTGCGAAGTCGGCAGTGCCCCGTAAGAAGGCCACTTAAAGTGTGCCCGGTATTTTTCCCGTGTGTCATTAAGGTCTTGAAACTTGTATGGTTGTATTCACGAAGGAGAATCTTAGACTGCCTAAGTCCTGGTAGGTGTTCCCAGAAGGACTGACGTTTTTCTTCCTCTATTGACATAAGTAAGCCCAGTACTCTGTGGTGACCAACACCACAGAATGGTTCGGGCCCAATTAGAGGGTTGTCTGCCCCTTTCCTGGGTAGGTTGTCCGCTAGCTCATTTCCCGGGATGTTGTTGTGTCCCGGCACCCACCTTATTGTGAGTTTGTTGACAGGTCCTAGTTTGTCTAGGGCTGTCCTCACTTCATTTACTAGCTTAGATGTTATCTTAGCTTTGCTGAGCGCCTTTATGGCTGCTTGACTATCAGACAGTATAGCAATGTCCTTGCCACGATAGTTCCTTTGCAGATTAAACTACGCACAGCGTCCAATAGCACAGACTTCAGCTTGAAAAATGCTAATGTATCTGCCCATTGATTAGTGGTATTTTAACCTGGGGCCTACAACCCCCAGCTTACTTCCCTCGTCGGTGAGGGATCCGTCTGTATAACACTTTATTGTTTGTGGTTTCATAGGGTGTACTTTCCCCAGGGTTGTCCAACTGTTTTTATTACTGAGATGAGTGCTGAAGTTCTGAGCGAACCTTTGCTCAGCTGGCATCTCATCCCTTGGTTGCATCAGCTTTTTAGGCTTTCAGCATCCTTTCTTGTAAGGTTGCAGTCATTTCCTGCTCCCTCAATTCTTATTAGGGTGGCTTTCCGTTTCATTTCAATGACGATATGAAGTGGCGTTACCTCCATTAGTACTTCTAGGGCTGCAGTGGGACAGGTACGCATTAATCCTGTCATGCATATGCAGGCCATTCTTTGCAGCTTATGAAGTTTCACCTTAGTGGTGCTAAGGCGTGCTCTATCACCCCAGGCTATTACTCCATAGGTTAGTAGTGGTCCCTTGGTTGCATCAGCTTTTTAGGCTTTCAGCATCCTTTCTTGTAAGGTTGCAGTCATTTCCTGCTCCCTCAATTCTTATTAGGGTGGCTTTCCGTTTCATTTCAATGACGATATGAAGTGGCGTTACCTCCATTAGTACTTCTAGGGCTGCAGTGGGACAGGTACGCATTAATCCTGTCATGCATATGCAGGCCATTCTTTGCAGCTTATGAAGTTTCACCTTAGTGGTGCTAAGGCGTGCTCTATCACCCCAGGCTATTACTCCATAGGTTAGTAGTGGTCTGACGACCATGAGGTACAGCCATCTTATTATGCGTGGTGAGGTTCCCCACGATTTTCCAGCAATTTTTCCACACGTGAAAAGTGCTCTGGTGCACTTATCAATTTTGTAATCGACATGAGTTTTGAATCTAAGTTTGGAGTCGAGGGTTATCCCAAGATACTTAACTTCTTTGCTGGCCTCGATGCGACATTCTGACGGGGTTATTGCCTTTATTCTCTGTAGCTTGTACCTATTTGTGAATGGAACAATAACAGTTTTGCTAGGATTTAGGCTCAGGCCTACTTCCTTGCACCATTCGCTGGTTATATTGAGGCCCAGTTGAATGATATCGCAGAGTCTTTCCTCATATTTACCTCTGGCTATAATGACAATATGGTCAGCATAGCCTTGGCAAAGTATACCTCACCCCCTTAGGGGCAACACCTTGTGGTAGATACTGTGGACGACGGTCCTCCTATAGTGCCCATGTCTCGCCTAGGTGCCAGTAGTGATTTGATCCATCTACTGGTTGTTGCATCTAGTCCTCTTCTTGCCAGTGATGCGTTAACCGCCTCATGGGAGGTATTGTCGAATGCACCCTGTATGTCTAAGAAGGCACATAACGCCACTTCCGTATGAGTAAGTGAATCCTCAGTAAGGCTTTTCAGGTGATATACAAGCAGAGTGCTTCTAATGCTGACATCCACTAGCTTTTTCAACGTTTTTAGCAAAAATGATGTCGGATGAGTGATGTCTTTCTTTCCAGCTTTTGGAGTGAAGACCACTTTTGGTATACTCCAGGCAGTAGGTATGTGTCCTAAAGCTAGGCTGCTGATCAGTATTTTCCTGATCGGCACTGCGAGCTGATTTAGCGCTCGTTTTAGCAGGATTGGCTGAATGCCATCTGGACCAGGAGATTTGTAGGGCTGGAATGTACCAATTGCCCATCTTAATTTCTCCGTTGTTACTATTGATTTTGCTTTGGCTCAATCAGTAGCACACGGTCTACTTTCAGCCGTTACCGGGGTATTCCCATCCGTTTAAAGCGTGCTTCCGGGAAAGTGAGTTGCCAGTAGTAGCTCAAGTTTCTCCTTACTTCCTATAGTGCCTGATTTGATTCTGGCACTCCTTTGAGATTGCTCTGTGAAGTCTTGCGCCTT